>NW_026635478.1:675000-1350000 GCF_028554395.1 Pezoporus wallicus
GTTTTATGGCATCATGTGCTCCCCACATTCCCTTCTGTATCCACACCTTCCCTGCACTCCTACCTCACCCTCCTGCTCACATCCCTCACCTCTCCTCAGCTCATCATCTGTTCCCTTCCTCCATTCCTATCCTGCACCTCTCCCCTGCAGAAGCCACTGCCACGCTTCCTTCATTTCTGCTCTCTTGAGGTATCCCATTTTCCCCAAAAAACTCAGCAAAGGTCTTGCTGCATTTTCAAAGTCCCTCCAGACTTATCTTCAACCCTGTCCCACATCTGTCAGTGTTTACTCCAGACTGTCCAACTCTGATTTGGCATCACATTATGTCATGAGTGACAAAAGCTGCTCATGACAGGTGTCAGAGGTAAAGAAGTACGAGCCAAAGGAAACTGGGATTTTCCTAGATTATTTTATTGGAGAAAGTTGCAGGGAACAAAGAAGCAAGGTGGTGGCATGGACAGTTAAATTTATCATTTATTAGGAATTGTGCTGTAGTGTAAGGACCCATAAAACGTAAAGCAGTAAAAAGAAGGGGCTGCAGCTGTGTGAAGGAAATTTCATTGAGTTTGAAAGTGAACAATAAGAATGTTAAGACAGGATTGTTCTTGGTAAGGTCTTCATCTTTTTTCTAACAAAAAAGGGCTTTTTGTCCCATTGTGAGTGACTTGTATCTGCAGGACTGGATCTAGGTGTAAGTGGTTGCTTCCTAAGCTGGACAGTCTTCTGGCTATCGGGGTAGGATTGGTGCCTATAAATCTCCTTGCCCCTACACCCTCAATCAGCCCACCTCTGCACAGACTAACAATTTGCTTTCAGGGAAAGAAAAGAATGGGACTATTTAGAAAATAGCATAGAGAAAGCTTGCAGTACATTAACAAATGCTTTTGCTGGCTCTGTTATTGAAGAAAAGAGTTTTCCTGACTTAGAAATACCTACAATAGTAACAAAGACAAATCTTCCAGAAAATTACTGGAAAAATATGTAAGGAAGAGGCTGTTTAATTTCCAAAGTAATTTTCTAGGAGATTTGCCTTCATTGTCATTGAAGGTGTTTCTAAGAAAGAGTCTGATTAACTTCCAAAGTTAAGGCTGCCCTTGTTTAGACAGAAAATCATGTTTGCCGTGTTTCCACTCTGGTGCTTTACATTTTTCACTTTGGGCACAGGCCAGAAGGATTTACAGCTTGAGAAAGGATCTTCCGTCTTCCTAGGAAGTTAAATCATTGGCACTGCTTCAGCATTTCTGTATAAAGGAGATTAACATCATATTGACGTATAAGGTTGAATGAACCACAAAACAGATGTTTGGATAGTCAACTGAACACTGAACCCAATGGAAAAATTCCATTTTGATCAGTTTGAGGTAGGCCTAGTCGTCTTGTGGCTGTCCAGGATACTAAAATCTGGACTTTATAAATGAAACACTCGTTTAAAAAAAAAGATCCTGGAGAAACACAACTGCTTCAGGCTTCTCATTTTATTTTTTTTGAGCTGCAATGATCTCCAGCATGGCTGGTCTAGCCCAAGTGGAATACATTAACATTAGTTAGTCTAATACTGATGGATTTTCAGCTGATAGCCATCTCCTAATCACAACTGGTCCCCAACTAAAATACTCTTGGTTGCCATGATGTTATCTTGTGGGTGACTTTTCACAGAGGTTGCTCTAGGAACAAGGGGAGAGAGCCACTGGATCCCGCTGTGGAGAGGTGGTTCATTGCTGAGCATTTACTTCATTCCAAAGAGCACAGTGAAGAATTTCAGTTAAAGCCATGGACAAGGACTGGGATTAATCATGGCCAGCCTTTACCAATAACTAACACAATGAGCCATAACGCAGACCTGGACTGCTCATCCCCAAGGCACAGTGGTGCCTTCAGGTCTTTGCAGCCAAACAGCATAATTAGCTTCTGCTGCTGCAGATGTGATTTCCCTTTCTTATGGTTGTATTTTATTGGCTTTTTCATCCAGGCATTCTAATACTTACCATCTTTATGGTATAAAGCAAATTTCCTTCTTCTCTACACTATTCTCTTTATCAAGCCAATCTCACTGGCTTTTTCTTACCTGAGAGTATAGCACTGACTTTTTTTATCTCACCTATGGGGTGAAGGGGAAAGGATGGCCCCTCTACCACACTATTAAAGCCTTTGTTTTAAGCATGCTTATTACTGCTCATTTTATCTAACATCAGGAGTTCATTTGTTGGAGCAGCACTGATGTAGACAGATCTGTGGTGTGCATTCACCCTCATATGTTCAAACATTGGACACTTGGGTCCAGCCCTTGCTCAGAGCCTCCATAAGGATCATAGGGTCAAGGCTACATCTGCCACTCTTCCAGCCAGATTTGCTCAAGTAAGTGGTAAGAAACAGTACCAGCATCAGTTCTGTTTACCAAGAATTACCAAATACGCAGCACTATGAATACCAGCATGTCTTGGATTACATTACAGGCGGATTGTGTTTGATAAAGCAAGCCTAGAGGTGAATCTGACCTTTAATCATTACTCAACCGGGTAATGGAAAAAGCTTAAATTACGACTTTGAAAAGGAGCAAGAGAGGTGGGTGTTTTTGGGTGGGTGTTTTGGGGGTAATTTGACCTGACATTATCGATATAAGAGAGGAAACACATGATACAAGTTGCAATTTTCTATTAAGCCTCTGAGTGTTAGCAGCAGCATAGGATATGGTGCCTTTGAAGTACCTCAATAGCTTGAGATACTTATTTAGACAAGGAATGTGAACTGCATGATGGGGAGCTGGTGAAAAGTGAGTCTGCCTTTTCCAACAGTGCTACCTACAAGTTCTGCTTTAATTGAGGATATTAATTTGAAGCCTTTCAGCCAAAAAATAATTGTGGTTATGTTGACCCTCATTGATCTCTGAGATAATCTTATATCGGAGAGAAAGGTGGACTCAGTGTGTGCAGGATCCTCCATGAACACTATCTACTTTTCTTCTTTCATTTGAGATTCATCTCCCTTGACTTAAGGTGATTTAGATTAAGCTACCCATCTGCTACAGCCAGTTGAAGGAGAGGGGCACCAACCGTGAGGTGCTGTTCATGTCACTTATCCTAAATTTCATTTTTCACCATCCTAAATGCAGCCTCTGGAAGTGATTTGCCCTCTTCACTGACTTTGGACAGATCATGGATCCAAGGCTCTGGTTAGATGGCTTAAGGTACATTTGATCAATGATCATGATAGTGTCCATGATGACTTTACACTTCTTCCTAAAAGACAGCTGAAAAGGAGAGGAACACTGCCAGTGCCATCCAAGGTACCCAAAGGAAAGCTCAGTCTGTAAGACTCATAAAAGAAATAATTTTTGGCTTTTCTCACCCTTTTGAACTCTTCTTTGAGCTCTGCCATCTTTTGTTCTTTGTATTTCATTTAACTCTTCATTTTGGAAATAAATACCTGACCCTGGGCTGGAGATCTGCCATGGTATCATGCTAAGTGACCCCTGCTTCAACAACCTCTCTCATCATCATCTGATTTTGGTTTCTACTGTAATTTTTGTCTTTCTCCACATCAAATGCTTTAGCAAGTATGCATGTTATCCCAACAAATATCTATTTTAGGTCCTAACTGGAAAAGCTTCTTTCCATTCCAGGGATGTTTTGAAAGTCTGGAGGTGAGTCTGAGCATGTCTACATGGATAGGCCCAGACAAGTGCGCTCATCTGCCATGCTCTGAGCTGGTCAAATGGGAGCCACTTCTGCTCTGGAAATCATTGAGACATTTTCCTGCAGCTCTGTGCCCATGCTAACATGCCCTGCCGAGGAGACCACATCTGTCTGCACTGATCTGTGTAGACATGCCGCATCCATATAAAGCACATCATTTTGTTTCTCTCTTTCTTGTTGGTTGGTTGTCCTGATGTGCACATATGTGCATTTACATAACTTCATGTGCACAGTCCCAGTTTGATCGCTTGTTGCAATCTACAGGGGTTTAAGTGAAACCAAAATATCACGGGAATTGTTTTTTTCTGCATATAATAAATACTGCCTTTAAAGTGAACAAGCGATTGAAAAACAGCCTATATCCTCTATTAATGAAATGCTATACTGGCAAATGAACTAGATGACCTGACCACCATCACAATTTATGATTTGTGATGTAATTGAAATTAATTGAAAACCTGGGTCTTGTAAACTCTTTACTCCAGGCAATACACTCCAGAAAAATTAACAAAAGAGAAATATTAGTTCGAAAGGCAATCTTTTCCAGCTATATCTGCATTTAGGGTTCACTCTGCAGGCTCACAGACTGTGTTGAAATGAGCAAAGGGAATAGAGATCCTGAATCAAACAGCAAACAGCATCTTGCTGTGCAGATGCAGACTATGGCCTGAAACCAACTAACACGTTTTTTTTTACAGCCCCTGTTTCCCCTGAATCCTTGGAGGAATTCTGGCTGGTGCAGATTTCCTCCTGGAGCATTAGCAAAAAGCGCACTGGAGCAGCGGTCTCATGCCACCTTCAAAGAGTGCTCCCTTGGCCCCATCTGTGGAGCCAGTTCTCCTGACGCTGGTGTACTTCTGCTTCTCCTCTCGACAGGCTGTGATTAATGTCCCTTGGAAGACCCCAGGTGTTCTGGGTGCCTGACACTTATAACTGTGGACAGCTGTTTTGTGGAACACAAGTGGGATGGAAAAAGTCAAGTATCTTTTTCCCCTTTTCTCACATTAGTGGAAAAAGAGCTTTCAGTCATGCTTGAGAGACTATTTTTGCACACAGTGCTCTCATAGACTGTGGAGGGTGCATACTGATATATGAAGTGGATGCCTATGGATATATTTCTGTGTTTTTGGCTAAACAAATGTAATGGATGCCTTCATTACTAAAAGTCTACTCCAATAGCCAGCGGTGTATTTACCCACATTTGTTTGCGGTGACCACTGAATTTCTTCCTCATCTTGTAGCGTTTAAACAAGCATTACTCCGTTCATACTGGTGGGGTTCCTCTGTTTCTAAGGGCTTGTTTAAAAAGGGAGGCTAGTGTGCATTAAGACAGGGTATGAATTTACAGTGCTCTTGGGGTATCCACATTTGATAGAAAAGCTATAAGGATGGAAAAATGTGCAATTATGCCCAGTGGAATGGCTTGTTTAGCTAAATCTGGTCTAACTGTGGATAATGCCTTATTCAGATGGCAATTTTGGTCACCTGGCAGATGTTCATGTAAGTCCACATAGCTCTTGAATAATTATTCCAGAGTTTCTCATCCCATTTTTGAGACATGATTTCCACTCTCTCCAGTCACTGTTTTTCTTGGCCTTTTTCCAGATGTGTGCAATTTGATAAAATCCCTGTTTGAATGCAGAGTTTTTGGAGCTGTAATCACTTTTGGCAGCCTCCCATACAAGATAAGCTGATCTCCAAATATTAAAAAGATTGGATTGTTACAAAGCTTTAGCCCATTATCCTTGAAAAATAAACAATATTCACTACTCCATGAAGGGCTATTCCTGGAAAAAGAAGATCTGATTTTTAATACAGACAGCTGAGGGCAGTAATAACAGCTTTGTTCAGTTTCTCTTCATAACATCAGTGATGCTATGACTGTATTTTAAGACCAAAATATCACTTTAAGTTATTGGTAGGTGTTATAACTACATCTGCACAAAGACAGAGATTGAGTTGATGTATTTGTATGTCACTCCAACATTCTTTGGTAGTGTTATTAGTATCTGCAACATCCAGCCATTTCTTTCCAAAGCTGATGCCTTCCAGAATGTACACATTAAAAGGCTCACACTTACTCAGTGGTGTTATGCTGGAAATTCACTGGGCTTCAATGGTCATACTGAGACTGATAAAGAATCAGCTAGTCTTACCAAGTTAACTATTTCATGCAATGAGAGAACCACTCAGGCTGCAAGGGACCTCAGGAGGGCTCTAGTCCAACTGTCTGCTCAAAGTGGGATTAGGTCTGAGATTAAATCATGTTACTCAAGATATCATCCACCTGGGACCTTAAAATATTCAAGGATAGAAATTGCACAGCCTCTCTGGGCAGCTCCTGCTTGACTGTCCTGATGGAGAAAAAGATTTTCCCTACATCCAGCCTTTGCATTGTAGCTCAGTCATGAGTTTCCTGATGAGTCAAACCAGTTTCCTGAAATATCTGCTTGTTTTCCTGCACATTGGGATGGTTTTGTGCTTAGAAGAGGATGTCAGTGGAGACTTAACAGTTTTCCTGAACTTTTCTTGCCCTTCAGAGCTGGTTCCTACTGGATCCACCCTTCAGTAGTCTGGAGACACTGAAGACTGTTTTGCTGCTTGGTCGGTAGTCTGCTACTTGTTTTCTTCATTCTCTTTGGTATCTTTAAGTCCACTATTTCAGGGTCTCCACAACCAAGCCTGCCACTGATTATCCCTCTCCCAACCAGTGTGAATGCTTTATGAATAGCAGGCCCAGGATGTGTGTGTGTGATCCCAGGCTGGCTTATCTAGCACCTGTGTCAAGCAGTTGGCCCAGATTTTTTCCAGAAACTTCCTGGTTTGCCTGCATCCCTTTCTAGTGTTCTTTCAGCATACATCATGGAAATTAAAATCTTCCATAAGAGACTGAGTATATGATCCAGAAATATCTTTAAGTTGTTTAAAGAAGGCCTCATCTTCTTCCTCACACTGATTAAGTGGTCATTAACAAACTCTCACCAGACTGTCACCATTACTGATTACTCACCCCTCTCCTGACCTAAAAGCTCTCACACAGCCTAATGTCTAACCCATTGAGGATCTCCAAATATCAGAGTTGCTTCACCACATACATTCACCCACACCACCTTGTCTCCCTGCCTGTGAAGATCTGGTATCCACACAAGATGAGGACTCCAGTTGTGTGAGCTGTCTCAGCACGTCCCTGTTACTCTAATGATGTTGTAGTTCCTCTTCACCAACCAGACTGAGAAGAGACTACCTAGGGCCCACACCCTTAGCCAGCACCCCAAAATCCATGTAGTCTCTCCTGATATGCTTGAAGTCCCTTGTAGTAACATCGGTGCCCATGTGGAAGAGCAGCTAGGGTAATAGCCTGAGGCTGGACAACCCTTGGTCATCACTGCAGTGTCCCAGACACAGGTCAGGTTGGCAGGCAGAGATTTCTGTCTCCTATAGCAAGGTGTCTCCAGCAACTCTCAACCTCCTCTTCCTCTCCATGCATATGCTTGGTTGAGGGCCGCCAGCCATGACACTTCCCTGAAGAGAGGTCATCTCCCCCTAGTCCCAGGCCAGGGCACTGCTTTTGTAGCTGCAGAACCA
Organism: Pezoporus wallicus; assembly: GCF_028554395.1. Lineage (NCBI taxonomy): Eukaryota > Metazoa > Chordata > Aves > Psittaciformes > Psittacidae > Pezoporus > Pezoporus wallicus. Next base: position 682,278 of record NW_026635478.1, read on the forward strand.
CATGCCAAGAAGAACCCTTACGTAGGACGCCTGAAATGGTGCAGTCTTTCCCATCTTGTGAGTTTTTATCCATCGACCCTCTGTGGGCATCTTACTCTCAGTGTGTCAGCCCTGACAGGAGCTTGGAGATGGTGGGATGGGGAAGCACATGGTGCAATGTAGCAGGAGCATGATGGACCAGACCAGCAGATGTAGCATGCTCCATGTGAGGAAACAGCAGAAGGGCTTCTGCACACCAGCACCCTGCCAGTTAAAGGATCCCTGATTTTCCCAGCATTGCAGGCCCCCTCTTGCCGGAGTATCTTAGCTCTTTACATGACCTTGTCTTCACACCAGAAGCACTGGTATGAAGTTGCCCACGTGTGCAAGTCAGTCAGTCTGCAAGTGCATAGAGACGTGGAGGGGTGGTGCTGGTGGTGGGACAGGCATGAAAGCAGTGGCGCATTTGTGGTGGTGCACTCGCCCTCGGGGGAGCAGGGACCTGAGATCCTTACAGGAAATGTCAGGCAGAGGTTTGTACTTCCAGTGCAAGCCTCTAGAACCAAAAGAGATGGATAACAGGGGCAGCTAAGCCTTGGCAAAACAAGAAGCATTGGCAGGACACCAACCTGGGAGTGCCCAGAGGGAGGTAAGGCCTCCTTCAGACCCTAAGCCATGCACAGAGCCCATGTGGGCTAGAGACATCTAAAAGTCCAGTGAAGGATATCACAAGGGCTAGAGGTAGTAAAGAGAAATAGTCAAAAGCCTGGCCTTCCTTTGGAGTGGTACAAGACATGGCAGAAGTCGCACCTGCAAACCTGAGCGGATTTCTAGCTAACAAGGTAAACACACAAGAACAATTCAAACCGATGTGGTTTCTTTTTTGTTGGTTTGTTTTAACTTTATAGCCTTTATTTTACACACTGCCATCTATGCCTTCAAGCACTGCAGAATTTCCTTCTCACAAACCTCCTCCTTGACCTCTGTCTCTAGAGAGATGAAATGTCATGGCCTGAAATCAAACAATCAATTCTAATAATTATCTGCCACTTACAGTGTAGTGGCACCCCATCAGGTTCATCCTACAACTGGGGGAACTGGAGGAGACTGAGTTAAGCGATTGCTCTGGGTCTCATGAGAACAGGGGGTAAATGTCCCGCCTTTCCGGAAAGCCTTTATCTTTCAAACCACACTGCTTCCATCAATGATTTGGTAGTGAAATCATGGCACTGGTATGCCTAAATCCTCTACAGTCTTCACTTTTTTAGTTATTGTAAACACCAAATCATTATCGTGGCTATCTTAGCTGAGATGGTGGACAAAGACAAGCTCTTAGAGGGAAAGAAAATAACAGGGGTGCGTATTGTGGCTTCAAGAGATCACATAATGACAGGATGTGGAGAAACTCAAAGACAAAATTATCAGAAAGAACGACAAGAATTGTGCCACAGTAAAAAGCAACTAAAATGCAGGGAGCAGAGCGAGGCCCTAAATGGGCAGGCTTGGAGAAAGCTAACATAGCATCTCACAGGACACTGTTGTGTGCTGCACACAAGAAAAGCAGGACAAAGGACAGACAGGAATATCACAGAGTGAGAAATAGCAAGCGTATCTCAACCTCGCTCCTTGCTGCAAATGGTTTTCACACTGTGTGTAATCTGATACCAAAGAGATCAGCATAAGCTGCACAAAGCTGTGTGTTTTAGATGCACACACGATGAATGCCCAAGGAGAGAGTGCTGCTGCTCTTTACATTCACCCATAGGACACACATTACCAGCTTCTTCAAGTAAACAAGCTCCAAACCAGAGGAAGCACAATGCATATCTAGTATCAACTCCATCACTGGTCCAAGTCCCACAAGAGCCCTGGAGCCCACAGTAGGAACTAAAATTAGAAAACCCATGACAAAAATAGAACTCTGTTTCTTTTAATAGCCTGGCTCTATTTAAAGATACCCTTCAGGGAATGCCCCACTGAAATGTGATCTGAAGCCAAATATTTGACTACACAAACTTGTCTTATTTGAACAGATGGTTTAGTTAACTACTTTTTATTTTTATGTAATGGTCAGTCATTAGAAAAAGATTACACAAAAAATTAGGTAACGTGAAGATGCTGGCAAAGTGGGGTGCTCAGGCTGTTAGCAGTGAAGGAGAAAGCAGTTTCCCCCTCCCCAGTGCACACAGTGACAGTAGGTCCCGCACACCCATGCAATGCTGAACTGAGATGACATGCTATGTGTCAAAATATCCCTGCTGGTGTCTCAAGGAATCCTCAGGGGGAAATAATGCTACACTGAAAGCTGGATAGATCCTGGACTGCTGAGAGCTCATTTCCCACATTCTGACTAGTGCAAGTCTAAGGGTCAAATAATAACGCTCTTTGTTTAAATGAACCTGATATGCTTTAATGTATTTTTTTCAGCTCCTGTGTTACTGAAGTTGCAGTGTATTATTGAGCCTTCATGTCCCAAATTTACACAAATGCAATTCCGGCTACAAGCCAATTCATAAGATGGCAAAAAATTAGCCTTGAGAGCAGCAGGCTTAGGAAAATATATCATTTGCAAGCCCTGCTATGAAGTACTTTCAAAGGCCTAATTTTAGACATACTCTGTGGAATCAAATAGCAAAGGGATCAGTGAGGTGAGGAATGGAGGATTTTTCATTCAAATGTCAATTAAACTTAACCTAGAGCACAATGATATTCTCCTGTCCCAGGGCATTTGTGGTGGCATATAACACCATCCATGGAAGCTGGCAGGACATCCTGAGAAAGATGTTCCACAGGCAACAAAACCGCTGAACGCTTCTGCTGGCACTTGTTCATGAGGTGTCTGTCCATCAAGGGCTAATCTCAGGCATGAGCAGAGCAAGTGGCTTCCCTTGGCCCTTCCCACCACCCTCCTCATTGCTACAAAGCCACCCCAGGAGCATGTTCCTGCACCACCGCCTATGCCACTATCTTCCTTCTCCATATTGCATAAACGCAAATCTCCAGTGCTCAGGGTGTGAAGGGAGCAAAAGCTTCCAGTGCTTGGGCTCCAGGAGGCTCAGAGAAATCAGGAGGCAGTGTCAGTTCTCTCCCATGGGAATGGCCTTGCACCCACATCCTTGGTTCTCCCAGGAGCTGGCTGTGGGATGCCATGTACTAATGCCCCTGGTCATGCCTGAGATTGTTATGCTCCTCCTCACTTTCTTTTTCTCTTCTCTTCCCCTTCCTCTAGACAGGGCTAGCAGCCATCTATGGGACAAGGTGCAGCCTCTTCAGCAGCAAGAGGAGTCATCAGACACTGCATGGGGTTTTTCTCTACTCCTGCCAAAGGCTCTTCCCAGAGTCAAGCAATTTTGCTGTGTTTTGCCAATATACTGCTTAGTGAGACAGCATCAAACCTATAGTTATGCCACAGCAACATACACATACAGCCTAAGGCCGAAAACTTTAGAATCTGAAACCCACACTTTGGCTCATGGAATAACTATATGCGTAAAAATGGGAGGATCCTGATTCCTCACTCCGCTCCAGTGGTTTCGTGCTAGTTTAACGCTCAATTTCCATGTAATGAGGCTGTAATAAAAGAAGCGTAATGGAGTAGAACAGTGCAAAACAGACAGAGGCCTCATTTACAGGGAGTCCCAGAAAACTTCTATTGGGACCCCCAGAGCTCAGAGGTGCTCACTGCTCCTTCACCACACCTAGAGACCTGCTCCTGAGCAGAGAATAACCCCATTTCCTCCAGGCTTCTCTGCTGCCACCCCTCAAACCAACTTTCCGAGGGAAGGAAGATGCCGTTGCCACCACTCCTTGGCCAGGGACTCTGTTCTCACTCTGTCCTACTTCCCCAGCCTGTGTTCAAGAGCCCAGGCCTGAACAGCACCAAACCCTCCTAACAGTTTTGGTAGCCGAGATCAGAGTTTGGAAAGTATTCACATTTAACTCCCCACCCATTTCTTTACCTTCCCGTAGCTGAGGTGGAAGAGATCTGGATATTCTTCCCTTCAAACCATGGCTGGAGAAGCTTTGGTGAGATTAACAATGCATGGCCTAAACAATCTCAGTTACTGTGGTTTGTTTGACCAAATGTGGACATTCCTAACATGGGTATCAGAAGCTGACACTTGGATCTGCATTCCCTTTATAGTTGATGAACATCTTACATGAACTTCCAGGCTATATTCGCTGCATACGAAAGCAATGTCTCAAGCAGACCAGATGAGTCACCCTTTCTCAAGCATGGTTTCCTCAAGCAGCTCTCTCAGATGTGAATGTCTGCACTGGAGGAATCTAAAATAGGCAAGACATATTCCATCTTTAATGAGTCTGTCCATACTCCAGTGAGCTTCCAACAAAAGTCGTTAACTGCATTTGAAGCACAGTGCCATGTCTGTTTCCTGGAAAATGTTTAAATCACAGATAGAAGCTCCTTCTTATACATATGTGCAACACATAAAATCTTCCTGCTCCCAGCCATGAGCTGGGATTACTAATGCAGCTGCATGACTGCATTTTGCTTGTCAAGACATGAGAGCTACAAATCCCTCCTATGTGATAATGGCATTTGGAAACTGGGCCACCTCCTGGCCTCATCTTTTAATAGGTACAGTGACAATGGAGTTTTAAATGAACCAAATAAGAAGAAATGAAGATAAGATGAGAATGTCACAGCAGCTTGTAGGCTTCAGTTTTTGTGCAGTTTAACAAAGGGTGTCATGCTATGTGTCAGACTTTGGACAATATTACTATGGTGGATGGTAGTAGTCAGCCAGCACAGACCCCAGACCCCTATAAACCCATGCAGATGCCTTGGGCCATAAGAAGGAATAGTTGAACACCTTGCAACATAAAGACAGCTGAAGCCATTGCCCAAGGAAATGGCTAGCCATCACTGCAAAGCTGAAGCAGAAGCTAAGACACTACCAAAAACTCAGAGATTCTCTGACAACTGATCACAAGCCCAGGATGCATCAGTTATATCACAAGCAAAAAGCTGCAGTAAGCAAGAGAAAGCCAGCAAATAAGAACCAGAGAAAGCATGTCCTAAAAAGAAAGCATAGGCAGAAAATGTATCCCTGGAAGAGTCGTCTTGGAAATGGTGAGCAAGGAAACTGCCAGATATTTGTTTTTACTGCACTCGCAGAAACAGGTTTTGTGCAAAAGATTCTTTGTAAATAATCAGTATAATCCCAGAGAGCTTCTGAAATCAATTCTCCTTGCAGATCCTGAACATTGGCTATCCTCTTTGTCCAAGGAACATTAACATATTGTCCAGGAGCCAGAGTCATTAAGGACAAGGTAGATTTCTATGGCTTGCATTAAAAAAAAAGGCTGAACTGTCAGTACCTTGATAATGCATTGACCAGGATAACTTTCTATTTGGTGACTCACTCTTCAAAGACTGTTCTGTATGCTACTTATCCCTCTGCTTAGTTTGGACACACTGTACTGAGGGATGCTACCAAAATCAATATTGTAGATAAGATTATAGTCTTGGCTAGAGTCAAGGAGATGCCACAGGGAAATAAAGCCCAGTAATTCGAAAGTGCATGACATAAATAGTACCCCATTCATTTTCAAGCAATTCCAACTCATAAGGAAAACTAAAAACATCCATGACAGATGTCAAAGAAAGTGTACTGAGACACCTTCCTTCTTAGTAGATTTGAAAAAATTCCCCATGGAAAAAGACATAATGGAGTCAGAAAAGGGCAACTTAAATTGTTAAAAGTGGTTTATGGTGCAGCCATAAAAGCAACAATAAATAGGGAGGGAGGCACCCTGTAGTAGCCTTACTATAACAATTGGAGATGCTGGAGGGTACCAGAAAACAGACCACTGAAGTCTATACTCTCTCCCTAAATAACCTCTCCATTGCCACTGGCCATCCTATTTCACTCTTGAGGAAAAACAAGGGGATTTCAAATTATTACGGGGTACAAGAATGAAGTTAAGGGATAAAAACACCAGAACCTTTTGTTTTCTGCATTTTTATGATACCTAACCCTTGGACTGAGTAGAAAAATCATAGGTCAAATTCTGGGGGACTGGAGTACATCCTTTCCGGCTTCAAAGCAGCGACTCCTCCTGACTATCCCTCAGCAGGATTGGCATGGGATGGTAACACGGCAGGAGACCCCAACAAGGTTATCTGGTAGCCAAACTTGTGATTGTCTCCAGCAGGGGGAGCAGGAGCTTCAGTGACATTCAAGGAGCCACTGTCTCCAGCTTCCAGCATCACAGCAAGGCCAGCCTAGATACTGCAACACTTCTCCCACATCTTGGTCTTCCGTCCAGTAGGGTCTCACCCTGGCCCCTCAGTGCCCTAAAATGTGCTTTCCTAAAAGGCTGCAATACCAAGCAGTGTGTGTTCTCGGTGCTAATTCAGGTGGCTTTGCAGAGAGAGTTCTACTTTGGGGAGTAGAGCAACCAAATTGCCCCAAACTAAACCAGTGTCTCAGGGACTGAGATCCTGCAAGAGCGTTCCAGGCACAGAAAACACTCTTTAGTGACTGAGGAACTAGTAGAGGATTTTTATGAAACACTGCTGTATTTTAAAAGCTTAAAAGGGGGAAATTTATTAAAGTACAATAAATAAACTCTGGCAATCTGTTTGAACAAGTTTCTTATCTATGGTTTCAGAAACGAGAGGGAAAGCAGCAAGTCTGGGTCTGAGGCAAAGGCATCAGATGTCCTGGGAGACACACTTTCCTAACAGCACCTGGGATCTTCTTTTGATATATCTTTCCATTTAAGCACAGGAAGCAATAATAAAAAGTTGTGTTCTTTAAAATATGTTTTATCAAAAACAACACTCTGGTTTCTCATCTACATATGTGAGCATGGGGTTTGCATCCTTATCTGAGGTACAAAAGTATCGGTGTCTGTCCTACCTGCTGTAACAGAGCTTTTACTAGCAAGAGACAATTAGACAGGAAATCGTGTGTAAATAATTTATCAAAGCATATAAATGCTTTCAGAACAGGCAAATGCTAGCTATGAAAGTGCCCTCTGCTCAAATGGGAAACTGCACAAGTTCAGTGTCTGAAAGCTGAAGCCATATAAACTCAAGCAAGATATAAAATTTAGATTTTGACCAAGGAGATTGTTTTAACAGGGGACCAGACTGACACGGGCATGATGGAGTTCTCATCTCTTGATGTTTTGGCATCAGAAGTGCAAGGCTTTGAAGAAGTCATGTTTTAATCAAGGCCTAACTGAAGAACCCTCCCTTAAATGATTGGCAGGTCAGAATGAAAGCTTTTGTGAGGGACAGGGCAGACGCAGTTAGGCAACTGCTGGTCTCCTTGGCGTTCAAGTCACGCTGTGAGTCTGTGAAGCCAGCTGTCTATAATAAAATGCACCAACTTACTCTTTTGAAGTCAATATAGAATCCAATAATCCCATAAAATACAATCTGTGTCTTAAATGCATTTGTTCTAAAATGAAGTCCCAAGTTAACTTTTCTAATACCTAAGGATCTTTAAAGGCTACACAATCTTTAACTCAGCTCTTGACTTGACCATCTATCTTCGGGTTATTTCTGGACTAGCAGAGGTTATACAGAAAAAATCAGAAGCTTTGCTGGCCAGCATGTCAAGCAGGGAAACTGCAGTCCCAGATAGGCTCTCCAGCACTTAGCCTGTCACAGGGCACATCAGTTCTCTCTGAACCTGTCCTGAGGCCAGGTTCTTGGCCAACAGGGTGTGTCAGCACCAGATGATTCGAAATAACCTAATGTGAATCAATCAAATAATCCTGTTTAATTTGATTTTGGCTTTCTACTTATATTTGGATTTTGATTTGTTTCCCTACAGGCTGTTTCTCACTGTTTGGGAGCTATTAAACTGTGTTGATTTGTTACCAAAAGTAGCCCATAACTGTAACTGGTATTTCCTTTTTGGTAGCCAAGGTGATATACTCTACACACATTAAATAAATAGCTTAAAAATACAATTCTTGTGCTGAATGAACAAGAAAAGTTTTAATTGGATCATGCTACACATTTACAACAAAATTATAATGTATAATTCACAGAAAATGAATTGAAGTAATGTTTTCTGATCAGCATGTTCTTCAGCATGTTAGAACTAATAGATATCGCCCTCCCACTACTCATTTTTGAAAGTAAATTGAAAGATGAAACCTTGATTTTTTTCTTTTTTCAAATCTCAGCTGGATTCTCAAATTCTATTGCATTATTGAAGTAGCTACTGAACACATCTGATGGTAGGAAGAAAATATCCTTCCAGCAGAAGACACTACAGATTGCTGAAAAGAAATCTAATACTTTAGCAAATTCTGTTTCCACCTCAGAGAGCTCACCCAGTGAGTAAAAATTACTTTCATATAAACTTCATTTAAGCAACTATATGCTGGCTAAATAGTGTTCCTTATGTAACCTAAAGTTTTTAATAGCATAATATCAGGAGTTAATTCAGGTCACGATGGTTCTTTAAATGCATCTAAACCCATTAAAATGCATTTGTTTTTAATACCTAAAATTTTAATTTAATTTTTTTTTTTTAGTTTTGGCTTTTGTCAGCTTTTGCCTGTCACTGACAATAATTCTATGCAAACTTCTCAGCCCTACCACAACCTCACGACTCACTTCTGCACTTGGATCACATAAGGACAGCTAAACAAGTGCAAGATGAGCAAGACAGGAATATCTCTTTGGCTTCAAAGCCCGTAAGTGTTCAATCTTATAGATTCAGTGAGTTATACTTCTCTTTTGTCAGTCTTGTGCTGGCTTCTTGGACTTCTTTCCCTTCCTTACCAGCTAGCTCTGCTTTCGTGGAAGATTTTGCAGCATTTTTCTTCCTTCCTGAGGTATACAACAAGTCGGTTCACCTACCACAAGCTTCAACATTCGTGTTTAAGGTATTGCCCTAACAGTTATTATTGTCTTTAAAACAAAACATTCCTTCAGCTCTCTAAATATACACATCATCTGATTTATCTTTACATTATAAAGCCTTATTGACTGTGAATAAGCGTTGACCTTAACAATACATAGGAAAATTAATATATTTATGTTTATATACTTATAGTACACACAATTTCTGCAAGATTAGCCAAAAATGAGCTAAATACAGGAACAGATTAAATAAACTGTTACAAGAAAATTGACATCTGGAAACTTTCTTCAGAATCAGTATGAAGGGTCCAGAAAAAGTTTATTTCTTTTTCTGTTCTCCTTTACAAAGGAATAATTAGTGGTTTTCTCTGTGTAAGGGCCAGCAAATGTATGTATGCATGTTCACATATGTACGTGTATGTATGCTTTACATCCACAAATGCATGTGTGTATATATATATATATTTACACATATACATACTGAGCATTGCTTGTCATTAGGAATACTCTACAATTGAAAATTAACAGTGAAATTGCAGTTATGTATAATTTTCATGTTTCTGAACGGAGGAGCTATGAAAACAACATGAGAAGTTATTCCCACCAGGAAGATTAACAGTACTGAGATGAGCTCTTACCAACACAGCCGTGTGACACTCATCTGAATCCAGGAGCCCACCTTTCCCCAGGATCCCGGAGTCAAGCAGGACTCCATGCTGGTGAAGATCCTGCTTACTCTGGACCAGATCAATTGACAGGTCAGAAAGAGGAACTACTCTGCTGAAGTCAGTGAAGCTTTCAAGGCAATATCATAAAATAAGAGGAGTTCTACTGAGCAGCATGGTTCTCTGGGGTAAAAAAAGAAAAGTAAGGGATTATGCTGTCCAGATGAATGTGGTATCAGGTGTAATTTACATCGGCTTTTCCTGCCCTCATGTACTTGCATTCTTAAAATTTGTAGAAGATGCATGCATTTCCAATGGAGTTCAACTCTGTGATTGCTGTTAATTGGGTTGACTTATACTAAGCAGTTCATATTTTATTAAATAAGGTCATACAGCGGTCATGGAGAACATTTGAATTCTTACCAAATTAGTTTCAGCAATCAAATAGTCAGGAAAGAACAAGGATATTTTATCACAGAATACAATTTCTACCTTTATTTGAACAGATCAGTTTGTAAATAGAGTCTCATTGGTATCAGCCTAACGTAATTCTGTACTTTATTTTGCAAGTGAAAAGACATTTAGGAAACTTAGAATGATGAAAGATGAACAATCACACCCAATTTAGGATGATTCATTTTCCAGAGGGAAAGAGAGAAAATCTCTGTCTTCTGGGAAAAGAATATGTAAAAGAAGTCAGAAAAATCATTGAGCAATATTGAAAACCAAAGAAAGTTAGAATCAAATAGAGCATACAATGAGAATAAGAGAAAAAATGTATAACATCTATAGGCAAAAATTAATGGTCTAAAACCAGAGACAAATGAGTGAAAATGCTTGGGTCTAAATGAAGATATTGTTACATGAGATTGTATGTGAACTAGGAGGAAGAGAAGGAAATGAGTGTAACACTGAGGTAAAGATTATGTTTGAAAGTATAGCTGTCTGCTGGTGAAGAAACAGTATCTGTGCAGAAGAAAGCTTTGGCAGTCAAATAACATGATTAAGTCATCCACATCAACAAGTCCTAGGGTATCACTGTGGATTGAAATTGTGAGTTATAAATTAATACTGGGGTAACAGTTTACATCAGTGGAGCACAGTGGTGATCACAGCCTCCAGGATGAGAAACAGAACAATAATGGAAAATTTCAGTCATTGCTTAACCCCATGACAATGGAGGAATGTTTTTACAGGCACCATACAGAGACAAAAGTTAAAGACATCAGAAATGACTGTGTTTTCTCTATAAAAGTGAAAAAAAAAACAAAACCAAACCAAACCCAAACAACTAGTCTAGATGAATACTGGAGATGTACAAGAAAAAAGCATCTTGTGGGCATTATACAAGAGATACAGTTGTAGATACAGTCATAGAAAAGTTACTCTGTGGTGACTACGCTACCGAAGTTCACTGTTGTCATAGGAAATTAGTGTCATTATATTATCCTGGCACTTTAAGAAGTATGATTAATAAAACTAAGGAAGCTTATTAAATGATGGGAGTTTTTTACAGGTATCTTGTCAGAGACTTTGAGTAAACATAAATCACCTACAAAAAAAGTTCAAACCCAAATATAACAGCCTTTCTGATTAAACATTGGAGTAAAGATGCTGCCTGGAATTGAAAAATCCAAGCTGAAAATAGACAAGAAAGTATATTTTGGTAGTTAAATGCAAGAGTTTAAGAGGCCATCTTAAAATGATCTTGAGAAGCAACAAGCAAATGGCATGAAAACTATAAAAAGCCTTTTCAAATATACCCGAAGCAGGAAGCCCCTCAGAGTTGGACAGATAAACAAGGTACAGAATGGATACTCAAGAGGAATAAAGCCACAGCAAAGAAAAAACAAAGAAAAAAGAAATAATGTAAGAAGAATTAAAGACAAAAGAAGGAAAAGGGAAAGGAAAAAAGAAAAACAAAAAAGACAAAGAAAAAGGAAAAGGAAAAGGAAAGGAAAAGGGAAGGAAAAGGAAAAGGAAAGGGAAAAGCGAAAGGAAAAGGAAAGGAAAAAGGAAAGAAAAAATCTCCCAAGGATTTTTAGTGTCAGGATTCAGCACAGAGAAGCTTAAGGAAGTTTGTACAACAAAGTCTTTATTTACAGGAGTGAGGCTGAGGGGTTGTGTCAAATTGAACTGTCAGTAGAGAGGTTTTTGAGCAAATCAAGAAAGTGAGTAGCAACACACTGCCAGGAGCAGGTAACAATCACTTGAGGGATCTAAGGGAATTCAGACATAAAATTGCTGAACTTTTCACAGCAGTGTGTAACCTATCGCTTACATTGGCCCCGGTTCCAGAGTAATGGAAGGTGGCAAATGTGGCCTCAATTTTTAAAATAATCTCCGGAGGGGAGCCAGGAAACCAAAGAATGGTAAATTTGACTTCCTGCTGAGGCAGACTGATGGAAGTTATAATAATGAGCAGAATTAGTAGACCCGAATATATACAACTTACTGGAGATAGTGAGCAGCATTCATAAATAAAGAAATCATGCCTCGTAAATGCTGTACAGTTCTTTGAAAGGATCATTGCACTTGTAGACAAGGGCAACTTCAGCAAAAAAAAATGACCTTTGGATTCCTAAACCTTTCTATAATATCCCTTCCCAAACAATCTTACAGAAGCCTAATGTCAGGGGGAGATTGCTGTGCATTAATAACTGCTCAAAGGAGATGGAACAGCATGCAGGAATAAATGGTCACTATTCTTCCTGGAGCAGTAACTCAGGGAATCCCAGGGGGGATGTGGCTGGGAATGGCCACAAATCACCTGGAAAAGCTGAGCAACAGTGAGAGGAGAAAGTTTGCTCGTGTTTTGGAAGTAGTAGGGACAATCAAAACTAAAGCAGACTGGAGAATTTCAAAAGGTTTCATCGTGCTGAATAGGTGATAAAATGGAATATAAAATTAATCTTTGATAAATACACTGTAATACATTGTGGGAACGTAGTCCTAAGTGCACTTAGGCAATGATCAGATCCAAATTTAGCTGATTTTATTTTGGAGATGTGGGGGAACTTACATGGTCTTCCAAAGATAACCTCCTTGACAACCCTTCATTGTCAAAAAGGTGAGCAGGTTGGGGATGAGCAAAGAAAAAAATCTAATAATGGTGCTAATAATGCTGTAACAGCTTACAGATGGGGTTGGCTTCTGTCTCTGCCTCTGTCTCAAAAGGAACGCAGAAGAATTAGAAAAGAAAGAAAGGTAACAAAAATGATTAGAGGCTTCTATGCAAAATGGATCTTAATATATGAAGACTGCTAACACTGAAAAGAAGGACAAAACAGGACATACCTGAGATGTGTACAAATCCTGAATGACATGAAGGAGGAGGGAACAATTCTGTCTTTCCTGTTACAAGAACTAGGATCATAGAGAAGAAAGCCTAAACAGCATATCTAAAGCAAACAAAAAGATATACCTTTCCACATATCACACATTAAATTATCAAAGTGCCATAGGATGCCATAGAAATTTAGCATCTAAACAGGCTCAAAATAAAATCAGATGGCTACATGGAGTTAGATCTGTGGCTGTTAAAAAGTGGTTCTGCTCAGCAAGTCCCTAATCTCTGATTCACAGAAACTGGGAAAATATAACAGTGTAAAGGTTATATTGGCCTGTTTTTCATAGACTCTCCCTGCATCTGCTGTAGCCAGGTAGGATAGGTGGACACTTGTTCTGACCCAAGGTGTCATCTTTAAATTCCCTGTGTGCTTTTGTTCACTTTAGTATTTGGCTGTGCTGGGGCAAGAGGGAGATGGCCTGGTGGTTGTGCTGATGCTCAGGTGCATGAAAAAGCTCAGAAGAATAGCTCAGAAGAGCAAGGTTCATACTTCCAAATGGTTTAAAAGAGCTGACAATTCTCCAGGACTGAAGTCTGCTGTGTTAAAAGGTAGTAATCCCTCAACCCAGGGAAATGAGCAGAAAACAAGAGCGTGCTGTAGTTTGAAAGAGGAAAATGAATAACATAAGCCCAAACTGCTACTGATGAAGAAATAGTATTAAAAGATAAGTGCCAGGGTCATTCACAAGGCAGTTTGCGATTCCCTTGCATTTTATCTAACGTATGGATTATCAATTTCAAACATTGAAGCTTCACAGACTCAAAATTCCATAATATAGGAATGGGGGAAAGGTATCATGAGCTGGCTCCAGTACCCTAGGAATTTTAGTCCATAAAACGATCACAGCTGTTGTTAATAACACAAAAATATCACTTTTTAACTAAAAGAGCCTGTTTGAAGAACACAAGTTGCAGCTTCGTTTCCCTCAACAAATGATGATTAGGGCGGGAGCTGCTCTGCTGGCTGACAGCTCTCCAACTCCTGGGAACTGCTGCTCCCTGGTGCCCATCTTCCAAACAAAAACCGGGACAATTTCTCTTTCATCCTCCTCTCCCTGCTTTTGATGTTGCTGCTGAACCACCTCATCAAGAGAAGATTCAAGTTCAGATGCCTACGCTTCCTAATTAAGTATTAGCAAATAATATGTGCTTGAACTGTAAAATGGTCTATGTAATATATAAATGAGGTTGAGTCAATTTGCAAATTGGGCTTTATACAGCATTGTGTCTCCTACATATGTGACATGAGCGGCAAAGAAAATTCTAGTTTTGGTAGTGAGGGTAGCTTAATTTAAACATTTTCAACAGAAAACATCTGAACTCCTCATTTCAAGACTATTTTCATTTTGAAATTGATGGAGGCATCTTGAAAATGGGGTTAAATAACCTGAAAACAAAACAAAGCACTCCTTTTTGGAGCTGGATGGTTGGATCCTTGTTTCTCAAAGAGACTGTTTGCTTTAAAAGGAGTATAAATCCTGTGCTGAGTTCCTACAGTCACAAGGGCCTTTGATGCATTTTGCAAGTGATGGCTTAATTTCTGTTTTGATTTTATACTACAGAAACTACATGGCTGAAATAATGAATGATTTGGTAATATATCTTTCACTATTTATTGCTTATTTTCATCACAGTTCTGCCATTTTTATTCCCTCTGCAAGCCAGTACATCTTCCTTGATGTTAGAGACTGGTGAACTAAATAAATACAAAGCAGAAACTGTCTGCAGCGAAATTTCTATTAGACGTTCTCTCTTTTCCATTTTAAGTAATTATGTCCTATAAACCGCACAAAGGAAATAACAAAGTCAGCCAGTAAATCAGAGGCAGTAAGTAGAAAAAGGGACTGTTGATAGTGCCTTTAACTGCTGAAAATGGATATATGCATGAAGTAGCAATACTTCACAAAGTCATAGTTATTTCTGACTTTATTGAAATGCCTGCTGCTCATTACAGAGATTTAAGAGGTTGATGCTATGAGGTGTGACAGCTATATTTAATGAAAGTTGCAGCACTCCTGCTTTTTTGAGCTACTACAGTTATGTTTTATACAAACTGTAAAAATATTAGGTTCACCTTTAACTGACCATCAAAACATCCTGCGTTGTTATTCACAATGATTTCGACATCCATTGCTTGTAAGAACTGCACAGCTTTTATGAATGCTACTACTTCCTGCTTGTGCTGTTTATGTTAAAAATATTTGTGTTTTAAATATTATATGCATTAATTTCAGGCATGGAAAAATTAAGATTAGGGGTTTAAAGCTGAACAAAACACCCAATCAGATACTTATTGTTTTACTGTAAGAACAGCTCTATTGACCTTAAGGCACTTCGCTTACATGCTTAATATAAGCCCATGTTAAGAGCTTTGCTGGATTTGAAAGTGAAATATCTTAAAAGCACTATTTACAGACCCATGCAAA
Source organism: Pezoporus wallicus (assembly GCF_028554395.1). Lineage (NCBI taxonomy): Eukaryota > Metazoa > Chordata > Aves > Psittaciformes > Psittacidae > Pezoporus > Pezoporus wallicus. The sequence goes on from NW_026635478.1 coordinate 697,554, forward strand.
ATACCTGAAATACAAACTTTGTGTGAATAGCATTCCTCCTCTTTAGCTGTATTTTAACTTTAGAAAAAAAATATTAATGAAAAGCTTTTCTATAGGGCAGAATACCTATGTTACTGTGCTTTCTCTTACTATTGAACATATGGTCTGGGTTATTTCAAGCTACCACATCCCACTCTGAATTCAGTGGTTTTGCTGGGATAACTGATGGATATGTAAGGTAGAAACATGATGGAAGCTCATTAAATGAGTCCTTCAGGAATAGCTATGCAAGGCTCAAACAGTTTAGGTGCCCTTGACTTAAAATTATAGTCTTCGCTTTATTATTCATTCACTTAAAATTGCTAATATTGTAGATAAATTTATATATCCAATGTGGACTGCATAAGTGGAGTGAGTAAACACAGGGAAGGCTCTGTTTCCTTGAAAGAGGTTTGTGATTTAAAGACTTTCAGAAAAAAGATTGTCCACTTGCAGAAAACCTCTTTTTCAGAAGAACCTTAAAGCCAAGTTCCAAAGGGACAATGTTGATGCAATTTCTAATCAGATTGTATTTGAGTCAAAAGCTTTCAAAAGAAGTTTGTCCATATTTTGCAAAACTGTGATCTGAAATAATCTGTTTTTCATTTAATTGAAAAAAAAGGTTTTGTCTCTTACCCACCAAAAGCTTGTTCATGTGATAATGCCGAGCAGAATAGAGCTGTGCTTATCACAGGGCAGTAAACCAGGAATCAGGGATGGATGCTGAAGGCTGATGAACAGAATCTGATGTAAAAATAAAAATGACTTAAGTGTTGTCTTCAAAATGGTGCCAGCTTTTCAGTGTGTCATTATAAAACAGCCAGAAATTTAATGTGTTAGAAGATCTCCACAGCAAAGCATTCAGTCAGAGCCTGTTCTAAAGCAAATAAACCTCATGGCCATGAACCACAAAATGAAGAAAAAGGTGGTGAAAGAGAGAAACCAAAGATGGCGAAAAAAAAACAACAAAACCAAACCCCCCCAAAACCTGGCCTTTTGAAATGTTTATGAAATGCCAGAGATTGCTTTTCCTGATAAAAATCAGCACATTACCTACCATTTAACAAGAGAGGTAGGAAGTTAAGAGGAAGAGGGCAGTCAGAGGCGATTGTGCTAGCAAAATCTATGCATACTTCTAAAAAGTCAAAACTAGACTTGTCGTGTGAGTATTTATTCATTGTAAGATGTTAGCACAGAAGTATCCTTTTTATTTTGGTTTTCTTTTGAATATACAGTCACTTCATATAAACAGTAGTTCTCCATACCATCCCTACATAGTCATTTTTATTGTCTCTTGGCATCATGTGTTCTGGGATATCTAACTCCACAAAGGTTATTATTATCCCGTAATTTGTCACTTACAAATGTGGGCTACATTTTAGCTGCCAACTGCACAGGAATCATCTGTGGTTATAGGTTCCAGCTGAATACTTCCAAGGCATTAATGTGCTGTGGTTGTAAAAGAATTATTCTTCAGATCACCCCACAAAATTAGGAAACTATGAGGTCACTTCCAATAAACAATTACCATATAATTCACTGAGTGACTGGGGAAGGGGGAGTGAGGGGGGGAGTAGGAGGGAAATTGTTGTTTCTTGCTTATTGTGTGTTCTTTAAATGAGTACAATGTAAACGCTGGTGGAATAGGTAAAGTAGCACGACCTGCAATTAGTCCTGAAATACAAGAAAGGGATATGGAGAGGTTGCCAATTAGGAAGGAGAATTTAGAGTTATGTCAATGGAAATTGAAGTTCAAAATGATGCTGAGGGAAGCAGCAGTGCAAACTCATCATTATGGTTCTCTGGTGTTGTCAAGGTGGTGGTGCTGCCCTATTGACGAAGAAGCTGTTGTACTAGATATGTAACTTTCAACAGCTGTTTTAAGTTCATGGACTCATATAAATCCTTTCATGCGTATCTCCATATTCAGATTTGCATCTCGGTGGTTTATAAGGAGGAGAGGGCCATTCCTTGACTTGTTCTCTCCTGCACCATATCTGGCTCCAAGATGAGGATACATGCTGTGACATGAGGTTTGGCTTCATTTTGTATTCCTCTTTTCCTGCTCACAATCTTTCCTCACACACTGTGAGACTGCAGGAGCAATAAAAACAGCCTATGTAAGGATCAAAGAGGTATCTATTCCCATGGCATCTCAGAGGATCTGACATGTGTAGATAATATGGGAAAAGTGAGAAGCAAGAGGAGGAAAGAGACAGGTGGAGGTTAAGAGCTGAGATACCCCAAGACATGCTTCAGAAGGTGGAGCGTTGCCTAATGTTGCCTTCCATCTCTCCTCGACGGCACTCATTCTAGTGACCCCTTTACACATCTTTTGTTGCAATTGTGGAAACTTGTGTCAGTACTGCGTCAGCATGGTGGCTGCTGTCCTTGCACTGCTGACAGCTGGAAAGCAACTCTGGTGCCCATGAAGCTGGTGGCTGCATAGGACTCTGGGCAATATGTTATCCATTCTAGAACATCACAGAGGCACCATCAAAGGATTGGTCTTCAGGTCTTCTCTCTCTGAGGTTGGCAGTACACGGATTAGGAAAAACGAAGTTATGCCAAGGTTGAATGGTCTTGAAAATGTTTTTGCCTCTGATCAAATCCAGCCAAAACTGGTGGCACAAAAGATTCCCATCTCTGGTACTTGGATCAAGGCCTTTTTGACTGTTGCCTATCATACCCTGCCACTCCAAAAATGAGACAGGCTCTGCCCAGAGGAAAATGGATGGCTGTCTGCATCAAACCATCAGGAATGTAACCACCACCATATTGAAAAGGTTTTGCATGTAAAATACTTAGCTTTGAAGAGCAAGGCTTGAACTCTTAAGTCTAAGACGGTTCTGGATTTGGCTGAAGTTCAGAAGCTTGCTTTCTGTCTGTACAAACAAACCCCTGGAAGTCCAGTCAAGACATTCCTAAAACAGAGCTTCTTACAGTTTAAAATTAATAGTCAGTAGTAAGTCATTATGATTTTACGTAATAAACCAGCTATAAGGGTTTGCAGCCAGTTCTTAAACTTCCAGGAACTGTGCTGTGGGATACAATGTTTCTATAGAGATCTTTTGTTGTGCCACAAAATAGGTCTACAAATGTACAGCAGGGTGTCCCCTCTTCTAAGATCCTTCTTATACCTCTGCCATATATTCCAGTGGTGCCTCACGCAACAACCCCACATCTTCCAATAATTGTATTTTCTAACGAACTAGTCATGCCTTCCAAAAAGATGGCTAATAGAAAAATAAGTTGAAATTTTCAGGTTTTGGAGGAGTAAAATCTCAGTTTTACAATTGCTGCTTTTTTTCCCCACACTGATACTTGTATTTTACCCTTTTGCTCCTGTACATACAGCTTCACTGTCTTTCATGTTCATATTCTACTTTGAGTTAGAAAAAATCTAAGATTTAGGGATGAAAATTTATTAGGAAATATTATGTAGTACCATTCACTCAGATGTAAAATAAATAGCAAGCTACTATAACATATTAAAATGGAAATAGATTTGAAGGTGTTTTTTACAGGAATAATTTTTTTTGTTGGAAGCTGAAGGAACTGGGAGGGTGTCATAAACAAAGCTAGTTTCTTTAAAAGGTAAAGAAAATCAGAAGAAAAATCACACACACAGAATTATCGATATACAGCACTTTTATAATGAGCTATATCTTAAAGTTGCTAAAACCAATAACAGAAGCTGTGAGAATATTCCTTCAAATGACCGAATTCCTTTACTAAAATCATTTTAATGGATTTCTGTAGAAGTTACGGATGATCTTCTGGGTTAAATTAAAACAAACGATACAAAACATTTTGCTGGAGTGAATTGTTTAAAGAAACGCTGCAATTTTCATTGGAAGTGCAAAGCACTTTTCAAAATAATTTTAAATGTATAAACATGAACTCTCTTGCATTGGAAGTCTGGCTTAAAGGATTAAGTGAACTGTGACTAAGACCACATTTTATTCTGACTTTTTTGTCTAGACACAGTTAATCAAAACAGTGAACTTTCTTAATCAATGACTTAGAACACCCTTATCATTTTCTACAGATCAAGAATTTTTCTGCAAATTATAATGAAGAGAAAAACATAGGTTCCAAAACTGCCAGAACAGTGCCAGAACAAATTAAAGATTCATAATCCATACAAAGAGTATTAGATTTCAATTATTTCTTTTCCAACAGTATGGGGGAATATTATTTCTATAAAGAAATAAAATGACAGTTTCCAAACAGAAGAATGGCTGAATAAAAGAAGCTGATCTCGCAACACGTTCGTTGAGAAGCCATTAACGTGCTTCCCCATTTAAGACCAGCTGGCACATCATAGAAGACTTTAATGAACATTCTGATTTTAATTATTCCCCTGGGGTTCTGCACTGACCGCAGGACAGTTACACAAGAATGAGATTTGTCTTCTTGTTAGAAACAATTCTGTTTATAAATATGTCTTTAATTTTGGTAGGAGCTGGGTGGATTCTTCACTCTTTCTCTGTGGACCACTATGAGTACAAAGCTGAGTTATTTGTTCTTTGTTCAGCTGCTGCTTAATTAGGCTTCTCAGTTCTAACCAAGTTTGTTATGGAGCTCACCTGTCGCTGGGCTTGTGTTATAAACCCAACTTTCATCACAGGCTCACATGGTCTTGTTTGTTTGCATCTGCAGCATGCTTCCTATGGTTTTCTAGATGCAAGAGGCCAAACTTACGGCTTTCAAAACGTAGGTTAACCTAAGGGAGAGGCGCATAGTCTTATGTGACTTCTTTTTATTCAGCTGCGGTTTCTGATTTCACATGGGCTGGGGACTCCATGCAAAATTAACTGGGAACAAACAAACCAGCACAGATTAAGATCACAGTAAAGCCTCCCATTAAAATCATCCATCTTTGTGTTAGCCATAAATCTTCACATGTCAACCTAATCTGTGATCACTTTCACAGCAAGGAGCTGTGATGTTACAAAGAGACTTGAGGAATGAGTAGCAAGTGCTGTTGAACTTGTAGAGTTACACAAATTCCTATCTCTATGTCAGGAAGCTTGTTAATGTATCAATAAGGAAAGGTGGGGAGAGGAAGGCACATGGGAGAAGAGCCAGCATTACACCTTCTCCTTCAGGGGAGAGTGAGTCAGAAATTTTTGCCTTCCACACATCCTTGCTTTGAAGTGGTTCATTTTGGCTTGATTTCACCATGCAGGAGGCATTGCAAACCAGCGTCTCTGCTGATACTGTCAGCCCTCCGGTGGGTAATGAATCTGGTGCAGACAGCCACCACAGCACTGCCCAAAACGTGTTTAAAAACATCAGTCACGGGGATTACACAATGTATTTCATAGCTATTTACATGCAGAAATCTCACCAGCTGGGTTAATCTTGTAGAAGCAAGCACAGTTAGATATTTTATATGTATTATAAAGGCTGAGCCACAGGGTTCTGTGCCAAGCTCCACTCTCATAAACAGCACCGTAAATCCAGAGCAACTCCCTCAACTTCAGTGGAGATTGCATCAAAGCAGAGCCAGGATTCATATTCTAGGTTGCTTCTCACTGCCTACACACAGCCTACTACGTTGCCTAAACTGAACCCTGTCTGTCTCATTTCTGGCACCTTAAAGGAACAGTTACCAAACACGCACATACATACGTATTTATGTATATGTATATATAGACAGATGTAGTGTGGATTCTTAGGAATGCTGGAAATAGTAACCTAACACCAAGAATTTACTAGTTTGTCACCTACATGACATTCACACAGACATTTACAGCTTTTATAGAGGTGTGTGTGAGCCCTAAAGAAAAGGAAGAGAAAGGGAACCTTAGCAAAACAACAGAGAGAGAGATGATAGGGTGATTGCAAGGCTGTCCTTCCAAACTTACAGTAGTGACAAGCAACACTCAGGATGACTACACTGGGGGAAAATAATCAAGTGTTATATGGTGTGGTTTGGACCTTGGACATGACTTTCAGTCACTTTCCCTGTTTTCTGATGTAGTCCTTTAATGAGGATATTCTGTGGCTTGGGTAGGCCAGTCACACAGCAAGAGCTTACAGATAATTTATTTTTAGTTGAATTTCCTAAAGATATCTGGCTGTTCACCTGATTACAGGGCCTGGGGATCTGTCCATCTTTCTTCTTCTCAGTGACTTTTGGCCTGTTGCAGCCGTATCAAAGAGAGATGTAGAATTCTTAAATACATTAAATTCCTACAGGTTTTCTGACCTTTTGTGACGGGGTGGAGGAGAAAGACCTAAAATAGTATTGTTACTGTGAGCTCTGTTACCAGAGACTGAAGGAAGCCACCCAGGAGGAGAAGGGAAACTTCCAGCCATAGGAAATTCTTCCATCAGCATGAGTCGCAGAATATCATTAGTCACTGAGGCACAAGTAACCAGAGCTCATCGGGTCTTCTGCTCAGGGAACTGTTTCTTAAAACAATGAGAAATGTGATGCTTCAACCACAAAACCTGGTTAGGAGTAGAAGGCTAAATCTGAAAGCAGTTTTAAGAAATTGCCCTAGTTTTCCAATAAATCTCTAGTCATTTTCTAATTGGCAGTGACCCTTTAATAGCTGCTTTAAAAATCTGCTCTAAAATGGTGCCATTAATTTGTTCTGTGTGTTGAATTCCCTTTCCTTAGGGTCTTTAAAAGCGATTTTTTGGCACTTTGTAGTACCTTGCATAGGAAGCTCTAGCCAGCTCAGAAAGATTTGTTGTGGCTGGGTTTTAATCTGGAGCTTTCCAGGAGCCTTACAGATAAAACTTTGACTTAAATACGACATCTGAAACCCACACCCACCTTAGCAGATACAATTTGTATCTCTGGATGAGCTGATCCCTGAGAACTCTTGACATTCTCTGTGGAAGTTCACTGAACCCAGGACAGCCCATTGCACCCTCCACCACAGCTCAGCATCCACTTAAGATGAAAGGATCAGGCCAGTTCTCAAGATTTTGAAGAAACTCTTGAAAACAGATATCCCAGAGTTTGAGCTTGCAGCTGTCTGGGCAGTGGCTGGGAAATACGAACTCCAGCTTTGTGCCTCCTTGCAGCTGTTAACTGTAAAGTTTAAAGCTGACATATTAGGCACCGAAGACAAATAAATCATGTGCATTTAATTTAGTATTCAACTAAACAAATTTAGAGTTCCTGTGGCTCATCTTCAGATGGAAAAACAACACACCAAAAACTTTAGTTTTTTTGAATGCCAACAGGTCTAACAGAGAATTTGAATCCAGGTGTCACCAACAGCAAGCACTGCCAGTTCATCCATTGGATCTTTGATGAGGATGTACTGTGCTGGTATTTGGAAAAGAAACGTTCAATTAATTTCCAGGAAGTCAAACTTTCTAAACTGTAAATCTATTGATACAAGCTTAATGCTTTCAGTCAATACTGATAAGCTTTCTTGGCTGCTGAAAGAGACTCTTTCTGGAGCTGCACCCCTTTCCCACAGGACATGCCATGCTTACACCCTTAATCACTGCAATCACAGAGATGTATATTTCTGTAAGGCCTTTCATGATACATCACACTGCTCTACAGATGTGCTTTCTGCCCATGCTGAAATCCTGTGGAGAAAGGGGGAAAGGAGGTTCTCTGAAAACAAACAAAAAACAAGCAAGCAAATAAAATGTCCTATTGACACCTTGCCATGCCAGCACTGCATGTGTTTGCTCTCCCAGGCAGCCTGCTGGCTAAATCAGCCATGCAGTAAGCTGAACTGATTACTCTCCTGCCGCCTTTCCCAGCCGTGGCACTCACAGAGGATGTCAAGAGCATCACTTGGTAGAAGACATTATGTGGGAGCTGTCCCTACCATTCTCAGCCAGCCAATGGGCTCCAGGGGCTGCTGTTCCCAGCAGAGCATGGTGACTTTGCCTGTGCTCCACCTCTCCTCACCAAATGCCGAGCATCTTTAACCTGCCAGGCTGCCAGAGCGGGCATTGCTCAGGCTCCCCAGACGTGTCAAGCACTTTCTTTTGGATGGGGACCAGCAGCAGCAGCCTCTCCTGCCTGGGGATGGCTTGGCCACTGGCTGCTGGCTGTAGCTTTGCTCATTATCCCAGCAGCATGCATGGTTGAAGTTATGATGATTTCTACTTGCTTGAGGATAAAACCCTAAATGTACAATTTCCTGCCCTTAAGGCCTTGGCTTTCAAGGATATTTCAAATGTGGGCTTCTTACTTAAATGAAAAGAGGAGTAAGTGCCTAAATCTTGCTCAGGTATTGATTTTAGACTCTACTTATAATTTTCCAAACAATCCCTCTTAAGCCAGGATACTTAACAAAAACAGGCTTATTCAGTTCCATGTACACAAGCCAACTAAAACTGAAACTGGAGGACAGCAGCAAGAAAAGATCTGGGGTCTGGGAGGCAAAGGCTTAATTAGCTGTGGTGCATTAGAAGAACTGATAACACATAACAAAGCAAAATGGTTTTTAGATGATCTGCATCAATAGGGAAGACTCCTGTTGTTCCTTAGCAGAGCAGGAGGGTAATAAGCCTCTTGCTGTGCCATTCGTTAAGGCTGGAATGCATTGTCAATAAGGAAAAGAAAAGCAGCTCTGACACTTTTAACTGATGACGGTTTTTTAATGAGACTAGCTGGCCTGAATTTCAGATGTTCAATAGACTTGTTCAGGGTCGTGTGGAGGTTACTTCAAAATTGTAATGATACTGCAAATTAAATGAATGCAAAGTTATGTGAAACCAGTGGAATGTGGTACAGTGAGTTACCTTAAGTTACACTTATAGACTATATCTAATAAATATGGAAACTAGCTGATTTCAAGATAAAGGGGTGTTTAAAAATGGTTCTTTGGAGCGCCTTCTCAGGCTCATGTTTTGACATTTCTTTTTCACCTTGTTCCTGCCATGACAGCCTTCTCCAAATGCAAATCATGTTTGAATTCTGAGGTTTAGTACTGTTTTTCATTTTGGTAATGGAGTTCATTTAGATTTTGTCTGGTTTCTCTGCACTAAAACTACATGAAGCCACCAGTTTATTAGTGGATGAACCTAACAAAAACTATCAACATTTACAACATTCACAACACTTAACATTTACAACAAACAGAAACTTAAGTAAATATGTAGGATCCTGCTTATGATTATCTTGACAGTGAGTCTTCTGAGTTAAAGCAGGCCAAGAGCAAACCCCAAAGAAGCTGGTGTCCACAAAATGTAGGCTTTAAATAAAAGTTAAAGATCTACTTGTAATTTAAGGCCCCTTGGAGCTTTTAGCTTATTTTGTTTAATTCAGGAGTTCAGTTTCTTAATTCGTCCTAAAGAAATAAAAAACAAAGAGAGGAACTGGTCCATCCATAACCTGGAATCACACTGGAGTTCAGGATCACTGGTAACTTGTTTTGATGAACAAGGAAGAGATTTCTACAAAGTGGGTGATAATTCCTGCCCACTTTCTGCAGTGCGTTCCACCAGCCCTGGAGCCACCCCATTGACATCTGCACCATCTCCTGTGCTGCCAGACAGAGGGGACAACATCAACCTTTATTTCCATGCAAGTTCTACAGACAGAGCTTGCAGAAGATGCAATGTGAATGCTACCCCAGGATGTCCATTTGTGCCGGGGGAAGAGGAAAAGAGCACCTTTGGCAGGAGAGCAGGGTGTCCCCATGGTGGGACAGAGGACAGATGGCAAACAGCCGACTGACACACTATGTAGAGAGCTCGTAGATGCCAAACCACCTGCCCTTAGGTGTCCTGAGCGACTTCTACTGAAATGGTCACTTGTGGAAAATAACCTTTATGCTGGAGTGCAGTCAAACCAGGAGGGCTGCGGCATCCCAGCTGAAAGGCAACAAGAATGCTGTTTCACTGGGTGGATCAGGCAGGCTCACACCACGCAGGCAGTCCCCCTGCAGCAGGCAGGTCTCCCGGAGCCCTGTGTCCCCACCCCCTGCAACCTGCCATCCCCATGGGGAGAGGAGTCCTCACCTTCCAAACCATGATGCAGAAGAAGCGCACATCTGAAGTGTTTATTTGGGGAACAAAAAGTTCCTTATACCTTGACAGCAGGGCTGCCTTCAAAGCCCTTGTTCAAACAGAGCTGTGTTTATCGAATTCCTCTGCGCTGAGTATACACATGCCTGAGATTTTAATTCTTTCATAACTGTGAAACACTTGGTCGTATTTCTATCGGAGGTATCAGGATGGGAATTATTAGATATTTGTGCGAATTTTGGTCTGTTCAGCTCAAGATTGGTCAAATATTAAGTATGTGGGACTTCAGAGGTTCCCCAAGCAGAGAGACTCGGAGGGAAATCTCTTCTCCCCAGTGGCCTGTTCTGTGACAAAGTATGTCATAAAATCTCAGACATGAAATAAAAAAGCCCACATATTGCTTTTGATAACTACTCACCCTCAGGCTTTCTGAACAGATGGGAGCACTAAACACCAAAATTCTTCAGCTTACAAACTGGCAAAAGGCCCGGCAGTGCTGCTAACAGAAGGAGTTGTACGAGCTCTTCATTATTTACAAATTGAAATTCTTCTGGAAAGAATTACTATAATATGTAGGACATGATCCCAGGGTTTTGGCAAAATATATTAGTAACATGAGCTATTGATCCTCGGAATTAAATTAGATTTTGGAAGGTTAAAGTGTGATGTTGTCTAATGTATCAGGAACTTTACCTCTAATGGAAAGTTGTTTACACCTGTTGTGAGTGCTTTGGTTAATACACGAAAGGCGGTCTTTCCACAAGGGAACAGGCCAGCAGTTCCTGTCAAATCATGCCTCTGGAAATCAGGTGAGCTGTTCTGGGCTAGAAGCATGATTATGTCACTGCCACACAACTGAAATGCTACATCTGCTTTAGCTGCTTTAGCTCATTTTTCCCAAACACAATCTTTTGGTCCCAAACATCTCATTGTGGAAACTTCCTGCAAATAATTCAAAACTTAGGAATGTTTATCAAAAGAAGTGGGACTTTTTGCTTCTAGGTACTGTCAAAACAGTTTACTTCTAAGGACAACTGTATCATATCAAATTAGACATGCATTAGACACTGCCTTTGTAACACAGAATCAAACAGGGTTTTGAAACAATGGTAATTAAATGGTGAGAACAGAGGGCTCAGCTATACAGAGTCATTTCTGTGACTTCAGAAAACTAAGGAGCTCTGGGTTCTGACGGCAGTGGGAGCTAGGAGCTGCCAATTCCGGCAGCGGTGAGACAGTGAGGAGATCTGCTGGGAAGGGAGCAGGAAGCATTGTGCAGACATTTCCTGCTTCCCAAGGAGTTTCTGCCAACACACTTCATCTCTAATTTGGGAAGGGAGGATGCCATCTGGCATACCGGCTTTAAAGGGAGTATGTCCACAGTTTATGCTCCAGGCGGCAGCTCCAGTAGGTCAAGGCAAAGGGACACACCCAGGAGCAGATTCAACGAGGGAGGGGTAGATTCCTGCTTGTCAAATAATGTCCCTTCCCATGGTGTACCCATCAATTGGAAGTGGACACATCTCTCTCTGAAATACTTTTCTCGTTAAACTTTCTCTGGCACTCCTATTGTTTCCTTTAAATGTTTTGGTGTTGACAGTTGTTTTGTTGAAAAATTCCTGTCCAGCTCTGCTCAGTATCCCTTCCTTCAGTAAGCTGTCAGTGCTCTTTGATTTGCCAGGCTTACGGCAGTTGCACAACAAGGAAACTTGCAATATGAATCAGTGATATATAAGCATCTCCCAGAGGATGCAAGTGAGAGAAATCCCCATTATTGGTTATTATTGGACCAGTGGGAGCTTAGGGCTGGGAAAGAGATCATCTTACCAGTCTCACTGTAGTAAAAAGAGCCCCTTCTTTGTTCCCCTGAAGCCAGTAATTGAAATGACAGTTATGTTCAGGTCCCAATTTTGGGACCATCCACATGGAGTAAGAGAGTCTGAAGCAGATTATTGTGCTTGAGCTTTTGTAGGCTTTGAGTCAGAACAAGCTCTCTAGAAGGCAGTCAAACTGTGATTACTGCAATGCATTTCAGGAATATCCAAACTGGCTTTAGCCAAGAAGCAATAGCACTGATTTTTTGCAAGGGTTGTGCAAGCTTTAGCTGAAGCCTGCTGTTGGTGTGCTGTGTTTAGAAAGCTAATAGTGGGAAGGAGGCTCAGGAGCTGTATCTTCAGATAGTAGCAAAGGCAGAGTGTTTGTTCAGCTGTCCACATGAAGGAGAGTAGGCTCTTCTCCCTGCTGAGGGTTTAGTAGATCTCTCACTGTTTTATTGTCCAGCCTTCACTACAAAAGATCCTGCTGCTATTTTTTTTAGTATCTTTTTCTTTTTTTCAGGAAATCTCAGATTCCTACTCCTGCCAACTTGTCTGTACGGGGCATCAATATAAAGGACGACTGTGTCAGGCCTCCTTCCATGCACTCGCACTTTTGTTTCTGGCAGATCTCTTTAAAAAAGCAAAGTCAAGTTTGACCCGTGCTCTAAGTAGAAAAAACTCTGAAGGACAAAACCTGTTGTCTTTGTTTAACACAAGTATCTGTGGTTTATCTACAGCTATCTGCTGGTAGGCCCTGTGGCAGCTGGGCTGTGTTACTCCCTTCTTACCCACCCTGCTGCCATATTCTTCATTAGCTTAATTCTTTAAATAAATATTGTTCTTTCCCACTGCTGTGAATGCAATTGTCAATCATCTGCCAAGTGGCTTAGCAACTTGAGCCCACGTCCCAAGATGTGCAAAAGCTAAAGGCACTGGCCTGGCCTGTCTTTACACCTGCTGCAAGCAGGCAGGTATGACATGATATAGAGGGATCTTTATTAAGAAGGGAACAAGGTTATCAGTCTGGGAAAACACAACAGAAATTACATTGTCAAATAGAGTCAAGTGCTTGTTCTTTTTTTTCCAGTAACAGCCAGTGCTCTCCCAGCCCCTATCTTAGCTGCCACTGAAAACAGTCCCTTGCACCAAAGTCCTTACAAGGCAGACAGAGCCCTGGAGCAGCCATTACAGCTTCAAAAGGAGCTGCTTGCCCCAGCATATGAGGTCCTGAGGGCCATCTGTTCTCTCAGGACACAACTTCTTGGACAACCTTAATGACTTCATGCGGCAACAGCTAATCTGTGAGAAAATAGCTCATGCAAATAAAACTCCATTGCAGCACCTCTCTAGGGAAAAAAAAAGTTTTAAGATGGTGATTGGACTTGCCAGAGCAACATGAATTTGTTCAGAAGAGGATTTGGGTGTTTTGGAAGGTGTTTTCCTCCTTTTGGGGAGCAGATACCAAACTGTTCCGTGTTCTCCAAAAGGAAGTAACAGACATGGGCCTCTCAGATCCAATACCAAAGGCAATCCAGCAGCTGAGCTGTCATGGAGTAGGGCAGGAATACGTATATGCCGACATACATGCACGCATTCATGCATACATCAGGCAGGAGACTGCCAGAGCTTTCTCTGAACGATTTCAGCAGAGTGTTTTGATTTCTACAGTCTGACACATTCCAGCCATTTAATGAGAATCTGGGGATTTTTACTGAGCTCACATTTAGGGAATTGAGCAGACCATTTTCCTGTGGGAACATCAGTCCTGTACCTTGCACGGAAATGGCATGAAGTCGCCCTTAATTTCTATTATTTACTTTCTTAAACCCAGGATCTTGCAGAACACAGGGAAGCGAAACAAGGTGATATATAGCTTACAGAAAAATGTGAAATTCTTTTCAAAGGCTTGACATTGCAACGCATGCCTGAAACTCACTGTTGCGTGAGCTAATATCAGGCAAGTGAAAGCAACTGGCTGTGAATAGAGGCAAATTTCTGTTAAGAATATGAAAACCTTTCTGCAATCAACAACAGCACTGTGAGGTTATTTGTCAGGCTCTCACCATGCTGCATTATTATGAATTGATTTCAGGCAGAGGATCAGTGAAATGATATCTGACTTGGCCAGAGGCCAGCAGTGCTCAAAACGTCACGATTTCCAGGAAAAAAATGATGATTTCCAGGAAGAGAACATGGTCTCTATCACCTGCAGAACCATGAATTGTCAGTGGCTCCCAACTGTTTTGTAAGAAAGGCTTACTGGAAAAATCGATAGTATTATGTGCTTTTCCTTCCACACCTAAAATGTTGCCCCTTTCTTTCTTGACACTTGTCCTGAGTGCTGCTGCTACCACCCCTCCCCTATTCTTCTCTGGCCACCCAGCACAAGATTCTCCCCACATCCTCACCTCCTTTTGTCATTGCCTCTCAGAGGAGACCCAAGTGAGAGCTCTGTCAGTAGTTTTCAGCTGGAATCTACCCAGATGTTGTTGGAGAGATGACTTGACAGCAGCGCATTTTCTTCCTTTACCTGAAGATGCTGCAAAATGCTCATAGGGTTCTCACTAGGTAGTTATATCTGTTGAGATGTATGCCTTTCACATGTTAGAAAATGTGCATTTTTCTAACCACTGAGGACTGCAAATAAACATTCTCAGGTCTGAATGTATCCTTAGACTACCTTGATGCTATTGCACTTACATCCACTAGTTACCAACAGAACAGAGGTCACTAAAATACTGAGGAACATGAGGAAAGAGTCTGAAAAAAAAATCTGTAGTTGATTAAAAAAGAATCTGAAACAGCACATTTCTAATGGTGGTGGAGGAGATGTTTGAAGTTCACCACAGGATTAATCGATATCTTGTTTCACCAATACTTTTTATGAGTTTGTATAACAGCAGAGATGCACAGCTTATTTTCGGCAGATTCATCTCAAATCTTATTACAAGAATCAGTTTTTTTTAACCCTGTAAAAACATATGATGTTTATGAAATACCTCTTAAAGTTCTCTTTTAGGTCCTTTTTATTATTAATTCTGCTCACATTTCACTTGTGCACTTTAATAAAAAGCTATTCTTTTGTGAGGAAACATCTTGACTGCAGCTGAACTGAAGTCCATTGGCGACTGCTAGAAAAGGGTTATTGTATGAACCTTTGGACAACAGGCAGCCCCACAAAAACTAGTGTCACAGGCCGAGTTACGACAAGGCATGCTGTTAAAACTCGCTGGGGAAACTGGGTCTGTCAACTGAATTGGTAGCGGCACCCTGTGGCCAAAATGTAGACTGCAAATTTTAATAGCCCAGAGATTTCCAAACAGCAATTCCAATGTACTCGCGTCCACCAGGTAAAAAGCTTTCATCTAGGCTCAGGGAGATCCTAGCAAGGGGAAACAGCTTCCAGCCTCTCTCGTGAGTACTAAAAGAGTTAGGCGTTGAGTATCTAATCACCCTTGTAATATGCCTTTTTTTCACCGAAACAGCTAAATATATACATATTTTCCTAACATTCTTTTCCTGTTCAACTGCTGCAGTTGCCATGGGAGAGTTATATAATGATTTGTGGGAAGGAACGTGATTTTTATAATTGCAAATAGGAAGCAATATATCTGCAGTGAGCTCCTGGCTATATATAGTCTATGCTATAGCACACACTGTAATATTCCATCTTTGACAGGGAATTTCTATTTACACGTGTCTGTGTATAATAATATATGTGTGTTTGTGTGCACGTATTTTGTAGGAAAACAAATGAACAGACCCAGAATATCTATAAATACCAACATTTCATTATCCACTGGTCCATGTTGCTCATGATTTTAAAGGCTGACATGAAGTTGTGCAGTGTTAACACCTTATGAATCGGTGTTTGTGGAAGAAACACTGGGACTGAAACACCAGCCCACTGAATGTATCCATCCCACGCAGGCACAAGGACAGCTGATGCTCATGCTCCCCTGCAGACTTCACCCACCACTCAGGGTAACATGGCAACTGAGCGGCAATGGTACTGGCTATGATCTGTGTTAACTGGAGATGTGTTGTGTCCCTTACGTGTGTGTAGGAAGGCTCTTGCTGACGTATCTTCCCTGCAGCTGGCAAAACTGTCATGGACTTCCCTGAGACATGGGTTTCTCGCTACATGGCCTTGGGCCTTCAAATTGAGCCCCAAGACCCTTTCAGGACCCCTGAGGGCTGAACCCTGTGGCGGGCACCCTGTGGGTGCTTGTCCAAGAGGGCACCTACTCTGACAGTAACAGCTAGAAACATCTTGCTACAATAGCAAATGTATTTCTAAATACTCAGCCAAAGCTTTTAGTGCACCACATAAAATAGCAGTTTCTAGGCACTGTAAGATCAGTACTAACATGAAAACCAGCAACACCCCCTTCACACGAGATAATAAACACAGGGTTTTTGAGGTGCACGCAGTTACAAGTTTGTGGCCACCCATGGCAGTTCATTCGGAGAGATACCCTAATGTGGGGAGAGATGGGAAGGAGCAGCAGAAAGAGCCATGCACTGTTTAAAAACAGGAAAGCTGGCCGATGCAGAGAAGCAGTGAGAACTCGCTGAGGGCACACCACAGCCCAGACCTCGCCTGCCGGCTTGTGGTCATAAGTACAGATCACTGCGGCCCTCGCAAAGCCATCTGTGAATCTTAAGGGGAAGCGGCCAAGCACACTCACATAGAGAGCTTTAAAACCATGCACCAGCAGGTGCTGTGTTGTTCTGTCTCTGCTGCACCAAGATGAATGCCTGGTGGGACAGTTTCCAACCTGGTTTCTGTTCTAGCTGTTTCTCCTAGTTGTCAGTCTCCCTCCTACCATGACAGATTTGAAGCACCGGAGAGAAAGATGCCTACTGCTCAACCAGTTACAGATGTGATCCTCACTCTGGTGCCTTGCTCTCCTTTGGGAACCACTGGCTGAGAGAATATCCTACAATACAAATGCTTGCTTCCAAGTGGAATGTGCTGGAGTCAGGAAGGAGCAAAGAGCTGGAAACATCCCCATCTCTAACTCAGCCACTCACCTTCATGGGTACTTTCACAGGCTGGACTGTGAGCTTTCTCCGTTTTCACTCTCCATCTGCTGGGCAGACACCTCAAACAGCAGGATGGGACAAGAAACCCTTAGTGATAGTCTCTGAAATAGCCAGAGAAGACCCGGTTCAGCTTATTCATTTAGGTTCTGCCTGTAAGCACAGGAATGGCCTGTCTTCGGAGGCAGAGCACTCTTCACCATTGATGACTCTTAAAAGACGAGAGAGAAAAATCTCTTGAGAATTATTTACTTGTAGCTGTTCCTCCATTATGAGAGAAAGGATGGACTAAAAGATCTTTAAAAGTACCGTTGAGCCCTATTGTATGATCTCTAATTGTGGCTGAAATTTTTGGTCTCTAGAGATCTCTGACTGACATGAACAGACTTGCTTACTGATTACAATCCTAACAATTTAAAAAAAAATCAAACCCCCAAAACCCCCACCCCCCCCAAAAAAAAAACAACCAAACAAACAAAGCAACCAACTAAAAAACCAAAATCCCAGTACCCCAAGAATAGCGCTGCTTCCTTGTAGCAAATGTATCCTTATCCTGTCTTAAGTCCATTAAATATACAAAAATATCTTCAGATTAGTTGCGGTCAATTAAAAAAGTACTGATTAATATATGACATAAAAGAGGATCCACGTCCTTTTTTCATGCCTCAGTAACTGCTGGCTTTCATATCTGAGATAATTCCTCTACCTTTAATAAATATGCATTTGTGAAATATTTTCTCATCAGTTTTCCCAGGCAATATTATAAAATGCCCTGCCTGCAAAATCTTGACCTTATTTTGCCTTACTCAAGCTCAGTGGCCCCTGCAGCTGTCATACAACAAGGGACCTTCCCTTTTTTCACAATGGTAATAGAGAAGTCAGAATCCCCAGGTGGACTTGCAAGAGATTTTTCCTAATCCCTGTAAAATGCAGGATGTTCCAATAGCATGAGAGAGTGAGAGCCCCTTTCCCCACTTTCCCTACAACCAAAAAATAGTTTGAAGGGGGAGAAGCAATGGTAAATACAGGAAACTGATAAAGAATGAGAGAGAGAAGGAAATGCCATCCCATCATCATACAGAATGTTACTGGCCCAAGTTTGGGATGAGGATATGAAACATGAATGCATAACACATCTTCCCCAATAAATGGTGTCATCCCTATACATACATACACAGCCATCACCCTCTTCCAATTATTCATTATTCATGTCTGCTCAGGGTCAGTTACTTTCAGCAAGACAGAGTCAGATTTGGTGGGATGTTGTGGATCTACCCAGGCAAGACCAACTCTGCCTGTCATTCCTAACCTAGGTTTACATTCCTAAGTACTGCCCAGCAATTGACCCTTTGAGACTTCACCTTCCTGACGTTTCCTAATGTCAAATCTGAACCTTACTCATTGTAGTTTTCCTGTCATGCAATCAACCGCAGACAAGGGGAACAAACAGTTTCCTTTCCTGTTGCGTATCTGAAGATCACTGCAACCCTTCTCAGTTTACCCTTTCCTCTTTTCCTCTGGAGAAAAATTAATTCAAAACAATTCTAATTAATTCAGTCTTGTCTTCAAAGGCCCATTCTGGTTTTTACTGCTTTCCACTGGTTCTCCTCCTTCTTGGAAGGGGGATGCCCAAAAGCAGAGGCAACACATCAGCGGCAGCCTTGCTGTGCAGAAGGATTGCCTCATGCTCTTACAGGCAATATTTCTGCTTATACAGAAGTTTTGTCTCCATGTGATTTTGTAAAATGTTGACTTCTGTTCTAGCTTGTGTTAGCATACCCCATGGATACTTTTTTGTAAAACTGTGTGTTTCCTTGTTTGTCCCAGTCTTGTGCCTGTGACACTGGTTTGTTGAGTTAGATGTGAAATGCTCTACTTTCAAGGAACTTGCATCATCTTTCCAGCCCTGGGTTTTACAGCCAAATAAATCATGTGGGGTTTTCTTTTCCTTTATTGAATTTCATTCTATTTTCCCCCCAGGCTACTTCTCCAATTTGTAAAGATCATTTTGAATTATAATCCTGTCCTCCAAGATATTTGAATCCCCTCCCAGCCTTGCAGTTGCCAACACTCATTGCAAACAACGACCCCTGGAGACTTTTTGAACATAGCTGTTAAATGTTGACTTTTTGCTGAGCTGCATCACCTATGGGTCAGTTTTGGAAAGTATTTTCCTTAGTTTGGATTAAGAGACTCAAAGTAACTGGAAAAGTGAGAGACTTTATTTACTACTACTCTTCTAAATGAAGAGACATCTGGGGTGGCAAATGTTAATCCATAGCAGTACTGCAAAGATTGTATTTCTTACAGCTCTTCCCTGTGTAAAAGCAAACTTACTGTTTTGCTCTTTGAACCAGTGTCTGGCCACCACACACTCCTATACCAGATCTAGCTCTTGAACTGTGTTTTTGAACCCAGGCATAGCTGCATATATGATTTTTTAAAGACAATGATTCAAAGGCTTTTTGTGCAAGCTGAGACATGGACAACTCTACCAGACCCTTTTCAGAATGAACACAGTGAAGGGAAATATTAGGAAAAAAAGAAACAATTTCAAGAAAACTCATATTGAATGTTGGTCCCTGTTTCCTTCAGAGACACCTCTATTCAAGGAAAGGGTGCAAGCTCTGGCATTTACTGCATGTCACTAATTAAAAACAATTATTGTTGTAATTAAAATGCTTAATTCCACTGCTCTCTGGTGGCAAAGGTAGTGTATATCTTGGGTCCTTGTATCAGCTAACAGTGAGAACAATGAGGAGATTATTTGATGGAAACTATCTTTGTAGCTTCTGGACACAAAACTGAAAGTTCTTTTGGTTAATTTCATTAGCTTAATTAATTTGGCTAACTTAATTAATCAGACTTCCATTAAAACCAATGCAAAAGCAAACTAAGTACAGCTTTTATGTTGATAATGGTCTTTTTAAAAAATCATCATGAAAAGATTGCTTCTACTCAGACAACTTTGAAAAATATTCTCTATAGGAATTGGGATTTTTTACGTGCCAAGCTAGTCTTTCACTCTGTTCTTTTTAATTCCCCTTAGGTGACCGTAGAAGAAAAAAAAATCAGCTTGTAGATCACAGCCTGCAGGCACTGCAGCACTGAGCTAGCCTCTAATGTTCTGTTTCCATGCAAAAGTCTCTTCAGCACAAAAGGGGAAGTGAGACAGAGATACATGAAAAACAATTGCCAGAATGACAATTAAGGAGTTAAATTTGGGTCAGCTTTTAGCTTGAAGATTTGCTCATGGAAACCAGCCATGAAGTCAGGGAGGAAAAGGTCAAGCGCCAGCAGTGAAAGATCAAGACTGGTCTGCACACCAGAATACTTTTCACATTACCTCCTGAGTAGAGTTAACATCTTTCATTGCCTTCCTACACACAGCAAATCGCAAAGTTATTTTTTCCCTGACAAGCCATTCGTTTCACAGCATAACTGCATAGAACTTTAACTTTGGGAAACAATACAGTTATTTTTCTTTCTCTCACCAACAGTATTTCAAAAGATACAGGTCAGTATGCAAAGAGAAGTAGATACATATGTAAATAGGTGCTTGGTTACACAGTTCCTTAAATGAATGCATACTTGGAAAAACATTTTGGTTTTTATACCAAAATCACTTTTATTTCCATGCATTTCTCTATATTAACTTATCTAGCACCAGTGCATTGTTTACATTTTTACTTACAAAAGAAAAATCCAATATTATTTTCTGCAGCCATGGTTGACTTTTCTCTAACACAGGTAAGTATTTTCATGTTTTGAACTGGGTATATGGAGGCCTGTGCTCTTGGTAGCAACAGGATGCTGCCGTTGGTGTTTCAGATGGGATCTCTCCTACAGTTAGAGGTTTTGCTCTAGGATGATAGGGCTGTAGGATGGTGAGACTCCCAAGCCAAAGGAGGAAAGATGCACGGAATTTCTGGCACACAAGAGATTGTGGAGGAGCTTTTTCACAAACTGCCCTGGCAAAGCAGGTTTGGTATGCTGTCATCTTTTAGTCCACATACTAGAAAGGATGCAACATCAGTGTTACAGTGCTGAAAGGTAGACTTGGAAAACTACCTGAGCTTAGATTCAACTGATGCAAGTGGGTCTAATGGTAAACAAAAGTAATATTTCATACTGTAAGTGACTGTCAGAAGTAGTGGAAAGGTATTTTAATACTTCGGAAACTATATAAGGCTTGTTCCTTTGTACATCATAGCCTTTACTACCCCTCTCTTAAAGTTAACAAACTTTCCTACTTATCTGCTGCAGTCGCATATATCTGTAATTTGATTCAATTCTCAAGTCTCTTTATGTCAGATTATGAAACACTGGCTGTGACCAGATTAACAACCACAACCAAAAACTGGAGTTATAAGTAACAGTAAGTGTGTTTACTCACATCTGCAGTGGGATTGCAAGAAATAAGTATCATTTTGGGAAATCAGAGAAAAGAATGGTGAAAATAAATAGTACTTTATCCATTCAGAACCTATTCTAATCCTGGAACATATAAATATGCAATAATGCTATGACAGCTCCTGCACCAGTTCTGTAATTAAAGCTGAGATGGCTATTCTTTAAAGCAGTCATTCATTTTGCTTGTCCTTGAGGAAGATCACAGCATCTTGTTCCCCAACTCTGAGTACTTGGTTGGTTGTTTTTTTTTTTTCAATTCTGAGTATTCTAAGTTTAATTAGAATTAAATTTGATGAACAAATTTCAGCATGCATTTTAACTTTTCTGCAGCTTGAAGGTTCTTATTAGTAGAGTGACACAGGCTTGCTTTTCAAATCCGATTAGGTGAATATTTCTTGAATTCAGGTATAAAAAGCTCTTTTTAAAAGCTTTTGCTAAACTTATCCATTAAAAAGTGTTCATATATCCATTAAATGTTTGCTAAAAACTAATAGGGTGAGGACAAAATTGCATATGAGAATGGTGCCATAAATAGGAAAATATTTAGGGATTAGCCAGACAGCGACTCTGCAAATGGCTGTGCTGATGCAAGACAGGAGATGGTAGTTTTGTGCTAGAAGCTCTTAATGACAGCTGGTGAGTCTTTAATAAAAAGGTAAACTAAGAAACAATCAGGGCATCTGTGAAAGGGATGTACACATCCCACAGCCTCAGTTCACATCAACAAGACGGTAACAGAGACATACCTAGACTCCTGGGGGGTCAGTCACCATTTCCTTTACCACTTCTTGGCCCATATCCAGCTGTTTACCACCACAACCCTCTGCTTGAATTTATCTTCTCTTCAGATCTGCCAGCAGAAAAACCTGCACAAACTCTCCTACAGCTGTCTTATTCAAATAGGATGGGCTGGTTTAGACAGCTTAAGCAGCAAATGTGCTGACCTAACAGATTTTATTTGAAATGATTTAGTAACCCTTCATATAGTTATCTATTCTGCAGGTGTAGAGGTGCAAAGGGGAAAAATGAAGAGGAGTTTAGGACAGGTTCTTGATAGTTTTCCTTTTCTACTGGCAGAGTTAGGTGCAGCAGATTAAATTTGTTCCTGTTTTACTCGGGGCGTGTTTGTTTCATGCTGAGGAACTGACTTGATGCGGAAGTTTCTGTTTTGTGTTTTGGCTCATACAGCAAGGGCCACTTTATACAGTATTTGCCCTTTTCTCATTTGATCAGAATTGCTCTTCAGACCTCCTCTAGATCCTAGGGCCCTCCACTGTGTATTACCACTGTCTGAAGACACAGCCAGCTCTGGAGCTTGGATCACTTTTAAAGGCATTTGAGTTACATCAGGCACCACCCTTCCTGGCCAGTTTGACATAAGAATGAAGCACTGGAAGGAGCCTTTTGGATCATAAAGTTCCTGCAGGTTTCCATGTCATATACCTCCACAATAAAGTAATGAAATTCCACTCTAGAAGTATTGCTGCTTTCTGTAGGCACTGTTCCTGTTAGAAACTTTTTCAAAGCCCATGTTCTGATGGTCAGAACTCACTTCTAAATTTCCAGCCCAGGTTAACTGGAGCCTGAGTCTTTCAGTTATAGCATGATGGTCCATTCAAGGGAAGCATTAACCAGCATCTGGAGCACTCTGCTAGGTTAGAGATGCCCAGGCTTTGCACATAGCCCCCGAGTTTCATCAGAAAGGAGCATCATCTTGGGCAAGTGGCTCAACACATCAGTGGGACTCCAGCAAAGCAACATTCTCCCTGGTGCCCACAGACATATCACTGACGCCACCCCACACAGATCCCCAAGGACTTATAACAACATAGTCCTCAAGCCTTCTCTTGAGATTTAGCTACATTTTGCTCTCTCTTATCTAAAAAGGTATTGCTCCCTTCCTATCAGCTGCCTCACATCCTTTCCATGGTTCAGCTCCTCTCCCTCAGTAATCCCTAGTATTATCCCCATAGTTTATCCACATTCCCTCATCACACCCACAAAGCTTTTCTTTGCTCACACCCTGGCACCTTTTGCTTCAACTGGGGCTTTTTGCCTTTATAGAGAGGCAGCACCAGAAGAATGAAACAATGTGCATACCTACAAAGGATGGAGGGACCTACCACGGTTCTGAGACACCATTGTGCCTTCCTGATTCTGCATTGCCTTGAATATTCTTGAATTGCAAGATAAGCTGACACACTAAACCCGTTCCCAAGTGACTATAGGAAAAGGTCCCTGCGCTGGGTACTCTTTGTGTGCATCCAAATGGCAGAAGCAAATACACCAGCAAACAAAAGTTTCAGGCATATTACCACGGTTTGGCCAGTACCATCCTGTCACATCATCTTGCTTCAGCATGGTACAACTCAGACAACCCTACCCATGAATCCTACTGGTTGTGAAGGAAAGAAAAGGAGATTAATACTGTCCAACTCTCATTCCTCTTATTTAATTCATATTGCTTTGCTGAATGCCATGAGACAAACTTTTATAATAAATAAAAATACATCCTAGGTAAAACATAGCTGTTGATATATACCATCTCTGAAAGTTAAGCTGAGGATGAGAAAAACATTATTTTCAGTTATATTACCTGTATGACAAGTGTGCCTTCCTGTAATCCTATAATCTTACTTCCCATGCATACAATGCCTTTACTTGTGTGGATTCCCAGAGCTTCCTTGGAAGGTAAGTCATTTTACTTCTTTCATGAACAGAGGAGACAAACATGGGGTTTAGTGAAGGATTTATCTTGTCCAGTGTTCTATAGGAATTTTGTGGCACAGCCTATCTAGAACTCAGGTTTCCTGCTTATATTTCTTGATAAAAAATCAACCTTCTCAGTGCCACTTTAATTTAGATTATGAACATCTTTCAATGTAGAGAACAGCAAAGTATATTTTTCCTTTGTGTGTATTCCCCAGTTCTTTTTCTGTCACATTGCTATTGTATCTCAGAACCATCACATTTGAAAAGAAAGGAAACATAATGTGATTCAAAAAATGTGTTCTGCATATATAATTGTGGTTTCCTGATTTCTTATCCAAAATTTAATAGCATTTAGAATGGAGGTAAGATTAAAACCTTCTTCCTTCCTTTGTTTCTTCCTCTCTGCCTCCCTTCTTTCCTTCTCCCTCCCACAATACAGAAAGCATTAGTACCTGTGAATATTTTAACACAGACAAATACATGGGTAGTACATTCATGAATTCAGATCAACCTCTTCTCCTTCCAGTTGCATTATTTGCAGACCTTTCACAGTTAATTGCTCATTATTTGCAATAGCGACTGGAATTTCCTCTCGAGGGTCACAAAAATGCCTGTTCTTGAATTTGCCATTTCCTCGCGGTGAAGACCACCAGAAAAAATGCAGACAGGTCAGTGACTTTTATATTAAACGATGCATACAAACAAAACTGAAAAGCAGAACTGAAATCCAAATCTGCAAAGTCAGTTTTAGCATTCAAATGCACTTACTCTGCCAGTAAGGGAATCCATCTCAGCAAAGCTTTTTGAAAAACTGCCCGGTATTTCTTTTTTATTTTGTCAACATTTAGTTACAGTATAAAATTTTCTTAAGTATATAATGAGAAAAGCAGTTATTTCAAGCATTACATTGAGGAGAAATGTATGCTAACATTAATGCTACCTATTACTACTTTGTGGACAAAAAGTTATTTACCCTTTGAGAAAAAAAAATTTCAGAACCAAGCTAAAGTAACCACATGCATTAAATAAATAAATCAAATCAAAACTTAATTGGGCTTGGAGATTCAAAACAGGAAAAATACCAAAGTTAAGCTAAATAGAGTAAACATAAAACAAAAATCTCATTTACTGAGTAATATTTTGTCATTCTCCATGGAGTCATAAATTCACAGGAATTTAGCATGCAGATGAGAAATAAGGACAAGGGAAGCAGACAGATGAACTGCAGTTGGAAAGCAATCATAAGTCAATTCAGGATGTGTTCTGCCCAACACTGATGATCTAAATGAGAGCTCTTTAAATTGTATGCGTAGAACCAAGCGCTACTGTGATTCACATTCTAACTTCAGATCTCTTACGCCCTGCTGAAATATATAAAGCTCGCTTCGGATGGTGAAGGAAGCTCAATTTGGTTCCCTGGCTTTCTTAGATATTTTGGTTGGAGTGCCAGTTAGACAGCAACGCTCTGTAAAGTGCAACGCTAACAGGCAGACAGTTTATCTTAGAATCAGCTCCATCATGAACTGATTGCACTGTTTTCTGGTCTGCTGTATTAATAACAAATACTGTACTCTGCAGCATTATAAAATAAACCTGTAGCCTCCCTTTCTATTTCCATAACAACCGTAGAAGCTCAACTCTTCCGGAATCCTAATGAATATCTCTGGAAGAACGGGTTGAAGAGAGGAGCTCCTATTTACTTCAGGGGCTTTGAAAGGAATTGAGAATACCTTGTCACTTCAAGAACTGGGCCACTCATAAGAAAAACTTCATGCATTAATTCTCAATGCAAAGCTGCTTCAGTGGCTTCCAGAAGCATGTGCAAAATTAAACACTGCAAGATGAGGCTCTGGTCCAAGCTACTGCTTTCCTAGAAAGAGGGAGGAAGGAACAGAAACAGAAAAGTGATGCAGGCAGGGAAGACCCTGCAGAATTGGACTCCAATGGCTGTCCCTGGGACAGGGGGGGTGCAGACTCCTATCCCATCCCATCCTATCCCACCTCATTGTATTAGTACCTGCTACCCCACACAACTATACTGTTTTCTTGTTACACGAGCTGTATGCAGTCCAGCCTTTCCAGGTCCTAGAGTAAGCAAAATTTGAAGCAGAACACTGTTCTGGCAGCTGAAGAAGTCTGCAGCCTTAGGAAGTGTTGCTGTTCTTGACAAATAGAACAAGCTTGGCCTCACCTATGTAACTAAATCAGTTGGTCCATGGTGTACATATGGATTATTTTAGACATCAAGCCTGAGAAACAGACTGTTTAGTCTGCCCTGAAAGCCAAGAGATGCAGAGCTTGACGATTTTGCAAAGAGAGGAATGTCTCTAGAAGACCTATTGCTGGACATGCTCTGTGGTCAAGAGCACAAAGTTTTGCAGGAGGTTGGTATACTTTCCTGGTTAGCCTTATGGGTTATGAGCAAGACATAGATCACGGAGAGCTTTGTACCTGCACTGAAAAGCAATTAGAAGGCAAGGCAGCATATAATACACTCCAGCGTGACATGCTCAGCCTCCTTTGCAAAGCTGTATAAATTGCATTTTTGTACACAATCTCTTTTGGCATGAGGATTTACTCTGCTTACATGTTGACCAGAAGTCCTGCACAGGGAGCTACAGGCAGTGTTTGTTAGTACGTAGAGCATTTCTTCACATCTGACAAGAAGTAAAATTGTGCAATGATTCTGTTCCACATCCTCTGTTACATTTTGCAGATTTTGGACGCATTTTTAAACACTGCACAAGACGGATGGAGAAGAGATCTGAATTTCATGGTAATAGTTGTCCTAGATACTTATTGCTGCAAGACGGTCAAATATTTTTCCTGACCAGAGCAACCACCAATTCTTGCACAATAACCCCTGCTGGGTTCAGCACTGGAGAAGGAGAATAAAAAAATTGCTAACTACATTGCACTTCCTACTTGAAAATGTTGTGCTTGACTCAGACAGAGGTTACTTTTGTTCTAGTTTTGACACTTCCACTTATTCCTGCTGCAAAGATACTTTAAGATAAAAGCAGTGCAAATGGAGGGTCAGATGGCCTCTCAGTTTTGAACATTACGCCCTCTTCTCAGTCAGAGTGGCAGTGGGCTCTATGCCCATCCTCAGAGTTCCCAGAGACACCCAAGAGAGAACACTAAAGTGCATCATTGCTACCTTTCACAAACCCACGTTTTCATTTAAAATTCAGCAAAACAGTAAGTTACCGTTAGCTGAGCATGTCGCCCGTACTTCTCATTTTGTTGAGCCTGTACCGGCAACGGCCCAGTGGGAAATAAAGTAAATGAGTTGCGCCATTCAACACAGCCCGACCTGTCCCGCAGCGCGCTTTGGCTGGGCGTCCATCTCGCTGCAGCACAGCTGGAGAGGGCTGGGCTTTTTGTCTGCCCTGCTGAACTCAGGGAGAAAGCCTACAGCCTTTGTTCTACCTCAGGCCATGAGATTTCTAAGCAGGGCTCCGACACCTCAATCTTCCCGCTCACGGTAGCAGCGACCGACCGCGCTGCGGGGCTGCTGTTCAGCAGGACAGCGGTGCAGAGTATTGAGGGACACAGCCGGGTTGCCGGGCGTGCAGCGTACACATCAGCAGCGCCTGCCCCTGCGCCCACACCCCGCGCCCACCGGCCCGCAGGCCTGCCCCGCTCAGCACCCTCCTTCCCCCGGCAGCGCTGCCCGCACGGTGTCACAGGGAGCGAGACAGACCGGGGTGCGCAGGAGCCGCCCTGCCCCGGAGGGGTCCCCGTGTGGGACCGGGCGGTCGCCGGAGGCGCGGAGAAGGGGCGCCGCCCCGGCTAGCAGCGATGCGAGGCGAAGTGACCCGCCCGAGGCGAGGCGCGTCTCGCCCCCCCTTCGCGTCCCGCCACTCCGCGGCGAAGGAGCCGCCCCCAGCCCCGACCCCCCACTGTCCGGGTGCCGAGGTGGGATCCCGCCGCGCCGCCGCGGCCGCCGCCGCCCACCGTCCACGGCAAGGCGGGCCGGCGGGGCCGGGGGGCGGAGGGGCAGCAGGGGCGCACGGCGGCGAGGTAGCTGGACAGCCCTCCCGGAGGAGCCCGGCCCACCTCTCCCGTGCAGGCACCCCCTCCTCCTCCCCGCCCCGAAAAGAGGAACTCCCCGCCCGCGCACAGCCCGGTCGCGGCGGAGGGAGAAGCGGCGGCAGCGGCGGCAGCGCGCCCGGCCCCCTTCGCGCAGCATGGCGCAGCGGCGCCCGCCGCCCGCTGCCGCCTGAGGCGCCCCGCGGCACCGAGCCGAGCCCGCGCCCATGGCGGCGGCGCCGCCCGCCCTCAGCTGGGCGCTGCCCCTGCTGGCGGCGCTGGCGGGCGCCGGCGGCCCCCAGAGCTTCGAGCTGCCGGGGGCCCCCATCGACAACATCGAGGTGAGCAGCGGCGGCGTGCTGGTGGCGGGCGGCAGCTGCCTCTACGAGCTGCGGCCCGAGCTGCGGCTCCGCCACCGCGTGGTGCCGGCGGCGGCAGGGCAGGTCTGCGGGGAGCCCCCCGGCATGCGCAGCAACCTGCTGCTGCCCTACGTGGAGGCCGGAGGGAAGGGTGTCCTGCTGGCTGGCTGGACCCAGAAGGATGGCACCTGTGAGGTGTGGGAGCAGCCGGCCTACCGGCAGCGCTTCAACCGCAGCGAGGTGGTCAGCTGCCTGCCCGACGGCTCCACCGCTGGAGTCGTCTTCCAGCTGGCTGGAGCCTGGTACCTGGCAGTGGCGGCCACCTATTCGACTGGCAGCTATGGGAACTATCTGGGCTGCGAGCCCTCCCAGTCGGACAAGGCAACCGTCATTACGGTGCGCAGCATGAACAACCTGGAGTCCAAGGAGGAGCTGGGCATCATCAAGCGCAAGGACGAGCCTTTGCACTTCGTTGACGCTCTCCAGTGGGGGGACCACCTCTTCTTTCCCTACTATACCTTGAAGGCCAGGGCAGGCAACAGCACGGAGCCACCGAGTATGGCTGTCCTGCGCCAGCTACGCCCCTCAGAGGGTGGCCTTACTTTGCAAGGGCATGTGTATTTGGACTGCGGGTGCAGGACTCTGATTGTTTCCTCCAGCCTCGTCCGCCAGGGCGAGCGGGGCTGGTGGGTTGGTGTTTTCCTCTACAAACAGGACGCCAAGGCCTGGAATGCCACTGCTGTCTGCATCTTTGGGATGGAGGAGATGAAGGAGCAAGCCTGCGCGTCCACGCACTTTGTCATGAATGGGAATAGTTGTGTAAGTCTGGGCATCGTTTTGCTAAGCGCTTGTCCTGCACGCCGTGGTAATGCTGTTATTGTGGCTGGTGTCACTGCATGAGTCATTGGGTGTCTCTAACCTGAAGGCACATGAAGTTCATTGGGGAACTTCAGAGCTGCAACAGGTTTGTCATATCAGCCCCGGTTCCATCAGCCCTAGTGATTTCTCCAGCACTGTTTCTGAAAATCTGACCCCTTACCGGATCCTGGCATGTAATTCCCACCTACATCTTGGGAAAGACATGTCTGAGGGAGCACCTGAGGGCATCCTGGGCTGGGCCTGAGTCTCAGGCTCACCATTCCATGTGCCTTTTTCTGGCAATGATTAGTTGTACTTTGCTGTATTTTTCATATAGGCTAGATAAAACATTTCCTACCTTATTCTGTGCATTCACATCTCCTGTCATTGCAGCTACATCAGAAATGAAAAAAAGCCCATCAAATTGACTCCTGTGTGCTGAGCTGTGTGTATTGTTATCCCCATTGCTCACTAGTTACTTACGGTTGCTTGTTTGGTGGTAGGTGTTTCCCAGACCTCCCAGGATTGGCCTTGCTCCAGAGGGCTCGCAGCCACCCCCTTCCCTAAACCCATATGCACAGCAGGCAGCAGTAGGCAATAAGTCTTTGTTGTTGTGGTTACATTTTCCCAGGCAGTGGTATCACATGGAGATCCCCATGTCACCTACTTCTGTAACACACTCTTCAACTGCTTCCTCCTTTTGAGGGTGAGCTGGGCACATGGAGGGCAGGGTGGGCAAGGCTACCGGCTTTGCTGTGGCCTTGGTAAATAGTAAAGAAATGAACTAAAAAATAAATTCAGGAAGCTAAAAATATGATTCAGGCAAAGAAAGTGCTCTTGCAAGGCCTGCTTGTGCTTTTAAGTCGCACTCAGAAGTCTCAGAGCTGTGCCTGAAGGAGCAATTCTGGAAAGTGTCAGGGAGAATGGCAGGGGGTCGAGCAAGCCATCATAAAGCAAGTTCCCCCACCATTAAGGCACTTTGCAGCTTAACCCCTGAATCCTTGCTGTGTTGCAATGGGAGTTTATTGAAAACTCTGTGGAAGACATGTGGTAGGTGTACTGTCACTTAGGCTTTCCAAACCTATCCCATAGCAGAGCACAGTGCTGAGATTCTTCCGAATGCAAACTACAGGAGGGCACGTGTGATTCGTTGTGCTCATCTTCCTACTGAGCTGCGAGACTATTGTCAGTGTTAGAGGACATAGTTATAAATGAGAACCCCATATGTGGGTGAAACAACTGTGCTGAAGTAAATAATGAAACTCTTACAACAGAGCTGGAGCCAAACCTTTGATTTCCAATGCCAATTTATAGCTTACTGCATGGTTTACATGCTCTCACAAGGCAGACTTGCTGAATGAATTTGAAGTCTCATCCTTACCCCAAAATGCCTATCTGCTGGCTGGATTTTTAGTTTTCATTATTTGTTCCTTATTACTCACCGAGTTTCTTCAGGAGGTGCTTTCTGAGCTTGCAAACCAAAAAAATAAAAAACAGAAGACTCTCATGGATTTCATACAGTAAATGCAGGTAAAGCTAAGGTGGGTATTTCTGTGTTTGACCAGTGTTCCTCTCCGCCCCTCATCCCTATTGCCTCTCAATGCCTGAATATGAAAAATCAGCAATCCACTTGCTTATGGATTAGTTTGATTCAGACCAGACTCCTGTAACTCCAAAGTTACTTTCATGTCCCAAAAGGCTCGTCCTTCCTGGAAATGTAAATTATATTTGGGTACAGTGCTGATGTAAAGGTGATTAAACTGTAAAGGTGATTAAAAGGATTGTGTGCTTAACATTATGTCCCTAACTATGGTGATGTTATTAATCATGATATTTTGGCACAATAAATACAGTTTACCACTGACAGGGAAGATGGATTTTGTAAGAGAGCAGGACATCTGGGTGTTGTGTAGTAATATGGCCTATAACATTATGTGGCTAATTAGGTTCCCTTTTAAGCTAATTATATGTGCTTATGGTGTATAAACATAGAAATAAATGCATGTAGTTCAGCTTTAATGTTTTTCATACTACAGAAGGTTAGGCTAGGCTATTGCAGAGTAAGTTTGGAGATGACAGGCCCATATGCTGCTGCTTCTGGGTTGTTTAGACCAGATTCTTCTACTGTCTCTCACCAAATCATGGGAGTCCGTGCAAATGTGGAACATGTTCTTTTTGGACTCAGAAGCATGTAGCCTTCAGAACTGGCAGGAGGATGGTGTGCAGCACGTTTCTGTCAGTGCGCAGCTTGTGGACAAAGTGTGTGTAGTAGCCAGCAGTGGCTTTGGCCATAAAGGAGTGCTTTGTAGCACGGAACTGTCATGAGTACATTGTAGTACAAAGTGTAAGAATAGCAGCAAGGAACAGTGCTGAGCATGTGCTTTAAAGTCCAGTCTTTTAACAACAGTGTTGGGACTGAGCAAATGAATGTGTTGCAGTGCTGTGATTGCCTGGGGTGTAAGACCTGTACAGTGTTTGTGGTGGGTGGACCATGCTGAATGTCAGCCTGACTTTTGCATTGCAGATTCCATGTGTTGTAGGTTGCTGTGGGTCTTATCCTTCTTTGCTGGGTACACTTGAATTCTGGAGCTCAGGTGATGTGATGAAGTACACAGATTGCAGACATGGTCTGTCAGTTTATGTAGGAATTGAAAATACACGTTTTTCACTGCAGGAATACAGTGTGTAGTCAGAATATATGTTAGAGAGTAGTGGCACTTTGTTTTCCTTCTGACGTTGTCATTCTTCAGACTTATGTAATTATTCTGATTACCTTTAGGCAAGACATCCTCTACCTGTCTGCACTCACACAGCTGCTTGTATTTGCACTGTGTTGGCACTGGGTGTTGGCACTGTGCTTCTCAATAGTACAGAGCAAGAGGGACTTAGCCCAAGGTATCTGTGGTCCTAAATTCCCTGCTACACTACTGCTGTATGTTCTACTCCAAACTCATGCCTGTAAGGTACTGAGCTTTCTGGCCCTAACCCAATAAAGCACTTAAAGGCATATTTAACATTAAGCATATAAGTAGTTCCATCATCTTCATGCCCATGCATTTAAGGTTAAGCATGAATTTGAGTACCTCATTGGATTGGAACCAAATTGCTCCACATCCTGTAGGAACTTATTGTAGGTTCATAATCTCCTTAGCCTCTCATTGCTGCTTAGGCCAGAGTTGACAGTTGCATGAAGTTTTAGTGTTATATTTGCATCTGTTGTTGAAAGTTTGTTATTAAGATTTTTGCTTACCAACTTTATCAAAAAGTATGTGACTGCTACAAATTCTGTGGAGTTGCTCCCTGTGAGAGCTAGCCCTGTGAGAGCTAGCTAGTTCTGTTTCATGCAGTAGCGTGCAGAAAGCATTTTGTCCTAGTTGGATGTGTTTCTTCTGGACATAGACAATACTGGATTCTCAGAGACATGATCCCTAACTAGCACAAAGCAGATGGTGTCTTAGATGAAACTACTTTGAAAACATTTTGTGGATTCGTGTTCAATTTGTTTTCCTCTGTTCCACATATCTCTTAGTTTGAGTGTACCTACATGCCCGCATTGTTGAGGTGTAGGCGTTAATGGACTCTCTAGTACAACCTGCATGTATGTAGGCGCATCGTCCTCACAGTTTCCCTAGTTAATAAATGTGAATTTGCCAAATCTCATTCTCCATTTTTTTTCAGACAGCTGAGTACTAACAAACGTTTTTGGTGAATCACAATTGTGAAATTGAAGCTCCTTAACCAGTACATAGGGGTAATGCTGGAATTTGCCACAAACTTGCTTCAGTAGCTAGTGAACATTAAGAAAAAAAATCCTTCTGTTGTTCAGTGGCTGAACAGGAGCTAGTAGAGTCTCAGATCTCTTCCAGAGATCCCAGGATCTTGTGGATCACAGCCAAGCAGATGAGTAGGAGAAGTGCTCAAATTAGAGGACATCAACAGGAGGGAGCTGTAGTATGCCAACCACAGTGGCAAATCTGGAAATTAGTTTTGCCATTTAAAAAAGTCACATGGGAAGAAAAGGATTCTGCAGTTTTTCAGGGAGAAAATAAAAAAAAGTGTCAGGCATATACCTGTTGCTGTAGTTAATATCAAAATGTTTATTTTATGATGTGCAAAGGCTAAGTAGCTGTGATAGTTACTAAATGATAAGATGTCTTGGTTGGATTTTCGTCTGCTATTTAATGCATGTAAAGATATGAAACAGTCTGTTCTTCCATTTCTTGCATTTTTCAGTGGGTGATAAATATGTGGGTTGGTATATGCCCCTTAATTTATTGAGCTTAGTTTGGAATCCGAGGACAAATCTTAGCTGTTAAAACCTCTGCTGAAGTGAGATTTTGAAGTCAACAGAGCCACATCAGTTTAATCATGGACATTAATTTTCAGGACTGACATTTGAATTTGTGTGGTAGCTCATTCCAAAATGATTCATGGTCTTTTATTTAAGGAAAGAATTACAGAGTTCTAAATATCATTTGGTATCAAAATTGATTCTGTAATTAATTTTCTAGTAGCAAAGTCATCTCCTGTGTATTACCAGACTGCTAGTATTTCACCTGATGTTTGATAGATCTCTAGAGTTAACGTTTCTGAAGTGAATAGTTCTCTCTGATTACAATGAGTTTTCAGTTCATCCCTGTTCTGTGTGAGGAGTAAACCATAGGAGACTTGTAAATTCTCACACTGCCAGTAAAAAGAGTTGCTTTTAGTCTTCTGACTTCACCAGGTGTTCTTACTGGAAACTTCTGAGAATCTGGGGCTTCTTGAGCACAGGTATTTGCTTCCTAGGAATCACCAAGTCTCTTAGGTTGGAAGGAACTTCAGAGGAGGCCTCCATTCCAGCCCCCTACTCAAAGTAAGGTCAGCTCTGTGATCAGGCAGGTTTGCTCTGGGCTTTGTCCTGTTGGATCTTGAAACTTCCACAGGTGGAGACTGCACAACCTCTCATCTTAATTGTCCTCCTAATGATGTATTTTAATCTCCTGTCCAGTAGAAATCTCCCCTGTTCCAGTTTGCATCATTACATACATCTAATCCTGCATGCAGCTTATTCCTGGGTCTGTTTCTCTGGTCCCTCTGAAATTGTCTCTTCTGTAGGCTGAACCAGCCCAGTTCTTTCAGCCTTTTCTCATGGGGCAGATGCTCTGGGCTCCAGCCATCATGGTGACCACCCACTGAAATCCAGTTTATCAAGATCAGTGCTGTACAGAGGGTCCAAGAACTGAGTACAGTATCCTAGATAGAATTGAACATGTGCCAGGCAAAGGAGAATAATTACTTTCCATGATCAATCTGGGTATTCTCCTCTTGATACAGCTCAGGGTGCTGTTAACCTTTGCTGCTGCATGGCTGTCCTATTCAGCCTGCTGCCCTCTGGGACCTCCTCAGCTTGTACCATCACAGGGGGTTAGACCATTCCAGGTGCAGGACTTTGCATTTGTCCTTGTTGAATTTCTTGGGGTTCTTGATCCATTTCTGTGGCTTCTTTAGGTTCCTCTGAATGGCAGCCCTGCAGTCAAGCACATCAACTCATTTTGGTATAATTCAAACTTAACCCAGAAGCTTTCACTGTCTTCCTCCAGGTCATTAATAAAGATACTGAGCAAGACATGTCCCAGGGTAGGTTCTCTGAGGAACTCCACTTGTAACCAGTGACTAGATAGAGTACAAACCATTAACCAATAGCCTTTGAGCCTGATGATCCATCAATTTTTTTCAATGCATCCAGCAGTCCTACTGTCTAAACTGTTAACATCTCGAATACAAGGATGCTGTGGGAAATGGTGTCAAGAGCCTGGCTAAAGTCAGAGTAAATGACATCCGCTGTTCTCCCCTTCTCCACACATTGAGTCATTTCATCACAGAAGGTGGTGAACCACTAAACCATGTCCCTAAGTGCTTACATCTACATATCTTTTAAAAACCTTAAATTGCTCAGGTGTGATTTATCCTTGGTGAATCCATTCTGTCTTTTCCTAGTCACTTTCTTCTTCTTGTGTCCAGAAATAGCCTCCAAGAGGATTTGCTCCATGATTTTTCCAGGGAAGAAGTGAGACTGACCAGTATGTAGTTTCTAGGTTATCTTTGGCTTTTTTGAGGATGAGTACAGTATTTGCCTTTATTCAGTTGTTTGAGACTTCCCCTGATCTCCACAACTTTAGAAATATGAGAGAATGGCATTGCAGTGTCATCAGTCTCTCAGCATCTTTTTAAAGATCCCATCTGGTCCCCCTGACACTTCCATAAGCTGAGATTTCTTAAGAGATCCCTGGCTTAATCCTCTTCCACTACTGGTACTTTCTCTCTTGAACTCTGGGTTGAGGGGACCACAAAACCTTGCTGGTGAAGTCCAGAGCCTTGTCTGAATCCATTGTAAGTAAATCACCTGACCTATTAAGCAGCTGATGCACATTTTCATTGATTATTCTTTTATTGCTAAGGTGGTGGTAAAAGCTATTCTTGCTGCCCAGAACATCCATAACAAAGTTTTAAGTTGACAAGCCGGTATTCTTTGTTCTGGAGACGGGAGACACAGGTGATAGCTCCACCTAGCGTGTGTCTCCCTAATTGTTACACAACTCGTCCTTTCATAGCCACTGGGCATACATACATATTCCTGAGGCTACGTATGGATTACATAATTTTCCAGAAAGTTCTTCGCATGCGTACAAAATTGTGGTGGTGGTCTCTGAGGGTCGTTTACTTTTTCCAACAATCTTCATCACTTCTGGCAGCCTTTGAAGCACACACAGTAGATGCTACTACCAGCTTAATTGGTTTGTTAACACCACAGACATAATAATCC
This sequence comes from Pezoporus wallicus, assembly GCF_028554395.1. Classification (NCBI taxonomy): domain Eukaryota; kingdom Metazoa; phylum Chordata; class Aves; order Psittaciformes; family Psittacidae; genus Pezoporus; species Pezoporus wallicus. The sequence goes on from NW_026635478.1 coordinate 733,583, forward strand.
TCCTGTCCTTCTACTTATCAGTTAGTTTAACTGCAGCCCATCCTGGACACCTGCCGTTCCCAGATACTCCTTATCCCTGTGTCCTGTTCTTCTAGACTGTTTTTCTTAAAACTATGTCAACTATAACAATTTATCTTGTACAAGAATTCTCAGTATGTTCTCTAGCTGTACTCTATTTTCTTTTTCTATGTATCATGCACCTCAGTAATTTTCCATTGTTACTGTTACAAAGCAATCAAAATTAACATTACTTAAAACTAATTCTAAAGGTTTATATATTCCATTTTGTGATTTTGTGCCCCCCTTGTCTCACTTGCCAGCTTCAAAACCGGGTGAACTTGAGCTTTCCTAACACCATTCCTATGTGTCCAGGCAGTTCTTCCTTAGTTGTTTGTTTCTGTTTTCAACACAAAGCTGCCTGGTCTCCAGCTCTGTACTCTGCTGTTCACCTTCAGGATGCTGAACTCAGTTATTTCACAGTTATTGCAGTGAAGGCTGCTATTGATGATTACATCTCCAGTCAGTTCTTCCTAGTTTGTGAGTAGCAAATCCAGAAAAGCACCACCTTTCACTGACCCTGTAGGGTTAACAAAGCTTGGGGTCCCATCTCATTCACTTTGCCCCCAGAGCTCTGTAGTTCTGATGTGCACTAGGCAATGTCTTTAGTGTCTGCATAGATGTGCAACAATGGGTAGTGGTTCAAGGAATGGAAAATCATTGTCAGTCTCTGCAGTGTAATGGATTCCATGGATTCCACCCCCAACCCCCCCCAAAAAAAAAAGGAAACCTGTTGTAACAGCATGGCTGTTTAGCAGATGTGTGTATTCATCTTTCACAGGAAGGAACCTCCAGCTAGAGTCACCCATTGCTTCTTGCTCTCTGGTAATGCTTTGTTCAAGCTCAGTTGACTTCAAAGCTTCCCTTAACACTTTACCAATTCTATAAACTTAAATCTGAGGATGGAGAAGGGGCATTTCTGCTGCTACAGGAAGTCACAAATTTCTAACCTCTCCATCTTGGCTCAAGCATTGCCTGTGACTGTCTCTCCTGTCTTGCACCATGAGGCTCAGGATCTTGCCTCTGCAAGGTCTCTGTGAAGACCCTGCTATGCAGTGCACAAATTAAAAAAACTCCTGGAAATAAAATCTGGGACCAGTTCATCTCCTCATTCCTTAGCCCTAATAAAGGCTCACTGCATGCACCAGTATTTAAGTTTGTTATGTTCTGATATAATAATAATAATCATTGATGCAGGTGGTTGAAGGGTGGTGAAGTTAAGAAACAAGAATGAGCTTCCAGAAGTTTTTTCCCCTAGAAAAAACATGTATGTATTGTTCTAGTGTTGACTAGTCTTGTGTCCTTTTGTATAGCTGCATCTGTTCATTCACTCTGATGCTCAAACCCTTAATTTTCACTTTTTGGCCAGCTGCAATATGATGAGGGCTCTGCAAGCTAAAAATGCTGCCCTTCCCTCTGAGGCACGCAGTGTAAAATAATCAGGAAGAAATCAAGACAGAAAGTAGGAGTGTGAATATGGTTGCTGCAGCTGGAATCATATGGAGATAAATCTGAAAATGAGATGCAAAATGAGTATAAATACCTTTCATGCCAATAACCAAACAGTATAGTGGAGTGAACTTAAAAGCAAAATGTAGGTTGACTCAGGAAATCCCTAGGTTTAGCTGTGCACATCAAGATTTTGAGGGACTATAGAATAGAACAGAGGGTAGAACTGAACAATTAAAAAAAGAAAGGTCTTCTAGAACAGTATGGAATTTTCTTTTGCTTTTCTTGGTTTAATATGAGCCTGAAAATGTTACCGGATAGGAAGATAGATGATCATGGAGATGAGTGACTCTTCAAGTACAAAGGAAGTTTAGACTGTAAATCATTTTAAGGATGGATTTCACTGTGAAAGATGAAGCTTGGGAAGGCCCTACAGTGCTCTAACCCCATTAGTCACAGTGGAAGAGGTAAAGGGCTTGTTAAAAAAATAAATGCACATGGAAAAGGGGTGACAGAAGGGTGGAAGCAGCAGCTGCACCCTGGAGGGAATGGGCAAGCTAGAGAAATAGGTTGCAGAAGCGAGAAGGAAATTTTTGTTGTGACTGCCCACCGTCTGAATTCCTCTTCTTCTTTTCTGTATTAGCCCAACGTTGCATTGACCCTCCCTCTAGCAAGCAGAATGAGGGGAGGAGGCTTCCACACTTGTCAGTATTGGTTCTTCAGTCAGATGAGGAGGGTGCACTGATATGACACTAGTTATTTTACTAGTATGTGGGTCAAAATAAAATCTGGCAGCAAAGCTTTTCAGAGACTGGGTGAGTCCTTTGCTCTTCTGTGATCTGATTGTACAGCCCGCAAGGAACCTGGGGGAGTTTGTTTTCCTTACACTACTACACCATGCACTGCAGAAAAAAAAAATCCTAGTTCTGATGGAAATGAAAGCCTGACAGCTTCACTTTCACACTCCTTAATGGGAAAGAAGGCTCATTGTGTGTGCCAGTGCAGGAATTCTGTTACCTTCTGATCTAATAGAAGAGTAAGTTAACTTTCCCCCCCTCTAAAATGCTCACAATCTTTTTTTCTCTCCCATATCTAAAATAGACCTCCATGGTACTAAAGTTTCATAAATGGGTTTTACTGAAGTTCTGTGCCAGTAAATGGCAATTCCAGTATCTTTTTCCTGCTGCATGGAAAAAATAGTATCTTTAAATATGAAAGTTAATCAAGTCTTCTTTTATTCCAAGCGGCTGTTCTGGCAAGCTAATTAAAATAATTCAGATGACTGAAAAAGATTTTAATTGATTTAGGATTGCAGTTTAGAAAAAAATCTGTTTCTATGTGAAAAGAGTTTTTGGGGTTAAGCCAGCATCCTAGCATGCAAGACAGTTGAATTCAGCTGTTACTGTGTCATGGATGCGCTTCATAACTTTGAGAAATGCCTTCGCCTTTCTGCAAAATGTCAGTTTTAATGGTCCATTCTCATACCTTGGTTTTTTTGTGTGTGCATTTCATTGAAATAGGTTCTTGCACACTCAGAGGGTTCCTCTAGGTTTAAAATCTATCCTTGAGGCTGAGATTCTGGACTTTGTAAGCTGACCCATAGGGCTATTTCCCAAGGACCTAGTCTTACCTGAGCTCTTGCCCCCTGTCTCTCCATGCCTGACACTCCTTTGGGCCAGCACTGGTGCCCATGCAGCCACATGTTCATGTGATGAGGAGAATGGATCAAATGAACATTTAGGTACACAGGTAGATGGACTTACAGGTAACTCTCTAGCCCTTAACTTGGTCCTTAACTCTAGTCCTTAATTCAGCTCACTGGAAAGCATTATACTAATAGAAGGGAAGGGGAAGTAAAGTTGTCTGGGATTGAACCTGTTTGGAGAGCAGGTGGTATCACCCTTTTGGCAGTATCTGCCATGGAGATTGACTTGAAGCAATTAGAGGATTGCAGAGCTGAGTTACTGCTTATTAGGGAGATACTTTGGCTTGTAGGGAGTTTGTGGCAGAGACCACCTCTCACCTGGCAAATGACCTTATTCTCACACATCAGGGCTTCCTTTCAGCAATCATCTTTTGTTCATCTGCAGTCAGGGTTATTTGGTTTGTTTTTTTCCTTCCACAAGATACAGAGATTTCCTGCGCAGTGTTTTCTTTCATGAGCTGCTTACGTGTGATTGCCACTTTACTTCCTCCAGCTTGGATGGAGAATTGTAGGTAGCATGTTGATTTTAAAGTTTACACAAGTACCTTTACAATCTCCCTGACATGAACTTTATACTGCTTTATCTAAATTTTATGTTGATGTAATACACAAGTCTCCACTTCCTTTAGTGTAAAGTCGGAAACCAGAAAGTAGAGGATGAAGCTCAGCATTTTTTTGACATAAGCACATACAAATGTCTGTGTGCTTGAAGTGGCTCCTTTCTTCAGCATATTTGCATGCCTTTAAAAATGATTACTGAGTGTATCTGTAGCCTTTCGTGGTAGGTTCAGTGAGGTGATGAGTTCTTCATTGAGAAGAACTAGCAATTCAGAACCCAAGGGCTATTATTCAAAAAAAGAAAAATTCCATCGCAAAGTAACTTGCTGCTGTTAGGCCAAGTCTGTGTCCCATTGAGGTCAGTGGTTTAGCTGCAGTAGACGTGATCTTTATCACAGATGTGACCAGTTGCCATGTATTAAAAAAAAAGAAGTCATTTCATGTGCCATTTCCAATGATACGTTGCTCTGAAACTGTGTCAGAGTTAAAATGATACCCTAAGTGTTGTGTAAAGCTGAGTTCTCTGCGAATCTTTCAGGGGATTCTTTTTCTTAATGTTTTGCAGTATACATAGATGATTTTGTGATGGTTTTTTCTTATATCTGATTTTCAGGAGGCACGATCAATCAAGAAGTTACCTACCTTGATTCACTCTGGTTTAGTGGCTGTTTATGGCACGGTTGTTTTGAATCAGATAGTTCTCTTTTTGGGAACAGATGATGGACAGTTACTGAAGGTAAGATGATTGTGGTGGTTCTCCATTTCTCTGTCGACTGCTGCTGTGTTCAAGTGGGTAAATGTTTCCTGGTTTAGGCACTGTATTATAAACAGATACAGTCCCCTGAATCTCTATTTCTTTCTTGTTCGTTTGTGAAGTAACTGTTATGTTGTTACTTGGAGAGCAAACTTAACTTTCAGAATCAATTATGTACCCTGCTTCAATTTCATTGAAACATTTCATTCAACTGCTAGTACCCACAGTGTCAATTTATGGACTGTCTTTTGTTTCCTTCCTTATTTTGATTTTCCAGGAGAAATATTAAATATTGTTAGATTTTGGAAGCGTATTTGTTTGTTAGCCTATCTGTATGATGTGAATAGCTGTCTGTTAGGGAGAAAAGTCTTTGCTTCTGAGTAGTTGACATATTCTAGCTTAAATCAATCACCTGGAAGTGAAAGTCATCTTATCTCATTATTAAACTTTTCAGCTATCCCGTAGAATGTCTTTTATGCTTGAATTTTTTACTGGGTTTTGCAAGAATGTGCATTTCCTGTCTACACTGCAAAGGGTGACTCTAATTTTTGGTTTTAATAAGCAGACACTTGGAGAAGAATATAGTAGAGAGCTTGAAAAGCTTTTGCCCACTTGATTTCATTGTGCTTTTAGTAATGAAAAATGGAGAAGAGAAGGCTGCATGGAGACCTCATAGCAGCCTTCCAGTATCTGAAGGGGGCCTACAGGGATGCTAGGGAGGGACTCTTCATTAGGGACTGTAGTGACAGGACAAGGGGTAATGGGTTCAAACTTAAACAGGGGAAGTTTAGATTGGATATAAGGAGGAAATTCTTTCCTGTTAGGGTGGTGAGGCACTGGAATAGGTTGCCCAGGGAGGCTGTGAATGCTCCATCCCTGGCAGTATTCAAGACCAGGTTGGACAGAGCCTTGGGTGAGATGGTTTAGTGTGAGGTGTCCCTGCCCATGGCAGGTGGGTTGGAACCAGATGATCTTAAGGTCCTTTCCGACCCTAACTATTCTATGATTCTGTGATTCTATTCTAAATGGAAGTCTTCCATGTCTCCTTAACACCATAGAGATCATGAACATATCTCCCTTTTTTAGCTGTGTTTATGGAAAACCTTCTATCAATGTTGGTATGCTTCTTATATTGCAAAATAAATTTTCTGAGTCTCTGGTTCTCTTGAATTCTATGTGAACAGTGGTAGAAACCTGTGGAGTTGGGCAAGGTAAGAAAAAGAAATACCGTCTCAGATGTATACTCACAGAAGCCACAAAGAACATTCTGTCCTGGAGACAGTTGTCAGTAACGTGCATAAGTTCCTCTTTACATTATGGGTCTCTGGATGTTAATTTATTTCATGAAGGCTAATACTTTCTCCATTTGTAGGACTATGTAGCACATTATGACTGGGATATAGGCGTATCTTCTGCATTGAGTTTCCGCATCAATCAGGAACATACTCAGTGGAAGTGATATTTCATATACTAAACCAGTGCCAGATTCAGTGCAAAATGTGTCTAGCATGGATTTGGTTAAAAATCTGTTGTGGAGGTCTTTTCCTCCATCTTTCTGCAGCGTGAAAGCCAATGCAGTAGGTGAATTGAATCAGGGCACAGGAAATCACCTCAGAAGCTTTGATGTAGCTGAAATTATGCTTTTATTTAAAATGCTAACTGATCAGTAAAAGGACTTTTGAATAATTCGATTTTATGTGTTTCAGGCTATTCTTAATGAGGATATGGAATCTAATTGCCCAGAGATTTTATATGAAATTAAGGAAGAAACCTCCGTTTTCCCCAAACTTCGACTTGATCCAGTAGATAACAACTACATCTATCTGTCCTCTGCCAATAAGGTAAGTACAGTATTAAATTAAATAATAAATTCAAGCTAACTGCTGCTTTAAGGATTTCTGTCACTTTATGAGTGAAGCATCAGTTTGGGTCAGAGTTATACCTTAAAATACTCAAACTACAGTTTCTAACTTTACATCTACTTTATGTTATCTAAGTTTGGGCTGCACTTCTGTAGAGCTCAGAATAGCTGAATAGGTGTATTGTGCTGTCCACTGATCCAGAAACACCCTTAATTCATGCTTAATACGTCATTCTGTTGAGAGAGTCCTTGTTTCTCTTTTTTCCTGGAGGCATCATGCAGAATCAAGCTAGGAGTAAGAAACAAAACTTGTAGACTCTTTGGAGACAGAGTTCCTCTGAATTAGTAATCCAGGTATTGGCAGGTCAGGGTATGCTAGTTCTTAAGGGGGAGAAATCTCTTAATTTGAGATGGGATTAGTTCTTTAGTTTAGAAGTTTTAGTTCTGTTGAAATCGATGATAAAATTCCTATCATCTTCAGTTAGGCCTAGATTTTAAAACAAAACAAAACCACAATCAGAAGTGATTAATGTCTATGCAAAGTGAGGCGAAAGAGTTCAGCAGTCACTGGAGCTACTGCATGTGAGCAAGCATCTCAGAGCTGCATGTTAAGCAGAGAGCTTCTCGCAGGAGCTGGTGCAGTTGTTGCTGCCTGTCCTGCATCAGGGCTACTGAGCATCAACTCAGCATATTCCTTTGTCTCACCAGCAGTGGGGAAGATGGCAGTGAAAACGTAGGGTTTGTCTGTCCATCTTAGCTGGACAGGATTTTACCCAGCACTTGGTTACTTTCGTTTACAGTTAAATCCCTTTTCCGCTAGTGAACATAGCATTTTAACATGCTGTATGAGTGGGTAAGTTGGTAGGAGAACTCCTGACTGAAATAACCTGTTCATCAAAAATGCATAAGGGATCAAAATTTCAGTCAAAAGTGTATGTAGATATTCAAAGTAACGACTTTCATTTTCTATAGCTTTGGTAAAGGAGTTACAGAGGAACAACAGCTTTTAGGAATAAATGCCTCTCTGATCATCTCTTGGAGCTTACATAAGGCTTCTACACTGTCTTTGTTAACTTTCTAGTAGTCTATGATGTTGGCTGGTTTCTGAACTGGTCATCTCACATGCCTTCAGATAAATTGAATTTTACAAGATACAGCTGAAAACCCCAGTAAATATAGTTTTGCAGAAAGCCATGTATCCTCGTTGCTTTTTCAAACAGTAGGAACTTTTAATTCTTATAAGTTTGTAAAAAAAAAGGTTTGAATAAGGACTATTTTTCTAAGATTATTGATTAACATTGTGATTAATAACAGTATTTGTATTCAATATTTGTAATCAGCTTTCTCTTTTTCTTTTTCCTTTCCTTTTCTGAAAATGGCTGGCTAGGATATTCAAGCTGAATGTACAAGTATAGCTACATACAATATAGCTGCAATTATCTACATTTATTTATTGAAATGGCATTTTCATGCATGCTAAGTAGTTGCATGTATTTGTTCTAGTGTGCACATGCAGGAACCTGACATGGTGATGCAAACACAGATGCATTTTGTTTTGTGCATGCATTTTTGGATGCACCTTCATCAGTCATTTAATAATCTCAGTTTTGGTGAGAGGAAAATGGTGTTCTGCTAAGCAAAGCATCATTTGTAAAATATACCTCTTTTCTATTGTTATCTATAATTCACTATGCTAATCAGTCTTTCTTGCATTAATCTGTCCATGCTGGCCTTTGAGTAATAGAACCAAATTGTCATTATCAGAAGTGTTTCATCATCTGATGGCAAAATACAGCGTGTGTAAAATAGGCTGCATATTTCTATCCAAAGGTCTTCTGACAGAGGGGAGTCCATAGGGAAACTTCCCCAGCGGGATTGTGCTTGGTTGCTGTCAGATTTTTAATGGTAACCCTCAATTTCCTGCTTTATGGAGGCTATTTTAATTCAGTGTGTTATTGCGTTCTTTGGTTTTAGGTGAGAAGAATACCAGTTGCAAATTGCAGTAGATACATTTCCGAGCAAGAATGCTTATCTGTAAAGGATCCGTACTGTGGGTGGTGTTCTTTGACTCAAAGGTATTATTTTTTGTATTTTAGACTTTCATGTAAGAGGAATAAACTATCAGTCAGTGTACATTTTGGCTGCCTTGGGGCTATTCAGCATCAGAATTATATATCTAGTGAATTTTTATGGAATCAGTTACAGCCATAAATGTAAGACAATTTATTGTCATGTGAAAGGGAGCTCTGCACCTTTTAAAGACCATGTTAACCCTCAGATTTTTGAGACCTAATCATGGAATATATGTTGGGCTAAGAAGAAGAAATTACTTTGTTTATAGAACAGCTGGTTTTGCTTTCCAGGTTGATAGATAAAATCCTGTACTCATGCTTGAAGTATCATAGCTGGGAGCAACTTGCATGGGTGAATGGGGAAAGAGTGCTCAGTTATCTTAAGTATTCATAGTTCCTTGCTTTGGAATCACCGTCTTTGGTTTAGGCCAGAGGAGAATTTCTTTCTAAGTGTTTCATCCCCACATTTGAGTCATTAGTTTTGCCACTTTCTTTGAAGCAGGTTTGAAAGCTGTTGCATGTCTTTGGCCTGGACTGAAGAAATTCCTGGGTCATCAAGCCTCGTCTTGCAGTTGCAAGCAACCACATTATGTCAACTTATTCATAAACTAATCCTAAATTTAGATATGCTTTTTGTCCTTCCTGACCTGGTTGTGTGGCTGCGAGTCTCATTTTCCTGCTGGTTAAAATCTCTCTGCTCTTTTTCATTATGTGTAAGTTCATGGACAGGTTATACTCATTTGTTCTGGTGCTCACATCGCCTGGGCTTAAATATGTGATCCCCCCTCCCTCACACCTCCTCAGTGTTATTGCAGAAGCAGTCTCTTTTTTTCAATTCTCTTCTGATGTGCTGGAGCAGCTAACGTCGCTAGTATCTTTTCACATAAGATTCTCTTTTCTTAACTCCGCTTCAGTAGCCCTTCTGTGGAGTTTATGCAACCTTTTAAGATAAAGATGGCCAGAACTAATTATCGTAGTATTCCAGAAGAAATATCAGCTGTACCCTGCTCAAAGGTGTTTAATCAGTCTGTCCAGAAGGCACCTTACTTAGTGTGTCCTTGGATTGCAAACGTCTTTTTCATGACAGCATCACATTGATGGGCCACAGTCACCCATCATCAAATAATGCCCCAGGTCATTCTCTTTCTTTGTTTTCTTTCCATCTGATGAGTTTCCACTCTATAACACATACGGGTTGTGAGATTTTTATTGCTCTAGGTGCATGTTCTTGTACTTTATACTTTGATATGTCATCCCATTTCAAGGTTATTCAAGTTTTTCTGTGATTTTCATCTTCCTCTGCATGGTAATGTTCCCAATTTTGTATCATCAGCAGATGTCGACAGTGTAAACTTTCTTTAATGTCAGCTTATCAGTGATTAAAACATTAAACAAAAGTGGTTGTAAGATTGATTTTTGAGGAAATCCACTAGTAGCCTTCTTTTAGAAAGTTAATATGACCCATTTTGGAAGTGTTCAGGGCCAGGTTGAATGGGGCTTTGAGCAACCTGGTCTAGTGGAAGGTGTCCCTGCCCATGGCAGGGGGCTTGGAACTATATGTTTTTTAAAGTCCCTTCCAACCCAAACCATTCTATGATTCTATGATTTTGGTTTGTTTTGGTGTTAATGTGGTTTTGCTTATTTTTTTTGTGTTTGCAAAATTAGTTACTAGAAGAGAGTATACTGTAATGTCTTTTCTTCAAACTCTTTTTTTGCTACGTTGTTAGAAACTGTATATGTTACAGTGCTAACTTTTTTAGTTACCTCATAAAGAGTTGTGAATAACAGTTATTAGTCAGTAAATCCCCTGTTATGAGGGGAATCACCAAAAGTTTCCATCTGGTTGAAACAGAAACAATTTATTCTTTTGAAAAAAAAAAAATAATATGAATCTTGTTCAACACCCACGTAATTTTTCACTCTGAAGTACTTGGCATCATTAAATATTTGGTTTTGTGAAGAGAGAGCACTGAGTGAAGCTTTAGAAAAATAAAACATGGTTTTAGACTATGTTTTAATTCAATACATCCATCCATGTCCACTAAAACAATATATTCCGCAATAATTTTGAGATCAATGATATGTTTTGAACTTTAATGGGAAATAAATTTTATATTAAATATGCACTCCATTTTTTAAATACAACTTCCCAGAAGTGCTTGATTTTAAAGACTGTGTCAATACAAATCCAGTATTTTGATGAAAAAAAATCTACACATCTTACTGCAAGTGAAAACAATATGAAACAAAATGTTTCTACTGTTCCTATTTCTACTCTTTCTTCCATAGGGACAAATATATAAATTCTTTTTTTCACTTACAATCATTCAAAACAATTATTCATAGCATTTCATAGCATAGATTCCTCTCAATGTTTATAGATTTTCTCTAGATGAATCAGATTTACCTAAAGTATGCTGAGGTTATTCCAATACAAAGCACTAATGCTTTACATTTATTTTCCATATGGAAATAACATGATATGCCTCATTTATCTGCTATGACCAGACCCACTTTTGAATTTAGTCAGTGTGCATGGCATCTGTGGACTTCATTCAGGGGCTGGCACCCTGAAAAAGGAAGCCAAATCTTTTCCTGAAGCTGTATTCTCGCTCCATGAGGAAATCAGTATGCTTTAGCAAGGCAGACAGGGCAAATTAGCGAAGCAGAGACTTAAGTAAATATGAATGAACCGGTATGCATAGGTATTGTGTTATCAAAATAAAAGGAACTCGATCCCAATTGTGAAGAGGAATCCTTAGCTGTATAAAGAACTAGCTTTCTGTAAAAGATTAAAAAGCATCTTGACTCTGCTTTTCACTGTATGCATATCTATGTATGTCTGAAATCTGATCATAGGATTTCATACCTTCATACTTCTGTAGGTTCTGGTCCAGTCCAGCTTTTCAGGAAAGCCAGACATAGCAGTTGTCTGAGTCTGTATGTTAATTTTCAGAACCATGTGGTTCTCAAATAATATTTATCTGTTATATTCATTCCAGTGTGCTTGCAAACAGTGTCAGTTGTCTAAAAATAGGGAAATAATAAAATAATCTCATCTTTTGGTGAGTGGAATTCATATTATTCTTGGCCTGTGCAAAGTTATTGCAAGAATTTATACTGAGGGGCATCAGATACTCTACTACTCCCTTTGTGACTGCTTCCTATGAAATGGTTGTTCTCCAGAGCACATTGTTTGATTGTTAAAGGTCAGCTTTTAGAGCAACAAAAGGCACATTTTTCCTGGTATGAAGACAAGCATGACCCTGCATCCTGGGTGGCAGTACTTTTTTTGCCATATACTCTTAGATTATTCATTGTAGACTGAGGGAAACAAGTTCATTTCCCTCAGGCAGTCTAAGGCAGCAAATAACTTTGTCCTAGGACAGTTTTACATATATAGCTTCATGCATAGTTTTCTTTTTTAATATTTTAGTATTGGTGTCATTGAAATGCATACACTTGTTTAGTTCCAAAGATTTTAAGTGTGTTGCCTTGCATCCTCAATATCACCATTTTCAGCCTGTCAGAAACTGTAGGATGTCTCTTTCCTATGTGTCATTGCCAGTGAGAGTTACCTATCTGTACATATCCAAGCATCTGGTTTCTGCACAGCTGTTGACTACAGATCCCATCTTCTGTGGTTCTTAAACTGTAGTGTTGATGGACCTTTGTGATCTCAGTAACGTGAAGAGAGATAAGAGACTGAAATTCATCCTACTTGAGACAGTTCGAAATATGCAAGGCATAGTCTCAGTTTCTTACAGTATAGTTATGATCTGAATGTGTTCAGATGCAAAGCCCTGCCAGGTTCTTGTGCAGCAGGAACTCAGTTTCCTGAGTAAGACCACAAAGGAAGTGACCTTGTGCTTAACTGCATTCCAGTTGCCAACATCGTGGTCTACGGAGAAGATGGCTTTATGGTTTCTATAGTTTGTGGGGTTGTTTCAGACATTTTGGAAAGAGGTAGATATTTTTCTTGGAAGTCATTCTTGTATTGTTCCTTCTGGAGAGAAAACTCATTGTTTGTGAAATTCCTTTATACAGCGAGCTCCTCATAAAAAAGGCCCATGCTTTGCAAGTGTGTTCTCATTTCTGTTTTTGAATGAAGGAATAGTTCATTAAGGTGCATGTTACTGATCACATGACAGAAGCTATACGTTCTTCTGCATTTGGTAGAAAAGTAGTAGTATTAAAACAATATTAAATGTTACATTTATAATTATTCAAGCTTAGTATTTAAAATAGTAAGATACATGCAATTAGCACTTGTCTTTAGTTGCTAGCTATATGAAGCTACTTGGAGTTAATCTATGGATTCTTCATTACCTGTACACAGTTAGTGAACACAGCAGACAGTATTTTAAGGATTCACCTTTCAAACTCAGTGATTTCAGAATTTGTATGCCTGTGTTCTCTTTTGCTTATCATGTTATTAATATATGTCGTCTTTATATTACTTGTGTATCGCAGTGTTTCCTCATTCTTCCTTAATTTTCTGTTGTGTAGTTTCTGTTTCCTACAATTTGGCATCTATAACATTATTATTTACTTTGTGCCATCCTACTTCTGAAATGGATTTTATTCTTGAAGACAGAGAAATCTATTTTGAACTGCCATTTCAAATTCGGTGTTTTGTAACCAAGTGCACTGACATAAAAGGGAGAGATTACCATTCAGTTCAGGGGGCGACAGAGTGGATTAGGAAGGGGGATGCATCTCATCAACTATGCACATTCATAGCGTAGCTCTACATCTGAGCTTCACCCCCATCTCCTCTCATACTCATTGGAGAGAAAAAGCAGCTTCTATAGTATGATTCATTTCATTTTGAATGAATGTCTAAAACAGGAGATGTGAATTGCACCCTGAAAGAGCATATTTCTTCCCACTGACTATAGAGGGAACTGGGGTGGATCAGATCTAGAGCTGTACAATGGAGCAGTCAAGTTGGGGTTTATGAATTCCATCCCAGGCTATGAAGCCCACAGTTGCTGGCCAGGCATCTAATATTTGTTTGATTCCCATTGACTTAATGAGGACCCTAAAGCATATATCAATGCATTGTAATTTATTTTGATAAGCAGATTTTACTGATTGTTTTCCTGAAGCTTTTTGTACTTACAACCATATTCCTGTAAAAAATCAATAGTGTTTGTGTAAAAAAATCAATAGTGTTTGTGTTAAAAAATCTATATTGTTAAATAAGTTACGGTATTTGAAGTCAAAGGCATGATAAGGATGAAAATTATATATAATACATATAATATGTATAATATACATATATATGTATATCTGAATATATACATGTATACATATACATATATGTATATATACATATATACATACAATACATAGAAAGAGGAAAATTACATATAATTTTATGTATACTTTTAGGTGCACATTGAAAGAAAATTGTACACATTCAAACAGCATAAAGGGTTGGTATAACATTTCACATGCACATGATAAAGATCTGAAAATCCACCTGAGTTTCCCTGCCAGAAATCAGGTATGTACACCCAGTTTTATGCATGTTTGTTTATTGTGACTTAAAATATGTCATTTTGTCATGTATTGCAGCTTCCCTTCTTTTGTCACCATGTTCCATGTATTAGTCTCTCTTGTCTGGACAATTGGCTAATGTATTGGAAATCCCAATAAGTTGAATGTGTCCATCAGATAGATGTCTTCTTCCTCTTGTATAAAACCTATCCTGAAGCTATACTTCATAATGTTAAGTCAAAAATTCACCCTGCTGACAAAGGCAACATTTTCATTATATCACTTGTCAGCTATTTTAATATTTCCAGTGACAATATATCAAATGCATTATGTAAGTTTTGAGCTTCGTAACAAGTTACAAAGCATTCACTGGGACACATATGCTAACACAAATGCGTCTTTAAGTGCTCAGTATTAGTATTTACTCAGTATCTGTTCACAGCGCACACAGCCTTGAGTATTTGATTATCAAGTATTGTGACTAGCCACTTAATCTGCATGCTATTGTTTCTGGTTTCCTGATTGAATGCACTAATGTGATCATATTTGTAAAGCGCTCTCAGCCAGAAACAAAGGATAATTCATTACAAGTCAAATTCTTTTTCATAATTAAGTGCAGTTTGGTTATGGATGCAAACGTTGTCTCTCTGTGAGGATTTGTATATTCTGGCTCAAATATTTCTAAAGGACTATAGCAGTATATAATGCTGTTATATATAATGCTGTTGTAATGCTGTTATATAAAGCTGTTACAGCAAAATTCTTGGTTTAAAATCCCAAATTGTTCCAGATTGCTCCCCTAGCATACCTTACAGATCCATTTGATTTCTGGAAGTAAGCAATGCTGTTCCTTTCAGGACTCTTTGGGTATTGCTTCTTCAGCTGGGAGAGGCCCTCTCCTTTGAGAAGCTACCTAGTGAACTGTCTGCTTCCACCACAAGCATTTTCATTTTGTGCACTTCCTGATTTGTATTTTGCTGTAAAGACAAGGTGAGAACTTAGCAAACATTACAAGAAATGTTGTATTCTTTTTTTTATTGTTTTATAGGTTGCTATGTCTGCAAGTATAAGCAAAATCCTTACTTCCTGTATGATAAAGATTATAACACCTGCTGAAATATTTTATGAAAATGTCGTACTGAAAAACTCATCCTGTTTCTGCAATCTGACCACTCTGGTGATAACTGATAATGGTATGTTTTACTAGTATGTGTATTTAATGCTTATTCACTGTCCTTTATTACTGAGAAGAACTGAACATAAATACAGGCCTAATCGTGAGAGTAGGTAATGCTTTTTATTAAATGTCACTGAAAAAAAATAATGTTTTGTCAAGTGATTTGAGTAAACTCACACTATTCTTGATAAAGATTTGATAATATGCAGTTCTTCCTAGGAGTAATAAAACGTGTTAACCTATGGTTAGAAGCAGCTTCTTCAGTTCAGCCTATAGCAGTGCAGTGAGTGCATTAAGAGTATATTTACATGGGGCCATTAATCAGTGTCCAAGGAAACTTTAAATAGCTGCAATGTCAATCAAGCAGGCTGGAGCTGTGTAAGCAGCACGGTCCAGTGCTCTGCCTTGACAGATTAACCCGTCTTAAAACCCTTCTCTCATCTTCCAACAGAATTTGGTTTTGCAAGAAACCGTACTAGCATATGTAAGAGGAAAGTCTGAGTATGAATGCCTGTACAATAAATAATCTTAGCATTCAATTAACTGTTTCAACCTAACTTAGACACTATGAGAAAGTGATTGTCTCATGTAGAGGATTAGCAGAGAAATTGAGGGGCAGTTTGACTAGTACATCTTTTTGGCTAATTTCATTCATTGTTCTGACCTACTAGTTGAATCAACTTGCAATATGTCTTGTACTGCTTTGTTCACCAGTAATTCTCAGAAAGTAGAGATCTGAGCCATTTTTCTTGGACACATGCTGCATGTGGTCTGTTTTGTGCATCTTATGGGCAACTACAAGTTTTAGAATGAGGTGATAAATTACTGAATGCCTAAACATTTGAGTTGTTCTCTAGGCTTTGGTTTTACAGATCAGATGATAAGCCTTACAGTATAATCTTACTTGACTAATAGGAGTAAAACATCCCCCTTGCATTGCTTCAAGGGTCTATATAGAAGCACAGTGCTTTTATAATACAGGTTGACCTTGTTAATTTTTTTATTTGTTTATATTGGAATAGAAAAGAGAGTTTTAATCTAAACTGAGGGACAGAGATAGCAAGCCCAAGGATACCGTGTGCTCTTAAGTGACTTGAAGAGGAATCAGAGAATTCAGATAAATGCCTGCCTTTATCTTTTCCTAGATAATACACCCAAAAAGACATGTAATACTCTGCATGGATCTGATTCTCTTATAATACCTTTGTGTAGTAGGAGTAATGGCAGGCTTAAAATGACCTATTGTTCTGAAGAGCTTAGTGCTGCAAAGAGCTTTGTTTCTCAGGGACCCTTGCCCCTGAAGGAGGTTCCTTGGAATACTGGGAATATTGGGATCTCAGGAGCTCAACCTATGGCCTTTGTATGGGAAAAGCCTCTCTGGCATCATGCAAGGGTTGTGTCAAGTTCCTGTCCAATATTAATTTGTGAATCAAGAAAAGATTGTCACTAGCAGGTGACAGGGTGATATGATCCGTAAGTATCCTGGTCTATTAAGCTGTCTTTAGTAAACACTGCTAGTAGATTTTTAAGAGGGACAAATGCATTAGAGAAGAAAAAAAAAATGTCCTTTATTGACTCAGCCCATGAAGACCTGTTTTCTTAGAATTATGTAGTACATTGCTTTGGTTCTCTGTCTTCCCAGATTAAGGCTTTGTCTTCCTCCATTAGCAGGTTTTAGGAGTATAGTGTTACAGAAGCCAGCTTGCTTTGCCTGTGCATTGTGCCAAAGATGAGCCCTTTGACGGTCTTAACCAGAAGGCTGTGGGTTTAGCTTGTGCCTCCCACTATTATTGCCACTCGTGCGCTCTTATGAGCTGAGATATATTAGTGGATAATGCAAGTGTGGAAATTGTGTTAACTCTTTATGGTACCTTATGTAAAGTGACCTCAGTTTCACAAGAAGGTGCCCTTTCAAAACTCCTTCAGATATCATTTCTGGAAAAAATAAACAACCACTTTGAAATACCTTCTACACAATGCAGTCTGGTGCATTTGAAAGGTCAGCCCAGGCCCTAGAGAAAATAATAGGTTCCATTAATTGCAGCTCAGGCAAAATCGGGAAGCCATTTTTGACAGCATTGTTTTTAAAATATTTGTACAAACTTAAAAGGATTTGTACAAATGTAAAAGAGAAAGCAAGCTCTGCCAGAAGTAGATCAATTCCTAACTTTTACTTACTACTCCTAGAATCATACTATTTTTCAGTAGCTCATGGCTTGAGACCCTTCTTGTATAATGATGTAGGCAAGTGATTTAGGCAATTAGATGCTTGGTGAAGGATTTTATTATGTCTATGTGTGCTCATCCACATCTTCACGCATTAAGCACCTTTAAAAATCAGACTCTTTGATATCCATAAAGGTGTTTAGGCATACAAACAGTCCCAATGGCTGTTTCTAACACATCGAGCAGGTGACCTCTGCAGTGAGCACCTGAGTGCCATGATGACATGTAGAGCAAGGAGATACTTTTTATTTAACAGTGTATATGTAGCCAAAGCTGGCTTTCATCTGAACAAGCCAGCCTGTCATGAAGACAAAGCTTTCTCTACCTTTGCAAGGTAGGTATACTTTAAATCTGTGTAACTTTCACAGATTAAAAAAGCTATCTACTTCCTAGCATAGAGAAGCCAGAAAAGTCTGCACACATGGGTTTCATTTGATCTCAGACAGTCATTCATTTCACAGACGTACACATCTGCAGGCACACAGATGAAAGGGAACATGGTTTAAGTGGTACATATCTAACTCTACTTTTCGATGTGGTATTCTGCTCATAGGAGAGGATACTCTTTCATTCCACAGCTGCCAGTGAATTGTCGGTATAGTAATTGCTAGCTGAAATAATGGCAAATTGACTCATGCTATCATAAAAGATTTAAATAGGATGAAAATTGCTATGGCATAGATTACAAAAGAAGACTTTGAAACCAAGTCTCAGACTGAAAGAGAAGTGCAGTATGTTGGGGTCTCTCACATTGAAACAGTCTGTTGTGTTAGAGGGCTAGAATTTGGGGTCTAGCTGTGCCACAGTATACCACTGTGTGCTCTTTGGGAGATGATCTTATATCCTGGCTTCGTGGTAGCATTTCCTTATCTGTATCCTTACAATAACGTTGTTTTTGTATGTCATGCAGTGGTAGCGTCAAGCTTAATTAGTGAGAGTGTATGAAGTCTTGGAATAACTCAGCTGAAGGGGGTGCTATGGGAGGATAAAATTTAGTTATTTTATCAGAAATCAAAAGAGTGAGTGAATGTATGAGAGAAGGTGCATAGCACGTAGAGAACAGGTGAAGAAGGCACTTGAGCTTTCAACTCAGTTATTTTTTACAGTTATTTCTTGTAATATCCAGCATATGTCTAACTGTGACATTTTTCCAGATTGTCTTGTTATCGAAGCATCGCTGTCCTCAAGCTCTTGGAATATCACACAAACATTTCAGTTGAAAAAGTAAGAGCCTGGTTCCTATTGAAGTTCACTGAGGGGTTGGAAAAGGGGAGGGAGGATGGGGGCCTGAAGTATGATAGTTCTTTTTTTTTTTTTGTATTTATTAAGGAAATGCATTTCACTGAAGATTATCAAATCCCTTTTCTTGGCCCATTTCTTGCTTCTCCTCCTTTTTTATTGTCCTCAGAAAGCTACTTCTTCTGATGACTTTTATTTAAGGGGACCCTGGCAGCTGGCTGTAGGGAAGTCGATACAATGACTGAACTTATGACAAGTGCCTGAAGAGATAATGAAAGATGTCACAATGACATTAAAAGTTTTTTTGTCCTTGTGAAAAAGGTGGGCCTCTGGTACTCAGAATAAGACCTAGATTGGAGGAGTCAAGATTCTGTAAAAGTTATTTATGGAGCTGTTTTTTAATAGAGCCAGGTACAATTTAAATATGGTCCACAGGTAACATAAATACAATTAAAACAGAAAATTGCATCTAACTGCTTGTAGGAATAATGAATAACTATTGTTCTGTGCACGTTATTTTTCAGAGCCACACACTTTGTTGAGAGCTTGCAATAGAAAGCATTTCTACCCAGTACATGGCCTAACCCTTTATGATATCTGGTTGTTAAAACTTAGATCTGGTTAACACATGCTGTAGGTAACTACAGTGTTCCTGTTCAGAACCCTCTTCTGCTATATGCAGAGGCTAATTCACAGGCCCTTGGGATGAAATCGAACTCCTGCTTTTTTGGGAAGTGGTACATCACTTCCTGGTCCCTGAAGCAATGCAGGGAAGGAGCTGTCTTTCTCTAAATCAGAGCATTTCTCAGCATGTGTGGAGAGGGCTTGTGCTGCTCTTGGCTCTCCTCCATGCTGATAGATGCATTGCAAAGCAATATGTGGACAAATTAGTCTCTGACAGGCATATTTTTTGGTAGGGGAAGGCAATAGCAAACTAGCAGTACTTGCTAGCACTACACACACGGAACAGAAGTTCAGGCAAGCTGTGAGTCAGTAATGGTTTTCTGCCCCTTTCTAGTTAAAAAGTATTATCTGGCCACTTTTGTACTGGAGAAAACCACAACAGAATGAAATCCAAAGTGTTCCAGCTGCTTCGTGCTTTTTGGAAATTTATGACTCAGCATCTCAGCATAGACTGTATTTCAAACCCTAGATTTGTCCTCAGAATAAGCACAACAGAACAATAGACTTGGAGCGTAAATGCAGGTTATGTGGTTTACACATTTCATTACATATTTGCCAGGTTGTTCTCAGCAGTTTGTGCTGTTTTCTGTCACTTGAAATTTTACATTCACGGCTGAATCTAGATTGAGTTCCTGTGTCTTACAAAACCTCTGTTTTCTGTGTTCCCAGCTGCTTACAATGTATACACAAGGGTGAATGTGACAGCTGTAAATGGACGCGTGTCTCTCCTGCCACCACCTGCCAGGTGAAGTTTCTTGGGGAGAACTGGGATCCCCTGTGATGCCTTTTTCCTTGTGTTTCTCACATCTGAGCAGCAATTACTCTCTTCTTTGTCCTGACATGGAGAAATGCTGGTTGTTTTTTTTTTCAGGATAGCTGTAATGCAGCTGCTTCCAAGGGGATCGCCACTCCACAGAAAACAGAGGTTAGTTAGCATCTTAAGATTGGCATTATTGTGTTTCTGTGGGTTGGGGAAAAAATGTATTTAAAATGAGGAGACTCTGCAGTAGGAGCAGAAATCTGGATGAGGAGCCAGTCAGTTGGTTACATAGAAAGGTGATGCAGAGCTTGATACTGTTTTTTCTATAGTGCTTTGTAAGTCCTTGTATGCTGTATTTAGGCACTCCACAGGAGCCAGCGTACGTGAGTGCCGGGATGTGTAAGCTGACCAACACCACCACCAAAAAAAAAAACAACCAAAAATAGAGGAGAACATCTTGAACTTAATCTCTTACCTAGACTTAAATGCATGTTTGAGTTCTGCTGTCATAGAGAACTCTGCTAAGTTAGGTTTCAGAGTCCCAAACTTCTTCATTTTGTGTAGTCAGATCACAGCTTCTCCTGAAACATAGCTGCCAGGGGAGCAGAAGAAATGGAGGGGGGGAATGTGCCACCCAGTTTCTAAGTGGCTAGAGGATGCACCCAGGAACTGAAATCCCTGGATGTTAGTAAATGCCTGGTTCACATTTCAGAAAAAATTTTGTTGCTTTCAGGCTGTAGACAAAACTGGAAGTGGAGCTACTCTCCGTCTATCCTGCTCAAGGTGGATCACTGAAAATGAAGGAGTGTCACTGGTGCCAGAGTACCTTTTGAATCTGGTTGTTGAGTTTTTGTTGAAATCACACAGACTGTATGTGAGCCTACAGTCTTACGTGATTTGCCTCGTAGAGCAGCCCTTTAACCACAAGGTTATCCCTTCATTCTCTGTGGTGCCAAAATGGTTTTATTTTCTCATAAAACTAAGTGGTCTTGTCATAAGTGGTTGCTTATGACATGCAGGTGTTAGGGAAGAAATGAGCAGTGAAGAGAAATTTGACTGATGAGTAAGTACATAGAGGTTTACTGCCTACACTCTTTGGTTTCTGCTTTTCCATGAGTGATAGCACAGTTGGTATAAATAGCAAGTGTGTTCTTATCCCTAAATGTTTTGTTAGAACTACCCAAACTTTTACCTAGGAAGACAGGTAAAATTCAGCCTCTTAAATTCAGATGTTCAGTTGAGGTTTCTTACACAAAATCACAAAATTCATTTTGTTTTTCACAGAGATGAGTGGGATTATAGTACTTGTGCTTCTGAGCATTAATATTCTAGATTTGGTCTGCATATAAAGCATTATGGCTGGTGAAAGAACAGAGGAAATTCTTCTTTGCTCTGCTTCCAAGTGCATTAATTTGACATTGGTAAATAGTTGGAATTGCCTGGGAGATGGCTTTCTTCCACATGCCTTATCTTGGAAAGACAGTGATGGACAAAGCAGTGAAAGCACTAGAGGCAGTCCAAATGCAGACGTTTGTTTAGAAGTGATTGATCCATTCAGAGGGCTTGAAATTGCATTTGAAATCCTGCTCTCCTTTCACTGCTGGTGCTTTAAGGAGAGCATACTGGAGAGCTGAGAAAGGGGGTTTGTTTTTTTCCCACAACCGCAGCTGATCATTTAGATTAATACAGTTTTTTCAGTGGCAGCCCCAGCCTCCTCCTGAGTCCAGCTGCTGGATTCCATGCATGCACCTTCCCGCTCCCTGCGCCAGAGCAGCAGAGTGGTTGCACAAGTATGGTTGGCTGGGGAAATTTGATTTGTCTGGAAATAAGCATTGTCTTTTGGCTGGTTATTTTTCATCTGGGCTAGTTCCTGATTGAATTCTTCACACGGCCTTGAGGCCCTGTGCTGGCACCACAGGAGGGCTATGCTGGAGCAGGGATGAGCTGCCTAGGGTGACAGAGCCTGCTTAGCCTCAGATGCTGCCAGGTATCTCAATGGTACCTGCAGTCATGCTAATCACACCTCTGAGGATGTGGCTGGCACTGTTTACACAGCCCCGAGGAAGAGTTAGGCCGTCCAGAGGATGTGGCAGGGTGGCTGCAGCTCAGAAATATGGAGCTTTATTGAAGTTGACAGGGCTGTGCTGATTAACATCACCTGAGGACCTGGTGCAGTCTTTCTGTATCTCTCTCTGAGTTTACACTGCTTCCATGCCTCACAACTAGTGATTTTTTAAATATCCTCCCTTCCCTCCCTCTGCCGGGCATCTCTCCCCGTGCCACACAGCAACTGGAAGGTCAAGGCCCTTGACCACTGGGGACATGAGCACTAGGAAAACAAGCACTGCAGACCCCAGTGAGGACACTTGGTCCCTCCCACATTCAATGAGGAAATTCACAGTTTTCTTTTGCTCCTGAGGAAAGTGTCATGGACCATGGCGGTCAAGGCAGGAAGCAGGCTCCCAAGTAGCTGAGGCCAGCTTGCCTTCAGCGCTGTGAATGACTGTGCTGATGCCATGAGTCCAAGGCAGGACATGGCGAGGGAGTCTGTTGTGTAGCTGCAGGGAAGGCATGATTTCAGGGAGGGACTGAAACTTCCAGAGTGAACCATTCTTCACAGGATTTCTTCTTGGTATAAGAAAAGAAACAAGGCGTGCTAAGCTGGCAGGAAGGGGTATCTGACAGGGAGGCCAGCAGGACCCAAAACAGTGTTTTACTCCTTTCTGTAGTATTTGGGTTCTGGATTTCTGTTTGAGGATATTGACTGTCCTTGGTGTGCTAAGGTAGGGCCTAAGCATAGAGATGGGATGCAGCTAGAGAAAAGCACTGGTATTTCACTGGCTTGGATTTCTGCTTCAGTTGTCCTGCTTGCATACTAAGGGTTAAAGTGATCCTCAAGTCAGGGTGGGAGTGAATTTTTTCCCTCAGGAGTTTCTTTTGCCCTTCTTCATTATCCATACCCGAGGTCACCTTGGAGGCCTTCTTGCAGGCCCTCTAGCCCCAGCCTTTGCACTCTCTTGCCCTTTCCTAAGGCACAAGTTGCAGCTTTCAATCAGTTGTGACAAGTCTCAGATTTGCTGCAGAGTGCTGTGGCATTCTGTGGGCAGTGGTAGCATGTGAGGACAGCTCATCTCAGGGACCTTTCTGAAATGGGCAAGGTTGTGTTTGCAACATGGTGATGTGACTCCTGTGGTCCCCTCAGGCCACCAGCCCGAAGTCATGGTGCTGTGTTGAGTACGTGAAAAATCAATGGGAAGACAATCTCTGTGGGAAGGATTTCCTAGAGGCTTTGCACCAGCACGCATCTCACAGTGAGGAGGGCTGAACTGCCCAGTGGACGGATGTATCCACAGGTGTACAGCAGAAATCAGGATAATCACAATACTCTAAAATCTCACTTTAAGCTAGTATTATAGGCAGTCTAAAAGCAAGCTAGTAATCATTTGCCTGAGAAGGTCCCAAACAGTTTGTGGTTTCACATGCATATTTTTCTGTTTTATGAATGTTTTCAGTTTGTTATCTGAAAATCACACAGAAAAGAAACCGTCTGTGTGACCATAAAACTGGGGAAGCAGCAAAACTGATTAAACATGAGATGCTGTCAAACATATCAAGTAAATATACTGGGGGAAAAAGAATCCCTCTTCTAGCTTGGTAATGTTAGTAAGTTACAATAAGTAAATATAAAGATGCACAAAGAAAAACACAGTTTAAAAATCAGCCACATTTCTGCAAGACTGTGACAGCATGAGAGCAAACTAGGATTATTCTTAAATCCTGGAATATAGATTTGTAAATTTCTTAGCATCAAAACGGGATACTAGAAAATCCCCGCAGTTGTGTTGTGCCTTTAGTTCTATGTATGACTTTCAAAAGACTTTCTAGTAAAACTAATTCTGGGGCTCTTTCTTGACTTTTCATTCTAGGAGTTGACCCTGCTTCCCCTTTTCAGGCCACAAGAGATGCCTTCATTTGTTTCTCTGATCTGTCATGGTGATGGCTCTGTGGGTTTTGTCTTTGTGTTGCTTCTTAGTTCTTCAAGGGTCACACAAAATGAATCATTTCAAGCTGGGGTTTTATGATACTTACCTTCCAGCATGTTGGATTGTGATTCCTTCGCACAACTTGGCTATGAGATAAATTGAAATATAAAATATGTAGGTAAAAATAGTTGGCTTGTAAAGAATCTGTAATTGACAGTACTTCCCAGGATCAAGCCTAACGAGATTGAAATTAATAAGAAAAATGTATCTCAGTGCTAAAAAACCCTACATGCCTGAGTGGTGGTTGTTTTCGCAGCTGTTGTTTAACTGCTTAGCCTTTTTATAATTCGATTTTATTTTGCTTTGTTTTTTGATAGCATATCAGCATTCATTCCATTGAGCCTTTGTGGATTTCTACATTAGGCAAAAGTGAAATAACAGTCAAAGGAGAAAACTTTACACATGCATCAGGCATAAAACTGATACTGACTGGAATCACCGGCTGTAAACCAGACATGTGAGTTAAACTTTGAAAAATACTATTTAATTTGCATGGTGAAAATTAAGCCCATTTTGCCTTAGCAATAATGTTGTGTGAACAGTTTGTCAGGGGCCTCTCCTCAAGGGCATGCTTTGCACTCCTTTAGTTATACTTCCACTTTAAATTCCTGAAGGATGGAAATTAATTTGGTGTTTGAGAGGGATGGGGAAGTGGCTGGTTCTCTCAGCAGTAGTGGGACAGCTCTGTACCTATGTCCCTCTGTGCCTTACAGCATCTGTTAGGTCACAGGGAAGCCTCAGCTTTTGTTTAACTCTCCTCTGCTTCAAAATATTCTGACTATATTCTAGGATTCTGCTTGTGAAAGCACAAACAGAGTGCCAGGGAAGGGGATCTCGCATGCAACAGCTTGTACTTTTCTCTGTTGATGATTGCACAGTGCAACCCCCTAGATAATTAGGCTGTCTTAGTCTGAATCAGTCATTTTCAGGTGCAGCTGGAATGGCTGTGTGTGATTACTGAGCCCATTTTGCATAGCTAGCACTTGAGAAAGTATTCATACGGTACTGTTCAATTTTTACTGCAACTATGAATTTCCTGGGGACCACAGAAAACAAAAGGAGAAAAGGAGGGAGAGGGAGGAAGTAGAGAGAAAGAGAAAGGGGTGAAAGGGAGGAAGGAGGAGGGAAAGAGGAGAGAAAAGAGGGAAAGAGAAGAAGAAAAATGAGAGAAAAGGAAGCTTAAGATTCTCATTCATCACTAGCTCATGGACCATATTGGTAGCACAGAGAAGTATACAGTAAACAACAAAATCACACACTGGATTACATAGCCTCATCCCAGGGCCAGAAAACCAATATCTGAATTGTCTTCTCTGATTATTGTGACACACAGGTGTCACACATTCCACAGGTGCCCAGCTTTGTCTTTTCAACTTCCTGTTCTGTCTTTCCACGTCCATCTGGCAGCTCTAAGAGAGATTTCTCTTTTCTCCTTACCCTTTGATTTAGGTTATAGGCTTCCTGTAGAAGCACCAATGAGTAGCATAGTGGCATCTGTGTTTCAACAGTTTTCTTTCTCCTCCAGCATTAAAGTTAGAAATGTGCTAAACGATACACAAATGACGTTTGCTCTACCACCAACACGTAAAGAGGCCAAAAGTATATGTATACAGGCTAATGGGAAAAAATGTTCACCACCAATGACCCTGCATTATGTTTCACCTCCATCATGTCTTGCAATCACACCAAATACCTCCTGGATCAGGTAAGCTTCTCTTTCTATACTTTTTGTACATATATTAAATGTAAGTTTTATGTTTATATTGAAAGGTAGTCCCACTGAGCCGATATGAGCCTCCTTCCTTGGCCAGACTGCAGTTGATATAAACTTGGATGACTTGCTGTAGCCTGTTGTGGAGAATGAATTTATGCTGGTGAACTGATTTAACATTTAACAGACAGATAGAGTGACAATAGCTGCAAGATGGATTCTGTGTTCTGCAGGATTCTGTAAACTCTTTCCTGCCCACCCCAGGTCTCCTTTGTAGAAGTCAAAAATAGTCTCTTCATACTACAGCTAAATCCAATGTACTGGTAGCACACATAAATTCAAACTTAAGTTAACTTTCATTTCTTGATACTCAATAGACCTTTCATCTCCAAAACAGTATAAAGTATCAGTGAATTGGAAATTAAGTGAACATAATCACCACTGCAGTGATACAGGCAGATTTACTGTAGGCCTGGGGCTTGAAAGACCCCCTTTCAAGCCTTTGCAGTGTCCTGTGGTAGACTTACGGCTCTTTACAGTGAAAGACTTACAGGGTGGTTTTAAGATATTCTCAGGCACAGCTTTCCACCTGTCCCTCTGCCTGCACAGTTATTAACCACTTTCACATTCTTAATCTGCTATCTTGGTGTCAAGCACTGGTTAAGTGTGGATTTGAGGTAATGGATTGGGCTGGCAGCTGCAGCAGCTGAGCAGCTAGGATGCATGCCCTCATCTCCAGGTGAGAGTCAGCTCAGGCAGCTGGAAATTAATAATACCTTAAACCACTCCAACTGTGTTCAGCAGAGGTTGTGAGCCAGAGCCCTTAGACACAAGCACCATTGTGTGTGCTGAGACAGATGGTCTGAACACTGCTGAGAATGTTTCCTGTGAGGTGCCTGGCACCATCGGTTCGTCCTGAAGAAGGCAAGAATTAAGCACAGGCAGGGCTGCTCCGGGGCAGTGAAATAACATAATTCTCTTTCTTCTAGACAGATTATTAAATCACAGTCTAGTTCTTTGGCTGCATGAATAGAAAACAAGGTGGAGAGTCCCTGAAAAGGAGTATGCATGTGTATTCATTACATGTCATTTGGTTTTGTGGTAGCAAAAGTATTTACCATTACATGATGAGGAAAGAATGAAAGTACTCTGTATAGCTCTAATTATCTTGTCCTGCAGTTTGACTTTATTGTGTTGGCTGCTACCAAAGCAAAATGTACAAGAGTAGTTTATGCACAGCTGAAGCTGTAATGCAGGACTTATCTGTGGGAAAACAGATAATAGTAACCTCCCCCCCCCCCCCCTTTGTTTTTTTTTACAGTGGTGGTCGTAAAATTACTACGATTGGTAGAAATTTTAATGTTGTGGACAGTGTGATTATTTCAGATGACCAGAGATCAAACCTCACTGTAAGTCTTAATCTCCTTTATAATACCAGATACAGGCCTCTCGATGGATTAGGTTTTGTTCTTAAGGTTTAAGGAGGATCTCAATAGTTTTTAAACTCTTGCAGGCACGTATCAGTCACCCTACTGAAATAAATATGACCACTTGTAGGATTACAGTTGCTCACATTCTCAGTACAAGATCATGGATACATAAGCTACTCTTCTGCATAATTCCCTAAGCCTTTTTTCTATGCCTTAGAGATTTGTTCTAAATCTGTCGTTTTTGAGTCTCCCCAACCTCCATACATGGATCTGTTGGAGGGGAGGGTATGGCTTACTTCCCTCTGGCTTTGTGTTGAGAACCCACATGGTGCCACTGCCTCAGCTGCAGGCCGCAGACTGGAGCTGCTGTTGGGATGAAACCCTTTCCCCAAGGCTGTGAGGAGGTGCGAGCCCTGTTGACCCCTGGGCTTGCAGCACAGACACCAGAAAACAGCAGCACCATCCCATGGAGTGAACAGTGGGGTGACTATAGCAACCCCCATCTCTCAGGAGTTAAGCTGGCCAGAGCAAGTGCCCAGGGTGCCAAAGAGCTTGTCCTGCTCTTCTTTTGTCACCTGCATTGAGGGGAAGGAGGGAGAAATCACTGTCACTATTCCTGTCTCACTGCAGGAACTATCTGCCTTAGCAGTGTGCCATCAGCCTTAAAGCAGCGTGCAGAGTGTGTGTTAAATGTGCTTAAAGGTAGACACAGGCTCAAGGCAGAAATTTTCTCAGGTGCTCTGCATGCAGCCCTGATCGGAGAGAAGAGGTTTAGCAGATAATCTGTGTGAAGTCAGGAAGACATTAAAATGGTTTTGAGTGCCTCTGTTTGTAATTGTACCCACTGTTCGGTACTTAATGACTGTTACAGCTTTGCTATTGCATTTCTAGGTCTCTAGGTGTCCTGGAAATGAATCTGAATATCATTACTTAACCCCAAGCCTGAGCCATGCAACAGAGGGTAAAGTTGTTGATATGATGTTAAAAGTGGAAACTACCTTTATACCATGTGTTAAATTACACTATCACCCTGACCCAGTGTTCATTAACTACCAGCTGCACACTGAGCTTGATCCTGATCTGGAATTGAAAATATATGTAAGTTTGAAAGTAATGAACTGCAATTCCTTATTTTAAATAGATGTTTGGGATAATTTTACTGCTTATTGTATTTAATGACTGTTGATTATCTTCAATTTTTTCCCCTCTAGAAAGAAAATGACAACTTGAATATTTCTAAGACTGAGGTAGAAGTTTACCTGTCATATATGAATGGTGCACAGACCAAAAAGATATGGTTCAGAGTCCAGAATATTACCAAAAAGCCAGATCGTAGCACCATACTGTGCAAATTCAAAAGGGAAGGAACAGACAAGATTGACTTTTCCACAGTGAAAGTTTTTGTAAGTAGAATTCCCTTTTGTTGCAATTCAGGAGTGTTTGGATGTTTATACAAATGTAGCAAAATGTAGCATTAATGCTCTCAATGTTCTTTATAGAGGTAGAAACTGGATGCATTTTCTGCTCTCTGGAAACTTGGTAGCACAGTATCTTCTGCTTGTCTAAGCATGCCTGACTAGCTTAGGTGTCGCTAGAACTCATTTACGGTATGGTTGCTGCTGTGATGTCAGAGGTAAGCCGTGCCACCCAAATTGAACTCACTGCTGCTGACCTCCAGGAGAGCAGTAGATTGTCACACCTCTGGCTGCAGCACAGACATGACCAACACAGCATGACTGGCTCTGGGAGAGCTCCTCATTTTAGTTCTGTAAGCAATCTGATGCTGCAGTGTGGCCATGAGGAGGATTGTGCCCTCCCATTTACTTTTTTGTACTGAATTAGATGAAGATCTTGAACAGTTCATAGGGATCACCACTGAGACAAAAGAGAAAGCATTTGTGGACGAAGAAGGGGGTGAAATTCAGTGTGCAGTGGGAAGGACAAAATGCTTTGAAAGCACGGCACAGAGCCAGGCCCAGATGTAAGAACATTAGCATGGATGTCAGAGCTAAATGGCAGCTTAAGATACTTGCTCCATGAATAAGATGAAGATATGAATTTTTTAAAATGCAGTCATCACCATTTATGAGGGAGAAAAATGATGCCAGACTCTTATTGCAGTATATGGTGATATAAAACTGAAATAACTCTATTGACTTCAAGGCATATGTCTCATAGTAAAGATTAACGAAGCTATTCTCAATTTCATATCACTGCTAACTGATCCCCCATCTGTGGATCCTGCCATCTGAGCCAGTTATGGCATGGAAAAGCCTTTCTGAGAGTGGTGTTGCATTTAAATATTAACATTGCCTTGCTCATCCTGCAAGCTTCATAGGAGTGACTGCCATAGAAAGGTCACCACTTTGCTAAGGCAAATCAAATGCAATAGTAATATAACATTTCACTTCTGGTACCTTAAAAATGGTTCTTTCCAACATCAAGAAAAGTGTAAAAGCAATAAATCATCATGTGTTTTTTCAATCTTATGAATAAATCATCATGGAAGAAGTAGGGCCAGTCTGTAGAAAGAATAAGCTAAGTATAAAAGATAGGTATTGCCTGAGAATAAATGTATGTCTTGCCACAGTTTTCAGGAAGAAAGAGGATATTGAGTGTGGTGTCAAAGACAGGATGATCAGTCTGAATGGCAGTATCAAAGAAGAAAATACTGTTCTTGTGACAGAAGAAAGATTCATATAGATCAAGAGGCTTAAGACAGCAGTAACAGAATCATTCCCATCACAGGACGGAGAAGAAACTGGCACATGATATTGTAGGCTTAGTAGGAAAGATATGAAATAAAACTGCAGTCAGGAGGCAGTGTATGAGCAGAGAGCTGCAAATATAAACCAGTATTTAAAAGAAAAAAAAAAACAAACAACTAGGCAAATGGGGGCTTCCTGATTTAATTCTGTTTCTGGGTAAAGCTTTTTAATGTATTTTGAATGAGGGACTCATGAAAGACCGGGAGGTAAATGGAAAATGGGTAATTGTCAACTTCTTTTTAATAAAAGCAGATTATGCTAGATATCTTTATTTTGTAAGATGAGTGATTTCCTCAACAGCAAAAAAGCAGTAGATCACATGTACCTGGAAGTCATTCAGTAAACTACTTAACATGGTGATTATGAAGACGCAGGTATTAGAAAACCTGAATGCTGTGTGCAGGGAGCTGACTCTGGGCAAAGTTGCTTTTCATACAGATATTATTTAGTATCACTAGTGACTCAAGCACAAAAATAAGGCATGTGCTAATAACATTTGCTGATGACAAAGTTCAGAGGTATTACCAGTCCAGAGGAGGTTTCATAATGTCGTGCAGGAAGAATGAAATTAATTTGGGAATCAGAACTGGATGAATTCAGGTGTACTTTATTTAGTCCATGATTCTTAAGCAAAATAAAGAAATGGGACCACTTGAATGGGAAAGTTATGATGAAGATTAAAGATAATTCAAATATGAGCAGAAAATGAATGCTTTGTCTTAGTTTGCAGTAAGCAGAGATGATAAACAGAAATTTCTGCTTTAGGAATGCTTTGGTTGGACATGACAAGTGAAGAAAGGCAGGTGTATTAATCACACTATGATGCTACCAATGCATTTCAGCCTTAGAAAAGGCAAATGGATCCTAGGAAGGTTCAGACCAAAAGTACTTCATATAAAGGAACCATGAAAAAATATAAATATATGAGGAAAAAAGATTTGATGGAGGAAATGGGTCTGCTTTGTCTTCTGTTCTTTGTAACCCCAGAAGTACGAAGGCTGTGCCCCTTCCAGCCCTGAGGGGTTTCATTGCTTGCTCATGTCTGTGTATCTGCAAGGGGGCTATCTAGTTGGCAGTTTCCAGCTGCCCTGGCTGCTCACCTCCTGTGACAAACCAGTGATTGAAATCACCAGATCTCTGCCTTCCCTGCTGTAACTCAAAATAATTTCAACCCAACTCTCCTTTTCAATTATCTCAGGCTCGTTTCTATCCCTGGCACTCGGTGGTATTCTTTTTCTGTACCACAGTGTATTTTTACATCTAGTCTGTTTATAGTCTTAGCTACCCTTTATTTATGTGCTTTCACAGTCCTCTTTCAGATCCTCCTTTGTGAAATTTCTTCTGCTATAGTTATCAGTGGTGAGTGAGTCAGTTTGGCATCTGGCAGACCTCGGCCCTTTTGTATATTTGTAAGAAATAATGCCTGTCCTGCCCTTGACAAACCCAGTGGCTGTTGGGGAAAGTTGTAGCTGTATTGTACATTGTGTTTGTTCTTAAGTGGACTTTCAGGAATGCCCTACATCCTACATAAGGAGGTTGAAACTTCTGCAAAGAAATAGGCAAGAGGGCTGTGGAACAGGCATCTATCAAAAATTTGATTTCCCTCATTATTTGCATGATTCTTACCTTACTTTTCTGCTCAGCAAAGTAGCATTGTGAGTGCAAAGGAATGTTTTGTACTATCAACACGTGCTTTCCTTGCCTCAAAGTGCCAGAACGTTTACCAGCAATTCTGGAGTGCATGAGCCCCTGGGCTAGCTGGAGGCCATTCATTTGAGCACGCTAGTTTGCAGTGAAGCAATGGCAAAATTTGGTGCTGCATTAAAACAGTTTGGTCTGGAGGTCCTCCTTGTCACTGATCTGTTGTCCTATTTAAGCATCCAGTACAGTAAAAGTTAAATTTGTGTTGGTTCACATACATTTTTTCCACATTGCTGCTGTCTTCTCAGAACTCTGGAGAGCCATGCCTTCATGTGCCTCAAATACATTTAATTCTTTTTATACATAAAATGTTATTTTAAGCACTGATGTAATACCTGTCCTCTATTAATACAGCCATTATTTTTCTTCAGGTCAAATTAGGAAATTTTGAGCATGAAGTCAAGCCAACGTCATCGCACATATATTTGTATGTTCTGATTTTGCTACCTATTGTAGTGGGTGTCATTATAGGTAAGTACAATAATGTGTTTTCAGGTTCTTATTTGCTGAAGGCTATAATTATGGCACATAAAGACATATACATACATGCACACGTTTGGGACTGTCACAGTCTGATGGTTTTCCCCTGTTCCACATAAAAGTGGACAAAGTTAACTCTGGTCTGGTGGTGAATTCCATCTTGTCGGACTACAGGCAAGCCATAGGACTGACATCCTTGTGTCCCAACTTGGGCTGTTCCAGCTGTCCGAGCTGGGCACTCCTCCTGTCCCCGAGACAGATGTTCCCTAACAAATGGCTTATTCTCAGGCAGTGTTTGTGCTGTTTCTGCTCAGTCTCATTTGGATCATTTGTGAATTTGTGGGTCATTACTAAATCGATGGAGGTAAATAGTTATCCCCTCCTCTTTCTGTCACTCCTTATTTCTGAATGTTTTGACCTGGCTATATATTTGATAAAATTCCATTTTTGTAGCAAGTTTAAGGGGTTGGTTTTTTGGGTTTGTTAATTTCAGGTTTGGTTTTGTGGTTTTTTTTAGGGGGGGTGTCTTTTTAAAAAGTGCATTACCTTTACAGGAGCTGTATCTCATGCCTTTATTCTCTCAAAATAAGCTTTAGAGAAGTTAACCATTTCTGCTTCAGGTTGCTAGTAGTAGAAGTGGAAGAGTCTGTGTCTCACGGTGCAGGTTGTACACATAGCAGGGTGTACTGTATTTTCAAACAAAGCTGTATTGACAATTCTAAGATGTTAGAAGAAATGTTTCTTATTAAACATTAGGGTTTAGACCCAGATAACCAGAGCTCATGCATACTTGCTCACAGACAACAGTAGAAACTGATCCTCCCGGAGAATGCAAGTGTATGTTAATCTTTCTGTTTCTTAAAATAATATTGGAGCTCATCTTTTATAGGGCTTGTCTGTTTTGCAATGTCTGTACTCAGAATCTGTTTTTGATTCCTTTTTAGCGGCATTCATAGTTACTAGATACAAATCCAAAGAGTTAACTCGTAAACAGAGTCAGCAACTGGAACTGCTGGAATATGAGATTCGGAAGGAAATACGTGAGGGTAGGTCTAAAGGGCTTTATAGAGCTTAAGTACAGCATAATTTCTCAACTGAAACTGTCAAGAAGCTCACATTATACAAATATTTTAATATTATGGCTGATAGAATATTTTTATCATGTATCAGAGTTTGTCTTTAATGTTGGTGTGCACTGCAGTAGCAGATAGCACTGAGCTAATAGGATTGCATGTAATATTTCCTTCAGCAAAAGTGGGGAAAAAATTGACTGGTACTTTCCCACTCATAAGAGCTTCAGCTAGAAAAACAGCCCTTCTTCCCAGAAAACTATTTTTTAAGGAACATCTACTGGGGTCAAGTTATAACTGTGAAGATGATTTCATGTCAACTAAACTAACTGTCAGTGGTGGGGGGTGCTTTTTCAGGATTTGCTGAACTGCAGATGGATGAATTAGATGTGGTGGATAGCTTTGGAACTGTTCCATTCCTTGACTACAAGCACTTTGCTCTTAGGACTTTCTTTCCAGAGGTAAATATTTACAAGTCTTTCAGTTGTCAGCCCTAGCTAATAATGAAAAAGCTAGGAAGGTTAGGGTCAAATAATTGAAGTAAATACTACACCGTAATCATACATCGTTTTCACAAGAAACTTTTCTTAAATCAAAAATTACCAAAGAACACTTTAAGACTGTGTGTCTCTATATTTAACCGAGCCTTAAATGCTGTAGATAAAGCACCGCTGTTGCATTTTCAAGGGTTGTGTGTGCATCCATTTCTTTTTTGCCCAGCCTCACTAAGCTGCTTGCCTTTCAGGCCACCCTAACTAAGCTATAATTTATCCATTGCTTTTTCTGTTCTCATGCTTTCACTTTCCATGCTGTAGCTAATTAAAGTAACAGGCTAGCTAACATGCTAGCGAACATCATGACACTTCCTGATTAGACCTGTGGGATGAAGAAGTGGCTGTAAGGTTGTGCTGACTTTCTACTCCAAGCTGCTGACAGAAATGGTGAGACCTTGATTCAAAGGAGTGCAGGTCAAATGCTTAAAAATTACATAAGTACTTAAGTGCTGCCTAGTTTAGAGGTGGATATTTTCATTGTTCTTCAGAGCAGTTTGTGCCTCTATGTCAGAAGATTGAAGGCACAATTCTCTTAAATGTTTTACTTTTCTTGCTTTTTTTTTTGGCACATGTGACACGTTACAGTGCTGATAAGTGCATATCCACAGCTTTCAAAATTACTTCATGATGTTGAGCATTTGCTAATTGGCAGAAGCTGTGATCTCAGCCTGGTGGTATTTTGCTGTGTAACTGACACCAGTGAGTAGAAACTCTTGCTTAGTGTTGTGGTGTTGTAGGGTATAGGTCATCTCTATGTGAATTGTCTACTAGCCTTCATGTGTTACTCATCACTGCTGTGGCTCAGTCCTGCAGTCTTGTCTGTACACTGCTTCCCTTTATCGCCATGTGTAATCCCACTAAAAGCTCATTGTGATAAAGTTAAAGACATGATAGTCCAGAATCAGGGCCTTTTTTTTTTGTACACCACCAAATACCAGATACAAAGGCAGAATAATATTTAATAATTAATATATGCATAATCTTTGTACACTTTGATTCCAGTTCTCCCACCAAAGGAAACTGGGAATATCTCTTCTGGTCCTGCTGTGATGCCCCCAGTTTAATCTGTATGGGGTCACTAGGAGGTTTGGAGGTTTGAAGAAAGTGGACCAAGGAAACCTTATTTTCTGCATCTCTCCCCTTTCAGTTTTTTTTGTTGCCAGGCATATTTGCATTTAAATAGTGGGTTTACTTTTAGGAATGCATCTTTTCATAGTGATAGTCCCCTGTCAAAACAGGAACAATCTGTAGAAGTTGTCTGGGTGGAAGTGATTTGCTTTATGCAAAGAAAAAAGGCGCAAAGTCTGCCACCATGTTGGATTATGTGAGGTCAGAAAGGGAAGGGCTCCTGTTTTGCCTTGGCAGTTGTCATACCACTGTGCATCCTGGAAATGATTCCAATTACATTTTTGGCTCAGTTTGAAATACTGATACCACGAAGGTAAACTTGCCACTATTAGCTCTCTATAGACATGCAGTGTCAGGCAAGTATTTTAACATATTGTGTCCCAATTTTTTCTGCTAAGTACTTACCATTTACATTGCAGGAGTGTTCAAACATGCCTTGTGCTGCATGAATGTGGTAGGAGAGCAGTGCTCTACCAAACAAATATTAGATGAATGGAAAAGGTGATGGGGTGATAGATTGCAGCCAAGTGTGAAACGGGTTGTCAGAAGGATCGAAGAGACAAACTACCAGTTTGCTCACTAACCCATGTGTTTGCATGATGTCCATATTGTACTCTTTCTGCCTTCCAGTGTGTTTGATGGGCTTTGTCTTGTCTAATCCAAGCTGTTTAAACACAGACATCAAAGGTTTTCACAGAGCATCTTCAAGAAAGTGGTTCAACCCACTTGCCTGAGACATCTCTCTCAGGATGGAATGAGTTGCTTAAAGAGGGAGTCAAATACTTAAAATCAAGAGTGACGAACCCCATCTTTATTTGTAATTTCTTTCTTCCTGCTGCTTTCGTTTTCTATATTTGATCTGGCTTGATAGCTTTTGTTTTGTGCTTAATGCTTGTAGGTGTTAAATGGATATTACATCTATTCTTAAAACATTCCTTTTGTTTGGCCCAATTTTTGCTTACTTGTTAGATTTTGATTATTATTTCTGTTTTCCCTCAATTTCCTACATTGCTTGCTTTAATGCTACCATGCTTGTTCCCTGTTCACAAGCATTTTTAACCTTTAATGTGGTTCTGGTTGTTTCACTGTGTGTGTGTGTATGTTTTATTGGTAGGTTGTTTAGGGGCACTGAAGAAGTTCTGGAAAAATGGGAATAGACAGTGGAGGAAGAAGAGTAGGGGAAAAGAGAACAGGAGGCATTAGGAAATGGAGGGATGAAAAATCAGATCTGTACATGAAAAATTAGATGCGAGCCAGGACTGTGTGCTTGCAGCCCAGAAAGCCAGTCGTTCCCCAGACTGCATAAAAAGAAGCCTGGCCAGCAGGTCAAGGGAGGTGATTCTTTCCCTCTGCTCTTGTGAGATCCCACCTGGAGTACTGTGTTCAGCCCTGAGGTCCCCAGCACAAGAAAGACATGGACCTGTTGGAGTGAGTCCAGAGGATGTTCAGAG
Organism: Pezoporus wallicus; assembly: GCF_028554395.1. Lineage (NCBI taxonomy): Eukaryota > Metazoa > Chordata > Aves > Psittaciformes > Psittacidae > Pezoporus > Pezoporus wallicus. The sequence goes on from NW_026635478.1 coordinate 769,966, forward strand.
AGCTGGGACACCTCTCCTGTGAAGACAGGCTGAGTGAGTTGGGGTTGTTCAGCCTGGAGAAGAGAAGGCTCGGTCGGGGAGACTCTACTGCAGCCTTTCAGTATAAAGAAAGCCCATAATAAAGACAGAGGCAGACTTTTTACCAGGGCCTGTAGTGACAGGATGAGAGGCAATGTTTTTTTAACTGAAAGAAGATAGATTTAGATTGGTCATAAGGAAGAAGTTATTTACAGTGAAGATGGTTGCAAGAGGTACACTGAAACAGGTTAACCAGAGAAGTGTGGCTGCCCCATCCCTGGGAGTGTTCAAGGCCAGGTTGGACAGAGCTTTGAGCAACCTGTGGAAGGCGTTCCTGCCTGTGACAGTGGGGTTGAACTAGATCATCTTTGAATGTCTTCCAACCCAAACCATTCTGTGATTCTATGATCCCGTAAGGAAGCTTGGGGCTCGCAGCACCACAGATAAAGCAGATGACAGTAAATGTTAATCGTGTGGATTTGTTTCTCAAGGGTGCTGCTTTGGGAACGTACAGCTGGGTTGGGACCTTACAGGCTCTAAGAGTCAGACAAGAGGCATTGACAAGGTATTTGAGAACTGGGTGCTTCCTTTTTTTGTGAGAGCCCTCATTAGGACTGGATGTGTGGTGGCACCTGTGCCTCTCCAGAGACTGACAGCGTGGACCTCCTGGGGAGTTCATTAGTGAACATTCATGAAGTGGTTTGAAATGAATGGAGGCAGATGAACTGAAGTGTCACTCTGTTACAGAAACCCCATATACCAAAGGCTATCACTGCTGTCCAAGAAGGAAGCAGCCTGCAGCACCCCTTGCACACCAGCATGTTCATAGACAAGGGTAATAAACAGCTTTTCCTGCAGAGCGTCAGTTGACTGCTCTGCCAGTGCAGCTCAGCAGCATGGAGTAACACACAGGGTAACACTGAAGGTTACCTTTGAGAGTTCACTTTTCAGTGAACCTTGGCAGCACCTTTGCAGAAGTTATTGTGTAGAGCTGTTACAGTGAAGCCATGTTAGAAGCCATGTTAGATTTCCATTGTTCTCTTTCAAGTTGTACACCGTCAGGAACATGCTCGGCATGTTTAACATGTTCATGTGTTAGAAACTTCTGGTATATGTAAGAATGATAAATATAACCTGTCTTATATTTTAGTCAGGAGGCTTTGCATCCATCTTCAGTGAAGACATGCCACAGGTAAGTTGATGTAGTGTGTTATGCCTTAATAAGTATTTTTTCAAGAGTGACTGTGTCCTTGTATCTCAGTGTTGTCTGAGAACTCATCAGATGATTGCATCTTCAGTCTGTTCCCTTTTCCCCATGAGGAGGGTTACATGGTTTTATATGTAAAAAGAAATTGATACCTAGGTTGCTGTTACCCAATATGTACTATGACTTATTTAAATAAACATAGTTTAGTCATGGGAAATGACAGGCAAACTTACCTATTGTCATTACTTTGTGTGCATGACAGAAGCTGTATGCTCTGCATGTGTGTACTCTGTGTTGTACACAAACCCAAATGCATATTCTGTAAAATCCTGAGACCTATGAAATAAATGCAAAATTCCCACTACTTTGAATGAGGCCAGGATCTTACCCCATATGTTGCTTACCATTTTTCTGAGCATGAAGAATCCATCATAGCCAAACTACAGTTTCCTTATTTTTGTTTAACTATTCCAGAGCAGAGACCAAACGAGCAAGGATGAAAGCTTCAACATGTTGCATGCTTTAATTTGTAACAAGAACTTTCTTGTTACTCTCATTCACACCCTTGAAAAGCAGAAAAATTTCTCTGTGAAAGACAGGTATAGTATGATTATGCTTATCATCTTCAAGACAAAGAATTAGCAGGAAAAAACCACATGGATTGTAGCTCACAAATGTAATTTCGACCTCTTGCAAAGCAAGCTTGCATTACTCCAGAGCATTTTTCCATCTTCTCCATCTGCACACACTGAGGAAGAAAAACATTGCCATTAAAACAAGCTATTAAAGAGAAATCAGAATGTTTGTACATGTAAACAAAAGGTCAAAGGAGCAGGAAAACTCACTTCAAAACTGTAAACACTTCCTGCAGTTAGATCAACAGTTGTACAGTTTAGAAATGTTCTGTCGCTGAAGCAGGTGTTGTTCAGCAGAATTACATTTAGAGATACAAATTGTGTTTGAAAAATAATCACAAGAGCAGATGGACTTGTGTTTTTTTATATTTGTGTAGAGATCAGTGGACACTTTCTGTGCCGGAGAGGGAAGCTTAGGATATGAGCTGCATTAAAGTGTGTTTTGTTTATTAAAGTTGACTTGGAAAAGAAACTCCAATATTACAGCATTCTCTTTTTCTCCTTTTCTTTTTTTCACAGGTGCTTGTTTGCATCCTTCTTGACCATTGCACTACAGACCAAGCTAGTTTATCTAACCCATATTTTGGAAGTGTTGACAAAGGACTTGATGGAGCAATCAAGCAATGTGCAGCCTAAGCTCCTGCTCAGAAGAACAGAATCTGTGGTAGAAAAACTCCTGACAAACTGGATGTCTGTCTGCCTTTCAGGGTTTCTCCGGGTATGTGTACATCTTTTCACCATGCAAGATACACAAAGAATATTAACTGATTTCTTCCATAGGAATTGTTAGAGGGAATGGTTTAAAGCACTTGATCTAACATTTAACATTACTAATATGTGCTTTTCTAGTTTAGGTGACTTAGCTGTCATCAATGGGGTGTAGGAAAAGAGGTTGTCTGTAAGCAATGACAGTATCCTTTCTTTGGCTAAGATTTGGGTAATTTTGCAATTCTAGCATATTTTTGTCTTGTGTCAGACATTATTTCAACTCTATGAGATGTGTAGCAATCATACTAAAAGACTGACACTCTTGTGAAAATGCAGCTGTACCTTTCTACGCAAGCTGTTGGAAAGCTACCAAATAATGGACATATTAGGAATACCATCTTTTGGAAAACTGAAGTTCTTTCCAAACTTTTTAACCTCCGAACAGCATTGCAAATTTCAGTAACTAAGTGACTAAGCTTTTAATCTTTTTGATTTTACCATTTGTTTATTTTTGTCCACTTGGTAGCACTTCGTTCTTGGTTTCAGTGCTTGTTATGCTTCCTGTCTCTCTTACCAGTATGGCAGTGTTACGGTGTTGCACTGTTGGTATCACTCAGATCAGTCCTTGCATTAATACAGCAGCAGAATTGTTGAGGCTCAGCAGCTTTGCACCAGTTTTCTGTAACCCCTGAAGTGAGCCAAGGAACTGTCAGAGATCTGTTCTTGGTACACCAGTCATCTTTACAGAGATGTGCTAGTGAGAGGCTGTAGCCAGACTGTGGGAATGGTGTCACATGGAAACAGATCCATCCTTTCTCAGGTGCTTTCCTGAAGCCTGGGGTTGAGGCTGGAGAGGGAAGCCCTCTTTCACTGAAAGACCAGTGAATGTTCCCCTACAGTTCCCAAAGCTTTTTTTCCAGGGACAGCAAGAGGAGACGCCAATTCAAAAAGAAACTAGTTGTTAGCCTGTTTTCTCACTAGCATGAAAAAGGAAGAAACAGCTGAAGTATGCATGTGAACACATGCACGTCTCACCCCCCACCCACTCTTTGGTGGAACTGGGAAGCGTCTGCCAGGTGGAGTAGGAGCAGCTTGTCTGTTGTGTGCTTGTGCACAGCGAGGGGCTGTGAGCTTATCTTGCCACACGCTCCAGCTGTCCCTTGCTATTTGCATGAGACTTTCACACTGAAAAGCAAAGGATGGAGGTTAAACAAATAACTGGATAAATCTGCTCAGAGGGATTTGCTTTTCTAATTGCAAGATAACAACTTAGTTAAAAGGAAATAATTTGTTACACTTGAGTTTTTTCTAGCTATCTGTGCCCATTTAGTGATTACAAAAATAAACATGTTCCTTGCTTTTTCTCCATGTCCTAGGAGACAATTGGTGAACCTTTCTATTTGCTAGTGACAACCCTCAATCAGAGGATAAACAAAGGACCTGTTGACGCAATAACTTGCAAAGCCCTGTACACGCTGAACGAAGACTGGCTGCTGTGGCAAGTGTCTGAATTCAAAACAGTGGTATGTTTGCCAGTTTGTGTTCCCTCCAAAAGTGGACGACTACAATGTTTTCTCTTTTTCTGGGAAGCTAAATTAAGGCTCTTGAACACTAAGGTGATGGTTAAGTACCCAGATAATACAATTGCTATTGCTGACAAAGTTTCAAAATGAAATAGTATTTAGCTAGCTGGTATTTCACCACTATACATTTCACAAATAGCACTCTCTCCTTACTTCACAGTATGCCTTAATTGCCAAAGGTTAGGTTTAATGAAGTCTCAGGGTATTAAAATTCCTTCTTATTCTAAAATGTACTACAAAAATATAAACGTATGCTTAAAATTTAAACTAAATTACACTTTTCCAATGAATGAAAGGATGGAATGCAGAGGTTTTGTTTTTCTATTGTATTTACTTGTGGCTAGTCTTCAGGCAGCAATAATTTGCTGTGGGTTTCCATGTTATTAGCTCCAAATTAGCAAGGTTACACTGTGGTGAATTTTACTGAGTCGCTTGGTTAAAAACAAGGGATCTGGGAAGTCTGGCTGAGTTTCTGAACTTTACCATAGGTTTCTTGCCTTTCTCAAAGCAACTACTAAGTGCTTCCTATTTTACACTTTTACCAGGAATTCTTTGAAAGCTGGAATTCCCTTACTGATTGTCATTCTGACACTGAGGAGAGAAGGGACGGCAAGGGTTATTGCACTTCAGAGCACGTAAAAATTGCGACTTTCGAGTAGGAGGTCTGAAAAAGGTTTTCAGAATAACCAGAGTCCTTTTTTTCACAGAATTTCCAACTCATTTTGAGTCTGAGAACTTAAAAATCTGCATCTCCAGTCATTTCCATGGCTTCCTCACTTCTTAACTCCTGGCTTCCTGTCAGGGTTACCAGACGTACGTAGGAGTATGAGAAGCGCGACTGAATAGTGGGCTTCAGAGCTTGGGATTCAGAGCAACTGCAGTGGTAGGGACACTGCAAGTGCTGGTGGCTTTGGAGGAGAATTCAGTCCTTTTCAGAGCCCATGTCCTGAGCTGCAGGTAGTGCTGGACCTTCCAGGTCTGCCCATCTTGTTTTGTGGGAATAACCTGAAGATCCTAAGATACCATGCATACGTCAGTAGACTGCGTGACCCTGGAAATTTTGGCTGGTCAGCAATCCCTTGGGCTTGGCTCACTGTGTCATGTAGGAAGCTCACTGAAAGCACAACCTTTCTGTGAAACATTTTCTGCTGAAAGCTCTTGGACAGACAGATTTATGGTCAAATCTTCTTATAGTAATTTACAAAGCTGTTATTGGAAGTTTCACGTGAAGGTGCTTCAAGCTAAGTTACCACAGTGCGTATTTGGAAAGGAAGTCTGTGACTAAAAATTAAATGCGTAATACCGTGTTTTTGGTTTCCTTGCTTGTGCACTGCATTCTGGCATGAATTTGGAATCCAGGGTAAATTTAAGTATATGCTATATATATCCATAGGATACAAAACCAGTAGTTATGCAAAGCAACAATTTGCAAGTAAGCTCAATATGGCTGTTACTAGTAGACTATGCAGGAACATCTGGTCGTGTGGAATTGATTGACTATTTCTTATTTATAGCACAAATTCAAGTTGAGGGAAGTGTAGGGAGATGTCTGACTCTGAAACTGCTGAACACTGCCTTAAATACGTTTTTCTAGTGTTATTTCTATGCATGCAGTCACTGGTAGGGTCTTGTGGGCAGCCTGCAATGAAGGGGAGACAGAGGAAGTGGTCTGAAGGACTCTGTAAGTGGGGAAGGCTGTTTGCAGATGGATGAGGAAGTGAGAGATCAGATAGCCTTTCTCAGATGTTGTTCACTGCCTTTGTATCCCAGCTTTTTAAATAGGAGATTATGATACTGTTACAGGGTTAATAAATTAGCTTTCCCCACTAAGGTTCAGCAGTTTGTTCAACTCAGTTGAGAAGTGACTGAATGTTCCCTTTAAAACCATCAGAAAAGGAGGGAGGATCCTGCAGTAAAATTACAGAGATGGAGCCCAAGGACTCTAGTTCTGTCTGGAAAGAGAAACAGTTTTGTTTGGTGTTTTGTATAAGATTTATGCTGGAAACTAAAACTGTACTGTGATAGAGATTTAAGTGGAACAGCAAGGCTTTCTGGGCTGAGGAAGCAGGCCAGCTATGAACATTTTCTCTTCAAGAATAGCTTTTAACAGGATGCTAAAGTGGAAGGAGTCAGCTTTTCTTCTCTCACTAACCATTTCACATGCAGTGCAATGACATGAAGGACCTGTGAGTATACAGAGAGGGAACCAAGTATTTTCTCCTTTCTTTGGAAGAAGATTTCCACCTGAAGGATTTTCTAAATGGAATAAATCCTGAGCAGAGTTTTAAAATGCATTTGCACATTTTCTCACTGCAGTTACATTCTGAGTATTGTAGTATTTTGCTGATATTTTATTTTCCCCCTTTCCACAGACCCACAAAGCAGTACATTAAAACCTACTTGTCCAGAGCAAAGTATAAAAACAGCCAAACAGCCAAAGTAAGGGGGATAAAAAGATACTGAAGCACATCTGTAGACATTTGATGTCCAGATTTTTAAGCTATGTTGGCACTTGAAGACACAGGGCTGCATTTGCTAGGAGTTCGACACTGAAATCAGTGGCAGGGCACAAACAAGGGTGTAGGCATTCTGCATGCAAATTGTCCTTTCAGGATTTGGATTTCAGTTTCAAACCAGTACAAGTAGGATACAAACAGGCTCCTAAAAATTAGGGGGAGGTCACACAGGTCTTCTCCTAAACACTATGCAGATAAAATCTTGGGGCAGAAGAAGGAAGAAGCACTGGACATAGAGAAAGAAGGAAGGACAGGAGAGATTTTCTAAATTTCAGGCCATCTGTAGGAAGGAAAAAAGAGAACTGAGAAACATGTTGGTTTTGAATTGTATCAGAGCTGTCCCTTGGCTGAGCCCCATGCCTTTTTTTATAAAAGGCCACAGACCTCAGGACCAGCAAACCCTGCTGTTGTTATCCTTCTCTGCTGGAAAGGGTCAGATATTGAAGAGAGATGAGCTGCTCAACTAAATACTCAGGCAGAGGAATTGAAGGAAAGATGCTTCTAAAAGCACTGGTCCAGTATGAGCTGAGGAGCTGTTTGGTTTCATGCTGTGCTTATATTTGAGTACTGAGAAATAAAACTGCCTTGAAAGAGACTTGGATGTGTCATGGAGCCTTTTCACGGGCCGAGGAAGCAAGCCTGCTTTCTTACAGGCAGACAAGCAGCTGCCCCCCTCTGTGGATAATTCACCCCATGACTGATGAAGAAGTGCAGTGCACAGCTGAGTGTTTCATTTTAAATAGAAATGCTGTATAATGCCAGCCTGGCATGGGAGAAGTTCTTAGTGGCATCTCTCCTGTGGAAAACCAAGGGAGACTTCTTCATTTGGTAGACTTGAAGCTTTGGCATTTGTTTGAATAGTCACTGCTTATTTTAAAAAAGGGATTGGGGCTGTTGAATTCTTTGCTAAAATGAGTTTGCATTTTAGATGGGAAGAAATTATCTAATTCACCTGTTCACCAACAACCTTTTATTGAAAGTGAAGCAAAGCCACGTGGTGGAAGGTTGTTTAAAGTATGCAGCTGCTTTATGAGTTAAAAGAAGGTTGTTAAAAGAAGTGGGAGGGCTGTAGGGGAGTAAAGCAGAGACAGGGAACCCAATTTCCTAGTAAGATGCCATGGTTGTGGTATTATTAGGCACACTTTGTGAGAGATAGAGAAGCTGCTAGAAGCATGTGACATATGGGGATTTTCGTCAGCAGAGAATGAGACAACAGCCCTCGCTAGGAAGCCAGCAATGCAGATGTTGGTTTTGGGAGAGTCTTCTGAATTAGATACAGATTGAGTATCGTGTGATAGCATTGAGAGTACAACCCCTGCTTTGCATAGTCCCTATCCAGCCTACATTTAACTCGTAACTTTTTTCTCATGCCAATTTGTTAGCTGTTCTGTAACCTCTTCATGGGTAAGTGTTCTGTTCTGGCTGCTACAGAAGGAACAGAAAATCAATCTGATTTTTTCTGTTCATTGTATTTCATAGTCTAGGAGACAGGGGAGTAGGTTTAAGGCAGTTTCATTGTGCTTTATGTCATGGTGCTGTCTCCTTCACTTAAAATTCTCTTTTACCAGTCAAAAGTTTTTCTTGTTTTTTGAGTCTGTCTGCTATATGGAAAACTGCTTTGTTCACATGCACAGCTAAATAGAGAACAGGCTAATGAGTAAGAGCCCTTGAAAATCCCAGATGATTTTTCTTGGAAAAAAATTTGTCAGTATCACATTTCTTTATTAAACCACATCTCATTTATTATCTTCTATGGTTATTAATAGCTTTACTAAATAAATCATTGTTTGAAATTAATTTTCAAGAAAACTACAAATATGAAAAACCATCTGTAAACATTGGCTTCAAGTATCATTATTTCTGCCACTGCAAGAGTGGAAAACATGCTTTTTCAAATTTGCTCCTGTCTTCTACCTAGATTCCAAGCCTGTTCCTATAGAGGTAGTTGCAGGTGCTTGCTGGTGCTCCTTGAGTAGCCTTTAACAGTTCTTGCAACCTGTCTTAAGCCTTTGCTGAAGGGCACTGTGACTTTGTGTTGCTAATCACTAATTCGAATGCATAGTCTCGACTCGAGATATTACTGGGTTGAACCACACGTCCAGTAATTTCCTCCTGAATCTTCCCCTAAGTTGACTTGTATTTTCATTTCCTTTGGAAAGTGAGAGTCAAAAAAAAGGCCTGATGATGTTTCCTCATGACTTCCATGTGTCCTCCTGTCATTCCTCTTAAATGTTTTCTGACCTTCAGAGCTGATCATAAAAGGTCTTTCATAATTCTACAGTAATTTCTGATTCTTTTTTCAGTGCTGCACTTTGTGTCTAAGTGCAGTGATTGTGACTGTCAGGTTCTGATTAACGGTTTCCAAAGTCAGGATTGTGCTGTCAGACAGGTTGAATCTGATTTATGAAAACTTCAGCTGCAGAGGGAAGACTTAGTAATAATTGGCTCTCCTAGCTTCTCATCAATTGCTACATCAGTTAAGATTAATTTCTGCAGGAAATCGTTTCAGCAAAACTGTCTCTCTTGGTTTAGGGACTTCTGTGTGTTTAAATATTTCTTCCCATCTGACCACTTCTTTGAGTGGTAAAGTGTTGTTATTATCCTCACATTGTGGATACTTTTGATTAAGGAGTTCATAAATTACTAGTATTCCACCTACATAAAGGACTGCTGCTCTCTTTTTACAGTCCTGTCATCCTGCAGTGAGTTGAGTGAGGACGGGAGGACTGTCACATGCTAATAACTGAAGAGGCAGCACATTTATGTGTGATCTCTGTGAGAGCATGTGCTGAAAAGGAGATGCAGCAGAAAAAAAGAGACAGTTTCTCTTGACAGTCTGAAAGGAAGAGGAAATTAAGCAGTTACATGAATATTGCAGTGCAGGAATAATGTTAGAAGGAAAGGATCAACTAAAGGAAGGAGTGATTCCGAGGATGTAAAGACAGTTCAAGGTCAGTTAAAGTGTGAGCAGCTACTCCAGAAAGATCAGTTTGGAGACGAGAAGAGACAAGGACTTCGATTAAAATGAGGTTTTTCAAAGACAAAATACAGTTGGTCCCTGTCCACATTTTTGTCCTAGAAGACCATGACCTCAGGGCAGTCAAAGTCAAGGGCAGGACTGCTGTCTGTTCAGTTGGTCTGTGGGCCTAACCAAGCATGACTCCCTCATTCCTGTTCCAATATATTTTTTACTAATTTTCCGCATGAAATGCTGACCTGAGGCATGGCATCCAGTCTGCTTCTCCTTGTGCAGGCACCATTCCCACATACCTTCTTCTTCTGTTCCATCTGTCCTTTCCATGGACTCATTTTCTCCACAATTAAACGTCTTGGTGCCCTGATTAAGTTATTCTCTGTTACTTCAATTGCATCCTACAGTCTTTATTAAATCCTGATCTTCCGCATTTTGCAACCCTGGTTTTAATCCTCATTTTGCTTCTGTAGAAACAGTGAAGTTAGTTCATGTCTCATTGGACTACTGTTTTTCACCACCAGTGTGTTGTAGTTTCCTCTTTTGCTGGGTAGTAAAGCAGAAAATAGCATTTTACAACTATTGATAACTACCCATTTTTCTAAGAAGAGAGAAAAGTTTTCCCTGCAGCAACCTGCACAGAAATTCTTTCTTTCACATGACAGCAGGGAAAAAAAACATGTTTAAATTGCTTCCTCTTTTAACAATCACTCCTTCACTGAGTCACACCTGCAGTCCTCTCATTTCACTCAAAAGATACAGATTATACCAGAAGTGTCCAACAGCCACAATGGTTTGAGTATGTAGATTTTCCTGTGCTTCTTGCAGTCAGGTGAAGGCACCTAAAACACTTGTTTTAATTCTGCCCCAAGACACCTCCAGCAGTATCTGTGTAGCTGAACTGTGATTTCCTGCAAGGAGCAGGCTGTGGCACTGCAAATGATGGTTATCAATGCCCTGCACTAGCAGTTCTGTGTTTTCCCCTGCCTTTTAGCAGTTGATCTGCCTGGTCTGACCAGAAGTACAACCTGACTGAAAACATTCCCTGGATATGGTCACACAGACTCATTGGCACCTTCCTCTAGCCCATACTCACCTTGTGGGCAGCCTAGCAGATGAGTTGTGTCCCAGCTAAGAGCAGCTGTGAGCTAAAGGGCAGGGGTGTGGGTGTTTGATCTGCAGCGATAACTTAACAGAATAAATCACACTTTTTGATGCACGCTTTGGGTTCTGTCTGCTGCAGCTTGCTTTCCCTTTCCTTCTGTTTCTGCAGTAGCCCTGTCCCTGCTGCCTCTAGAGACACGGCTGTATGCAGACACTGATGTCTCCAAGGGAGGTGTATTTTTTTTGTATGATACAAGGCACTCAGCATAAACTGCTGGTGTAAATACGCATTTCAGCACTGCTTCCTCTCCACTCAAAATCAATCATGCTTACCATGACAACTTACTTAGCAACCCTATCAGATCTGTAGTTGCTTAGAGTTTTGCTTTTAAGGCCCTCATTTTAAATAAAAGACATGCTCTTTTTAGAACATGCATTGTAATTTTTCCTGGTTTCCTGTCTTTTTTATTTTGTTGATAATTCACTGAAATACATTTGCACAAAAGCAGAATACCAAATAAAGTTTTGAAAGTACATCGCTGTGTATCTTTGATCCTTTGGACACGAGGAATTCTAAATGCTTCACTGTGTAATTCCTTCATAATCTTTTCATTTGAATTAGCTTAAATAATAAATATGCTGAAAATCTCTCAGGTTTGCTGTCAGGAGTTTGTAGGTTTCCCATGTTCCCTGTAAGTCAGATGTGGTTTTTTCCAGACAGTGAACATTATCTTTGAAAAAATCCCAGAAAATGAGAGTGGAGATGCCTGTCAGACAATCCAAGTTAATGTTCTGGACTGCGACACCATTGGCCAAGCCAAGGAGAAGAGCCTTCAGGCTTTCCTTAATAAGAATGGCTTTCTCTATGGTCTTCAGCTGGATGAAATTGGTCTTGGTAAGAGAGTGTCACTGTGTTGTATTTTCATGGTGTTCGCTCGTCTGTCTGTGGAGTTTTCCTGTTAGGAGTTGCTACTGTTGGCTTTCATTTCTTTTTTTTTTTAGCATTTAGGCAGAACATAGCTTTTGTAAGGAAGTTATAGGGAAATACTAGATCATTTATACTCCTGCTTAGAACATTGGAACTGCATCTGTTTCGCTTCTGCAAGGATTTGAGCATGCAGTTGACAAACACGGTATTTATTGAACACATGTAATGTATATGTTCCTTTTCTGGGTTAAGTAAGGTGGTCCATCCACCTCAATACAGGTGATTGGTAAATTCTGTCAATTAGATGGCATGTCATGGTTACCAAGTACTTTAGTCCCTACCGGCTATCCCTCCTACCACCGTTCCTTCCAACAGGCCTATGTTTCCCTTGATCAGGAGAACCTGCAAATATAGTTTATTTACAGCCAGATTAGGTTTATATAATAGCTCACAAGTGACTCACAAAGATACATACAGTATCTACAGAAGTAAATTAGGCCATTCCAGCAAATCAGTTGAGCCATCATTTCTTGTTGGGTTTTCAAGAGCCCAAGGTCAGATAAAAGCCTGAAGTTGCCACCATGCCGCTTCCATATGCTCCAACAGGAAATCTAACAGTCTTGTACAGTGGCTTGTGAAACCTTTCTTCTGGTCCCAATGTGGCCATAACACCAAGGCACACTTGTGCAACAGAATAACTAGATCAGGTGAAAGCACCTCCAAAACCTCTGCCTTGACCAAGACAAAGTGAGGCACCAGTAGCCTGGTGGAAGCCACCCAGGCTGTTATCCCAGAAAACAAATCTGTAGTGTGGGAGTGCAAAACCAATCTTGTGTGACCTAGCACAAGGACAGAGAGAAACAGCTCAGTTGGGAGCCACTGGTCCAAAAATAATTAGGTGTTGTTTTTCTTTACAAACATCTGTGCAGTGAGAATGCCATTAGAATGTAATTGTTTTCTGTTGCTGTCATACTGCAGAACTGGTGTCTGAGGAGCAGCAAAGAGAACTGTTAGATATTGATGGTTCCTCTGAAGTGATGGAGGATGGGATAAGAAAGCTAAATACCATCGGTCATTACGAGGTAAGCATGGAAGCCATACCAATGAATCAAGAAGCAGTTTCTCCCCAGCTCCAAAATGCTGTCTGCACAGAAGTATCTTGATTGATCAAACTGTTGAAGAGACAGCTGAGCATCGTCCACAGAAGGAAAGAGCTGTGTGACACACAACTTTCTTGCCAATGAGTCATATGTTCTCTGTTAGTTTTCAGAGGTTTGCTTGCTGCAGGGTTGTTTGGTTCAAGCATATCAGATAAACTGTTACTGCTGTTGAGCATTTCAGTTGCCCGTCTAAGGCATTTCCACTGACACTAGTCAAAATAGAGGGTGATGGGCTGAGGTAACATGTTCAGCAGATGATTGGTCTCAAATGATACGGGAGCTCACATTTTGATGCTTACATATAGATTTTAGAAATTAGGTTATCATGTTGAGTGCGTTTAGTAAACGTTCTTCGTGCCTCTTTGTTGAATCTGAAAGTCTGGCTCAACACATAGTCAATTTTTATTTAGTTAGAAGTTTTTCTGATGAGTATATGTGTGTGCCACGCAATGCAGTATGGTGCTGAGAAACCTGAGCCAGCCTTGAACACATTGCTCTCTGTGTGAGCAAATACAGTGCTATACACAGAGAGAAACAGGGGCTCCTAGGAGGACTGTTTGTAGCTTGAGCAGAGCACAGGGCTGCTCAGAGCTGGAGCAAGCACATTTGGAGTTGCTTGACAGACAGATTTCTGGAGGCATTTTTTGCTTTCCTTACCTTCTGGTGAGGCAGCAGTGAACTCAGGTGTCCTGAGTCACCCTCCAGTGTCTTAAATACAGCTTGTCCTGTGCCTCTCTTGAATCTTGTCTATAGATTAACATGGGGCTTCCTCCACTCTGTTTGTAAAGATTCTGTACAAATTAAGACATTGCAGCAAAGGTCAAAGTAGATCTGAATATGATTAGGTGTTTGAACTTCTGTCTAATGTGGTAGTACCCACCCTTTTTACTACAGGCAGCTGTTACAAGTGCTCCCTGATTTTACCAGGCAACTTTTTGCACTTCCTGAGCTCATGCCATGCCATGGTGAAAGGTTGACATTCCTCATGGCAAATGAGTCTGCTCCAGTTGGTCAGTGACATCCCTGGGTATCTTTTCCCAGCCCTTGTTTTTGTTTGAGGTTTCTGCAGGCAGATGCAAGTTAGGTTGGAGGCTCAGCTGTTCTTGCAAAGCTGTAACTACACTAATTATAGCTTAGCAGCTGCCTCGTGGAAATTGTACTGGGTATCTGTCTCTTAGATATTTTAGTTCACTTCTTCTGACACCGACAAAATCATGTACATGTTAGGCAGAAGCTTGGTGACATTTTAGGCAGTGGCTTAGTGTCAAGTATCAGCCATTACCATATATAGTTTATTTTCTTGTATGTATGCATATTAATACAAAAAGGAGTGTAAAGATGTCCAGTTATCACGACAAAGGAACATTGCATGCACAGTATGAGGGCAGTAATGTTGCCTGAGGAAATTCCAACTTACATTTCAACAGTGCTTGAGTTTTGTGGCAAGCCTGATTTTTTTCCTTTTATTTGCCAGACTTAAATGTTAGAAAGGAACCAGGTTTTTGAAACTGGGAAGTACCCTCAAATCTTTTTAAGGCACTGGAGCATGAGGGTTGTGCTGTAAAGGTCCCAGAATCACCGGTCACTCCGGAAAAAGCAGACTTAATTTCTATACCGATTTTAAAATGTTCAGGTAGTGGATGCTTGAATGTTTGTGTAGTGTTTCTGAGGGAACCAAATCCACTGTACTCTTATTGGACTTTCATGTGTCTCTGACTTACATACTCCTTTTGTTCTAGCTTTTTGCTCCTGGTAGGGTTACTGATGTGATTATTCATGAGGTCTGCACTATTTGCCTGAGAATAACCACAAGCCTTGACAAGAAAGTTGCTGATTATCGTGATGTCCTATTTCCCACATGAGAAGAGAGCTAGAGAGCCACTTTCAGATCTGCTTTCCAAGTCAGAGGTCAATTTCTCAATCTGTACCTGCATTGCATGTTCCAGGAGTAGGCACAGCCCCAGATAGCAAATCTGAATGATCCAGGGAGCTCACTGACAAGACATGAATTACAGGGAGGACAGCAAGCCTGAAGAACAAGGAAGAGGGGTAGAGCCACACTACTACATCTTCTGTTTTGCAAAGTAGCAGTACTCCATGTTGGGTGGATCCAAACAGATCTCCCCCCTCCCTGTTTTTCCCCCTCAGTAACACACCTGACAAAGTAAAGATGCTTTGAGGTGCCTATGGGAGCAGCCCACCGTGAAAGTGTAAAGGCAGCAGGATATGAAAAGAAGGGCTATTTTTTTATTTAATTGGATCACACTGTATGGCTGTTGCAAGCGGTGGCTGCTGCAGCAGTGATAAAGATGGGAAAGCGTATTCCGCTCAATGCTAAGAGCATAATGTATCCCAGAAATAAAACCTGAAGTGGGGACTGGGATCATGGCTGCGCTGCACCAGCGCCTCTGGTTCCTGGAGGGAAGCACAGTTCTCCCACTGAGCTCTGCCTGTCTCCCTCAGGACAGGAGCCAACACATTTCAGCATCGAGCTGCTCTCCTGCTTCTTGGAGAGGGAGTGGAGCGCGCATATTGCCCACGTTGCTGTGGGGTAGGGTGAGCTGCTGGGTAGCTGTGCTCCTGTTTACCTATCTTCAGGGCCATGTAGGAAGACTCTCTGGGTTTGTGTTACCTCACAAGCCAGACTTAGAGCATATTCTCACTTGTAGTGTGTTTTAAAGCACTCTGTGTTATCTGAAAGAGCTCTTGGAACACTGTGATAAACGGAAACCCTGCAAAAAGTCATACTTATAAAATAGATTGCATTTACTTTCCAGGAGCAAGTGTAAGTGCAGATTTCTTTGGCGCGAGACACAGCTCTTGATAGAGTATCTTAATGTTAAAACTGGTTTCTTCCACCAGGCTGGCTGCCAAGGAGGTTTAAAAAACACTTAAATTATCTTGGCAGAGATCCCTTCCTAGGACTGGCCAGTTGTTTTTGTAATTATAGAGGGAAGTACACAGCACTTGGCAAAACACAGTATTTGACAGCAGAGCAGTGGTGTAGTTCTCAGTAGGAGCTGGTTTTGCATGACTCTGATAATAAAAGCATGACTTGTCAGTTTCTGTTAAAGATAATAGTTACTATCCTGGCAGCAGTGTACATTCAGGGAAGGAGGAGGTTAGATTTTTCCTAGAAATCACCAAGTAGCTTTATTCGGATCTTGACCTTACAGTGCACAGGGCGTAAGTATTTTGCTCAGTTTGAAAATAGTTGGGAGCACCAGGCTGGACCCTCAACATGGTCCCTCCATAGGGCATGGAGGGAATGGACTGAGCTGAAAGAAAGGGGGACAGAAGAGAAACCATCCTTGTGTCCCCCTCCCTTCCTCACCTTCCTGTAAGAGCCTATTGCTCTGGAGCCAGAGAATTCAATCAGGGCAATCTGTAGAAGCAGCACGAAGCAGTATGTGAAAATGAAAATGTCCAAGTGGGGGCTGAATCAGAAAAACCAAAGAAAGAGAAAGGTGTTAGAGGCCGGTTTGTTGGAAGAGCTGCCTGCATGCCTTGCCAGGTAAGGCTGACAAACTGCAGCCCTGGCTGCCTGCTGAGAGCTGCACACACCATGGTGAGAGCAAAGCAGGCTGGCATGCTCTGCAGTGCCACAGACTGAGGGACAGAGGAAATGAAACCGAGGGCTTTGTGAATTCTTCCGTTTCAGTGTGATGTGTTTGGTTTTATGCTTTCAGATTTCAAATGGAGCAACCATTAAAGTCTTTAAAAAGAAGGTGACTACCCGATCAGGTAACAAAGGAACTGCAACTTGTTTAATCTTGTGCGGAGAATGGGCTGGGAATGCAGAGAGCTGAGCTGCGGCAGGTTGTATCTTTGTCATAGGAGGTCAGAAAAAACTGGTACTTTGATACAGCTGAACCAAATGAAAAGCCATGTTACCCTGGCTCTGGGTGTGTGGCAGGCACAGGGGTAGTGGGAAGAGGAAAGGACAGAAAGACTTACAGTTGTCAGCAAATGAATCTTGAAATACTTGGAGATATAGACTCATAGGCAGCAAAGCAGGGCAGGGAAGCACAGGTGGCACTGACAAGACCAACACAGGGAACATGCCCTGCTCCAGTGCCTGGTGGTGTGCATCATGGATATAGCGGTGTGCTGTCCAGAGACAGACATAGCAGAAAAATACAGTTTGGGAGCTTATTCTCCTGACTGTGTTTCTGAAAGCTTTTACTCTGCTGTCTCAACAGCAGGTCAGGAGTTACAGGGTGCTTACAAGGGGTCAGTTCATCTCACCTACCCCTGTGATGCTGGTTGCTCCCACCCCAGTTGTGACTTGGAGGAGGTGTACTTTCTGAGCCCTTGGGGGAAAACAGACACACCATCAAAGTGGACATGTAAAGTTAGGAGAGATGTGTCCCTGAGGTGCAAGTCACTGGGATGGCATTGCTCTCTCCCTCAGCAAGGACAGGGCTGTCTGTTCTCAGCCATTGCTTTCAGGCCTGACCTCAGCCTGCCTGCACAGAGTACTCTTAGACTAAAGAAATGCAGTCATCTCGTGTGCTGTCTGTTGTCCTCCTTTCAGAGGAGCTGCAATTTGCTCCCAGCTTATTCCAGCAGCAGATGATGATGCCCTAGCTTAGTGGTCAGAGCTACAGGCTGGCACTGGGGAAGTGGGCAAGGACCTGTGTGTTTCTCTGAGGCTTCCCCACACTGCAGGCAGGAAAGCATGATGCTGAGCTTGCTTGCTCGGCATCCTGGCATGAGCAGCCCAGAGCCCAGCAGCATTCAGAAGCATGTAGCTGTGTGTTTTATTAATGCCTGTTTACTCTCTGCTTTCTGTTGTTTAGATGTGGACTACTCGGATGAGCACTGTCATTTGGTGAGTTCCATCATTACACTGTTAAGTGGGGGATTTAACTGAGCTGTATTTATATCTGTGTAATCTCCTTAATCTCTTCACGACAGATTTTACCAGACTCCGAAGCAAACAAAGATGTGAAAGGAGCAGGTCACAAAGGAAAGCAAAAATTCAAAGTGAAAGAAATGTACCTGACAAAGCTTCTGTCAACCAAGGTAAACTTTAATGGCCTTGTTTTGAAGAAGGGCTGGTGTTGGGCTTGGCTAGTTTGCCCCAACAGAAATAGAAATTAAAGCAGAAATAATGCAACTTCCTCTGCATACAACATTGTGCTAAATACGGATTGTGACCATTTGCAAAGACAGACACATTTTCTAATGCTAGAGCTGTAAAACTATCCACTACTCGCACTACCTGCTCAGTAAGCACAACCTTTCTCCTCGGGTTGAAGAAAAAAGATAATTATTGAGCTTATAGAGAGTGAATTTTGCCAATGGGTCTCATGGGGTGTGAACAATCCCTTCTGGAGAGACAGTTTAGAGTCAACAGTCTCCTGACTTTCTACTAGAATTTCCCCAGCTTAGAGACAACTTCCAAGACCTGAGTTTCACAAAATACTGCCCATGAAATTAAATCTTCTAGGGTCTCAAATTAAGCATCCAAAGTGACTAGATTAATTTTAAAAGCAAGGTCCTTAGGATTTATAATACGATTACCTAATTTACACAATGCACATTTTTTAGGAATAAACCCTGCTCACTGCCTCCAGTTTCTGACTTAACTCAAAAGGGTTGTAAAACTCTTTGCAACAGTATGTTAAAATATTAATCAGTGCACAACACCGAGAGCTGTGTGATACAAGAGGCCAGAAGGGATGGTGATTATGGCCGCCTTGCATTTAAAAATCTATCAATCATTATTTCAGACTGGTCATTTCTCATTAGCTGTGGAAACTAACATAAGCCCTTAGGTACTGCTGGAGTAAACCAGTAATATCTTATCATGGAAGACTGGAGTACAAAAGAAAAGATCAGGCTCTTAAGAAACAGCCCTTTTAAAAGGTTTTGAATTAATCATTTCATTCTCCAAAGGAGAATAATGCTCCAGACAACAGTGCTGTGATATCCTCACTGTGAAATTCCACCCATAATGCACACTGCACTAAATGAAATTGCATAGAGCTGTGTCTCTCTCTGTCTCATCCATACATGCACACAGAAGCAATTGAAGAGTCTGTAACATGAAATGAACTGGCCAGTAGCACATTGAGGCCCTGGGGTACACTTGAATCCTTCCTGCTGAGAGAAGACTGAGCCGAACTGAGCTTCAGAACAGATGTGAAGAAAAAAAACACAGAACAATGTTCTGCTTTGTTTGTCTCTACTCATAAATACTCTGTGATGATGTCAGTGAGTCCATCAGCAACCAAACCCTTGCATTTGTGAGCCAAATAGCTTCACTTCTGGATCAGAAATGCCCATTTTTTTCAGTTCTTCTCTCTAATACTGGTGTCTCCGTATGCCACCCAAAGCTGTTATTCCTGAATTAGATCAAGCGCCACAGTTCCTTGGCTGTGAAGTGTTGATGATCACATGTGTTCAACATGTGTCACAGATGGCACCATGAAGACCAGTGCCCCAGAAAACTGGTTAAACTTTCGCTCACCTCCCTTTCACTTCAAGTCACAAGGTTCAGATGCCTTTAGCAATGGTGCCCACAGCATCTGAAGAGTTGACGTCTTTGATGTAATGAGTGATTCCTTCCACCTATGATTTATCACAGAGTTCACCACAGTCCTCATGTTGGTAAAGTGATAGGACGTGTGACATGTGAAAGCAGCTCATTATGGTGTATTTGTAATTTCTTTTTTGGTATTGACTCTCCTGTTTACCAGTAATCCGTGGGCTTGGTGTTTGCCGCAGGCATATTATAGTTCCTCTGTGTGGTTACCTTGGGGCATGCTCAGTGCCCTGAGACAAGAAATCCAGTTCTTTGCTTTTGTAACAATAGCACTGTTCCTTTTCTTACTTTTCAGGTTGCAATTCATTCGGTTGTTGAAAAGCTCTTCAGGAGCATTTGGAGTTTACCCAACAATAAAGCACCAGTTGCCATCAAGTATTTCTTTGACTTTCTGGATGCCCAAGCAGAGAGCAAAAAAATTACTGACCCTGATGTGGTCCACATATGGAAAACCAACAGGTATGATATGCACAGGAGTGCATGCACCCTCTGAAAATATAGTGGCAAAGGTAGAACAGGTCAGCTGTCACCAGAAAAGTAAGATTTTTGGCATGTCTAGGTGAAGGTGTGGTTTGGCTTTGTAGATCCCATTAAATTTAGTATGTTGATTTTAGTAATTTTAGTATATTGACAGGACACTGATAAAAACCACCATAGCTTCCAGGGCTTCTCAGTCTGCATACTGACTTCACACTTAGAAGCACCTGCAGGTTGAGAGCATTATTTAAAGATGGAAAGCTGACTGACTGATGTGTGTGCCCCCTGCTCCCTTTGTTCCCTGACCCCTTTTTTAACATGAATAGGCAGACCAGAAACGTGCTTCTTTCCATGAATGCAGTGTAATTAAAACACCATTTCAAAGCAGCTGTGTTACCTGAGCGGTTAATTTTAAACATGCTTGTTCTTTCTCTGTCTAGTCTTCCTCTTCGCTTCTGGGTGAACATACTGAAGAATCCCCAGTTTGTCTTTGATATTAAGAAGACTTCACATATAGATGGCTGTTTGTCTGTAATCGCACAAGCTTTCATGGATGCCTTTTCTCTAGCTGAACAGACACTGGGGAAGGTAATGCTGCCCTACCATTCTTTTGCTAACTTCTCAATCAATGCCTTTTTCAACTGCATAATGATTTAGGAGATGGATCTGCTGACACTGGGCGCAGAATTGTCTGGTTTAAGCTGGGTTTCCATTCTTTGTTGCTCCTTCTCATAACACTTTGAAGAATTCACTGGAGTGAACACATAGAGCTACTAGAATGCCTTATTTATAGTTAGCTGCTGCTTGTCTTCTCTGCAGTTAGTTTCTCCACAGTGTGTTTATAGAATATGTGGAAGAGGGTGGAAATGAGAAAAACTTAATGAAGTTTTAAAGAATTTTTAAGCAAAGGTCTAGGAAGTATTAACATTATTTGATTAGTCCAAATTTTGTCTGCTGCACACCAGTGTGCAGGAAGCACACATAGTAAGCTCCTGGCAGCTGTAAGAATACTTGAAAGAGCTCTGAAGTTTGAAACAGTTCCTTTCACATGTATTAGCTGCTCTCTTTTTATATGCAAAATTATGTGCTGGAGTAACAAGTCCAGAAATCTTACATTCAGAAGTTCTTCAGTACGTTGTCCAGAACTCCGGGGGTCAGAAATACTTCATTTTTTCCCAAGGGTATTTTCCTTTTCTTTGGACCACAGCAGGAAGCATTTGCTCAGGCTCATGCTACCAAGAAATACAGTCTAGAGATTTTTTTAGCCTAAAAAGATGTATATAAAAAAGGACTGATTTCGTGTGTGATCTGAACCAACTGCTCATGTGTTAAATAACAAATAATGTGCGTATTTATCTTACTTTAGCAGTGAAGTGTAATGAGTTAAAACTAATCACATCACTTAATGCAAAAGCTGCAAATGAGCATGCTCTGTTAGGTTTGTGCTGAATATCCATTGCGAAGTACTGTTGATACAACAGTTCCGTTAGCCATCTGTAAAGGGATGCTGAAACCTCATAAAGGTTTGCAATGCAGTAAACATCCTGTGGCTTTTTAGTACTAAAATGTGTTTACTTTCATGATTTTCAGCCTTTTACCTTAAAAGCTTGTAGACACTTAGAAAACAAATATTTAAATCATTTCATGACATGGTGGAAACAGTAGTGACAAGGTATCACGTGGCTGTGTCATCTATTCCCCAGAATTTAAACTAGAGCAGTGACAGGAAACTACCAGCACCCACTTTTACATTCTGAAAACATGGTTTCCAGGCGGGGCTCCAGCTCCTACCACAGACATCAGCACTTATTTCCTCAGATGAGCCCAAAGCTACTGGTAGGTCTGTGCTGACCTGAGCTGCTGAAGCCCTGGGGAAAAAAATCAATCCCTTTGGCTGTGCATGCCTGGCAGTCAGCTCTCTGTGCTTGTGAACCCCTGAGTGAAAGGAATAGTAGGGACCAAAGAGTTTGAGGCGATCCTCTGCTGTGACACGTTACCCTAGGGAACTTTGACCAGCACTGCTGTATGCTGTGTGTAAATTGGGGTGTCAGCCTCAAGCCCTTTGGTTCAGCTTTCACAGTTTTTCAGGTCTGAGGAGAGGTGAGGAGGAAGAAAGAATGAAAAATATATCTAAGGGGCAGATGTTCATCACTCCCGATGTCAATAGAAATAATTATATGGCAGCTGTCATGAAACACAGCGCACTATTCCTGAGGTCCTGCATCTGTGGTTCATCTTTATTTCAGCCTTGATTCCTTGCATATAACCACTGCAAAGAGAAATGAGTCACACAGAGAACAGACACAATTAGATGCAATTAACTGTGTGGAGGTGGAAGCTTAGGAAATCTGTGCTGTGAAAACTGACAAAGCTTCAAATATTTTCTTTTAAGGAAGCACCAACAAATAAGCTTCTCTATGCCAAGGACATTCCACACTACAAGGAAGAAGTAAAAGCATACTATAAAGCCATCAGGGATCTGCCTCCACTGACCACTTCAGAGGTTGAAGAATTTCTGACTCAGGAATCTAAGGTATGGCTGAGAAGCAGCAACTTCATTTGCTTTTATGGTAAGGTTTTTAAAAAGGAGAACTATCTGACCAGAGCTGTTTTGTTTTAGAAACATGAAAATGAATTTAATGAGAATGTGGCCTTGAATGAAATCTACAGATACATAGCGAAATACCATGAGGAGGTAAGCATGTCTCCTATTCCTACTTGACCCCTTAATGTCAACTTGCTACCTCAGGCTTGAAAGTTGGACTTGACAAAAAACTGGCCCGTGTGAGCCACTGAGTGCCACTTCAGAGACAGCTGTGGATGCTTCTCCTACTGAGCTGAGCTGTGTGGGCCAGAGCAGCCCCCACAGTGGCTGGAGCCCCCAGCTCTCGGAGTGGTCACAGGCCAAAGGTTTGTAAATGCACCTTTACTGTCACAGTGCGTTTCACAGAGATGGTAGCAGCAAAATTCTCTCCGTGGTTTTGAGAAAGTTCCTATGTAAGCCTAGACTTCCTGTTGCACTGTGTTTGCAGGGTATCTGCTAACGCCTGTCACAGCTCCTGTGCATGCGCTCCATTTCCCTGGAGATTCAGAAATCAGACAAGACTGTAGCACCAGGGATCTCAGTTTAACAGTCAGTACAAACACCCCAGCGAAGCACGCTCAGCCTTACAGCAAGAGGTGTCTGCTCCTTTCCCATCATAGCCCTCTTATGCTGTGCTCTAATAGTCTCTCTTAAAGAAGCTCCAGCTTCCAGTCCCTGCTATTGCTAACAAATCTTTTCTCAACTGAAAGCATTTAGTCACAGGCTACCTCTAAGCAGCTTTGTAAGAAAATCCTTGCCCTCTGCTTTGCATGGTAGGATTCTCCACTCCATTTTGCTCAGCATCCTTAACAGAGGCTGCGTGTGCCTGCGCAGGGAGGCAGATAAGAGCCAGCTGGGGCGTGTTGCCTGAAAGCCTCATTACCGCTTCCAGCAGGTTGTCTGGGTCTCCCAGCAACCAGACCTTGCTCTCTTTCATGCCCAGCAGCACAGCATCAGCACTTACTATAATCATTCAGCTCTCAGTCACCTGTTAGCTAGCTTACCAGTTCAGATCTCTAACATCTCAAATTATCTGGGTTCAGCATCACATCTTCACCTCTTAAAAGATGCTTGGAATGATACTCAGAGTGGTACTACACTTTATTGAGCTCATTAAGATTGTTGGTAGAGGAGACTTCAGAATACTTTCTAATCTTGTTGCCCCTTTATTTCTTTTTTGAAGCTAGTACTAGCTAAACTTACCCCGTTCTTAAAAGGAAACCGTCCCTGTGCTCTTCCTCCTCTGGCTTTTGACTGGGAGCAGCTAAACCTCATTCATAGTTCACTGAGACCTCAGTCACTTTGTAGAGTTGCCAGTAAGGAGTTTCCAGACAGCAGGAGTGCGCCTTCCCATCCCCTGGGCCAGTGCCAAGTGGGCCAGTTAGAGGAAGAGAGGCAGTTTGCCCTCAGATTATAGGGCAAAGGAAGAGAAATAAAGTTTCATTTGCAGATCTGCTCTAGGCTAAAACTGGAACACTGGCCTCGCCTCGCACTTGAAGAGATGAACATGTGTTGGATTTGTTGGGGTTTTTTTGCTTGGCTCTGTCATTCTTTTTGTGGAAGTGTTGCAAATCAAAATGACTTGAAAGGAAAACTACCAAAAGAAAGTGTTAAAGTCAGAAAAGAATGTTTGCATATAGTCAGGCATTCAGATGGGTTTTTCTGCCAGTAGTTGTTAGAATGCAGCAAAGCAGGCTTTAAAAACCAGCAAGCAAAATAAGCACTGAAAAAATTATTCTCTTTTCTGCTAATTGTTAACAGATTGACAGCAAACTCGAGCGAGAACGGGGGTTTGAAGATGTCCAGAAACAGCTCCGGCAAGTAAAAGCCTTATTCGACGAAAAGAAAAAATGCAAATGGATTTGAGCAGAGCTCTGACTCACAGTGTCACTGTGGGGGATTTTAAATAAGTGCTGCTGCTCCCAAAACTGTTCTGACTGACTCTATGTACAGGGTTTGAAACATTTGGACACTCTTCTCCACTCTGATCATTCCAAGTAATACCTGCATTTGGGAGAGAAGTACGGGCAGGGTTACATATTCAGACATGGGCACATGAAAGCAAAAGTGCATCTAGAGTTGGCAGGGCCAGCATTTTTAGGTGTTTGAACACACATACATACCTTTTGGTTCCAAAATACTGCCTAAGTGAGCTTTCTGCTTACTTAAAAACAAGCTCATAGAGGATGTGCAACACATCCCATGTGGACTTGTAAGCTGCTTAGCTCTTTGTTTTGTAAGAGAGAAAGCTGATGTTTCACCACATCCTCTTCAGCAGCCTTGACAAAATGTGAGGATGAGCTCTGGCTTCAGAATACGGGTCAGCTGCAGTTTCCTTCCTTACAGACAAACGTACACTGATTCCTGACTGGGGGGGGAAAAACCCCACACAAAACAGCACCAAAGTGACACTTACGACAAGTGTGTTTAGCAGAAAAAGTAGGTCTGAGGTTTGAAGGGCAAATGCCACACAGCTGGACTTACCTTCCTTAAGTTAGGATTTTCACATCCAAAGTGAAGCGAGCCACTGAGCCTGGGGAGAAGCTTTTGAAGCAAGGCACTAGCCTGGCATCAGTCTGTGTTTACATTTCTACCGTCCCATCCTTAAACAAGCTGTAACACACTCATGAGCAGCTTCACATGTGCAACCTCTGTGCAGCTGCACCCACATCAGGCCACCCCTGCCATCTGATGAGGCAGCTGACGAGGGCTGCACTTCGGTGCACAAATCTGCAGCCGTGCTGACTGTCCTGGCCAGTCTTGCCATCCATGTACAAGGGCCTCACAGATCTAAAGCCAGCATATTTTTTTTTCCAGGCTTTGTCAAAAAAAAAGTGTTAGTTTAATAATATGTGAGACCTGGAGGGCTCTGTGTATGAGAAACTGCTACAAATATGAGAGCTGGGTTTGGGGAGGGGTGATGGACCTCTGCTGGGGTGGTTTTGAGGCCTGGCCGGTTTAGAAGGAGGACATCCATTAAATTTGCATTGGTAGCTAAAGCCACACCTGCTGGAGAGCAGGTGTGTGCCCATGCTGCTGAGATGAGACTGGTGCAGTGGCTACAGTGCAAAGCCATAGCAGCTGTGGCTCTGCTGCTACACCAGCACAGTTCTGCCCTCCACTACAGAGCTGAAATGGTTAGTTGCTGTGAGCTCTGCTCCAGTCACAGGGAGGCACATAAGGCTACCACCTGCCCTTAGATTTGAGGTAAGGTGGTGATGAGCCAGAGCTACCGTTCCACAGTTCCCAGAGGGCTCCACCACTGGGGGTGAGTGGCATAATACAGTGGCCCACGGGAGCAGGAAGAGCTGTCCGTACCTTGGTGAGGCTCCTGTGGTACACATGGCCCAGGTGTAGTATAGAAACCCCGTGCTGGGCTGTGACCAGCTGGAGATGCCTATGTGGGGCTCCCAGGCAGTGGAGCCCTCAAACCATTTCCTACTGTGTGCTGCTGCTTTGGAGGAGCCCAGAGGCTGCAGAAGAGCAGAACTGAAGCTGGCTGGTTCGGGTGTGAAGGCCTCCAGAGGCCAGGGCTGGGCCCAGCGCCGGCACATGCTAACCACGCTTTGGCAGAAGCAAGACCGCTGTGAACGTGGAAGACAAGGAAACACAAAACCACGTTGCCTACTGGTCTGCCCCCTCCCTACGACGTGATTGCACAAGTTGTACCTCTTGCATATCAGAGAGGGCAGCCACTAACCCATACTGTGATGGCTTTTGTTTTTGTTTTTTAGTTTTAAATTCAAGTCTTACACTTGCTGTTACGTTTACACTTTATACTTGATGGAATGTATGGCTTTGTTCAGGAAACTGCACTACGATGTTGCAGTACTTTCAGCAGTTCTCTTTGCTGCCTGGCACAGTGTATTTTGATAAGTTTTAATTTTAATTGGAAGAAAACACGCCACTCCTAACCCTAACCTATCTTGCCCACTGTCCTAAAGGAATGGCCCGTGGCTTGAGTAGCACTTAAGCTTAGAATACCTGTACTTAAGGGCTTGATTTTTATCATTCTTAACCTACCACTTTAAAGCAGCAAATAACTAAAGCACAGTCATTAATATTAAAGAAGGGGCATGAGCACATTAATTACTCTTTCCATTCAGCCTGAGGTTTCAGCAGTTCCGTTCCACCTCAGGTGTTTGCTGGCAGTGCATTGGGATGAACTGTGATAGTTTTGTTCAACAGTAACTTTCTGTACAGGCAGAAAACTAAACCACAACATTTCTGCTTGGAAAAAAAAAAAAGAAAAAAGATAAAAAAAAAGCTGTAAAATATAATGTTTGCGTGGGTCTGATCCTGTGAACTTCACTCTATGTGTTTATATGATGAGGGAACAAAAATCAGTCCTATTCTGTATTTGTACTACTGCTTGTTTGCTACAATAGCTTTAATAATTTCTAGAGATTAAGTATGTGTTGAAACAGGCCGTGTAGCTTTAGCCTACAGCCTGGAATAGGATTATTGCCTTTTATTCAAGCCTCCTCAACAGCGTCACTCTGTTAGTAAACCATTTAAAGTCATGTTGGGACTTTGTAACCCATCAAGTGGATCTCACGAAGTGATGTGAAGTATAATGAAGTGATTGTGGCTCTTTTTGGTAGGTTTGGGTCAGCACACAAAACATTGGCACACCTTCCATATCCGCACCTCGCTCTTACTGCTACACAGACAAAAAAGAACGACCTCTGAGTAAAGCTGTGTTATGGCAACCTAACAGTTCTAACAGCAGTCTCTGAAATGAAAGCAAACTTCTCTTTAACTTATGTTCACATGTTTACAGGCAAACTGGTATGGCAAACAGCATATTTTCTAACACTAGCTTACAGAGCATTACTTTGCAGTCATCTTGTTTAAAGTCTTACTAATGTGTAAAGTAATTCCTGTTGTACAGAAGTTAACCTGTTGTTTAAAATGAATGGTTAAAAAAAGTGCAAATGACAAATACATGTCGGTGTTTGTATGGGTTTATCTAGAATAAAATGCATTTGGAGGTTATTTTGATTGACGTGTGTTATTTAAAATGTTTAAAAACAAACAAGCACAGCTTGTAGCAATGCTGAGGTCACGCAAGGAACAGAGTTTAAGACACTGAATGGCAACCCTGAGGAAGTATGACTGCAGTTCCAGCCCCATGAGGTTCCAAGGGAGAGAAGAGCCACATGGATCAAGACCGTGCATGGCAAGCCTCTTCTGCCACTCTGAAGTTGGAAGGTACTGAGCTGCTATGACCTCCCCACAGAGCTGGAGCAGGGGGCTGCCAGCAGCCTTTCTGCCTTTGGGAAGCAGCAGTAGCCAGTGGCCCCTTCCCACAGACTTCAGTGACCACCATGTCACTGCTTCAAGGTGCTAAGGCTGATGATACTCTTAAAAAGCTACAAGTGTTAAACCCAAGGATAACTGATCACCCTGCTCTCAGGAGAGGCTGCTGCAGGGACAGGAAATTGACTCTTCTGCAGAGCCAGACTGGCCAAGGAGCCCACCACCCAGAAGGTAACCATCATTCTTCCCCATGTGGTTACCCTTTTTCTGCCCCCAAGGCTTTCTCACATTTATATAAACTGCCCTCCCTGCCCTCCAACATCAGCTGATGGCCTACTGAAAACCACACAGTGGGGGTCAGGGTCAGGGCCTAACATGCAAGACTGCCACGAGCCAGTTCTTGGCCCCCGTTGCACACTGGTAAATCAGCAAGCCTTAGCTTGGGCAAAGCTAGCTCCAGCCCAGAGCCTTATTTTTCCCAAATTAATCCTGCAGGGGAGGGTTGAAATAGCTGCTGTTACTTCTAATCACAGAATCAACTAGGTTGGAAAAGACCTTCAAGATCATGGAGTCAGACCATTGCCACCACTAAACCATGCCACTAAGGGCTTCATTCACACATTTTTTCACACTTCCAGGATGGTGACTCCACCGCTTCCCTGGGAAGCCTGTTCCAATGCTTGACAACCCTTTCAGGGAAGAAATTGTTCCTAATATCCAATTTAAACCTTCCCTGGTGCAGCTTGAGGCCATCACCTCTTGTCCTATCACTTCTAACTTGGGAGAAGAGACTTGTTACTTAGGAAAAGCGGGTACAAAGGATGAGCTAATGACCACTAACAGCAGGGAGAGTTTGATGCTTTTATTTGTAGTCCTCGCTCTGGGCATTGCCTTCTCCAGTGACCTTGTTTGTAGCCAAGTTCATGTGTGCACCCACCAGTACTGACTCTCTGGATGGTGCAAGATCTTGCAGCTCTTTTCTCTGTGTGATTTCTAGTTCTTCCAAAGGTTTGCAAAGCAGGGATAGCTCTCTTTAATGCTGCTCCTCCGTGAAATTAACAACAACAAAGTAGCTCTATTACATTTTGCATACTTACAAAGGACCAAAATGAGCAATTTTCTTTCATTAATGATTTTGAAATAAAAATTGTGAAGTCCAAAATAGTTTTATTTGTTAAATTCAATGTTTTGTAGGGCTCTTTCTGACATTCATGATGAACAGCATCAGCAAGAAATGTGTATAAATAAAACTTTTTCAACCATACAACATGTCAAGAGCAGCAGTGCTGCTTTTTAAGAATGAAATTGTGGTGTGAGAACACCATTGTGGTATTTCTTGCTGAGGAGAATCCATTTGAAGCCTCTCAGGAGCAGAACCAGGTATGGAGAACCAGGTTAAAACTGCCCGTCTGTTACATTCTGTAACATATCATTCATCTTTCAAAAACTCCTCCTACTGCGAGGAAGGGAACATCACTAGAAGTGTTCCTCAAAGTTTCTCTCCCTCTTCAAAGATCAAATGTTCCTTCCTAAAGACAAAGATCAGTAATAAAGGACTGTTCAAATACCCTCTTTTGTTGTATTATTTTCACAGCTTGTAATACATCCCCACCTGAAAAAGGGAGGACACTTCAGGCCCAGGAGGCAAGGCAGACAACAACATTGGACCAACTGGATTGAGGGACAGTATGCTAGGATTCAGAATTATACTCCGGAATTCACTGTGCCTACGTTGCAAATCCTTTAGTCTCTTCTGGAGGCGCACATATTCTTCATAGGAAAAAGTCTGCCTAGGGAAGAAGAGATTTCTTAGTGCTCAAAATCAGCAACACACCTCTCCACAAGCCCAACACAGCAACACACCTCTCCACAAGCACTCTGGCTTTTCCCTATCCTATGAAGCAAAATTACATACTAGAATGGGAGGGTGGAAAATCTGTGTATATTCTTCTGCCCAAATGTCCATCTAAAAGTCCCTCTACATATTTTACAGCTATCTGCAGATTAGAGATTAGAATTTACATGGAATAAATTAAGCTTTTAATAGCATTCACAGTAGTGAGCCACAGGAGCCACATTACATTAATTATTGAATCAAGCCCTCCACAGGTGTTCAATGAAGAGAAAAAGAAAAAAAATAGGAGTTTGTATTTCAAAGAGGATGCTAAGTAAGTCTGTTTCTCTTGCAGTTCTGAAGTCTTTTTCACTTCCGTCTTTTGCAGGGATTCCTGTAACTGCATCTATTGGACCATTTTCCTCTCTTTCTGAGGAGACAGTCCTGGAGTTGGCTTACAAACTCAGATACCCATCATAATGGACTCCATGCTAAGAATTCTAGTGCTTAAAATGCCACTAGACTTTATTACAGTTACTAAACCAAGTGTCATGTATCTTCAGAAATACTTTATAACTCAGCCCTTGAGCATGTGTAATTTTTCAAGCAAAGGAAAGCAAAGGTTATTACCTCTTTAGCAACTGATTTTGTTTTTCTAGTTCTTCTATCTTGGTTTCTAAAAGTTCTAGCTTCTCTCTCATCCTCCTTTGCTTATTATCATTGAGAGTCTTTCTCTGTCAAACAGATATTTCAAACAGTTAAGTAATGCCTTGATACATTGATACAGGTCCTGCAAAAATTACATCTACACTGTACATCGTTTCAAGCTGTGACTGTTTTTAGGATTTTCTTCCCTTAAGAAAGGGTGCTGGGCTGTTTGAAAGTTCTGAATCCTGTGATGGGAAACAGAAGAGATGGGAAACAATCCATAGCTGTCAGTTACTCACTGGTCAGTGACCAGCTGTACTAACAAGCACTAACTGTATTTGAGAATTATAAAATTCATTCTCTAAATGACCACATACAAATAAGTATAAACATGACCAAAACAATGTATTCTCTTCCTTTTTTCCTCTTGCTGATCTCAATTGTTTGCAACCTTAAAAGCCACTGGCAGGTTCCATAACCTGTTTATGTCCAATGTAGAAAACTGTCAATTAATCTCAAGCTTTTATAAACAATTAATCAGTTTTTCCTTTCAAGTTATTTCATAAAAAGCAAGCTTAGGAGAAATACAATTTTCATAGTCCATCAAGAAAAAGTAGAAAATCATTTGTCTAGTATCAAAATACCATCCTTGCTATTCAAGGAGTCCACCTTTTAATCCTACACACACACGCACACAGAAAAGAGCGTCACAACATCTTGATGGCATTATAACAAAGTTGTTGGCTGTAATATTCTTTTGCATATTACTTCAACCAATTTCTATGCTAATCCTTAGGAGCCTGATGTATTTTGCTATTATATACAATAGACTTCAAATAAACTCTTAATATTAAAACAATGTTAGATGGCCAAAGTAAAGTTGAACTTTTCATAAGCTAGAACACTGATGAAAGAAGAGTCAACCTGCCTTTTCCTGAGCAACAGCAGCTTGGTATAGCTTGCTCTTCACTTGGTTGTATTTCTCTTCTTTCTCTGTCATACGCTGAGTAAGCAAGCGCTTCTCCTCCAGCCATTCCATTCGTTTGTATTCGAAAGTCCTTTGAAAAAATCAAGTTAAAAGATGAAGAGGTTATACAGACAGAGCAGTGCATTTGGTTAATGCCTTAAAGCTCTTAAAGCAGATGCATCTTTTCCTACCTTTATATACTTGAAGGATCTGATTTAAATTTGATGGTGGTAACAATCTAATTGTGACTATTGACATTCAAACCCATGCATTAACATCACCTTAGGTTTTGTCCAATCACGAGGCAAATTTTGAAAGCGATTCCAAGAAGCAAGTTAACTGTTGGCTGCTTGTTGGTTCGGCATACTGCCAAACTGACAGCAGAAAATTCCTGAATCTGGATAAAACAATCCCACTGGAACATAAGAGCAGACACCTACGCCAAACATCAGTTGTCAGAAGAGCTGACAACTACCTTCTCTCTTTGGGTGGTAAGATGTAAAAGAACGTGTTGCTGCCCTGCGCAGACTACTATGCCTTTGAAACAGAGAAGTACAGGCTTGACTGTATGTGCTCCCAACCAGAACAAACACTAACACAACAGGAAGCTCACGGCAACATGGCTCTTTAGACAACACTCCAGCCGAGAACACACCACTAGCAGCATACGTTATCTGGTTAGGCCTTTGCATAGTTAAAACATAATAAAAATAGGCTGTGGTCTCTAGCAGTGGATAGGAAATGAGCCAGCTTCTCTCTGCTGCTGTGTTTGGGTTATCTGCATTGTGGGTCAAAGTAAACTAACAGCATATTTAACGATATGATAAAAAAAGAAAAAAAAACAAGAAAAAAAAAAAGGTGAGACTCTGCAGCAGTTTTTAAGAAATGCAGTTCAAGGTTTAGTATCAGGGAGTCCTTACTACTCCAATCCTGGGCCAGTGCTGTTTCCCTACAGGGACTCTGAATATATCTCCATCAATTTCTCAGCAGACAGCCTTTCCCTTCCCCATAGCTAAAGTATTAATCATCATCCATTCTTAGGACTAGGATCCTGATCCACCTGGTACCTGTCACAGTTTCTTCAGTAGACCCAGTGTGGTTTGTACCTTGCTGTTGACTGTAAATAACTATCTACTACCCAGGAGCCAAAGAGCTTTGTCAAAAAGCACTGCTTACCAGTAAAAGAATTTCAGTGGAGATAGTGGTTAAATGCCACAAGTTGGGTTGTTTTGTTTTTCTAAATGCTATCACTGTTTCTGAAATGCTTCACAAGTGCCTGATTGAGCTAGTCTCTGATCTGTATCAATCTGTTTGCCTTCAGCCCTTTTTGTCATTTCACATTTTCATTTCCAAGCCTGAGACTGACAGGTCAGGCAGCTGCTTTACCTGCTTACAGCCCATTATTTTATTCATCTGAAACTTTATCTTAGGCTTTCTTATCTTTTGGTCTTTATTTCATTTCCTCTTTAAGCCGAGTTGCTTTGGTGCCACTTAACTCTTGGAGTTCAAGTTTATAAGAATTACTGAGCTGAGGAAGGAAGTCCTATCACCACAGAGTCAGAAAAAGAATGGAAATATGTCCCACGGCTCCCAGACAGACCTGGAGGACTTACAGGTAGCCTGCAAAGCGGCTTAATTTCTGCAGTATCAGCCTTGGTGCATCTCCTTTATCTACCTACTTATACAAGATTCTCTGAGGACTGCCAAGCTCCTTCCACTGCCTTCTTCAGAAAACCTACTCCTGACTTGTCTATAGCCCATAAATATCTAAATGATATTGTTAGTCTCACTCAAATAACAATGAAAATCTCACTCAAAACGGGAATACATCTTCCTAAAGTAAACATCCAAAGTACTTAACATCCTACTGACAACTGAACATAGCCTGCAGTCCCAATGCAGTAATTTCTTCAAATGTTAAACTGAAAAGCAATACTTAAGCTAAAGACAACAAAGCAATTATAGTACCAATTTGTAGCAAAAAGGTAAGTTAAAACAAAACATGTCCCATTATATCTTTTGGAAGTTTTCTATTTAACTGGGAGGCTGACTTTTTTAAAAACCCACCACACAATAGTCCAATACAAGCTAGACATGTGTTTGGCTGTATAAATACACACACATACAGACTGGGTTCCTGAAACCTACAAAAGCATAATACAATGCTTAAATGCTTTATTCACCCTTGATGCTTAAACATTCTTAGAAGAACTGTGTGTGAAACTCTAGATCCACTTAAACTAATGTAAGTTTGACATTCATTTCAGTAGAAATAAGATTTCATTTTATACAAATAGTATATTTCACTATTCAATAAATGGAAACACACTCCTATTTTGTTATTACTCCCACAGGGGCTTGCAGAAGTGGACGCCATGGCAGGGGGGGTGGAACTCCATGATCTTAAGGTCCTTTCCAATCATAACCATTCTATGATTCTATGATTTTTGAAGTTACCACAAGCCAAACTATTACACATCCTGCATATCAAAATGTATAGCCATTTATTACAATTGCCCGCTATTTCCTGTTCATTTTTAACTTCTGGCTTTATTAAAAATCTACAATCCACAGCCAGGTAATCTATGTGAAAGGAACACAAGCAGTATGAAAAGGAAAAGTAAAGCCAAAAGGAAGAAAACAGAGTATTACTCTGCTTCTAGTTGAGCTTTTTTGGCCTGATTCCTTGCATGTTGACATTCTTGTTTCAATATCTCTATTGTTTCCTGCAGCTTCTGATTAGACTCCAGCAAATTCTTTTCTGATTGAGAAAGTGAGGTATTCTGGAGTTGCATGTCATAAATTTGCTACAAAAAGAAAAAAAAATTCCATTTAAGAAGGTATGCAAATAACTAACAATTAATTTTGAGATACTGAGATAAAACAAAACACAGACACCAAATGACTGCATTAGCTTTTCATAAGCCTTTCTTATTTGTTCCTTATCGCCTTACTCAACAGCTTCTCCAAAAGCATTACAGTATATCACTACTAGATAAAGAAGGTTTTCTCTTGCAGTTAAAATGAGAAAGGGAGGCAGCAGTCTTCAGTCATTGATGTGTCCCCCAGAACTTCAGAAATCCAACATTAAGCCCCAGGACTGAACAGAACTAGATACCACACATTTAGTAGCAGTGCCTTGGAGCTATGCAGACTCTTATATCTCTATGTGTTACAGCCAGCCTTGGCTGTTCACAAAAACAAGTATAGAGCCTGAAAAGTCCAGCCTCTGCAGTCAGCACATAGAAAGGGTAATTTCCCTTTCCTTTGCCTCTCCCCACATGGATACTCATACCCTAATTTCTGATTTGCGGAGGAAAAAAATATTGCCTAGAACTTCAAGTGCACACAGCTTGCGGAACACTTTGATGCACAGCTATGGTCTTACCTACTAAATGACATCATGGGTGAGCAGGAGTTAAAAGAGGTTTTATTTTCAACACTGCCATCAATTCACTTTGCAATAGAAATATACCTCTTTACACTAGTTTATTCATTTATGAAACATCTGTTAAGCACTTGAAGAACCTCAGATGAGAGATGCAGTGTAAATGCAAAGCATAACCTAGAAACAATTTATAAGTCTCCATGGAAACTGAATCTCCAGTTAAATAATCCATAACTGTATTCAATATACCAGTCTATAAACATTCAGCTTTGAAATCCTTGGTAGCCACAAAACAAATCAAGCAAAAAGCTGTAATTCATTTATAAAGATCTAGGAAAGCATGACTGATTTCTGAACATTTTTGTTTTAAGTATCTGTTTTATGTGTTTTGTCCCTCAGAAAAAAAAAAAGGCCTTAAAAATTCAATCTAATCTTCACATGCGGGGCATGGTGACTGCAGAAAAGATTTTTTCTCTATCAAGCACTACAATGTAGTAATAGTAGTAGAAACCTTACTTGTTTCAGATGAGCACTTTCATGTTTCTTTTCTTCCAACTCCTCTATCTGAATAGCTTGCTGTTGAATTTTTAATCTAAAATTGTACAAGACATCCTTATTTCTATCTAATCAAAATATAGAAGTTAGAAGTTAGGACAAATCAGCGTGACAATAGAACATGTTCTATAATTTGAAAGGCTGCTAAATATGCAACTAAGCAATGATTTTAAATGTATTTTGACTATTAGAATTCATACAGGAGTAAGAAATACATTTATTTCTTTGCTTTTTTTGGAGCATCACTTTTGCTCATTTTATCATATTGACCTTCATAAAAATACTGTAGTATAATGACTTCATCAAGAACTCAATGAACTCAAAGAGGTATCATATTAGGATCCCAATTTGCCGATTGCTGATATGGTGCCATTGTACAAAGATAAATGGTTTACTCTTGGTTGCTGGCATAGCCCCAGCATTACATGGACCCAATTTTATCAAACATGAATATTGCAAAATTATGTCTTAAAAATGTTCAGTAAATGATAATCATTACAGATTTGGATGAAAATTGTTCGGGGTTCATTGGGTGTTTTTTTTTTAAACAGAGCATTTTTTAATGCTGCCCCCTTTTTACACAATGCAAAATATAATGTTGTTTAATTTAACATAATGAACATTTGCGTACCTATGAATAGCAAACTTTTATATTGACTCCTATATAGAAATAAGGGGGGAAACTTAAGAAATCCATATTAAAAGTTAGAAAAACCACTCTACCGCAGACACTGAAGTTTCTTTTTGCTAGATTCTTCAGCCATCTGTAACACACGTAGTTTCTCTTCATACTGATCCTTTTCGGATTGTCTCAAAGTGTCCCAGTTTCATCTTCTCTAGATCAGCTAATTTGTTCTCGAGTTCTAACCTGAGACATCATTCAACATGCACACAAGAATCATGACAAAATGCGTGTTTAGTTGCCAAGAACGACATTTTAAGAAGTTACTCAAAATACTCTTCTGTTAGAAGGTGAGCAGTAAATCAACAAACATACTTTTCAGCCTGTAAGACTGCAATTTTTTCAGAAAATTCCTTTTTGCAAGCTTTCACTTTACAAATTAGATCCCGATCCTTTTCTACTAAAAGCTCCTTATGTTCCAGCTGCCTTAAGAATTTCCATGTCTGACAGCAATTCTGTATTATATAATTCAAAAAAGGTTAAAATGTCATTATGAATATCAACCTGATGAAGTTCAATATTAAAATAGTTTTATAAATTGATAAAAGGGAGCTAAAAACCACAATTCACATGACAGAATGAAAGAACGGGAAAAATCCAATGAAAACAGACAGACATGGCCTTTCTTAGTATAACAACAGCAACATTTTGAAAACTTTTGAAGAGTAATAAGTGCACTGGAATCTCTGCCTATGAGGGTTTATTATTTTAACACACTTGGAGTACTGTGCAAAGTTCTGGTGTCCTCACCATAAAAAGGACATGGAACTGTTGGAACAAGTCCAGAGAAGGGCCACAAGGATGATCAGGGGACTGGAGCACCTCCTGTATGAAGACAGGCTGAGAAAGTTGGGGCTGTTCAGCCTGGAGAAGAGAAGGCTGCGTGGAGACCTCATAGCAGCCTTCCACTATCTGAAGGGGGCCTACAAGGGTGCAGGAGAGGGACTCTTCATCAGGGACTGTAGTGATAGGACAAGGGGTAATGAGTTCAAACTTTAACAGGGGAGGTTCTTTACTGTGAAGGTAATGCTCCATCCCTGGCAGTGTTCAAGGCCAGGTTGCACAGAGCCTTGGGTGATATGGTTTAGTGTGAGGTGTCCCTGCCCATGTCAGGGGGGTTGGAACTAGATGATCTTAAGGTCCTTTCCAACCCTAACTATTCTATGATCCTATGATTATTATAGATTTAAACTCTAAAGCAATTACTGTTAAGCAGTTGTGTCTGGATAGATTAAAAAAGTGTTCCACAATAGCTATAAAAAGGTCAAGCAAGAAAGTTTTCCTTTTATGGAAAAGTTTATGGGAAACAGTAATTGGTTACCAGTGAAACTGTAGTAACCTGGCTACAACAAATCTCACATTTTAATCCACTCATATTACCAAATGAGGCAATTCTAAAATGATGAATCTATAGGCTGGGACATAAGATGCAAATTAAAAACTGGTGGTGACCAAGGCACCTGTGTTCACTGGCAAATAAGCCAACATGTGCAACAATGACTCCTGGTTATATAGCTAATTCAGTCATGCAAACTGGATTCCACAGCAAGCTCAGGACAACTTAAATCATGTCTGTATTTAGTTTCGTATTTCATAGGGTTTGAGATTCTTAATTCACAATATACTGTGTACGTATTGTCAATAGATGAAACACTACCTTTCAGTAGCTCCTAGAGAACTTAATATTAAAGCAAGAAAGCAGAAAGATTAAGGTACTGTTTTGGGGTTATGGCACATCTGTGAGGACAGAAAGATGAAGGTACTGTTTTGGGGTTATGGCACATCTGTGAGGACAGAAAGATGAAGGTACTGTTTTGGGGTTACGGCACATCTGTGAGGACAGACCACCAAAAGCTGTGTAGTAATTTAAATCAACACATAACTAGTACTAGATAGCTTTGGACTTTTCACTCTAGAAAGCTATTTCAAGTTGCCTACATACTCAGATGTACTGAGTAACTTTGAACATTGCCTACTTTCTTCAAAGAATGAGCTAGAAATTGTATTTTGTTTCACATGGCAGCTGTACCCAATTGTTATCAATTCCATGGACACAGAATCAGAAAACAAAACAACTGCTGAAACCCTATGATGTGTTAAAGTTTCAAGCGAAGTGTAGAAGACTAGAATTTGGCAATAATAGAAAAAATAACCAGATGAAGTACGTGATTTGAAGCAGATTATGTTCAAATTGCGTCACAGATTCACTAATTTATATAAATGTAAAACTGTTCTGTAACTGCTCTTCAGTAGACAAAGTGAAACAATGCAATTATTTCACATACAAAATAAGTTGTCAGATCTATGACCTAGACCAGAAGTAGAAGGCGAAGATTGTTGGGGAATGTTTGGAGGAAAATAATTGTAGTATTCTACCTAGAAGTTACAAAAGAAATAATTAGAAAATAATTGCATGTTTTATGATCCATTTTGCTTTGAATCTTGTTTCTCTCTTTTTCTGTTTCACTCTTTGTTCTTTCTGCTTCCAGTTTGATGTTTGTTACTTCCAATTTATGTGAATGTGTAAGTTCTTTTACCTATGAATTATGGGGGGGGGGGGGGGGGGGGAATAACCAAAATAAATGTATATACATATTCACAGCTTTACTGCAATTTTTTTCATGTGATACTTTGCTAACAAGAAAATCTCCCAGATAATCATGGACGAAGCTTATTTTAAACGTATCTTAAATTTTTTTTCATCTACTGTTTTCCTAAAGGCAATCCTGAATATCCACTCTTGTAGATAATTTTTAATGGCAATACAAATTCTAATGGTGATGATATAGATACTGTAACACTAAAGCTGTTAACATGATCTGATTCCCCAAATTATAGTAAGTACTATTACAGGTTTTTATTAACTCCTCAAGTCACACACTGAAGATTACTGAATCATCTTGATTACTGAGT
Source organism: Pezoporus wallicus (assembly GCF_028554395.1). Lineage (NCBI taxonomy): Eukaryota > Metazoa > Chordata > Aves > Psittaciformes > Psittacidae > Pezoporus > Pezoporus wallicus. The sequence continues at coordinate 808,659 of NW_026635478.1, forward strand.
CATCTTGAAATGCTATTTTCTATATTCTCTGATTAAAAAAGTGCTCAAACACAACATCCATTCCAGGAACCAAGCTGTCCAACTATTGATGTGTATTTCATCTTTAACCAGCCAGTTATTATAAGCTACAGTGTAGAAAAGTTACTGTTTCACAAAGTCTTGATGATATATGCACAGATGCACAGGATTGCCTCTGAAAACTGGGTTTCTGAGTAAATACTATGCACTCTGCAAGCCAGCCTCTGAATATTTGGTTATTTCTGAAAAGACTACTCATTGGGAATATCTTGATATGACACTGATCCAAACTGCGTAAGACCCTGATGCCTCGCTAACTCAAGCATTAGCATGTCAGTTTACACATACTTCGCTTCTGACTACAGATCCCTCAAACTTACACAAACTTAAATATAACCTCCCTGAGTAAAACAAAACAATGATATGCAAAACCGTATTATCGATTGCTCCCCCAGCTAATTTCAATTGGTAACTACTTATAGTGACTCTGGCCTCCTAGGGTGCCACACTACTTTCTCAAAATCCAGGTCTTTATAGTTTTTTTAAGTGTATTTCAAATCAAATACTTCTCTACAACTGTGACATACATAGAAAATGGCCCCAATAAAAGCAGGAGTTTTAAGAACATCAAATCAAAGAAAATTACTGCTTGCATGGAAACTTTCTATAGTTTAGGCATTTGTACGCAGTAATTACACGGTCAATAAGAATTAAGTATCTAGAGGAAAGCAATTACAATGAAAATCTATTCACAATGACAAACGTAATTACAACCTGCTTGCATATACAGTGGCAAAAGGTTAAGAATGACATACTAGCTTATTAAGTAACTACATGGTGGCTTTGGTTCCTTAAATACTAAGTTGTGAACATTTCAGGGCAACTTGCAAAGATTTAAGGTGTTTTTTTTAAGGCACAATGTCTGGAAGACAAATGTACTCATGAATAATTTTGAGTGGGCGCTGAAGGGGGTGGAGGTCAGTATAGAAATTAGTATCTACTTTCTTCCCTTCAAGAAACACCACTCAACATTTTACATTTCTCTACTTCTTTCTGGAAGTGAGCAGAAACCACCACTTGATACAAAAAGTAAAGACTTTAAATGATCCATATATTCTGATAGACAATTGACTAAAAAACGTTTAGCAGAAGTTTTCCTCTCCTATTTATTACTCCTGTGACACAAGTATGGCACATTGTATAAAGTGGCTTTAAATAGTGGTAGAGGTTTTTAGCCTATTCTTAAGGTAAATTAAAACTTTTTTGGATTAAGGACCAAAATGAAATCCCTCATAAATGTGAACTGGAAAGCCTGTTTTGAATTAAATTTGAGATTGTTAAAGAACAACTATGGTAGAAGTTAAAAGTTTTCTTCCTGTATTGTATCTTTCTTGAGGTATCTTACGACAATACTAACTTCTGTACCCATACAAAGCCCATAGCTTTGTCATTTTGGAGTGTACATTCAAAAATGCAGGACAGCTTTATGTCAACAGAGAGCTTAAAATAAATCTGCGTTCAGACACATATAGAAGGCCAAAGTGCCTGGCTTTACAGTTACTTCATAACTAACTAGAGCTTCTCCAGGAAGGTAAGAAAACAGGGGATTAAATTTGCTACCAGGAACTGACAGATGTGACAAAAAATTATCTCACAGTATTCTCTAGAGAAAGGAGGGCATAAAAGTAGAAAGCTACTATTTACCCAAGTAACTTCCATCAGTTCCATCAGTTGTCCAGATAATTTATTAATTTCAGATTAGCATGATGTCTCAAATTCCATCACAAATGCAATTAAAAAAAACATTAAGCAAGGCTACTGACTGTCATTTATCAGAAGGCAAGTCTATTCTTACTTACAATAGCACAAATGATATTGTGATGCATCACTGAACAAACCCACAGAGACAGCTTTAGGCTAAGTCATAAAAGTGTTTTGAGAATTGAGAGAACAGAAATAAACACTACATTATGAAATGGCATCATACTGACAAGCCATCAAGTGCCAACATTTTCACAGTGTTCAAGCAGCTTTGTCATCAGATATATTTTAAGCTATGGCAATTTTCTATGTACCTCAGCTTCATATTGTATTTTCTTCTCTTCTAAAATACGTGAATGTTCTTCCTGTTGATGTTCAAATTCTGACTTCAGAAAAGCATGTTCATAGCGAAGTTTGTTATACTCTGTTCTGTACTTTTTCAATTCCTAGGTTAGACAGAAAAAACACAAAAATATCTATCAGTGATGTTTTCAGCTTTATTTTCTTCAAATGTCCATTCAGTGTTCCTATCATTTCAAAAGTTATATTGATGAACTGAATCCCTTCCTCTCCCTCTTCCAGGGTTTCAACAGTCACTGCCTGGGGCAATAATACCAGAAAAAAAGAATGTTATACTTTGCTCCCCTTTCAGTTTTGATTTCCTAAGGTTTGAGGAACAACTATAAACTGGTGATCACAATTCTAAAAGAAACAGAATTTCAATACATACTACTTACATTTCCTAGCTTCCGAAGAAGTTCTGTCATAGAAGATTCTAATTCCTCCTGTATTTGTGCTTTTAACAGTTCTAATTTTTGAGGAGTTATCACCTTAAGATAGAAAAGTATCATAAATAACTAGTCATAGTAATTTATTTGCACTGTCATACGACAAACAGCCAGGAATAAAGTATTTCAAATATGATTTTAGGAATCCTGCTTAATATTCTATGTTTTTCTAAAGACTTTTCAGTAATAGTTACAGAAGAAAAAAAGATGTATTAGTAAACTACAAATATTCTGGGAAGATAACAGAAGCATTTAAAACATCAGTATTTACTGGTAGAAGCAATGCAAATGTCAAGATGAATCGCCAAGAGATTTATGTCCTGGAGGGGTGGGGGGATAAAGAATTAGAGCTTGGGAAAACTTAAACAGTAAGGGAACCAACCCCAAAGAATCAAAATGAGCAATACCAACCCAATTATTTGTAAAACATTAGATACAAGGTATCTGTTGGAGCTTATGTATTAGACTGAAATGAAACTAAGATCAGGAAAGATTCCCTGCTTTAAGCTCCAAGCTACATAGTAATTTGTTAACTTTTCTTGGGTATGGCTAATACAGCAAACTATCTACAAAGAAAAAGTGTTATAAAAAAAACAATCTCATCCACAACCTGTGACATATTCCATTTATTCTACTTTCCTTCCACTTGTATCCTGAAGTCCCTGAAAATTAATTCTAGTCATAGTAGCAGGGCATATGTCCTCCAGTCAAGAGTCTGGGATCCTTTGTTAGATGCTGAATTTGTTTTCTAAGAACATCAGAAATGTTCTTAGAAATGTTTGTGTATTAGTTTAAGGAAAAAAAAAAAAAAAACAGTTATAGAAAGTATCACCCAAGTTACCTTAAAGATTCAGGGGTTTTTACTTGTTTCTGTGTTTCTTGGTTTGGTGGCATTTTTTTTAAGATAGAGATGATTCTCCCCATAACAGGGGAGCATGCACAAAGACCGAAAAGTCTTGCTATTAACATAGGACATAACAAGAGAATTTGGAAGATTTGGTTAAACTAGAAAACAATAATTTCAATCCATAGTCAGTCACCCTGAAGAAACTTTACTCAGGTTGGGTGGATTTCCAGACACCTGAACTATATTCAATCTAGGTATATACATGTTACATAACCAGAAATATATACATGGCCCTATTAAAGGACCTAACACCATATTAGGTCCTGACAGTAAATGATCTCACTTGCATCTTCAGGTTTTCCAGCTCTCGTGTTTTATCCAGCAACACCTCTTCATATTCAGAAAAAAGCTGCTGAATATTCTCGTGTACAGTCTGCTTTTCAGCTAACAGTCGTTGTGATTTTGTATATTCCTCCTGTAATCTGCAAGATAAAAACAATTTATTTTACATTTACTCTCTAAAATTAGATATTAAAGCTCAAAAACCTCACATGCAGAAGCAAATGGCAAGTTAGAACTAAACTATTACTATCTTCTTCCTGTAATATACTGAAAAGGTATCCCATATTTACAAGCATAACAAGTATTGCAAAACCATAATCTGAAATGTCCTGAGGTATTCTGAATTGTTTATTCTCTAATATGAACAACGCTCTGTCCTTAAATACAGAAATAGCTAACACACGCAGGCACAAATCCCTCCCACATATTAACAGTTGAGATTAAGAAACCTGTTTAAATTACCTTAGAATTTCTGTCTTCACATTTTGATAATATACTTTATTGTATTCACATTGCATTCTTTCCTCAATCAGAAGTTTTAGTAAATTTTCTGAATCAGCGGTATCACTACTTTCAGGCATGGAAGGAAGAGGGCTACCTGAAGCCTCCATTTTATGATTGACTGTTCACAACAAGTATGGAGAAGACAAAATTAACTTATAACTAATCTACAATGCCATCCACTTTTTCTGCTGATATCCCAGAAGATCAAGTCACCTGATGAAATACAAAGACATGAAATCAGCAGTCAAGCACATTCACTGTTCAAAGATTTCACATGCCACTTTTGCTTTCAAGTACAGAAGACTCCTGGCTCTGCTGTAACCTGGGTTAGAGACCTTTACCGAAAGAGCAACTCTGTTCATTCTGCCTAGTCCCTACCAGGGACATGAATAACATGGATATTATTGAAGTCAATACAAAATAAGCACAAGCACTTCTATCTGACAGATTACATGGAATGTTATTTTTCCTTATGCTGTACACTGAGAATCAAACTGCGATGCTAGTAATGCCCTAATTATGCCCTGTTAATCAGAGTTCAAGCAAAGGCCAAAGACATCAGACACATAGTACTTTTACTACTACTGATTACAAGGCACAGTCTGTCACACTATCCTAACAAGTTGCACTACTCAGTACAGTCATTTGCACATACAATACGTTCATCTTCCAACTGAAACGATGGTACTACTCAATACCATCATTTCAGTTGGAATAAGAGGAGATCAGTTGGGGCTGTTCAGCCTGGAGAAGAGAAGGCTGTGTGGAGACCTCATAGCAGCCTTCCAGTATCTGAAGGGGGCCTACAGGGATGCTAGGGAGGGACTCTTCATTAGGGACTGTAGTGACAGGACAAGGGGTAATGGGTTCAAACTTAAACAGGGGAAGTTTAGATTGGATATAAGGAGGAAATTCTTTCCTGTTAGGGTGGTGAGGCACTGGAATGGGTTGCCGAGGGAAGTTGTGAATGCTCCATCCCTGGCAGTGTTCAAGACCAGGTTGGATGAGGCCTTGGGTGATATGGTTTAGTGTGAGGTGCCCCTGCCCATGGCAGGGGGGCTGGAACTTGATGATCTTAAGGTCCTTTCCAACCCTAACTATTCTATGATTCCATCATTCTCACTGCTGAATTCTTATCAAGCCCTCCCTGGAGAAGAGTTAAGGTTACATGGACAGTCTGGAAGATACCAGTCCAAAATTTAGCCCTGAAATACATCATTAATACATGTCACTTCCTTGTTTTCTTGTGGTTTCTTGTGACCTTTCCAGAAAGTTTTGCTAAATGTGACAGCATCAGACTGGTGTGAGAAAGCTTCAAATTGACAGATGCCAAGAAATGAGGAAGTGTTCTAACAAGCCTCATTAGTTCTTTTCAGTATTAGAAGCAAGATACATTAATCTGATCATTACTGACACTTCTAAAGGATCTAAGAGAGTGAGGACTGTAAGTGAGTTTTAGGGAAATTAAAAAGCTTTGAAACTAACTCCTCTGCCATTTTAGCTTTTGGCATAGCTGGACTGATGCCTAAGAACACCATGGTTGCAGTGTACAAAGTGTAATTCAGAGTTATAAAGTGTAATTCTGTACAAAGTAAAACTCAGTAAAAATGTTAGATCTCCACCATCACTGCAAATACATCATCTTCTTTACATATACACTTGAATATAAAATGTTTTTTTCCATTCCACTCTTTAAATCTTTCATGTATCTATCTTTAAACACTTACCATGTGATTTCATAAATCCCTGAACTATAAGCAAGTTGAAAATCTATCTTCCACATATGAAAATAAACACTGCATGGCAGTGCCTATTCCACTAGAAGACATAATAATGTCAAGAGAGTCTGATATTTAAGTTTACTTTCCCATTTTTCTTTTCTCCATTACCAAGATGGTGTACTGGGTTTTGCAAGGTTTTGATAGCAGGGGGGCAACAGGGGCAGCTTCTGTGAAAAGTTGCCAGAAGCTTCCCCCATGTCCAACAGAGCCAATGTCAGGGGCTCCAAGACAGACCCACTACTGGGCAAGGCTGAGCCCATCAGCGACAGTGATAGCACCTCTGGGATAAGATAGTTAAGAAGGGATAAAAATAGTTACTGAGCAGAAGCAATTGCAGTCAGAGAAAGAGGTGAAAATATGTGAGAAAACCAACTCTACAGACACACAGGTCAGTGCAGAAGGAGGTGAGAAAGCACTCCAGGCACCAGAGCAGATTCCCCTCCAGCCTGTGGTGCAGCCCATGGTGAGGCAGGCTGTGCCCTCACATGGTGAGATGCAACACTTGGAGGCCCACGGTGGAGCAGATCTCCACCTGCAGCCCATGCAGGACCCCACACTGGAGCAGGGGGATGCCCAAAGGAGGCTGTGACCCTGTGGGAAGCCTGCACTGGAGCAGGCTCCTGGCAGGACTGTGGCCCCATGGAGAGAGGAGCCCACGCTGGAGTGGGTTTGCTGCAGGACTGATGACCCTACAGGGTACCCACGCTGGAGCAATCTCCTCCTGAAGGACTGCACCCTGTGGAAGGGCTCCATGCTGCAGCAGTCCATGAGGAACTGCAGCCTGTGAGAAGGACTCACATTTGAGCGGTTCTCCTATGGGAGGGACCCTACACTGGAGCAGTGGAAGAGTGTGAGGAGTCCTCCCTGAGGAGAAAGAAGCTGAAGAGACTGTGTGTGATGAACTGACCACAGCCCTCATTCCACATCATCCCCCTGTGCCACTGGAGGGGAGGAATCAAAGAATTTGAGAGTGAAATTAAGCCTGGAAAGAAGGGAGAGGTGAGGGAAGGTGTTTTTAAAATTTGGTCTTATTTCTCATTATTCTACTCTCGACTTTGATTGGCAACAAATTAAACTCATTTCCCTGAATCGAGCCTGTTTTGCCCATGACAGCAACTGGTGAGTGATCGTGATCTCTGTCTGTGTCCTTGTGTCGATCCACATGTCCTCCCCTCTATCCAGCTGAGGAGGTGAGTGACAGAGAAGCTTGGTGGGCACCTGGTGTCCAGGCAGGGTTAACCCACCACAGATGGAAAAAGGTCAGAGGAAAATCTATACCACTTACACCACCAGTATAGGCAAAGTGACAACAGCAACTTTGTATTCTGCTTTGCCCAGATTTGCTGAGAGACTAAGGGGGAAGAACTCCAAATAAAGAATGTTCTTCCCAGGGATTGTCCTCTACATACAGTCAATTTCAAACATTAATAGCACAAGTTCTGAAGAACCTTCTAATCTACAGAGTATCTGTTTTTCATTCCTGAATTTTTATTAGTTGTTGACAAACAAAAGACAACAACAATTTCCAAATTCAATGTAAGACATTTTCAGTTGTTAAACCAACAGCTGTATGAGGAGACCTGGTCAATGATCCTAAGGACAATAAACCATATGAAAGAACAGAAAGTTCTGGTACACAGGGAAAACCCAAGATAGCACAACCCTAAGAATTTCTAAGCATACCAACATGATCACTGTAAAAAAAAACACAAACAAACAAAAAACCCCACCAGACAGTAGTACCTTTCTCTGTCTCAGGTCTTTGCTTCCATAAGCTATAGATACCAATGTAACTATCAAACTGTAGGCTAGAACTCACAATTAGGAACACAGGATCTGAAGTCAGGTCTGAATCCTGCAGCTTATGTAAGTAAGAGGTATTTCTGAAGTGCCATAAGAGATACAAAGTCAAAGACCAAAAAAACATGACTTATTCTGAGAGCCTATCAACCAAAAGAAAAAGATAAATGGAAATGCAACCTTTCGGATTCTCAGTTCCAAACCGCTGTAGGTGAGAAGTATATTCTCTCCTCGCAGCTTTTGCTAATATCAGAAAGTGCACAAATTATAAATCAAGACACACACCTGGTCAGGTATTCATCTGCATGAAGATTTCATGAAAAATTAAAAAGGAAAGAACAGAAGGGGGAAAACTGCAGCTGACAAAACAACTGTTTCAGACGGCAAAAAACAGTATGTTTTCTAGGAAACAAAACTATTTTGGCTTGCAGGGACATCTAGTGGCAAATTTCATTATTTACATTCCTGGTGACAAACTAATTACAGTAACAGAAAGATTTCGTTACTTCAGGAGAGCTCTTTCCTTGAAATCACTAATAGAAACTTGTAATATTTAACCTAATCACATTCTTACAATAAAAAACTCCCACTTCCCCCACGCAAAAGAAAAAGGAAATATGTAAATCATACAATAAATCCTGGCAGTGAACTGTCAATAGCAAACATTGCTTAGGGCTACAGATATTGTAAATATATTACTATGAAGAATTTCTTCAGTGCTAATGGATTGCACTACTTGCTTATAGTCAATGAATGAACCTTCGATAATCTTCAAAATTACACAGACTACACCCATCATTTCTGAGAAATACTTCAAGGAACACAAGTTAAAATTTGTTCCTCTCTTGGAGATCTGTTCAAGAGCTAAAAAAACAAGCCATAAAACATAATTTAAAGAAACTAAAACCACATCATACCTAAAATTAATCCTCCACCTACACATTGGCCAAATTTTATCAAGTTACAGAACTGCAAATTCGTATCAGTCACCCTATACTTATACTAGGAAACCTTAACATAATTTTTTGCAAGCATAAATAAAAACGTATTGCTACAGAAACCTGAAACACAGGAACTGCACTCTCAGTAGCTAAAATAGCAATATTTATTTTAGAATATCTAGCTAAGTCAGTCACATTTCCAAGCATCACCTTTGTTTTTCATCTCCAATTTCTTATTTTCATACAGAGAGAAACATGGCTTAAAGACCTCCTTCACACCTCTCTCTTCTTCATATCTACACATTGTGAAAGGGACTTTCTTCTTTTAAAAGACTTTTCAGCTATATTATTTTAAACTTTTGTTTACTACAAGCACTTTAAAAGGCAAGAATTCCTGCATTTAGAGAAAAATATGAACATATCAACATAAATACATTTATTTTTATTGTAATCTGTTTATAACAATGTGGCTTTCTTCTAGCTTACATGGTATAACCAGACTACATGATTTCAGCATGTACTGGTAATTTACCTGGGTGACATATGTAACTCACTCACAGCAATGTTTTCTCTACCACAGCCACACTTAAAGCATGTAAATTCATCATATTCAAACACCATTTTAAACAGATGATACAATGAATGTAATTTTGCAGGTACTGATTAAACCAAACAAAAGTACTTAGCCTTGTGCTGTGTTTTGTTCAAGCAGTAAAAATCTCAGTAAAATCTGTGGAAAGCCAAACAGCTGTTTCACACAATGTAGAGTTCAATCCATTTGCCTGCTTCTGTCAGAACTCTACACTGCTTTATATGCTCTTTCTTTGCTTTTTTTTCGTGAGTCAGCGAAGGTCTTTTGAAACAACAATTTGCCACAAAGGATAAGTGAGACACTCACAAGCAGCACAGGCTCATGAAAGCGAGCTCTTCAAACACTACCCCTTCTCATCCCTGCTTAAGAGTCTACAATAAGACTAGATAATGCACTAATGAAAGTGTAATCCAATACAAGAGCTCACTGCCACCTCGCAGGGGAGGTTCCACTCCTCCTTTCTTCATTCCCACTCCAAGATTTATTATTCATCAGACCCTTTCATGAAATGATTTAACTCAAGAAGCCAACACACTTAAACAAGCAGAAAACACTCAATGGTTTTTCTGTGATGTCAGAGAGTCACACTAGCTCATGGAAGCATCCAACAAGCTACATCATCAGTGAAAGGAGGCAGCTGGTACTGGGTAAGAGAAAGGAACAAAGAGCCAAGCAAATAGGCACAAGGAGGAACAAGGCTTTCTCCTCTAAGGAGCAGAGAGTTGTCCCATCATGAGCTCATAAAAAACCAGCCTTGAACTAGACATCTAGTTTTTAGACAGTCAAAGTTAAGTGAAACAAATCCTACCTTAAGAAAATATGCCAGACACTCATGAGAGATCAGACTTCCCATGAACACCAAGTGAATAAAAGCCAAAACAAAACAATATATCATTTGAGAAATACGATAACATACCTCTCATTTCTGTAACAGTCCATATTCTACCAATCTACCATAAGCAACTTGCAACGGCCAAAGTAATCAAATTAAAAAAAAATATATAGGTGGAAAAATAACAAAGAGAAACATGAAAACCTTTATTATAGGAGTTCCATAATCTGGATGCTGCTCAGATATTGCTGAAGAGAATCCAGTGAATACAAACGCTTAATACCTTTACGTGCCCAAGTGCAGAAATTTGGAAGAACATCTGTATGATTTCTGTATTACAGAAGACATAAATGTTATTCAAACTATCACTTTCTCCACAACACTGTTCAAAATACACATCCCAACAATAATTAAGTGTACATTATTTAAGTGTCCATCCCTACACATCGCACGCAGCATTAATCACCCTTTCAATTTCTGTCTTACACTAAGAGATAGTTAATTATTTGGTGAAAAGCAATAAACAAGTTTGCATCTTAGCTCAGGATTTTTGCTTTAGCCACATACACTATTAAGTCAAACTGACAGCTGTTACTGAAGAAGCTGAAATGTTACAGGGGAGCAACACTTGGTAAATCTAGCTGTACTCAAGAACAGCTACTCTACATATGCCATGTATGTTTTCCGCTGTTTTTTCCTGACAAGGGACCTTCAAACACACATGAGAAACCTTTGCTCACTAGAATTTCACTCAAAGTTTTACTTGGGCCTACAGATGACTGCTTGATACAAACTGTTCTATATGCTACAATGAAAAAGCTCTTCTGAAAAATCACTTCCCTTTCATATTGAGTTAAAAAGACAGATGCTCAGACACAGCAGAGGTCTTCTGTTAGCGTATGTATTCTACACCTCCTGGATATATGGTTATATGTATCTTATGGTACATGGACAAAGAGCATGTGAGAGGCCGTGCAAGCTGTATACCACCATTTTTGTTGTTGATTTTCCTATGACTTACAGACATAGGAGCTTGGTCAGAGGAACAACACTACTAACGGGTGCCCCACCTCCAGAGGTGCAGAAAAAATAATCATTTTCCTCAAACTGCACACGGCTGAAGCTCGCTGGTGGAAAAGAAAGCATGCAAATGTAAACATCTGGAAGCCTGGCAGCGAGCACGCGCTTCCTACCCTTGACCTTGCGCTGGGTGACTCCCAAACCCACCACCCCACGGCCAGCCAACAGAAGGCTGTTACCACCACACGGAACACAAGACAAAGACGATTGCTCCCTACGATCTCTCTACCTATCCCTGCAACCTTCTGCTCTGCAACTAATGGTCGAGGGGACGACCGAGCGAGCAGGGCCGGAGCAAGGGCTGGAGGGCCTCCCAGCTTGTAGGCCAAGAAATGAAGCCCCAGTCAGGCCGGCCACAGCCCGCCCACCCCTCCCGGCCTCCCCTCACGCCTCGGCCAGCTCAGTCTGCAGCAGCGGCCGCCACCACACCAAGGAGTTTAAAAATGGCGCCCCATCTTCCTCCGCCCGTCGGGGTTCCGCGGGCCGCGGAGCACCCTGGGAGCCGGCTGAGGGCGGGGCAGCTTTGCCGCGGGCTGGCCGCGCCCCGAGCTCGCGGGCTTAGGGCGGTACGGGGGGCACCCGTCGCTGTGGTGGTGTGGTGAGGAGGGGTGTTGGTGGGCCGCTGTACCGGAACGACACCCGTCTGCTCAGCGCCGGGGGTTGCTGGCCCGTCGTACCGGAACAACACCCCTCTGGTGAGCGCGGGCTGTTTTCTAAAGCGCCGGGCTTGTGCCGCTGTGTATAGTGGTTTCCAGCCTCTGCGCCCGAGTGATGGGCTAGTCGTTGCAGTTCTGCTTAAGAAAGGAGGGGAAAGCGCTGGACCTGAGGCTCACAGCAGTTTATGGTAATAGGTATCTGAGGTAAAAAAGTATGCATTATGTGGCATTTCGCAACACAGACTCAAGTTGATGAAGAGACACAAATCCAACTTCATTGCAACCAAGCCCTTTTTTTCCCCTGTTTGGTACTTTCCCAACCAGCATATACATACAATGTTCTATCTCATTGCCCCCTGTAAAACTGTTCAGGTAAATAGTCTATCACAATGCTGCAGACCCTCTCACAACCCCCACATCCTCTGGCCTTCAATGCCCCAAGTCATCGCTCCAGGGTTTGTCAAAGCACCAAGGCCTCAGAGCTCCTTCCCAAACTGTTCTTCATACAAATCTTATTGCCTTCACTCCCCACAGCATTATGTTTTGTATTCAGTGGTACTAAGTAGCTGTTGTCTGACTGTTGTCCGGTGGCCAATACCGAGGTGAGCGCTCAGGCTTACGTAGCCAAGTACAAACCAAAACACATTCCGTGCTTTCCTGGCAGTGGCCGCTGTTTTCTGACAGAAATCAGCTGGTAGGAGCAGTTAGGATGCTGTAAACATGATCTTCTCATACACGTATTCAGTTTCTCCATAAAGTCTCTGGCTAAAGCGGGAGATTGATCCAGACGAGTATTGACACTCTCCTAATAAGATTAACAATCCTTTAATAAGGATTGAAATTGTCTTCAAGTAGTGTATTATAAGGTGGGTATTACTGATGACACACACACATCCCCAAGGAACACGAGAAAAGAAGCCAAGTGTTAAGTTTGCCATTAGCTTTATCAAGATCTGGAGATGACAATTGCCGTTGGCTCCCCTAGAGGTGGTTGTAAGCTCAGTTTATAAGAACGTGTCTGAAACATACTACAATCACTTCCACAGCTACAGTGAATGACAGGGGTTTAGTACTTACTTCACTGAAGTCTGACTGTGCAGACTGATGTTGCTGTACAGACATGTTGCGCTTGCGGTCAATACCTTTGCGATACTGGAAGTGAAGTAACAGTATTCAGTGTATACCAATGTATACCTATATTAAGTAGGTAACATTACAATAACTTGAAAGCTCACCTTCCAAAATGAACTAAAATTTAATTTTGATGCAAAATGGCAAAAGAAAAAAAAAAGAGAAAAAAGAAGCTGCAGTTCTACATGGCTTTACAATGCAAAAAATCTTTTAAAAAGAATGATGAGGCTGCATACCTGATTCTTGGTTCTGTATTAAATTTGCTTAATTTGGTATCAGTCTTAATTCTGCATCAAATTTGCTCATTTTAAATTTTTTTTTTCCACTATCAGCTGTAACAATATTAATGGTAACTAAGGTCAAACAGAAGTCTTCCTCCCTCTTACATCTTCATTAACAGGAATGGTAGCATGCTCCAGACTCTTTGGTTCTATTAGTGTCTGTTCACATCAGGGTTATACAGCTATAATTGATTGGAAAACTATTGATTTACATGAGAAACATGACATCAGGAATCTATGTCACTCAGCGTGAGCTCTGAGGGAGACATAGCATAAGAACTGCAAAATTTAAGATTATTTAACTAAAACCAACAGACAGGGTTGGCTGTCTCTTCCAAGCTGATTTGGTGATAAGGGTGCAGTTTCTGTGTAATCATTTCCAGTGTGTAATCTTATTCTAAAAGGATGACTCAAGATGGTGGAAATCATGTTACTTTATTTTTGCCTCCACCTTTTTCACACTCATTCAAAAAGGGTACTTGTTTCCCTCTGAGGCCCACTGAGTCAGGTAATTCCAGTTAATCACCTGGTACCCACAGTTTTGAAGTACAGGTGGTAATGATACTGCTCTTGGTCACAGTGACCATCTCCCTCCATGTCTCACAGCAATGTGAGAAGCAGCGCTAAAAACCTGCTCCTACCTCTGCTTGCTTTAAAAATAGAGCTGCTGTAGTGACTGAGATAGATTTGACCTGGGAGTCTTGTAGAGTACAGAGAAAGAGAGAGAAAAAGCAACAGACAAAATGGAGTCCAAGGGCATGAGGAGGAGAGGGCTGAAGGAAGAAGGAATTTAGAGCAGGCGTGTAGGGCTTATGGGTACAGCAAAGAGGGTCGAGCAAGAGGGAGAAATAGCTAGAAAATTAAGGCTAGAAATATTACAGGACAACTGGGGGGAGAGTAGAGAGGTAAATATCGTGAAGTTATCTTGTTGAGGAGAGAGGGGAAATACATATAGGGGTTGGTTTGTTTGCTTTTTCTTTATGTCAGTCTTCTAATTAAGTCAGTACCTAAAGGATGCTGGTATAGTACCTTTATAATATGTTAGGTTTTTCCAAGTGGCAAGTTCCCCTTTTTGAAACATCTCCCACAGCAGAGATGTTTTTCTAGAAATAGAAATATATGCAGCTATAGATATCAGTAGTTTATTTTACAGAAAGTGAAGTCTCTTTAAGGTACACTGTTTCAATTCACTGTGGGGCTTAAGTAAAAGCAGATAAATCCTCAAGCTCCTGTAGCCCAGTGGTGTATCTTTAGAGAAGGGTTTTGCTGTTATGCACACTTGCTGTTGGTCATACCTGTAGTTTAATCCCCGCTTAGTTTACGTCACCTCGACCTGAATCCAAACTAGCAGGATAGAGGTCATGAGGGGAATTAGTGTTGGGAATACAAGCTCTGTTCAGCCTCTGGGTCAGCAGAGCCTTAAAGCATCCAAATAGTTTCATTGTCCAATACAACTGTGGCAGAGGTGTCTGTGACCGAGTAGTGTGCTCTTTGTGGTGGAGAGTTAAAACCAGACATTGCTGTGTGTAGATTTCTTGAGAAAAATAATATCTTTGCCATTACAAAATCAGAAGACAAAATTGCTTTTAAGTGCCATAGTGTTGATAAGAGTGCTAAGAGTCTTCCCTGGTTAAACTTGGAGGTTTCAGCATTGAGCTCAGTAGAGCTGGAATGTAATTTTTACCACATAGAACATCAGTAGATATAAAGCATGAGGCAGTTTATGAAGCCATTATTCAGGCAATTGTGTTTGTCGTGGTTTAAACCCAGTCAGGTAACTCGTTCACTCACTCCCCCCTTTCTTTCCCTCCCCCTACTCCCAGAGGGACGGAGAGGAGAATCGAAAAGAATGCAACTCCCACAGGTTGAGATAAGAACAGTTTAGTAACTAAGGTATAACACAGATCACTACTGCTACCACCAATGATGATAATGATAAAGGAAATAACAAGGGAAGAGAATACGACATCTCAGCACCAGCTGACCGATAACTCGCCCCCCAAGCCCGACCAAGCTCCGACCGATACCTCCTCCAACCCTGCAGTCTCCCAGCCCTTCCGGCTAACGCCCAGTTACATCCCGGGCATGACGTGCTGTGGTATGGAATACCTCTTTGGTCAGTTTGGGTCAGGTGTCCTGTCTCTGCTTCCTCCTGGCTTCCCCTCCTCCCTGGCAGAGCATGAGGCTCACAAAGTCCTTGGCCAAACCAAAACATCGCTATCAGCTCTGTTCCCAGGCCGAAAGTCAAAACACAGCACTGCACCAGCTACCAAGAAGGAGAAAAATGACTGCTACTGCTGAACCCAGGATAGTGTTCTATGGGACTACTGATCACATACGCAGTGTGTTCTCTATTTTTCTGTTCAGCATGTACGTTAGAGTATCTTGTGCTTATAAATACTGATCTTCTGCGTCCTTCCATTTCAAACATGTGTCTGTGACTGTGGGGAAAAACAATGTTTCCCAGACCAATTTATTAAAATGGTATTCAACAGAAAAATGAAGAGGGAATTCACTGGGCTGTGAGATTTCATGTTCATGTATATTGTTCTTATGTAACACAGGCATCAGTCCCAACTGTACTTTCATTTCCATTGGATTGACTCCATTGTAGCCACTAACGGAGTTTTTCCAAATTTAAACACACAGATGGGTAGAATCATGCACTGACAAAGTGAAGGGATCACAACTACATCAAATGCAAGCTCAGTTCCTACAGTTTCTGTCAAAAGTGTGTCAATGATTCTTTCAGCAGCTTAGTGCTGGCCAGCTTCAGAGATTAACACAGGGGAGTCCAGTCTCTGCTTTACTTCTGTCTGAATCTGGAAGGCTGCACATGAAAGGTAACACAACATCAATCTACTGGGTAACTTCACAAAACTAATGAGTTGTCACATCAGTCAACAGTCCAAACAGGAATTGAGGAGAATACAGCATGGAGATTTCTTCTTCCAATTACATCAACTCTGTAATAGCTGCTGTGGGTGGCAGAACCTGTGCTTTGATTGCTGTCCTCTTCCACGGTAGCACAATGGCACACATGCATTCAGGAAGCATCTATAACCAAGTTTAAACTGCACTGCTCAGCGTCTAAACCAGCAAGTTCAAAACAGGCTTCAGTGTTGCAAAATGAGTTGCGATGTAGCAGCAAATGAAGTCTTGGGTGTCTTCAGCTAGTTTCTGCACA
Source organism: Pezoporus wallicus (assembly GCF_028554395.1). Taxonomy (NCBI): domain Eukaryota; kingdom Metazoa; phylum Chordata; class Aves; order Psittaciformes; family Psittacidae; genus Pezoporus; species Pezoporus wallicus. The sequence continues at coordinate 825,200 of NW_026635478.1, forward strand.
TTAGTGCAACTTTGGTTCTCAGGGGCATTGGGGGCACCAACACAAAGCATTTTAGAATCATAGAATAATTAGGGTTGGAAAGGACCTTAAGATCATCTAGTGCGAACCCCAATGCCATGGGCAGGGACACCTCACACTAAACCATATCACCCAAGGCTTCGTCCAACCTGGCCTTGAACACTGCCCGGATGAAGCATTCACAACCTCCCTGGGCAACCCATTCCAGTGCCTCACCACCCTAACAGGAAAGAATTTCCTTCTTATATCCAATCTAAACTTTCCCTGTTTAAGTTTGAACCTGTTACCCCTTGTCCTGTCACTACAGTCCCTAATGAAGAGTCCCTCCCTAGCATCCCTTATAGGCCCCCTTCAGATACTGGAAGGCTGCTATGAGGTCTCCACACAGCCTTCTCTTCTCCAGGCTGAACAGCCTGATCATCCTTGTGGCCCTCCTCTGGACTTGTTCCAACAGTTCCATGTCCTTTTTATGTTGAGGACACCAGAACTGCACACAATACTCCAGGTGAGGTCTCACAAGAGCAGAGTAGAGGGGCAGGATCACCTCCTTCGACCTGCTGGTCACGCTCCTTTTGATGCAGCTTTCTGGGCTGCAAGTGCACACTGAAGCTGGCTCATGTTCATTTTATCATCGACCAACACCCCCAAGTCCTTCTCCACAGGGCTGCTCTGAATCTCTTCTCTGCCCAACCTGTAGCTGTGCCTGGGATTGCTCCACCCAGGTGTAGGACCTTGCACTTGGCATGGTTAAACTTCATGAGGTTGGCATCAGCCCACCTCACAAGCATGTCAAGGTCCCTCTGGATGGCATTCCTTCCCTCCAGGGTATCAACCAAACCACACAGCTTGGTGTCATTGGCAAACTTGCTGAGGGCGCACTCAATCCCACTGTCCATGTCAGCGACAAAAATATTGAACAAGACCGGCCCCAACACCGATCCCTGAGGGACACCACTCATTACTGGTGACCAGCCGGACACTGAGCCATTGACCACAACTCTTTGTGTGGGTTGTATTTCCCTTTTTCCAATTGTCAGGAACTTCACCTGACTGCCATGATTTCTCAAATATGATGGACAGTGGCTTAGCAACTTCATTCGCCAGCTCCTTCAGGACCCATGGATGGATCTCATCAGGACCCATGGACTTGTGCACGTTCAGATTTTTGAGATGGTCTCGAACCAGTTCCTCTCCTACAGTGGGCGCAAGGTCTTCATTCTCACAGTCCCTGTGTCTGCCTTCCAAGACTTGAGTGGTGTGGTCACAGCCTTTGCCAGTGAAGATGGAAGCAAAGAAGTCATTCATAACCTCAGCCTTCTCCAAATCCTGTGTAGCCAGTTCTCCTGAGAGCTTCCTGAGGGGGCCCACATTGTCCCTAGTCTGGTTTTTATTTGCTACGTACCTATAGAATCCCTTCCTCTTATCCTTAACACCCCAGCCAAGTTTAATTCTAACTGGGCCTTAGCTTTCCTGACCTGGTCCCTAGCTTCCCAGACAACATCACTGTATTCTTCCCAGGCCACCTGTCCTTGCTTCCACCTTTATAAGCCTCTTTTTTCATTTGAATTTTCCTCAGGAGCTCCTTATCCATCCAAGGAGGTCTCCTGGCCCTCCTGCTGCACTTCCTTCTGGGTGGGATGCAACACTCCTGAGCTTGCAGCAGGTGATCCTTGAATATCAACCAACAGTTTTGGGCCCCCCTGCCCTCTAGGGCTGTATCCCATGGAACCTTCCTAAGCAGGTTCCTGAAGAGGCCAAAGTCTGCTCTTTTGAAGTCCAGGGCAGTGAGCTTGCTGCACGCTCTTCTCACTGTCCTGAGGATCTCAAATTCGACCATCTCATGATCTCTGCATCCAAGGCTGCCCTGGAGCATCACATTTCCAATGAGCCCTTCCCTGTTGGTGAGCACGAGGTCAAGCATGGCACCTCTCCTTGTCAGCTCCTCTATTACCTGCAGAAGGAAGTTGTCTTCCACACAATCGAGGAACCTCCTGGATTGCTTGTGCCAGGCCGTACCGTCCTTCCAACAGAGGTCAGGGTGGTTGAAGTCACCCATGAGAACAAGGGCCTGCGAGCGTGAGGCTTTTCCTATTTGTCTATGGAGTGCTTCATCCGCAGGTTCTCCTTGATCAGGCGGTCTGTAACAGATCCCCACAGTAATGTCTCCCATAGCTGTTTTCCCTTTAACCCTGACCCACAAACTATCTGTTAACTAATCACCTGTTCCCAGGCAGAGTTCCATACTCTGTGTACATTGCTGGTAATGGTTATTTGTCTCATCCGCTGATCAACAACGCTGTATTGTGACCACTACTTGGCTATGAGGGACACTTCTCTTGGTGTGCCAAGTCAAACAGCACCATTTTCCTCTCTGCTTTTCTATTTTTGTGTGCTAAAACAGTTGCCAGGGTGTGTTATGCATGCTTCAAAGCCAGAGTTATAAACAACTCTGAGCATAGCTTATGAACGAGATGCATTTTTTCACATCTGGTTTGCCGCTGCAGGGATTATTCAGCCCATGCCAGAAGTGGGCAAAAGTTATTGGCGGCAGGGGGGAACCTGCTGCTTGTGGAGTCAGCCATAATACAGGCTGAGTTCCAGGCGTCCATGGGAAACTCAGCATAACACAAGCTTGAAAAGTCTGCAGGTGACATGGGGAGCCACTGTGTGCCATTTCTTCAAATAGGTGGAAACAGGAAGTACAACATGAGTGCAAAGCCACATGCTGTCACTGCACTGTTTTTACTCTGTTCTTGGTATAAAAATATCATCGTTCCCCAGGCTGCCAGTGCCAGCTGACAAGACCTCTGCTTTGTGAGAAACACATGCAAATATGTTGCTAATAGCTAATGTCAGCTATTGTTAGCTATTAGGCATGTCAGTATTACATTTTTGGCACAAGTGACCAAGAATCCTGACAAGAATGTAAAAATTCAGCTTAGGTTTCTAACTCAGTTTTCCAAAACTAAACCCAAAGCGAGTCCAACCGCCTGGCACACTGCAAACATTTGCTCAGCATGTTCACCCAAGCTCATACCTCATTTGATGTTTGCAGTTTTGCCATGGCATAGCTGTAAATAAAATTCCAATTACCACTTTTGGTCAAAGCTGCAGAACGCTCAGTTTTATAAGGATTATAAAGGTGGGGCCTGTGCTGAAGTGAACAACTCTGTCACTGTCTATTGACTAAATTTGTTAGCAACAAATTAAAATGAAGGGGGACTCGAGTGATCAGGCAGTATGTTTAAGAAACAATGCTCATCATCAAAGAAATGTAAATATTTTTATTTTAAAAAATGTAATGGCACCTTAGAGGCAGTCATGACTACACAACAAAATATACAAAACCTACATTGTCGTAGTTGCATCTTTCCACAGTGCTGCACAAAATGAAGATGGTATGAGAAACATTGTAGGTCACACACTGAGACAGTACTTTAGTCAATAAAACCAGACAATTTTTGGTACACCTTGACACTACCAGACCCAGTCTCCCTGGGTAAAAAGGAAAGGTGGCTTTGTGCAAGACTTTCCAACGATGTACAACTTAACGCTAAACATACAGCAAATCCACTGTACAAGGTAGTTTGACTAGTCCTCATGCAGTCTTTATATACAGCATCAGCTCAGTTCCCTCAGTTTGCCTTTTCAGGGAAAAGAAGCAATTGCATTAACTAAAATGAAACTTTTTTCTTTCACTGCTGCAATGTAAAATTGTCTGATTCTTTATTCCGGATTCTACTCAGCATCAAAGAGACCATTCAAACTTTCTCTAAAAGCAAGCCTTTTATAATCTCTTGCATTTTAAAGGGGAGCAATGTAATTAATTAAAGGCCACATTCTGGCATGATGGTAAATGAAAAAAAGCTGATAAATATTTGCTTGCTTAAAAAAAGATAATAATCGTGCCTGATCGCTATTCCTAGATGGACTTTCAGAAGTAATTAAATTCTGTTATCCCAAGTTAAAGTGCTTAATTACATTAATCTGTGTTTACCTTCTGTTGTACCACTGAATCCAGAAGTAAAATGTATTTGTAAAAAAATCTGTATCGCAGAGGAAAGTGACTTGGTTTGCGAATGTGGTTTCCATGCCATCTAAATGAACCACAAGCTTCCATGGGTTAAGGTGATGGGTTTGGCAAGTTTTTTTGAAAAAATGATTTGTCTATTGATTTAAACTTCAAAAAGCACTACCTGTGATTATGCACTTGACTTTGTATCAAACAGAACCTGAAACTGATTCCTCTTGGAGCAGCAGCGTTCATCTGCTGGAGTCCATTGATGTTTATGTTACTCAGCAGCTACTAGCTACCCTTATGAGTACAAAACTGAAGCTTATGCTTTCACTGGATTTCTCTAGCTTAGACTTGTAGTGAGTGGATTATGTCTTTCCTACAGCAAATTGCCTTCACCTATTGAATGTCTATTCTCCAGATAATTCCCCAGATAAGCAGTCATGGTTTGTTCAAAGAAAACCATTGGCCTTTAAATGTCCTTCATGCAGTGTAGATATCAGGTCTCTATGTGATGGTCCCGCAACATGGGCACTGCACAATGCAAGCATTTTGATACTAAACTAAAAACCAGATTCGATCGTGCTTCTCTAAGGATTCAGAACAAGCCAACATCACAGGAGTGCACTGAAATGAGAAGTTGCGTGAACACATATAATGTAGTGCAGAAAGGAGAAGGACTTTAAACTAGGTCTCATTCAGTGCCGTCAGTGACTAATTGGGTGTTCAGCAATAATGGAGTTATAGTCAAAGCTAGTGGAGGAAACCATTATACAAGTCTCAGGGGAAAATTAATTTAGACCTGAATTCTGAAATGGGAGAGACCAGGAGGATTGTGCTAACCCTCATGAGAAAATAAATCTCCAGAAACCTCTGCGGAAAAAAGCTGCCAAGAGCCTACAGAACAGGTATTAACAACTAACTGAAGGGTTTTTCTGTTGGAGAGCTACTGTCAAAGGGAAATAATTGACTGTCAGGCAGCATCAAGTAGAAACTACACCGTCTGGCAACTTTCTGTTAAGTGGGAGTGTTTTAGAGGCTCATGATGAGTAAGTGTAAGGAGAACACCAAGAATGTCTAATGTGCCGTATGAGAACATAAAAGCAAACGATATCCTTACAGAACATGGTTAATTCATTGAGAAACTGCACTAAGTTCTCATTAAGAGAGGTCTGGTAATGGTTTGGGATGGCCTAGGTACACTTCCACTGCCGGCAGAGCTCTGGCTGCAAGCCAGATACACTCACATAATCCCAGCTGGAGCTGGTGGCAGTGACATCAGCCCTGGCTGGCCCAGCCACCAGCCTACTCTTGCACCTGGGTACAGATGCAGCTGCCTAGCCTGCACTACCACAGCCTAGTGCTATTTGTATCTGTTCCCCGTAGGCAAAAGCAAGACCCTTTCTGCACTGAAGCTGCCCCATTATTCTGCAGGGAGGCTGCCTAGGGTGCAGTTTTAGAGCAGCTAATGATTCACTGCAGCAGAAAATAAAAAGGCTCATCTCCCTTTTTTTGTCCCTGCTTTGCACTCATGAGACCTTTAAGTCTCCAGCTGTGGAGAGCTGTGCACTCCCCACTTTGGCTAGGTTTTTCTTCCAGCGTCCTGAGCTGGAATGTGATGCAGTCTTCCGGCACACAGAAGACTGCATCACACCCAAGTGGCAGCACCAGGTAAGAAAGGGGAGGGTGAAGGTAAGAGGGGAGACCTCTGCCCTCCTTGGACAGCCTGCACTTGGCAAAGCTCATACACAGAACTACAGCAGTTCAACTCAGAAAACAGGCTTTTGCCCTTCACAACTTTTTTAATTCCTTGATGTGTGTCACGTCCTCCAGTGATTTAAATCCAGCAAGAAGAATAACGTGGAAAAGTGCTTTGTCCAGTTAGGGTTGTTTTAATCTGCAAGAGTAACATTATGCAGCATTTACAGCGTTTTCTGTGTCCATTTTCTGTGTCCTCTGCCAGCTAGAAGGCCACTACGGAAAGAAGAGACCCTTTTGTTTCTAATTTGAACCCAGTCAGATTTTATCAAGACAGTGAGCAATCTTTGGTAGGCCCCTGGACAACTTCTGCCCTCAGTCTGCACTGAGATCCTCTTCCAAGATTGTAATAGAATGCCCTGGGAGCAGAAGCCTTCACCTCCCCAGGTTGTACCATACCAACTTCCTTTGTTATAAGAAGAATGACTTTTTCCTGCCTGACCTTGAGGCTACCTGACAAGACATTTTTAAGTATGCACACCAGCACTAGGAGGATTCTCTCTTTAAACACATGACCATGCAACAGGCAAAAGATGGAAATTGTAATGAAGATGGCAACACACCATCCAGAGACACAGCTTTCTGAGGATCAATACTGGCACTCTTTTTTTTTTTTTTGTATAATCTTGTGGATCAGTAAACTGGGTGGTGGAATTTAGGAAAAGGCTTCAGACGGGAAAGAACTCTAAATAGAAGTACACTCATTGGATAAAGTAATGGAAAGTACAGACTATAAATAGATATTGTATGCCTTTTCAAAAATGAAGATAGGAACAAATTATTTGAAAACAGTGGAAAAGACCAAGGACACATCAAAAGGGCATAAAAAACAAAGCAAGGGAAACCCTATCTTGTGATGTAAAGGCCAGGAAAGAGCTGCTACTTTTGTTCCTTTTAATCTTTTTAACATTGTGGAAGTGACCTTCCTGTGAAGATAAGTTCATGAGCTTATCTTCAGTGGAAGCAATCCCCGCAGTTTATTAGCCAGCTGTAAAAGGAGGCTAAGTACAGGTATTTGGAATTTAAGGGTGAAGGCCAATTGCAATGCATGCATACAGCACTGAAATGGGTGAAGAGACACTAGAAGAAAGGTCTCCCTGATCTTTCCTTCTTCAGGGGATACCAGGAATATTGGGGTAAAGGCAAAGAGAAAAAAATGATAAGGAAGAATGTATCTATATAATAATTCTTCCTGACACAGCCAGGGATAAACCAATTGGTAAGTCTGGGCTTTAGAAAGTCATATCCCTCTTTGCAGGACTTTGGCTTTCCACTCCACCTTCCCCTGAAGAGGAGGCAGGGCTGGGTTAGGATAACATGGGTGTGCCTGATCTGATCTATTTCCAGTGCCTGTAAGCCAGCACAATCCTTCCTGATTTCTCTGTTCAAAGATGTAGCACACATAAAAAATAAGTGTTTTAATTGAATTTTCTAAATGCTGAGTCATATCATTATTTATGCATCTAATTCTGTCCTTCCTTCGGTCCCTGAAGTCACAAAAAGTAACTGTATTCACTGTTAATCCAATCTTGGTAAAATGTCAAAGCTCTTCCCCTGCCTCCCCGTGCCCACTTCCTCCCCTCAGAATAAGGTCTTCCAAATATCTACGTCAACTGTTGTACTCGATTAAAAACAAATACACACCAAGTAACCCCTTTCCCCCCTCCTCATAAAAGCAGCATAACAACTGAAAAGAATTTCTGTCATGACAATTTTTTCTAAGCAAGTAACACTGAACATCAAATAACTGGAGATTGCATTTAATGGAGAACAGAGAAGAATTTTGCTTGTGGTGGTTTGTTTCATTTTGTTGTTTGGTTTGTCTGGTTTTTATTTACGATCTTGGTTTACATCAGGGCTGAGAGCCACGGATTTATTTTTTTCTTTCTGCAGTTCTTAAATCAAGCAAAATAAATTCCAGTAAGAAAACAAATCCAACCCTGTGTCCCAGTAGTGGTACTATGCTAACACATTATTTTCAGGAATGTTTGTCAAGAGAGTCTGCACAGTGTTTGGATATTTACAGAAGTTTAACTCCCTGCTCTCTTAAAAAGCTGTTCCCTCATCCTTCCACATCCTTAATTTGACATAGGAGAAGAATCCACCGTACCCAGAGTCCCACCACCTACCTGTTCTGCATTCAGTCAGAGCACCCCAGCAATTCAGTGCTCACACAGGCTAACCCGAGTGTCACCTTGCTGTGTATTTTTTTCCCCTTGCCAGTTTCAGGGCTTGAAGCAAGTGAGTACTTTGGTCTGCATGACAGCCTCCCCACCAGTACTTGCTTCTATACTCCTTAACATAGTGGCCTGGAGAGCTCATCATTCAATTCAGTGCATCTTTGGAAGTCTTACACCACATTTATGTCTTCCCTGAATGCAGTAGTGAACAGTGCCAGGATAGAACAACCGATGACTGTTGATCACAGTTAGCACTGGTCTAATTTACAAACAATATACTCTCTGTGCAAAAAGGTTACTAGCAGAAGCATCAAGTTTTGCTGGTCCTGAAAACTAAAACTCCCATATACAGATATGCCTGAATTTAGAATCAAGAACTATTAACACATGTGACACTATCATTTGGCTTATCATTCTAGTTGGATCCATTAGTTATTAGTCTAACAGGGCTGACAATACACATTGCGGTGCACTCCCTCCTGATCACTCTCTCTGCACTCCAGCCTAGCAAAAAGCACGCCTCACACTTTGCAGTTGCCTGGATCCCTTGGTGGAGCATCACGCCATCTTTTGTGGGTGTGGATTTGCAAAGTGGAAAACCCATTGGATTAAGGCAGGAGACTGATATAAGCAAGCAGTTGGTCACAGATACAGCCAGTTAGACACAATCGGATTGAACAGGCAACAGACTGCCAACAAGTATGTATTTACACCTCAAAGTCCAGGAGTCTTTGTAGCCTTCTCCCTCCAGTCTGCACATTGAAACTGACAAAAATAATTTGTATACACACTGCACTTACAAAACAGCAAGGGGAGCGGTAACAAAAAATAAAAAGGAACGCAGCCAGGCCAGCGGCTTCATCTCGGTATGATCATCCTTTCTATGGCACAGACAATATGATCCCAGTTTTTACAAAATATTGCCAGCAGCGTCACTGCGAAAAAAGTGCAGATGATATGAAAGCGGCTCTTCATCATCGGAGCAATGAACTTCGCAATGGTAGAAACGCACACCAAGATGACAGTCATGAAGGCCAGGATCACGTTGATACATTTCCCCAGGAGCACTTTGGCATTAACGGTTTCGGACTGCTGTGCTTGCTGTTCTTGCTGGTGGAGCTCCAGTTTGGAGACCCGGGTCTGGCATGATTCCAAGGCTTCCTGGAGACAGAGAACAAGAATTAGGGCAGCTGGAATTCCATACACCACATTCCTGTTTTAGCTACAGAGCCACCCAGCAGCTAGAAGTCTAATTTATTACAGACTCCTAACATATGAATGAACCACCAACTTTTCTAAAGAAAATGAATGCACATCTCTATCTGCACATGTGTATGGCTGTCTGCTCAGGCATAAGGAAGTCTGACAGCACTCTCCGAAATGTAGTTTTTATATTTTTCATGCTTGAGAAAAAGGATTATAAGTGTAATGTCCGTGATGGATGTTTTCTGCATATGCTGATGTGATGAAACACTGGGAAAGCTGTTGCCATGGCAACTTTCACTACATTAAAACAGCAAAGTAAGTTTCTTCTTATATGCTATAGAAGACGTTAGGGTAGTACAGGCTTGCTGCGTTACTAATTAATCTACTTTGCAACACGTAGCATTTGATTTACACCACCTCTCTGGTCTACAATACTTTTCCTCTCAAAGCCACCCATAGTACAGTGCTGCGATGCGTCACAGAATCACAGAATGATTTAGGTTGGAAGGGACCTTAAAGCTCATACAGTTCCAACCCCCTTGCCATGAGCAGGGACACCTTCCACTAGACCAGGTTGCTCAAAGCCCCATCCAGCCTGGCCTTGAACACTGCCAGGGATGGGGCATTCCTCCATGCAACCTGTCAGCATGAAGGCTCATTAATCCATACCCCAAGCGGCAGCTGAGGCAGTGAAGAAATCTGTAGCGATACTTTAAGATATTCTCTCCGTCATGTGACATAATCCACTTAAAAGTCGTAAGTTTTGCCCTAAAGAAAGCAGACCTCTCTCTTCTGCTTGAGTGTGGACTAAAAATGGTTTTCAAGTAAAATGCTTCCTAAGACACTAAGCCACACTTAAGCCCTCTCAAAGTGAAACAGGGAAAACATTCTGACTGTTCCATATACTTGCCAAAATGCCATTTTTTGCTGAGTTTGCGATTTGGGCACCATGAACTTGACAAATGTTTACCACCATGTAAAAAGGAAAAATCATGCTCCAGCATCCCAACTTCCTTCCCCATTCTCAAACTCCAGACATTTTCTTTGCACTCCAGGGGTGTTCACCTGGTCATGCAGTAAGAAGCCGATTCAACCCAACCTTTTGTGTGAAAATAGACAAAACCACTGCACAGAGTTATCAGCTGCACACTGAACTGCCGTACCATGTGACCAGCCTGGCACCAAAGTCAGCACCAAGCATGTGGCACAGCACCTTACGAAAGATGGCTTCCTTTCATTGGTCCAAGAATTAGTGATAATACAGAAGATAGTTCTTAATGGGTGGCACAAAGTCCCTTACAGTTCATGCATGCTCTCCATTACACACTAAAGAACTTCCCTGCTTCTTTCTTCTACTCTGACCATAAGTTACTCCCAAATCATCTCGTGCTACATAAATCTACTCCCTGCAGTTCTGCACTGAGTGGTGGAGCAAATGTTTTAAAAACAATCTATCCATCCCTTCAGGACAGAGCACTCCAAAGGTAGGTTGTTACTTAAAATATCCACAATTTAAACACTTTTCCTCTATTTTTGCCTCTTTGCAAACCTCTAACAAGACAGGTTTAAACAGGCCCAACTATACAGAGATAAAAGAAACAAGGCTGCATTGGTGTAGCAATTCAGTCAGTTTTAGAAGTATCTGACACCCCTGCAGGGTTCTGCTAATGAGCTAGCAAACATTTCACAGCCCTTCTGCTGGAGAACTCTGGTCTCATTCCGTTTTCACATCCTCAGGATACCTTCACAGGAGTCCTGCATGAAACACCTCTCTTCTTTAAACCTACAAAGTAACCTATGAAATGCTTGGATTCAGTACCGTCCTTGCCCACTCTGTTCCCAGGAGTTTCCTAACTCTCACAGCAGCCAAGAAACAGTTTGATTGTCCTGCTGCCTGCGCTCTCTACACTTAAAAATGGGAGTGTAGGGGGGTACAGGACAGGGTTGGTTTGGGGTTTTTTACCATCTGACCCAATACAACAACAGCCTTTGAGCATTCCTCAGTAGTCAGTGAATTTAAACCCAAGGTAGGGCAAGCTAACGTTTTCAACAGTTTTCCCCACCTGCTCAGACTTTGCGCAGAACCATTATGCATTATGTAAATGCTTATATTGTATTCAGGTATTCAAGTCTGTAACTACATGCTGTCAGGACAAACTGTAGACATTATTACTGGCTTTTAAATGAAGCCAGGCATGACTACAGCTGCTTACTGAGGTGTACACACCCTACAGCTTTGATTACAGGGACTCTTGTGACCACAGAAAGTATTAAATTACAACTGTCAATTCTACAAGTTTATTTATCAATTAGCTCTCTTTTGACCTTACACTCAATTTATAATAAACCTTGCCAGTGATATGACTACATACAGGAGAAAGCCTGAGCAAGAGGTTTGTATTAGGACATTATCAAATACAAGGAGATTCAATTCCTTCCTCCTCAGGTGCAACAAATTAAACCAGGCCATTCTTTGTCCATAAGTCTGCCTAGGCTACAGCATCCATTCCAGCAAATAAAATTCTAAATCCATTGAAACAAGTGGAGACTGTCACCAATTTAAAAGTGCTAGATTTTCAACTTAAAACAGACAAAACATGAGCTTAAATGTTTACCCAGATTCCTTAAATACAAAGATGTAGAGAGAAGCAAGTGTTTCACAGTACAAGATCTGTGAAAAATCTTACAAGTTTATTATAAGGAAAAACAAGTACCTGAACATCCCGTGATCGCTCATACGCCTGATAGGCCACTTTCTCCTCTATGCTGGCTAGCTCTTGTTTCAAGTTTGCTGTCTCATGTTGATGTAGATCAGTGAGGTCATTTAACTGGTCCTCCAATCTTTCATATCTTATTAGGAGAAAAGGTCTAAATTTAGTGCCTTCTATTCAAGTAATGCTTAATCATGAAAACAATTACACATTCTAAAAGCTAATTTCTGTGTACTATGGATTCATCTGATTGGCATTATAGAGCACAGAGAAATCAGGTGGAACTTTGGAAACCCTCCATAGGCATTTATTCAGCAAATTGAAAGCCTTTTTTGAGTATTTCTTGCTGGCAGTGGATGTTAAAAAGCAAATATTTGTACATCATTGGCAAATTATATGAACGATAAACAGTGCCTAAGGACATCCAACTCACATTTTTCCACTTCTCACTCTTCATTTAGAGAAGAAGATATGTTTCATAAGTGAGCTTGAGCCAGTTAACAGCTCACAAGTAGTGAAAGGAAAAAATACATTCCCCTGGATCCCCTCTCACAACTGCAAGGTCCTGCCATTCATGTGCACTGCCTGTTCTGTCACATCTGTGTGCAGTAAACCAGTTCAACTAGATCAGAAAACTAAAATTGGGGTTTTTGTGTGAATTTCTAAAGTGATTTAATATACAAACAGGCAAACAATGTGGTCACAAAAATGATAGAGGCAAATTTGTCTAGCTATGGAAGCACTGGTGGCAGGAGGCTTGAGACATCAATGGCAGTGAGCTGTCAGAAAAGGCTGCTCTGCCTTCTCCTGAAGCCCAGTCCCAAGTCCAGTAAACCATTTGCTCTGTTCTCTCCTTCTCCATGTTACCACCTGATACCCACCTTTCCCTTCTATTTCAAGAACTATAAACAAGGCAAATGTTAAATATTGCATTTCATACTGTTTGCCCATTAGTGTAGTAAAGACTTCAGGTGTCAACACTTACTTTAACAAGTGATATGACAAATGGGATATAGGTACAGGAGGTGCAAGCCTCTGCAGAACATATCTCTCTTCCCACAGTGGATGGTAAAGGAATTAACTACCAAGTAACAAATGCAAGAAGGGGTTGTGCTACAGCACTTAAAATCACATTTCACAGCTGTGTTACATCAGGGTACAAAGTGACATTGCATCCATGATAGCAATGCTTCTGAGAATTGTCTGGAGAGGTAAGCAGGACTGAAGGCTACACTTAACAGCTCTAAGTCAGCTCTGCTATACTGTAGACTGATTAGCAATTTTCAAGCCCCAGTAGATTACAATCCTTCCATTGGTTCCAAATCAGTTGGCATCTTATATGTGGTATTCATATAATGCAGTATGTCAGATGAGAGAATTTTCTGACAAGCCTTCAACAAAAGGCAAAGAGCTACCACATCATTTGATAGGAAATTTTAATGTTCTACATGTTTTTTCAGTTAGTGGAAGGAGTGGAATATTTTGGTACCAGATATTGACTGGAATTATTTTTTCCTCTTGCTTCTGAAATATCACACACACAAGCACATGCCACATTTACACTTTCCAAACAGCTTCTATGCTCATTCAAAAGTCATTTCAAGACAGCAGTTAAAAAAAAATAAAATACCTATATCTTTCCTCTTGTAACATCTGAGAAATAAAGCCATAGTCTCTTTTAAACTGTGTTTTTAAATTCTCTATATCATCAGCTAATTGGGACTGTGTCTCCTTGATTTCTCTTATTTCCTCCAAAATCATGGAAAGCTTTCCTTGGCTGTCCAGAGTACTTGCCACAGCAGGACCAAAGGAAGTATTCCCATTACTATCTGCTGAGCCAGAGGTCCCACTTGAGCATTCATCATCACTAACATATTTTGGTTTGGCAACGATAGTGGCACTGCCCCCGTATGTTCTGGAACTTGTTTCTGGCCGAAATTCATCCAAGGTGTTTTTGAGATGAGCAATGTTGTCTGCACTACCAAATTTGTTTCGGATCAGGTTTGCAAACTCTCTAGACTTGCTGAAAACAAAGACAGGTGGTGTCAAAGACACACCTGGCACACCCGACTTGCTGCTCTCTGTTCCGTGCCCAGAGGTACGAGATTTGCCATGCTGAACATCTTTCAAGTTATCTTTGGAAGTATCCTTAGTAGTTTTGGAAGATCCATTTTGTTCAATATCTTTGAGCTTTTTGTGGTACTGTTCCAATTTCTTCTGTAGCTGGGCAATGGAGTGGGCAGACTTCTGGTTCTTTTTCTCAAAGACTTGCTTAATGCGCCCAGCTTGTTGCTTGTCTGCACTATTTACCAGTTTCAAATACTCAGCCACATTGCCATCTCGAGCTGTTTGTTCAACTTTGATTTGTTCTGTAACCTTGAGGATTTTCTGTTTCAAGCTATCTGCACTGAGTTTAACTTTGTGAAACTCCAGGACCCCATCTGGTACATCAAAGTTCAGGTTAGTGTCAGAGCCTCCACGGCGGATATTAAGTGGTAAACTCAGGGTATTCATGTCATGTCTTTCCACCTGAGAGAGAAAAAGAAAAAAGAATTTGAATTTTACTTCTTTAAATCCAACTTTCGGTTTCCTTTTCCACTTGTAATTGTAACAAGTGCACAATACAAAGTAGCTGATAGTAGCAAAACAGAATTAACTTCTCTTTGAAACCAAGCAGTGTTTTTCTTGACTTCCCTAGGTTGACGAATGGCCTAAGGAACTGCCTGTCTCTAGTAAGAAAGCAGTGAGATGAATTAAGAGTGCAAAGCATTCCAGTATATAATTTATCAGAATCACTTACTTTTATTCACAAAATCAGAACAACACCTGGTTAGAAAAGGTTCCTAAATATATTGTTTATCATTGAGAGTTTCAAGCAGATCCTGACTGATAATCACTGCATTATCTCTCTCAGAAATCAAACACTGATAAGAGATGTGAGCAGAGTTTTCCCTCTACAGCAGTGTTACACTGTTCAGTATATTTTACCAGATTAAAGTCCTTTTTTGGTACATGCTCCTCCCATTCCAATCCCCCACACAATTCAAAGTTTTTGCACAAGCAGCTGAAAGTTCTTGGAAATTTACTGCATGCTTCTGCAGGAACCAGATGCTGGTTTTTAGTGAAAGACCACAGTGAAAGAACTGGCTCACAGTTGACTTTGCATACTTGATAACGATGCTCAACAACTTGGTCTGCTGTGGTTCAGTCTGTTTTAAAAGCAAAGTGTGTGTGCGTATAGCATATATATACTATAGCATGTATAGTGAAAGCATATATAGTATATATATGTAGTGAGTATATATATACACATATATACACCATATATATACTATATATGCTTTCACTCAAGTATAAGATCTGTATACCTTCACCATGCTCTCAGGAAATGTAACAAAACCAGGCAGGCAACTTTGTCACCACACAAACACAACAGATTGTTTTTCTCAACAGAAAGGCAAGACAGTCTGATACAAAACATTAAAAGTATTTATTCGTATAAAGTCAAAACCACAGAGGAAGCATGAGACAAGAGTGATCCAACCAAAATAGCTTCATCCCTATTACCATATTGTGCTAGCCTCTGTGACAAAGACAGCACATGTCATTAAAGCTGTCACAGCATCATGTCTACAGAGACTGCTTAACAGATGCTCTAGTGAGAATGGGTTCTCAGGGCTTTGACACCAGAGGGAACTAACACAATTGCTCAGGCAAGACCATGCAGAGGTAAGAGAGAAGCTGTATCAAAGTGGCTTTCAGTGAAAGCATTTCAGAAATGCTTCAAAATGCCCGAGGTAATATGTTAAAAGTTTGATTTCCAACTGCAGTGTTTGTTATTGTCTGCAATACTGAAGATCTTTTAGCAAGACCTGTCCACACATACATGTCCAGTGGTCTTTTTCTTGATTAAAAACACCCATAAAACATCATTAAGCACTGCTGTAAGGTTGGTTTTCCCATCCTGGTACAGTTTTGGTGGCCAGCCCTCCTGGAAATTCTCTCCAGCTTTCGTATGTTGCCCTTAAAATACAGGCTCATGAACCAGACATGGTGTCCAACTGTTAATGACACACATACTGCACAGATTGATCAAGATAACTATTCTCACCCCATGTCTATCATGCTGGCCTATAAACGCAGACGGGGTAATACATCCATAAAATTGAATCTGTACTTGACCATTTCAGAGACAGGATCATCTCTACTCCTACTTTATATTCTTATCATTATATTCTTATATTACTGAGGATTACAGTACTCTGTAGTTTGTTTGCTTGTTTTTGCTACTGCACTACTCAGGATAGAAACTAGGCAACATAAAAATTCACATTCACCAGCCTCTAAGAAAAATGGACACTCGAAAAAAAGCAAACTAAAGAGTTTTGGAGTTGACAATTCCTTGGGGAGAATACTGGTTAATGGTGATCTCCATCTATTCCAAGGCTTAAACCAGTGCTATGGCCTAATAGCTCTGCACTTAACCAGTTTGTTAATCAGTGGAGCCATAGGCCTAATTATTAAAAAGAGGTGCAAGTAATCTTTACAAATGCATACAAATTGTATACAACGTATCATCAGCCATATGTCCTTCACAGAAAGTCTACTTTATTGATATCTCATTTTAGTATTTGCACAGATCTGACACATATGGATGGTGTTCTACATTCAGGGTGATACCTAATTGAAAGAGTAAAAAAAGTCACAAGTGTCAAAACTATCTTCCTTGTTTTGTTATATTTATTTTTTTAGTCTTAGAAATATAACTAATAGGAAAAAAAGAGCTTTTACAGATCACTTTAAAAAGTGATAACATGCATAATACTGTTGTGGTAGCTAAAACATGCACTTAATATAAGCAAAAATAGTTTGACATCAGACTTGTATCTTTTCAAGCTCATAGAGCAAAGAAAACCAGTCAAAGCAAAGAGCTGAAAAGCTGAAATACCAGATCTGTACCCCATTTTGCAAACATTTCTTTAAATGGATTTACTGTGTCTGGACAAATTGAGTAAAGAGAAAAAGCTTGGTATTTAACAATAGTTTCCTGAAAGAACCTAAGACATTTCTGAATAAGCTTTGGCACAAAACTACTCTGTAATAAATAAAAGAATTCCATATACACACAAGACAGATCCATCACTGATGTCATTCAGGACAAGCTGCACATACTTCCAAGAATGGGTGAGTCCGTCTCTAACCTTTACACAGCATTAAGTGTTTACTTCCTTAGTACAAAAATAGTCTAAAAATGTATTTTAATAATTGGATACAAGCCCAAACCAGATCCCTTCTCCCTTATGTCCTCTCCCTCACTAGAGTCTCTAGTGTTCAGCAAGCTCTATCATCATCATGCACCCCATGCCTTCCTGGAACTTCAAGGTCACAACAGCAATAGAGATAAATAGAACAATAGCATTGAAGGAATACATCTGCTGAAAGCCACGTTGTTTTTGGAGCTGAGGAAATCAATTAGCATATGGCAAATCTGCTTCTGAAATGAGTAAGACCAGTCATCGGGTCAGTGCAAATTCAGTGACATTTAGAGAAGAATTGTGTCTAAGTTCCCAAAACACTGCTAGGAGTAGGCTTTTTAGCTCACTAGATGAAGAGCTCACCAAGGGTACAGAAAAACATCCAATACATTCCTCTGTCTGACTGTATTTGGCCAAAATGGCAGGTGTTCTCTTGCCATCATGCTGCAAGGTTGGGTCAAGCAAGAGAGGCTATTGAAATCTTATATATGTTCACGTAATGCACCTGTTGTTGTTTGGGCTTTAGTTTGGTTTTGTGTTTTTTTGTTTAGAGTTTGTTGTTTGCTTTGTTTGGTTGTGGTTTGGTTGTTTTTTTTTTGCAGGGGAGGGGCTGTTTATTTGGATGTTTGGGAATGTTTTTTAAGCAAGCAGACACTGAAGAACTCAGGTATCTCTAGACAAGTGGCCTATTACTTGTCTCCTACCTGGATGAGGTAGAACACTTGTGCAAAGATCCATTTGTGATTGCTTTACAGCTCAAAACTAATACACCAGAGGTCAAACTTCAAATCCACTCCCAAATCCTCCTTGCTGCAAGTCTCATCTTGAGATGAGAATTGCCCTGTGTTCCCAACTAGCACTCCTTCCTGAAGCACTGTAAGGATAGCATGCACTTTCTGCTGTATTGAATACCCAGTTCCCTATACAGAGCAGAAAACTGTCAGTAGGAGTCTGAGATGCTGCCTCACCCTGCAGGGACAGACGCACTCTCCTGCGATGTGGATTCAAATCCTCCCACATGCAGGAGACTGAACACACATCACCCTCAAACTATGGGAGTGCTCTTCCAGCTATTTGGGGAGAGATGATGAATGCCACCCATGCCATAGTTCTTTGTTACTCCTGGGTCACTAGCACCTGGCAAGGGCACCAAGATATTAATAATAAAGAATTTGGTTGATTTTATATAAATTTTAAAGATTTTCATTGTGGTTGCCAAAGATAGATATAGCTATAGATATATATACACACAGAGTGGTGGCCTCAATGGCCAAAATGGGACCATATTTTTTTTCAGGAAGAAGCACTTAAAGAAAGAAGTATGGAATAATCATACATCTCTCCTGTGACAATAACAATTAATAGGGAGCTGGGGATTAGCAATAGATGAGAGGATGCAGTCTTGAGACAAGTGGTAACACAAGGAAGACAAAGCACTAGCCCAGGGTCTGAAGAAATATGAGATATGCACAGGATCTGGCTTCTAGGAAAACCAGGATAAAAAAAGACCAAAAACAATCTGCATGTGATAACTGTGATAACCCTAGCTGGTGTTAGCTTGGAAGAAGAAATCTGGGGCTTGGAGAGACCACTGCATTTTGTGGTATACATTTTGTTAAAACCCAGTTGAGAACTAATTGTAATGTTTGTGCTGCTTGAAGACTAGCTTTTAAGAACAGTAATTTGGGAGTGCAGCAATTCAGGCTCTTTGCCTGCATCACAGCCAGACACCACAGACTACTAGATAAGTACCTCTTAGAGGCCAAGCAACTTCCTTCTGCCCCAACCCCCTTTTTCCAAGGAGCCAAGCAGATCCCTGACTGTGTGGCCAAGCTCATCATGCAGCCCATCCCAACCCAAAATCCAGTGCTTCCAAAGGGATAGCAGAGTAACTGCTTGGTTCAACAAACATAGGCACACTGCTAGGTACCTTTCATTACACATGAACAGGCAGGTACACTTTCCATCTTCAACAGTAAGTGGAGAGCTGCGTAAAAGGTAACATGCCATTCATAAAGAAGCACTCCGAGCACAAAAGCACTTTGAAAACCCAATCACAGAAGCAAGGATTGGGATTTTATTGGCATCATAACAATCTACATATTGTCTCACTGTCTGCAAAAGCAACCCAAAGCTGAGATCTGGAGGCCATGCTACCAATGAGCCCAGAGCATGAAAGGACCCATGTGCCCAAATGCCCCCAGTAAGACTGATGGAAAGGGGTTCCACATGGACAGGAACTGCTGAATGGTGAGAACACCATGCTTAACAGCCTGTGTAGATTGACCATTATAGCCTTTGGCTGCAAAATGTAAAGCAGATGTAGAAGGTTATTTCTTCCCCAAAGATCCCATGTGGGATCCATTTGGGAAAAATAAATCAGTAGAGAGCATGCAACCCACCCTCAAGCCCACATCTTGGCTGCTCAGATGAATCACTTCCTGTGTTCCACTGGCTGCGTCAATGGCTCTCCACCAACAAACTAGAGCTCAGCCACCTGTGTTTAGGTGTCAAACTGAACTCTATTGTTTATTTTATCATTTTTTTTTTCATACTCTTTCAAGAACTGGCTGAAAGAAGCAGAGAGGAAAAGCATTTGCAAGACAGTCCCTTGACTGCAAATATGGATCAGCCTCCAGACAGCACATATCTCTAGGTTGCCTCGCTAACAGAAGCATAAAGACACAAAGCGATCTACTTGCTCAAGTGGCTTAAAGGTGGTTCATTTTATTTCTCTCCCCAAACAGCCTCATTACCATCCCCAGTCATAGCTGGGCAAGCTAAACAGAAGCATATAATGACAATTTAAGTCTATCTTGCAAGACTTTTAGAGGGGTATCTGATTAGAGTTTAGGAAAAGGATCCCATAAGAAACATACAAGATAGGATTAAGGCAGCTTTAAAGCTTTTAGGGTTTAGCAATAGCAACAAAAATAACCAGGAGTAATTCTTTTTTTGTCAACAAGTATACATTCACTAGAGGCACAGGGGTTCCAATGGGTAAAAGAACACGCAGAGGAGCTTTTGTTGCTTTTCCAGCAGAAATGTGGGGAGAGTTTTACTGCCTCTTTCACATTCGCTGCTCCTTCTAGAATCCATAGGAGAGAAGTCCTTCATGGGATGCTTAAAATAGTGCTTAATTATCATAAAAGACCTTAAGCTATAGAAAATCAGCCCCCCAAACTGCTGTACAGTATGTTACAGCAAAACACTTTCTGCCCCTGTTTTTTTTAAAGAGCCACTTAATAGTAATATCCAGAAGTACCTACAGAGAACATTGTACTAATAATCATGCAGAGGGTTGAAAATACAGGAATGGAGGGAAACTGCTTCTACTTTTTTAGTGGGGAAGCCAGAGACCCAGCTCAGGTGATTTGTCTGAGACCACATGGCAAATGCTGATGGAGTCAACTAACACAGAAGATTGTTCTTTTACCATCAACAGTTCCTCTATCACCTACCAAAAAGACAAACAGTAAAGCTGTAAGGTGTCTCACTAACACACATCAGGGGATTATTCCACGTGGTAGCCAAAGATAATCCCAGATACCTTTGGCAGGTACCTTCCCTTCAGTATTCAAAGGCTGTGGAGCTTCAAGGCCATTTCATGAGTGAGGCATCATACAGAGGCAGACTAGCTTTGGACACTTACCAACATGTTCTCATACTTAGGAAAATTCAGTTGTTATACTAAGCAACTTAGGCAAGACTTCAGCTATAGCACCCACTCCTCAGGGCCAGTTTGATCTCCTATCTTTCCCTTCCCTCCATCCTATTTCTTTTTATTAGCACCACAGAGCTGAGACTGTGAGCATCAGCACCTCGAGGAAGATGGAGATGTGCTTGTAAGTTCAGTTTAAGCAGGAAAAAAAATGCTTTAAAACAAACTCTGTAGAAAGCAACTCAAAGAAAGCATCTACATGTAAGCTCTGGTGTTACTATAACAACAGCTTTTACTCTTAATTTGGTTGATGCTAAGTGGCCAGGTATAAGCTGTAACCCAGTTAAGTTCACATCAACATTGTTTTGCCCCAGTTCAAAGTAGGAGTATCCAGAAACAACCTTTTATCTGATTTCTAATTAAAGGACTGAACTAAGGCCAAATTAGGTAGATCACTGCTTGTGTGTAAATACGTCTCTAGATATGGCACTATTCCAGATCAGACTAACAATGGAAGAAGAGAACAATGGGGGGAAGAGGCAGTTTTCTGCTTCACTGCCAATGCCAGCTCCTTCAAAATCCAACAACATCCACTGAAAAGTCTCTCGTGTCATGACTTGCGCTCGGTCCCGTTCCAGATTTTTCCACAGCATAAAACTGACACGAGTAAACCAGTTCCAATATAAACAATTTTTGTGCCTAGACACTGCAAACTTCAACAGGCCTTTATAAAAGTAAGTGAGTTGCTTCCCATTTACTGTCCAGCAGTCATCAGTCATGTAAAAACAGAAACATCACTGTCCTGGCCAAGGAAAACAAGAGAGTGATGAATTAACACTCAGATCTACCATGCTCAAGTTTCTTAACAGTGGGCAAGAGATAGGTTCCACACCCGACTGTTAAACTATTTTGCTTCAGATCAGTCCCACTCTTCAAGTAAGTGCCATTAACTGAACAGTCGTTCAAATACTCTCTCCTGGCTTCTTACATAAAAATGTTACCTTTACATGTATGTTCCTTCTGTCTCAGGTTTCCATAGCAATAGAAGGAAATTCTTGGGAGCCATAGGTTCTACACAGGGGATTCCATTGTGAAGTGCTTCTGAGGAGCCTGCACTCCCACTCCCCTGGAGTAGAGTGCCTTTCACCTGACACACATCCCTCAAAATGCAGCCACTATGAATCAGTGTGGGGGTGGCATGTCTTTGAAGAGTGATGCAAGACATTCTGTATCTCTTCCTGTAGACTGATTGTTCAACTCACTTTTAGTGTTTCCAAGAAGTGCTCCTTCCCTCTCCACAGCTTTCATGCATTTTCTCCCCCCTCCCATTCAATAACCTTTCTTTTGAACAAAATGCTCAGAGGCAAGAATAAAATTTCCAGAATACTGTGAGGCATTCTGCAAAGCCAACTGCTATACATTTTCATTTATTAAAACCTTTCCTATAACTGAGAATTTGATAAAAAAACCCAGCCATGTCCCTCCTATGACTAACCACTTCTCACAATTACAGCAGATACTCCTCCTTTCTCACCACTTGTGATTTAGAGTGTGCTTTCTTTTGTATCATTCCATTGTCTAACCTCACATTGCTAATTACCTATTCCATGTTGATAAAGCCACAACAGGTCACCTGCTCCCTCCACCTGGTTATTACGAGTTGCACAGTCAACTCTTAATTTCACTATTCTTTGGATTGCCTAAGCATCTCCTGAAAATCCCAGCTCCTGGAACTGTACAGTCATACAAGAGACTCACAGGGAATATTACAAGGTTTCTTGCCCTCAGTTACAGAGAAACTACTCCCACATCTAATTTACTAGTCAACAACCAACTGAGTCCTCCTTCTCCAAAATATAAACAACATTAAGGCAATTTTAAATATATGATTTACAGATCTAGAAAAATGAAGCCCACAACCCAACATTGATGTTATAAAGTCTAATTCATGACTTCTTGTTACTTTGAGTGGCAACACTTATATAAAACCTCTTTTGTAAGAGGAACATTAAGACTTTACAGCAGCAGGGAATTTTGGAGGTACCACCACTCTGAGATTAAACATTCCAGATCCAAACAAATTGGCCATCATAGGCAGAAGACCTGGACATGGGGATTTTGTTTGGTTTAACCATCACAAAACTTTCATTTATAAACAAGAGAACAATAGCTCCATCACACAAGATTTTTTCACTTGCTTTAATACTGCAGCAGCACATCCGGAGCATATAAACAATTACATCTTGTCCTGTATGTGAACCAAGTCACTTACTCCAAGGAGCCTGCACTTGCTTCTTCCCTTTTCCTTCCCCTTCTCTCCACACTGGGCTGATAAAGTGAAATCTCAAAAATAAGTTTCTCTTACATCAGCAGCTCTGCCATACAAAGGTCTTTTAGTTCATTTTATGATAGAAAGGCCTAATCAGAAGATAAGGTCTGCTTTACTACATTACGCAAATAACAACCACAGGCTGCCTAATAAGCAGCTTAGATGTCATTTCTCACTATTATGGGAACTACTAGAAGGCTTAGAGCTGGGGCTTTGATTCCTCTTTAAGAACACTTCACACATACCTGATATTCCTCCATCTCTCTAACTTTTAGATTTAAGGGGCTTTAAGCTTTGCTTGTCCATTAAGTTCAATGCCCAGCAGCCCTCCTGCCAGGTGTCAGCAGCAAACAAACCAACCTGTTCGAACTTGGAAGTGTGCTGAACACTACAATGTCTCTCCTTCACCTCTCCTCCTCTGCACTCCTATCCTTACACTTTAGGCTGCTCCTCAGGAAAGGAGCTCCATTTTGAAAAGTATTTTATTTACCTCTTTGTAATACCTAGTACCTCTCTCCACAACTTCATTTTTAAAAGCTTATTATACACTCAAAGTTTCGCTATTTGCACATTACACACGTGTGCATATTTTTGTTCCACATCTGATATCTAAGGCTTGTATTTGTACTTAATACCAGAAATAAGACCAAAGGCAGAGAACTGCAGGGAGACTGGGCCACCACAAATCCAGAGTTTGGCCATACTTCATGATCTACATATACTGAAAGAAATAAAAAGAAAAGTCCAGGAAAGACAAGAGACATGAGAGGTTTTATTTTAAAGCTTACCTTATTAAAAAAAAAATTGTTTTTATTAACAAAATCGTATTTCATTATGCAAGATGAGGACAACTAAAACTGGAATCACACAGATGTATTATTTTACAGGTCATTTGTTATTCAAAACCACTACTGCAATAATAGCATTTTAAGCTGCTATACATAACTGATTAATAGTGTCCTGAACAAACTCTGGAGAAAACACCTTAATTGCAATGTAGTATGTGTCAAAATTCTCTGCATTTCCAATGAATTTAACCCTCTGCCTCCTGAAGAGCACAACTACTGCACTTTAAAGCTCTCTCTGATTCAAGTTTCATTTTAAAACAGCAGAAATCTTTTCCTTTCTTTTCACTGAAGGGTTCCATATAAACCATGAGTTTCCTGCTCGGGCAGTACCCTGCGTATTTTCCTTCTGAAATAAAATGGAACACTGACCCCCAGGTTAATATAAACATTATTTTGAAAAGTAAAAATATAGTGGCACAAGGGTGTCTGCTGTGACTGTGCTACTAAACTGGGTCACAGGTGATGCTTCCCATTTATGAATAGAACTGATCAACTCTTCCAAAGCAACTGTAACTGTTCTCCTTATTCTGGATGAAATGTCTTAAACTCTTACGTGTATGCTTACTATCTTCTTGTTTATAAAATGCACACATATAAAAATATGCTTTTAGATATCTTTAAAAAAATATACATGAAATTATTATTACAAGCAAGTACAAGTCCACCAAAAAAAAAAAAAAAAATCTCACATACATACAGCCCTGGTCCTCATAGGGGACTTCAAGCACCCCGGTATCTGTTGGAGGAACAACACAGCAGGGCATAAGCAATTCAGGAGGTTCCTGGAATGTGTTGACAATCACTTCCTTCTCCAAGTGATAGGAGAGCCAACGAGAGATGCTATGCTGGAACTTGTTCTCGCCAACAACCAGAGGCTGGTGGGGAATATGAAGCTCAGGGGCAGCCTTGACTGCAGTGACCATGAAATAGTTGAGTTGAAAATCCTTACGGCAGCGAGGGGTGCCCACAGCAAGCTCCCTACCCTGGGCTTTGGGAGAGCAGACTCTGGGCTCTTCAGGCATCTATCTGCCTGGTAGAGTGCCATGGGATAAAGCTCTGGGGGGGAAGAGGAGGGCCAGGCACCTCTCCTACAAAGACAGTCTGAGAGAGTTAGGGTTGTTCAGCCTGGAAAAGAGAAGGCTCTGGGGAGACATTGTAAAAGTCTTCCAGTACCTAAAGGGGCTTAAAAGAAATCTGGAGAGGGAGTTTTTACAAGGGCAAGCAGTGATAGAACAAGGGGGAATGGCTTTGAACTGAAAGAGGGTAGGTATAGATTAGACATTACGAAGCAGTTCTTTACTATGAGGGTAGTGAGGCACAGGCTGCCCAGAGAAGCTGTGGCTGCCCCATCCCTGGCAGTGTTCAAGGCCACATTGGATGGGGCTTTGAGCAACCTCCTCTAGTGGAAGGTGTTCCTGCCTGTGACAGGGAGGCTGGAACTGAATGAATGAGTTTTAAGGTCCTTCCAACCCAAACCATTCTGATTCTGTGATTCATTTTGAACAAGCTTAAGTACTAACAGTTATATATTGCCAGGGTAGTACTGGCAAATAAAAGCAGATTTTTCCTTTCAGAGATGTCTGCAAACTGAAAATACATTTATCTCTGGTCAGAATTAAAATGTCAAGGGTGGAATGAAGTACTGCAGAATGAACTCCTGCTGACACTAAAGGCTCATTACAAAGCTCATTGCCTTTTACTCCGATGGCAGGGAACATTTAATGAACATCTCTTCATGTAGCTTAAATACAGAGCAGAATGTGTACTACGCACAAAATTTAGTCACAAATTTGGTGCTTGTAAACTAAATACAAAAACAAACCAAAACAAACCCAAACAAAAAAAAACCCACTCCTTTCTCTCTGCCATTCAACACAAAAAAACATTCCCAAATGTAGAACTGGAAGATGAGAATCACAAGCAAGAAACAGTAGTGACTTTAACAGAATATTGGAAACTGCTCAGAAACTGTGCGGTTGCACAAAACATTAAATTACCTTTAACAGATTCAGTAGAAAAAAAACTGTTTTGAGGATGATCTTTCTGAATCTGCTAATACTATGTTGTTAATCTAAATGTCCCTTAATACAGTGAAATTAAAACACCTAATCTTAGATACTGTAATTGAGAAGGTTGGTAAAACACTATAGAGCAACTTTATGCAACTTCTTTGCAAAATTGTGCTCAGTGTGGCACAGATCTAGTCAAGAACTACCACAGGAGAAAGCAGGGATAAAAAGCCTGCTCCTATGCAGCAGCAACTGCAAGTGTCACAGGCCCCTGTCCTTCCTATTTAACGCCTTTCAAGTGTTTTATTTTTATTAAAACTATCTAGGAGGAGAGAGGGGGTTAAGGCATTTATAATGTTTTTGAAGTCACAATTTAATTTGGATCTCAGCATCATTAAGGGTATCTTGGGTGTTTTGTCCCAGCCCTCCAGAAGGATGCGATGGTGTCAGAGGGATTTATTCAATTGAATTGGGGAATATTAGCACTGTACAACTGTCCTGGGAGAATGTCTCTTGGGTAAAGTTATTCTTCAAATAGTGTTTGTTGGAACATGATTAAAGGTCAGAGAGGTTTGCTTTACCAAGAAGTTTATATGGCCGGACATCGTACTCACTGTAACTTAGACTCTAAAGACAAAACAGGCAAACCTGTTAACTCATATCAATGAGGACCACCGGCTGACCAAACAGAGACTTTTTGGAAGAGGAAAGCTTACTGTCATCAGAATATTGTAGTACAATCAACTTCACATATAAAAACCATTATAGCTTGCTACAGAAATAAGACCTACACTGACAGTTATGTATTTATTCATGCTGCATGTTTATACATTTTTCATTTCAGTTATATCCTTCCTCTTCTTGCTTTTGCTCTTCAAATATTTGCAACTTTATCTTTTAATCTGAAATAAGTTTAACAATTTTATTTTTTTTTTTTAATCTGGGATATATTTTACCGGGTACAATAATTGCCAGGATTTACAGAAATTGCTATTTTTTGCCATTAATTTTTCTTAAGAGTCTTATAGAAGGAGATACAAGAAATTAAGACTATCCCAGAACAATCTGCCTTTTTAACAGAATAGTGATGATTGATATTACACCACACAAACAACAAATGTTTATTCTGGATGCTGTGAACTCCAAAGCACATGACTTCATGGAACCCATACATTTCAATTTGGATGGATACTTGTCACAACAACTGATGATATTAATTAATAAAATACAATCTTAAGAGAATGGATTTTGCTACATTCTCAGTAATGCCCATTACACACTCTGTAATGATGGGTAAGTCAACCGCTATAAATGCATATGATAAAAAAAAAATAATTTTCAAGCTAGGTATTAGTACAGAATTCTGTTTTACCCAAGAATCTCTTCCAGCATTGCTGGCAAGCTTCACATGCTACAAAGGAACATAAAGATACCTATATTGTCTAAGCAGAGATGGTAATGGAAATTATTCACATTGTATCTAACAAAAACTTAATTATGCAAATAGATATTTCAGATTCTTATATAGCCATAAGCCATATAGCGGGAGCAGGACAGCACTCCTGAAACAAGAGCACAGGCTATTACTTTTCTGTTTGGCTGACTTGTCACACACTCGCCATCCATGACTTACATATCCCAGGAATTGAGTCACAGAGTTCACCAAGCAACTTCTCTACCAAGTGTATGAAAACAACAGAAGATGCTCGAGAGCTTTTTTAAGAGTTATTTTTCAGTCTACTGAAAGTCCCTGCCTCCCTTACCAAACCACGGAGAATTGGAAGAGCCTCTCTCAAGGCACTGCCAATGCACAAGTCAACCAATTGCACTCATCCCATTTTCACACTCTACTCAGCTCTTGTTAGGTCACACCTGGAATTCTGTGTTCAGTTTTGGTCCCCACTATACAAAAAAGATGTGGACAGGCTGAAAAGGGTCCAGAGAAGGGCCACAAAAATGATCCAAGGACTGGGTAGCCTGCCATACAAGGAAAGGTTAAGAGAACTGGGTTTGTTCAACCTTTAGAAAAGAAGGCTCAGAGGAGACCTCATCACCATGTTCCAGTATTTAAAGGCTGGCTACAAAGAAGATGGAGACTCCCTTTTTACAGTCAAGGGGTAATGGGCACAAGTAATTCCTGGGGAGATTCCAGTGAGATACAAGAGGAAAATTTTTCACAATGAGAACAGTCAAGCCACCAGAATACTCTCCCCAGAGATTATCCCAAGTGGATTCCCCAGTGTTGGACACTTTTAAGATTCAGCTGGACAGGGTGCTGAGA
Organism: Pezoporus wallicus; assembly: GCF_028554395.1. Taxonomy (NCBI): domain Eukaryota; kingdom Metazoa; phylum Chordata; class Aves; order Psittaciformes; family Psittacidae; genus Pezoporus; species Pezoporus wallicus. Next base: position 853,471 of record NW_026635478.1, read on the forward strand.
CATCCAGTCTAGGTCATGCTTTGCCTTGATGATCCTTGAGGTCCTTTCCAACCTGGTATTCCATGATCTTTTATAACATTTTTGTATGAAGTTACAGACTGCCCCAATTCAAGTTTGCTCCCCACGTTCTTTGGCCATCACAGCACAACAGAACCATTTAAAGCTGGATGCAGAAGTTCAGTCATGTGTTTCCCTAGCTTCCCTCTCCATATAATTTTATTACACCATAAAACACTGCAATAAGCTTGATGGTCTTTTTCAGGCAGCTTGTGATCTTAATTCAGAGCATTTAAAATGGCATGTGTTCAGCTTACATTCAAGCTAAACACAGAGGGTTTCTCAAAAGCCCATAAACGTAAATGTTAGTTGCCAATTCTGTTTTAATGCTAGTTCCTACATACTAAACTCCTATTAGATTTTTCTGTTTTTAGAGTTGTGGAGATGCTAGCAGCCTATTCACTAATAGCATTTGATTAGAAACGAAGCAGCAATCAATAGTTTGTTCCTCGCCTGCCTCCCTCTCCTTTGAACTTCCTAAATAAATTCTGGTTGTTTTTTTCCCTCCTCTCTTAAGTTTCTACTCAGTGTAAAAGGATATGCTTTATCACATGTTAGCTTGAGTGTAAAAGATTTATAAACACATTACCATATTCAGTCATAGCAACAGCATAGAAAGGAACAAAACTGAGCTCAGTGGGAAAGGAAGCAGACAAGAGTTGTGCTGTCCTTGGAGTCCAACGACATTACTGGCACTGCATTGAGACGGAGCTCTGTACCCGAGCAGGGAGCTCTCCTTGGCTACAGGCTCCGGAATCCCATAGGAAACAGTCTGACATTTGACACAAGAGACCTCACACCTTTGCAAGTGGAAAAGCAAAACAAAACCTAAACCACAGTACTCATTTTAAAGGATCAAGGCATTAGAAACCTGTCTTTTTTTCCCCTTCTCACTCATTTGGTCATGTCCCTAGAGCAATTTAACCTGCATGAACTGCCATCTATAAATCAGATGTTTAGTGGTGTTAACAGGCAGATGAAGCTCTATATCCACTACTAAACCCCCAAAATATGCCTCCTGTGAGATCAGCCCAATGATGCTAAGACCGACTACAACTTCTACACAATATTCTATACTGTATTATATGTTGAAAAAAACACTTTCTAGATATTCTCCCTAAGGAAGCAGATTCACAAATACACTTTCTGTAGTCAGTTACTTGACAAGTTGAAGCACAAAAATTGCACCATAGCTCTTTCACAATCCAATGGTGGCGACAGTTCTCAACCAAGTCCTGCTCCTCCTTTTAACTACTGCTCTTTGCTCATTCATCAAGCCTGTCATGTCGTGATTTCAACTGTGTTACTTTTAAGGAATGTTTTTACCTATTACCTCACAGAAAATTCCGTAACATACATCCAGGTTTCACAACCATGGGCAAGGCCAAAAATTCCAGAGCTGCATATACAGTGGTTTAGATTTCAGAGTCCCTTCCCAGAACAATTTGTATTTGCTGCTATGTCAAGAAGCTTTTGCTGATATAACTTTGAATTCAGAGAAATACATAGTTGTCCAAGAAATCATAGTGCAAATTGCAACGGAAACTACTTTAGCTCATCCCCCTAGTTGCTGGTACATACATTACAGTCAAAGCAGACTGCCTGCAAGCAAGCGGAGGAAACGCGTTAGAGGTGTCACTTTCTGTACACAGGAGAGTAACATGCACCAACCTAGCTTCAGTTTGGATTTTGGTTCCTGATTACCAACTATTTCTAAAGCTGAGAAAAGTACTTGCTACTACTGAGTTTGGACAGCAATATACTTTAAAAATTATCTTCTGTAGACCTAACACTGCTTATAATAAAACAAAGTGAGGGGAGGGTGGAGGAGAGGCAGGTAGTAAACTAAGAGTACCTAACATTTTGGCTACTCAAGGTGGCCTGGAAGGCTTATATTCTGCCTTAGCTCAGGAGGAAGCTTGGAGATTCGCAAATATTCATAAAATGCCTTGGAAAGTTTAATGAGTTGCAGTGATTTGCAGAGGCTGAAGGCCTTCTGTGCAAACACGAAGTGGGGAATTCTGCCCCCCTCACCTGAAAGAGCAAATAACAAGTCACTTCTTGAACTGATCTTCTCTCCAAATTAAGATTTAAAAAGTCTGTCTGTGCAGATGATTCTGGTACTAACCAGACAACACTGTGTCATTTTAACTTCATGGAATAAAGTAACGCAGTTAATTATTCAACCCATTTGGTCTGTAGGGATCTTATTTGCTTTTGATTATCTATCTTTCTCGTTCATTTACTGCTTTAACGAAAGTGTTATAAAGGCTGGTACAGAAATAAATACACCAGGTGTTATGGTCCTTTGTGTCATTTTACCATATTTAGACAATATTCATAGAGCCTGAAAACAAAAGATGAAAATTACTGGAAAAGTCTGGTAGAGCTGTCTGCTAGCTAACAGCCAAAGAGCCGCCAAAATAAAAGCAGCTGTATGTTCAAATGTTTTCAGATGCTTAGCCACACAAACTAGGGCCACTATAGTGTAGTATATCCATGTAACAACTCTTAAGCACATTTAAAGTAGTTTCAAATAGGCTAGTAAAAAAGCATCTCTTTGGCATTTATTTAAGTGCTTTATTGAGAAGCTACTTCACTCTTATTCTGATGAAGGTCATGTTTAGTTTCTGGTACTGACTTTACAATGCAGGTTTTAAAAGATTCATGCACAATGCAATGCAGGCATCCTTGTTTCACGTGCAGAGCTGGGACAAGGCGAGAGCAGACTGTGAATAACTGAAGACATTTATGAGGTGGTGTAATTAAAAATGAATACCATTTTAACAATGCTTAGTTCTCTAGATGGCTCTGGGTCACATGAGGTAACAGACAAGAAGGTCCTACTTTGTTTAAAATCTCACAAAATAGTGAGATTTGATTGCCTAATGTATAAGGGTTGAAACTTGTGTCTGAACTGATCACAAGTATTCTTACAATTTTACTACTGCCTGTAGGGAAAGGAATCTTCTTGGAAATACTTCCTGGAAAAAACATTGTTCCAGAAGTTTCATTACACACAGCAACAACCCTGTAGGCACTGTGTAAATTTTAATCCCATCACAGAAGTTTTGTTACAGCCTAGAATGCTGAGACCCAACTACGAGTAGTTATTTTGCTGCCAGACCAGATCTCAGTGTAACTAAAGAAAATCTAATGGATTCAGTAGGTGCACTAACTGGTCCCGTAAGAGACTGCTATATGTGTGCATACATGAAATCACTACCCACAGGCTTGCAGCCTGCCAATATCCCATGCAGTGAGCAAGTCTAGCAAGGTCAAAATAGTCTTAGAGTAAAATTTTCCGAGTTGGGGCATTCTGCTTTTATGATCACTGTATGAAGAGTTCACAGTGTTAACAGAATTGAAAGTTATGGTAGCGGTAGTTCTGGCAGTTCTAGTTATCTGCCTCTGGTCAGCTGCCCCAGTGATCTGAGCAGTATTTCAGACCTGCAAAAGGCAAAGATTAGCAAATCTCCACTAATTTCAAGAGAAGCCATAGTGATAAACTGTATGTCACAACTTGCATTGAGATAGCCATGCCAGCTGCACTCAATGATCTGTTCCATAGGAATTTGCCTTTCCCCCTACTGCTAAGGCACTCAGACACAAGGGTGGGCAATGCAAGCCAGAGATGAAAAGAACAAACTCACTACCACATTGTTCTTTCAACCTAATTGTGAGTTCCAAGTATTAAAACATGATCTATTCATTTCCCTTTTGGTCAGTGTTGCCTCCTGAACCTGCTCAGCACATATCTGTACTATGAAAATTTTGGATCTCCCACCCACACAAGATCAAGTGTCACAAATGCTTTCATTGTTGAAGCATTCAAGTACTCCTGTTATGCCAAAAGTAAACAAAGTGTGTCTTTGACAACCACAGACACTTCATCTGTGCTTACATTTCGATGCCACAAAGCTCCTGCAGCCGCCTCAGGTGAAATTTCATCCTCAGCCTGATACCACAGGCATCTGACACCTTGCACAGTCATTCTGCTACCTGCAAAGAATAACCTAGGCTCTTCTGTCTTCACTTTTCATCTCATCCATGGGATGGCTGGTATCCATAAATGATGATGGTAGCCATTTTGGCAGATGGAAGCTGAATCGGTCACTATTTTGAGCGAAGCAGTAAGGGCTGGAATTTTTCTAAGCATTAAGCTCAAGGAGGACACTGCAGCAACTGTTCTGCTGATCCTGGAGGATGGGAGGATGCCACATACAAGAACTTTGCTTCAAATCACAGCTTACCAGTTAAGCACAAGTTCAGGAGTCCTCATTTGTGTGACAAGCAGCTCATGTGAATTTCTGCCTCACATGAGCTCAGGTTTTTCCCCTTACTGTTTGTCACCATTCCTTTACCTCCGTATACCTTTTTCATGAGCTCTTCGGTTCCCAATTCCTTCCCCGTCACTGGTTTCCCCCACTTTTCTATCTACATACCCTGTAACAGGTAGGTACCTCCCCCTCACCCAGAATTCCTGCAGGTTCTAGGTACTCCCCAAAGCTTCCTGACTCAGCTTAGATTGTGCTCATCTCTGAGCCAAGGGGTCTTAAAGGGATCTAGCTTTATAACATTTGTAGCAGAAACATAAAATTTGTCATTACTGGTACAACTTCTTGTAAATCATATTAGTGCCCATTCACATTAGGAAATTTGAAGAAAATCTCTATCTAAATGCAATCTTCTGGTAGGTCATTTTCAGTCTCTCAAAAGGTACCTTCTCAGACATACAGATTCTCTGGAGCTTACGTAACTTCACAGAGGAAAGCAACAGCAGCTTTAACTCTAGGAGTCTAACAGTTAACAGCAGTAATACAAGGCAGTGGCAGAAAAAGAACCACTGTGAATGCAGAACAAACAGCTCTAAGCCATGTAACAAGCTCTGACACTCAGCCTTCCCCATCAGCCTGCTGGTGCCTGAATGAAACTTTCTCCTCTCTAGTCTCTTGTGTACACGCCTTCACTTCTGAGAAGTGCAAAAAAGCATGAAAGGGATCATATATAAACCCCAAAACAAACAAACAAACACAGGCCAGTGTTGAAAGCTTAAATACAACATTATCATCAGCCCTAATTTACTCATGAGGCTGGCCAGGCTGCCACTTGCCTGTCAAGCAAAAATGATACCCACTTTAAAACCGACCGTTGCACACTAGTGTAGATACTGCATGAGGGGTATATGATTGCAATTGCATTATAAAACATACTTTCAATATTTTTTTTTAGCTAAACTTTTTTCTTAAACTTACAGCAATTAATAAATTTATTATATCTGTGCCACAGAGCTTGAAAACAATTATTAATGTATTTTTGTCTCTCTTCTGTGCCACTCAAATGGCACAATCCGATGACTGGAAGGATGGTAAATAATACTTCAAAAGCAATTCTGTCTGGCTGAAATGGAGCTGTGATTCTAAACAACCTACAAGAGAACTAACATGGGTAGTCTGAAGACTTTACGCACTTAGCCAGTCATTTCCTCAAAATTGTTTTCCTGTTATTTCACATTCTTTAAAATATGTTTTCCTGAAGAGTTTATTCCCTCATTCTCCAGGAATTTCTTTGCAGTGACTTCATAATAGTCCACTAACAGGGCACTGACATCACAATCTGTTGCCAGGGGAATCCATTCAGGTGCAAAATGTGTCATGTCTTCACTGCAAAAATAAATGGGGGAGAAATACTCCACCAAAGACTAATTGTGTGTTGAGTTGTTTGTGCCTTCAGCAACAGGCATGGGGAAAGAAACAGCCTGGAGGCTTACCAGTTAAGATTGTTCATCAAGGAACACTTGGGTTCTCTCCAGCTTAAGACATGCTCAAACTCAATGAGGACACCTCAGCCACCACACTGATGGCTACAACAGTGGCATTCCTCTGTCCCTCCTGAAGATCTCTGGCTATGGGATCCTGAGATTCATGGAGCAAACACAAAAGACAGTAGGGCAGTGAGGACATGCCCCTGAAAGGGGAAAGCTGGCCTCACACCACAGCAGTGTTTTGAAGAAATGCGCTGTCACTGCACGAGGGCATGCTGGTGTGTTGCCTTGTGCTCTTGGGCTTGCTCTTGTTATTCTGCTGCAGGAAACGTGTTGCCCTGAGCCCCTGAAGTGCTAGAGCCAACCTGCCTCCAGAGGCAGAGAAGTCTTGATCAGATTTCACACCTCAAACACAGGCTCCCAGGCAGTTCACCAAGATGGCAGGGAATACTCAAGGTGTCCAGCAGACTCCTTTCCTCAGTTCAGCAGCAGCTCGCTTATGCTGCAGTATTTCCATGAAACATGTTGAGTCTCATTTTTATCCTATCCCTGTAAAACTGTATTTTGGATGAATCTTTCAGTACATGATTAATCAGCAGGGTCTAAGCCACACATCTCTCCCTTTAAAAGAGCAATTGTGCTGTCATGTTCCCACCAGCCATGACCTGAATGGAGCTTACCAAGAAGCTACATCCATCACTGCTTAACAGGATTAACTTGAAAAATGGTACTGTAGGCAAGCCAGAGTGCTTAAACAGACTTCAGGCAGACCCCGATTTCCATACACTGTTCTTATCTCTTCAGTATACGCATAATACAGGTAATGCCATCTAGTTCCCTCTAAAATCATGGTAGGCTGAAATTGGCTTATATACCTAAATAATTCACTGCTAAAGAGGTGACTGCACTCTAGTTTGCAATCAAGCCGCAGGAGTCTTGTCACTGTTGATACTCCTCTGTGCATATTTCCCCCACTTAAGAACTCCAAGCTGTTGGTTCCAACTTGAACTGTTACGCTTGAGCACTTCATGTTAATTTAAAACTGTTTGGTTGGTTTTTTTCCCCTCTCTATTAAATATACTCATTAAAGAGATTTCCATCAACTAGTCAGAGAATGGCAAAGTGCCTGGGCAAAATAGCTAGATAACAAAGCAAAACCTGAAGCAGAGCTAAAAAGTTACCTGCAACATCAAGCCTTCCATGAAGCAAAGACCAACATTTAATAAAAGTTAAAATTTATATTTAAATAAAAGTGCACAAAGTGTAGATGGGCTGTGAAACACTGAACACTTGCTAAGACACTACACAACAACCCATACCAAAAAAAGCAACATTTGTTAATTTTTTATGAAGGTTGTGATTTTCTTGCTTCAGTGCTTGTGAAAGTGAAATATTAATGTCATGCACAGGAATGAAGCATACATTGCTTCTTGAAAGAGAGCTGTCAAGACACCCAGATCCAGAGTTTCAGAAGCAGCAACCAGAGCTACTTCAGTAAAGCCCATCCTTCCACACTGTGTGGCAGCCAAGCAGTGCAGAAAGGCTTTTCAAACACTTGACTAACATCAATTGCCTTTTGCATTCGTAAGCATGGATGAATCCAGCCTCCCAAACAAATTATCAGGAACATCATTATACTATGCACCTGAAGACAATGGAACACTGTCAAACATGATTAAATGGGCCTACTGAAGAAAAAAACTCCCCCACAAAATAAGCAAAACACCAGACAGCAATAAGTATGCTATGTGCTTGGAATAAGAATTCAAAATATAGATTGACAAAAATTTCCTGTTTATCCCCTGCCACATGAAGCACATGCCCAAATGTAGTTAATACTAGTCTGCTGTGACTCTTAAATTAACTCAAGGAACATGGATAAAAAAACCAAGACCAACAATTGTTTGAAACTAAACCCTAAGATTTTAGTTTCCAATAACAAATGGAACTATGGAAATGATCAAGAAGAAAATAGGAATAATAAAAAAGGAACTAGGCCCCTTCTAAAATTTCAGTGACATATTCTATATGTATCAACACAGACACGTCCCATGGCACTTGTTCTCAATGAAGACAGCAATGGTGCAATAGGAAAGAGGCGCATCAACGTGCGGTGTGCATCAACTGTGGCAGGAAGCACTTTCGGTAACACCAAGCACCACACCAGAGAAAAATGGTCTGCTCTTAATATCTGCTTCTTCACTTGATGTATTTTGCCTACCCAAAGGCACACCATCAAATTTGGAAGTAATTTCCCTTCCTTCACAGTGCTGCTTCGGCCACCTATTCAATGCTACGATCACAAGAGTTGGCTGGGATGTTGTGTTCAAATCAAACTTGCCTTCCCAGGCGTCCTAAAGAGTGCTCTCTGGTAGGCCTGTTTTCTCCTTCTACACTCCTGCATGACCCACTGAAGATGCTAGAGTACCTTTGCCCATGCATTTAGGGCAGATCATTAATTGAGCTTTCACTATTAACACACTTTTATCAATTCATCACTAGCCAGCTGATATGAAAAATTCATTCAATTAGAGTATAAAGCTGCCTTTTGTGCAGAGTTCCATGCTACAGGCAGAGACACTATCAGAGGGCACACATTACACCTCATCAGTGGCTGAATAAGCACCAGTTACCCATCAGTGGATAACCTGATCCCACTTCAACTCTATGCTCCTTCTGAAGGGTATCATTATTGTAAGCAACACAATGCAGAGGACACCATGTATTATTAAAAGTTTGTTTCCACAGAGAGAGAGGGCTCTTCTGCAGGGCCGGTTAGGTGCAAACTGACGGTTAACCCAAAGACAGCAACATCAGACTGTGTTCAGAACTAGGAGACAGGCATTTACTTCTAAGGTTACTAAAGAAGCTAGATAGGAAGCCTCATACCTGAGCACAGCCTGTATATTAAGCACTTCTACAGTTTAAATGCAGATAGCAGTAATTGCTTTAAAGACACTAGCACCCGAACTGTCTTGCAATGGACAATTCATAGAATCACAGAATAGCTGAAGTTGGAAAGGACCTTAAGACCATCTAGTTCCAGCCCCCTGCTATGGGCAGGGACAACACGCACTAGACCATGTCACCCAAGACTCTGTCCAACATGGCACTGTCAAGTTATCACTGACAGATGAGCAAGTACTATAACAAGTTGTATGAATTTTCCAAGAAGCAACTCTAAATCACTGCGAGAAACCACATATGGCCACAGTCTTTCCAATCCATTTTTAATAATAGATTAGATGTCCCTGGAACATTAATTTTCTGTTACGCTGTGACTTGTGAGTGCTATGGGCAAAAACATCTACATGTTAACACAGCATTACTATTTTCAAGCAATAATTTGTGTTTGGCTCCAACTACCACAATGCCCATCATGTTACTTTTTCCAATACATCTGGAGGGTATGAGGCCCAGCAGCTAGGACAGAGGGCTACAGTGAATATGGATTCTAGTCTAACACTGTTAAGTAAAATTAAGGCTTACCCATCACTAAATGGATTGGATTATTAGTGGAGCAGTTTAACGTAACAACTGCATTTGAACTGAAATATATTCAGTGCACATATATTCCTGTATGTGGAAAAGTGTGTGAAATAGAGGACCTGACAGTTCTCTACTACAAACAAAATTCCTGAAAGTGTCCCATAATGCAGAAATATCCACTACCTCAGAGATCTAAGCCTTAGGTCAGCCTAAACAGCAGCATGTAACAATTGCTGTATTTCCTTGGACACATTTGGATTGCTAGAGAAGAAGCGACAGAGACTGTCTTCTGTATAATTCCCAGTCCAGCAGAAGCACTAGCTCAGCAAAAACAATGAAACATGGTATCATGGACTTGTTTCCTACAGTGCGACTGCTCCAGATCCCCTCACTCCCCACATCTCAACACACTCTGATTCTCTTACATGCCCAAAATGCTATAAAATATTTCCTGCTTCCTCCAGTTTCCTTAACTGTCCTTTATAATGGCTCCAACTTCATTAGTGTCCCTTGCACCACCTTTCTGGCCCAGCAGGTGTGTAAGAAAGCATATTATGTGGATAACTTTAAAGGACCTGTCTACAGAGGGATCAGCATATGCCAGCCAGTGGTATCAGCCAAATCACCTCTGGCTTTCACTCCCTACAGGAATGGGCAAGTACCTGGTGAGGACACATGAAAGTTATTTTCACAAGATGCCTGGCCTTGTCACCTCTGCAGCCTCTAGTCTCCTGTCAGTATATTCACTTCAACAGACCTGAATGATGCAAAAGCCTCAGGAAATGTGTAAAATAATTTCCAGGACAGAAACAAAGGACTTAATGGTAGGAGCCAGGAATTTCCTTTAAGCTGCATTCACAAACTTATCAGGCTTCCTTCCAAAAGAAGTCATGCATTCCTCCTGCTACTCAAGTTCAGAAAGTAATTTCAGAACATGATTATTCCCATGAATAATATTTTAATCTTGATTTGCTACCTTTACTTGCAGTTACATCTTTCACTTCTACATCTAACTTGATTATATTTGGAAGAAATTCTTTACTGTAAGGGTGATGAGGCACTGGAAATGTTGCCCAGAGAAGTTGTGGCTGCCCCATTCCTGGCAGTGTTCAAGGCCAGGCTGGATGGGACTTTGAGCAACCTGGTCTAGTGGAAGATGTCCCTGCCTGTGGTAGGGGAGTTGGAATTGAATGAAATTCAAGGTCCCTTCTAACCCAAACCATTCTGTGATTTCAACCATTTCTCCTTGTTATTGGTGCATAGGTGCAGGATAACATATATTACATGAAAATTAATTTAATAGTAAAAGCTTCCTCTCTTTGTTTAGAACAAAATTATACTAGATGCTTTGCAAGATTACCAACCATCTCTAACACCATCTCTCTTCTATTTTCTAATCACCTGTGAAATCTCCCCCTTTACACATTGTTTATCCCATGGCACCATAGCAATACTTCGACTCGGGGCCACACAAATTCTAAGCACAGAGAATTCAGTAGACATGGCATTTACCTTTGCTAAGATAACAGACTATATTAACTGGCAGGATCCACCACTGGTTAAACCAAAACCTAATTTCATTTTCTATTTACCTCCAAAAGTCTTTAATTAAGTTTTTCATTATTCTCTCTTCAAAAATTTGCTCAGAGATCCACTTACTTTAAAGCCTCCCACATCACTGAGGTTATACTAAGGCCTTGAAAGATTTACTCAGAGGACTACTTCCTTTCTTTTACAAAGTGATCCTAACACTTGCTGTTCCTCCTGGAGGAGGTTAGTCCTCCTGACTCCTTGCAGTGCCAACATAAAGACTGACAATGTCTTATTTTCACCTTGATTACAAGTACCTCTCATTTCTGCACATGCACTCTGATTTGCCATTCTGCCTCCACTGCTCAACACCAGTGTCATGCCAAACGCCCAGAACAAAGTTAACCATTTAACCATGTATCTCAATAGGCTAATTCCCAGTTTACCTTCACCAGGGAATTTACCTATTCTCTTTTTATCTACATAGCAGAAAACATGCTGTTGTAAGAGATTAAAAAAGTGAATACTTTGGAAAAAAGTATCTGAATCACTTAAACCATATAAAGATATCCAAGAGAGATGAAACCTAACGAGAAAAAAGACACAAGGATACATTAGTCCAAAATGAAACGGATGCAGCAAGATAACAAGGAATGTTAGTCTAGGAGTTGATGGGAAATCTGCATGCTTCAGACTGGGGAAAAAAGTGCCCAGAGAATCTGAAAAATGATGCATCAGTTTTATAAAAGCTCTGGACAGGACGTGGAGTTGTAATGTGGGGATGTTTTGGGGTTGTTTAGAGGCTTTCTAGGTTTTCTTTAAAGTTATGAAAAATCCATGCTGAAATAATAGCACAGGTTCTTTGTTACCACATCTAAGCACTGTCAGCACTACAACCACCACAGTGCATATTCAATTTATGAGACTTCTGGCTAAAATCATTGTGTCACATGCACGAGTAGGAGCAATTTAGCCACTGAAATACTAAAGTTTTAATACATGTTACCACTGTAACTCATATTTGCCATTAAATCCCAACAGAGGATATGTCCTGAGCCAACAGCAATAACATTCTCTTTTCTTGTGGTAGAAGAAATACTTCCAGGAAATATTTCCCAATCTTCATAGACCTTCGCCCCTATTCTCCCAACTGTGTTCTTTGAAAATTAGACTGATAAGCTAAAATTTCCACACAAATTTTCCCAGAGATGGAAAACTCCAGGAACTGGTATGAAATACATGTCTCAGAAAAAAGAAAAATAACCATATTCCATGCATTTCACATGGTGTAGTTTGACAAGTTTTTCTTTTTTTCCACAAACCATTGGAGGAAAAGATCAGCCTGATTTTCTAAGGTAAATACAATATTCATCCTTCAGTTCATAATCATTTTCATATTGGTGCTTCAAGGAAAAGGTTAAATAAAACATAGAAAGAGTATAAAGAATTTAAATACACTCATGTGTACACATATGTATAAAAATATAACACACAATGGTACATGTTATATGCCATTTTTATGGCAATAAAATCAGTGTCCTCTCTTCTCCTCTCCCACAAGACACAGATTACCTCAAGACTAAAATTGTTACTACTGAAAATATGTATTTCATGCAAACTGGTTATTTTAAATTCATGTCTAGCACTTAGGGAAGCCCACTTGGCACCCAGCATGCCAAGCCCATGAAGTTCTGAGTATTTGAGGAAAAAAAAAAAAAGAAGTTATCCTGAGAGCACCGTATTGCATGAAGAACACACCTTGCCATGAAAGAGTAGACAATCCATTACTTGGGTGGGAACACAGGGATGACTTGACATAAGTCAGAATAAGGAGATTAAAAATAGGAGTGTATCTTCTGGGAAGTTCAAATACCAGAACACAGCAATATTTTCACACTGTCAATTTGTTCAGTTCTGAAAAATCTATTATATGGAAATGATGCAGAATATATAACATACAAAAAATGCATGAGCACCATGTTCAATCACTGTCCCTTTTATAAAAGGCAAAGTGCTGAATAAAGCCAAGGCCTATTAGGGCAGAAGAAAGGTGAGCATAGTGTTAGCCTAAGGAATACTTCAGAGCATTCAACATGCAAAAAAGCAAGCATGTCTGCCATGATAATGATGAGGACTTTTTGTGTTTGAAAATGAGCTGCTGAATTGAGGACACTTTGTACCTTGTTAACATGACAGTCTCCTAAATCTTATTGCTGTTGCGAAGATAATGTCAACAGATAGACCTGTCTGCCCCAGGAGGAAAAGGCATTTCAGAGAATGACGTGATTTTAGCACATAAATCACAGAGCACTCAGAACTGTATCTTCTCAGGATGTTAATCACAGCACTCCTGCCTAGACTGCTAGGAGAAGGAAAAGTAACTCCAAACCCAGGCAGATGGAGCTCGTCTAGCCTTGTAAGGACATCCATCTAAAAGAAGGACACTCTAACCAAACCTACGACCTAAGGACTTTGCTGTCGCCGTTCAAGCTAGCTAGGCCCTGGCACATAAACCTCAGGTGTAAAGGGTGGAGCCAGTTCCACGCATGCTGTGCCTCACTTAAAAAGTCCACTGCACAGGCCCGAAGGGTTTACTCACACTTGCAAAGCCCTGTAGCGACAGGCAAGGGACTGAAACGGCAGGTGATAAGGTGCACTGGAAACTGCAGACCCAACCCTGCATCCAGGCGGTTCAGGACATTGGTCGCTTGAGATTGACCCAGGAGATGAGAGTCTTGCTCAGAAACATCCCGAACGACCAAGCAGCCTTTTTTCCAAACAGATTTGCCTATCCCACATTGCCCTTTCAGTCCTCATCGCGCTTGTAGAAAGTGTGGGTAAAGCCCTTCCCAAATCTTCGTTTGTGAAGCCAAGCCATCAATCAATCATCAATCACAGCACTGCAGGGTACCAGGCACTAGCTTTCTAAAACTGAAGTTTCCCCAAATCTAGCAAAGAATAACTACTACAGGAAATAAAGCTATTGCTTCATATGTTGTCTAGTAAAATATATGACAAGTTCACCACCTTTTACATGGAAATTTCAAAAGCTCAGTTCAAATACAATACTTCCAAGCCAATTCTAACTCTGCAGCATTAAAACACACTGATATGATCATCTGGTATACTAAGACATGAGACTGTTCCAAATCATCTTGCAATGAGAATTTCTTCCTGTTTCCAACTCATAAATCCTATTTTATGAGAGCATGATATCTATCAACAAAACAGTAACATTATAAGCAACATATTTGGCCCTACAGAGAAACATGGTGATAAATTTTAAACAAGTATTCAGACACAGCTATTAAAACTTTGTCTCACTAAACCATGAGTTCACATCCCTAAAATTAGTAAGCTACACTGCATGTAACTTAAAAATAGAAATAAAGACTCTATTGCAATGTGCAAGGGATATTAATAAAGTGAAGTTAACTCTATGTGACATTTTAAAATCATCTTACTAGGCAGGCTACAAATTAATAGTAGTCCTTTATTTTCCTAAAATCATATATAAATGTAAAACAAACAAACAAGAAACAAAACCCAGAACCCAACTCAAACCCAAAACAGTATGAAGGCTCTATTTGACACATAAAATTACTTTCTCCACTTCTAAAAATGTAAATTCTGACCCTTAAGATTTCAGTTTCCATATTAATAACTCCAGTACAAGTTAATTCAATCAGCATCTGTAATAATGGTATGCACCTAACAACCTTTATTTTCTCACAGCTAGAGAAAGACCAAAGGAGGAAAACTCCTCTGTGTCTGCAGGGACAGGAACCAGTGCTGCAATTCCCTACATACTGTCAATCACAAGCAAGCAGGCACATATATTAACTACACAGTTACACTTGAGGAGTGATGAGCATCAGACCCAGGTTTCCTTAACTAGCACTGTAGAGAAAGGGTAAAAATTTTCTCATTCCCCCAGTTCCCTCCTTTCCCTGCTTCTCTTCAAAATGTCTATTCAAGAATAGCAAAAGCAATTAAATACTGAAGATTACAGGGCACATTCTGAAAAGACAACATTACAGTTTTGGGAAATCACTGACAGATCAAGCTGAAGAAGCACTTACAAAGGTAACTAATGCATTCTTATTCTGAGGATTGGAACAGAGGAAATTAGAAGATCAACTGAGGGCTTCAAAGGAATTAGGGCACAGTATTATCTGTCTCTGGAAGGGCAGGATTTATGCAAATTAAGTTAACATTTTTTCAGACAACCTCTAGCTTGGACCTCTGTTGAAGCCACTGAGTACAAATCCTATACGCCCTATAATGCAACAGCAGTACTCCAAGACAGTCATTCAGCCTCAAACTTCAGCCTTCCTTGCCCTTCCACCCCTGTCACTATGCTACACACATTCCTTTTTCAGCCACACTACAACATTGACATGACAGTGCTAATACTTGTCAGTGTCTGAACACAAAGTAGTCTCATGTAAACAACATGTAAGTGTCACCAAAAACATCATCCAGTATTTCTTGTCAAGCCATGAAGACTTGCTGTGCATGCTCAAAACACTATACAACTAACTTTACATCGCAGCCCTAGAAAACCAGATTTCTGCTCTTTAGGGAGCATTCATTTTAATTGGCAAAACCTGATGAAAAGGTTAAGGTAGACTGAGGCCTGAGAAACACATGAGGAATAACCTCTAATATGATCTATTAGTATATCTTTTGCTGTCATTTATGCAAGGCCAAGGTGAACTCCTTAAATTAATAGAAAAATGTACTGAAAAACAAACCAGCTTATTTCAAACCCAAAGTATACACAAAGGAAAAAGTTCAATCGCACTTTCCAATCACACATTCTAAGAATTCCTACATAAATTCCTGCCTTAGGCTTTTTAAAAATCAAGTTCTGAATTTCTGACCCTTGTGATGCATGCTTACCTTGCTGAAAGGGTGATTTCTTTCCCCACCACCAGCACCTATAACAAGACAATACAAATACTTCACCCCATGGCTGTGTGTGCCCAGTTCCCATCACTAGAAGCTTGCCTCTCTGACTACTTTCTGACATGCTAAAAGTTCATAAATACCTGTGTTCATTAATGACATTATTACAAATAGCATCTGTACAAGGCCTAATCCTGCACCACCAAAATTGCCCACCATGCTGCTGATTTACCCAAGAGCAGGATACAGCTGACACGACTCATTTGCTTGCATCCTCAAGTCTCATACAAGATGACAACACACGTAAGTCAGTTCCAGTCTAATTCCAATTCAATGCACCACTAACAAAGTGCAAAACATTGTTAAACTTAACATTACCAGAAGCACTGCTGCTACCATAAGTAATAAAAAAAGCCCTACAGATTTACAGAACAATCTTTTACTCTCTTGCAGTTAACAATACGGTAAACTTAAGATTACTGTCCTTCTTTCCAAATCACACATTAGTATCTTCTGACCTTTCTTCCTTCACAAAAAAAGCAACCTTTCCACAACTTAATTCTGGCTTACCTACCCAAAGAATGCTTTTCTGTACAGTACTCACAGCAGGAGCACTCTACAATAATTATAATAAAGCTAAAACAGAGAGAAGAGGGAAAAGAAAAGGCAACATCCTGTACTGCCAAATTTCTGAGCAACCAGAGACCAAAGGTTTCTATGCATAACGGCAAAGCTGGCAAAATACAGATTTTTTTTTTTTTAAAAAGAAAGTTTTCCTAAAACAGTAGCTCTGCATAAGTGAAATGAAGATCAGTAATATTAAGAATGCACTGTGCAAGAGGCACAGCCAGAAAAGCCTTTTGCTTTTCTGCCTTTGAAAAAGAACTGCAAGTTCTTCAAGAGTGAAGCTGATTTGGCACAGATGCCTAGATATTCAATACATACATCTTGTTCTATAATGTATGAAAAACGGTGAAACTTGCATCTTTTATGCAGTGCTTGCAATATCCACTGCCATGCAGCTATTTAGACTGGATTTAGTCTCATCCAGCTTCAGATGCCCCCAGTATGTGATTTAGTTTAAGCTTCTGAGCTTCTACCAAATTAACAGAGATCAGACTGATTCCTGCAAGAGCTGTGCCCCTCTCAGCCACAGAGGGTGCCCTACACAGCTACCTTTAAAGCAAATGTCCAATTTCAAACACTTACATGACATACACACTTTTTGGGGGAAGAAACACCTATGGCAGATAGTCTCAAAATCTGCCTGCTGTGGAAAACAGGAACATGCGTCCAATGGATATTTCTGGACCACCAGCACCCCCCAAAAGTCAGACTAAGTATCCACCCCGATGGCTAAGGATTCTGAAATACATATCCTTCAGGGTATTTATCCCCTCCCCTGTCACACACTCTTCAGAGGTAACTGACTCCTGTCCTCACACAGTGACTGAAAGCTGCCACAGTAGCCTGAAGCCCTGCCATCAGAGCCTCAGGCCAACAGTCACCACTGCTCCAGACTTCATTTGAAAACATCGATTCTCTTCAAGCAAATCACTGAACTTCATCAACCTTCCCTGACACTAACTGCCACAGCACATAATGGTGCAGAGCACAGAAATACTAATCTAGTTGACGCTCTCAAGTCCAAACAAGAATAGCTGAAACAAGGGCTTGGCTATTGGTTTCAAAACACCAGAAATGAGTGGATTTTCATTGCAAGAGTACTTCTTAAAAATTAAAAAGTAGTTTGCATATATGCTACAGTGCAATGTACATACTCACTAGTAAATAAGAAATCCCACCTAAAGCTTGCATGAGAAGTGACAACATAGGTGAAAACATTTCGTGAAAGAATAATTCGTAAGCTACTGCTCTCAAAGCCCAGCTTCCCAAACCTAAAAGAATATCATAGCTTACGACACCAACAAACTGCAAACAAAAGCTTCACACCAAGTTTTACGAATGTCACTAGAGATTCCACTTGATCACTTTCAGATCAAGCTTTGTCAACTCATGTCTCATTCATCCTCCTGAATTCACTGCAATCTATCCCTTGCAGTTCCTCAGTGAAAAGAGAGAAAAAGAGTTGCTTGGAATCAAAAACCCCAAAGAAACAAACAAAACCCAAACTACACAACAAATAATGCATCTTTCTTCTACATTAATTTTGTATTGCAGGACCAAATGATGCTCCTCAGGTAGAAATCCATATGAAGCCAGTTTCATAAATATCAGAAATAAAAGGTTTGGTCAATGGAATCTCTCTGTGCACTAGGGAGAGAATTCCGTAGCAGTTAACACTGGAAAGGCACAACGGAATGACCCGATAATGGCACATCTGTTTTACTAGTAGCAGTAAGCACTAGCTAAGACCACTTACTTGCAACCATATCCATACAGTTTATGGAAATAAAATATGCAAGGGCCAACAAGGACAGGCTCAGAATTTATTCATATATCTACTGGCAAACAAAAGAGAAACTCTCACTGACTGTCAAAGATCTCCTCATTCTCTTCACTCTTCTTAAATCTTCCTTGGGTCTTAATAAATGCTTTCACTCTCTCTCATCCCCCAGCCCTTCCATGCCTGTGGTATAAAAGGCTACAAAATCCAATCCTCTTGCACAGGACAGAAGCAGCATAATTCTTGTATAGATCACAACCCCTCATCAGGACCTGCCTGTGATGATGTTGTATGTCAGAAGTGCCAGAGTATCACCCATTGCATGAATTCATGTATGAAGAAAAGGTTCCACTGTAGAGACCGTCACAAAAAGCTGAGCAGGACATCAACTGAAAAGTATGGCAAACTCACTGACAACCTTCTGGATCCATTTTAGCACAACAAGAGCCTGGCAGCTACTGAATCAGTCTGCTGCTATTTACTATGTGGCTTTAAAAGAGACTCCTAAGAATATCCTTTTAACTCTTATCTTAGGAGCAGGCTGTCATCCTTCTTTTGTTTATCAGCATGAAATTTTGCCATCTGCT
The DNA here is from genome assembly GCF_028554395.1 of Pezoporus wallicus. NCBI lineage: Eukaryota > Metazoa > Chordata > Aves > Psittaciformes > Psittacidae > Pezoporus > Pezoporus wallicus. The sequence continues at coordinate 872,216 of NW_026635478.1, forward strand.
CCAAGAAAAGACAGGTTATAGGTGACAAGATGTAGCCAGATTTCTTCCTTAACATATGGGAAGAGGGCTAACAAAGAAAGACAACCACTTTTTCTGGACATGGCAGAAAACAGGGAAGAAAGAAATCGGAAACCTGATGAAGTGATCAGATACTTTGCTGATCTAGCAACAAATATCAAGGAAAACTATGAGACAGAACTGTGTTGTTCCTGCCAAAACCTCTAATAAAACAGAGATTTATAACATGGTAAGAACCACATGCTCCGAATATTCTGCACATGCATCAGCAACTGGAACAATACCAAGTATTGGAGCATTTTATTTTCAAGTCATCTGTGTAGAGTCAAGAAGTGAGACAAAAAGATTACATCTGGCCTTTGGAACATTTTTTTTGCCTGATTATAGCCGAGTTGACACTTTTCATTCTTGCTTTAACACACTGCAGATTCTTCTTAGTTGCTCTGGTACAAACAGGCCAGAGATATAATTCAAGAACTGTAGTCAAGTTCATTTTACAAGACCAAAGAGAATCCAAAGGTATGTGATAGAGGATGTGTCCTCTTCGTAACCCAATGTATCAGAACATTACTGGTAAACAGTAGAATTGAGGTAAGTATGAGAAAAAGGGTTATAGAAACTGACCATTTAGAAAGCTTTCCTGCAACAAAATGCCATAATAAAAACACTTATGACAGCAACAGTGTACATTTCTTGCTTAGTATTTTTACTGCAGTTAGACACTCTCACACTAACAATGCTTTACTACCTTTTCTTCCTCTGCTTTTTTATTTATGCCCTGCCCCCCCGCACCAAGAAGTGCATCTCTTGTCCTTTCCTGGTTACTATCATTTTCAGATTTGAACTCATGTTTCTTATAGACTTACACAAGAAAATGATAATTTATTTCTTCATAATAATAATCGTAACACATTGACACTAGTATAACACTATGGACACTGATAATTCAGTGTCCACGTACAGCACAAACATCAAAATGTGGATTTAAAGGCTCCAGACCAGTACATTCATTTCCTGCCGATGGAATTCTATGTTTCTCTCACAGCATCTACAACATTTAGATACTTCTCTTTTTAAAAAAGTGAAAGAGAGACTGACAGCAAGTGGGAATGACTCCATCCTGGGCAGAGCATGGGAAGCCGTGCTTCTGCTCACGTCTCCCTGCTGCTCTCACCATTCCTTGCTATTGCCCTGCTCATGCCCAAAAGCCACTGAAAGCTGCTCAGTCACACCCCCACAGTGCCCTGCTCCTGAGCCCTGGGACAGGGAGTGAGGAAGCTTGGCACTGGGAAAGGTGCAGAACCTGCAAGCACAGTATATGACCACAGCGTGGGTGAAGGAGCTCCATGTTAGCTAGGGTGCGGCTAAGGCACTTGATACAAGATAGCTCTGAGCAGTATTGAGTAAGTAAACAGTCAGTCTTCTTTGGCCCTTCTTAAATAAGAAATGTTCCTCACAACTGATCTCGGCAACTCTCACTCAACAAGATCTGTTCATACAGTTTTCTCTAAATGTTTCTTTGAGACTAGTACTGGGTCTGATCCTGCATGGTTCCGATGCCTCCACCTTTCCTTGCAGTTATTATGTAGGAAGTGAGGGTGAAGCACTGAATCTTTGGAAGTCCTCAGCACACTTACATTACAATATATGCTACTAAACTGTACTGCCCTGAATTAGAGAAATGTTAAGGAGTCAGTTCTAATTGGTCTGTCAGTTTGATCTTTGGGCGTCACTCACCTGTACAGACATGCTGGTATAAAGCAGAACATTTTCTGCATAGTTATATCATCTTACATTCGAACAATGAGCACTAGCTTAATTTTAATTTCTGTATTACATGCACTGGAATAACTTGGAATTAAAGGAGTGAATGCTGCAAAACCAGAGAAACTTGCTGCATCAACTTAGCCTAATAAGGCTTCTCTTTCTGTCATAGTATTTATTGTAGTGTTGCACTGAAAGCCCACCTAGAAATTCACTAATAATGTACAGACCCCAAAGCACTGACTTCTCACATTTCCCGTAAGCCATGTTACTTGCTGTTTTGGTGCTGGTAGGCAGCATCAAGTTTTTCTTAAGAATGAAGGACTTACACTTCCACCAGCACTGTGAAACACTTTGTCACACTTTATAAATCAAATCAACACCTCCTGTGGATATAAACTAACTCCAGAGCAATGCGGTCTTCCCTACTTTTAAACACCAACTTCCACCTTCATGCTCCATCTTCAACGGAAAAGCCTTTCTTTAAACACAGGATTAGCAAGTCAACAGAAAAAATAATGCTCAAGAAGCCAATAGTGTAGTATCTTGGAAATGTGAGTAATCTTTCTGAAAGCCATAGTGCTATTAACCTTATCTACGTCATATGATTATTGTTAATCAGAGTGTTTAGCTGTTGCAATCCTTATATACACACATACACACTGGCTGCTTTTTTCATCACAACTTTTGCCAGAAAGCTACGCAAGTTTCCATACCTCCACTGCAAGAACATGTATTTACAAAACAAAACCAAAGATTAAAGCCTATCTACACCATTCTGGTTTAAGCTAAATGAGACTGTAATACAAACTGGAAGCAGAATCTTCCACCCTATAAAGAGCACTTAATATGTATGCAACTTTCCGTAAGGCTGTTCTAATGTGTCTCAGATTGGTTCCACAGGCCACTGATGTCAATCAAAAGCTCCCAATGGATTCAGCACTACATGATCACAATTTTATTTTAATTCAATAGCACAGTGTTAATTCTCTACATCCCCAGGTAACTTCTTCATCCAGAGCTACTGAAACAAAAATTTACAAAGGAAAGTAACTGTTACTAAATTTTACACAAGCAGGTAAACCAAGGCAAAGATGCCTACTGCACTTAAGGTTAACCAAGAAGTATTTAGAATTGATGCCAAACATTTTATATCAATGGTCCATTAAAGTACACCATAGTCTCAGTGTCCAATACAAGAAAATATTAATAGCAGTGGTTTCTATAACTTTTCCCCTTTGAAATCTTATCTAGCTGCAACACTGAAACAGAGCAATAATAAAGTTAGCCAGTTCTCAATGTTACTAAGCTTTTTCTGTAACTTTTTGGAAAACAAAAAGCGTCATTACAGCATTCTACAACAACAGCATCACAGCTCACAATCTGTAGATATTCTACCTCAGCCAGTAGTGACATCCCTCCACTCTCATCCTTGTTCCGAAATTAAACCTTAGACTATATACAGTGCTATTAAAGACTGCCTTAGAGGAGTTCTCACTTGCTGAGCGTCTGAAAAAGGTAAGATGCACAGTTACAAGTCAGCCCAGTTGCATATTGGGTCCCTTATGTCCAGGCCTTAGAACAGCAGGTTTATTTTTGGCTTTGCATATTAATCATAGAATAGTTAGGGTTGGAAAGGACCTTAAGATCATCAAGTTCCAACCCCCCTGCCATGGGCAGGGACACCTCCCACTAAACCATGCCACCCAAGGCTCTGTTCAACCTGGTCTTGAACACTGCCAGGGGTGGAGCATTCACAACTTCCTTGGGTAACCCATTCTAGTGCCTCACCACCCTAATAGGAAAAAACTTCTTCCTTATATCCAATCTAAACTTCCCCTGTTTAAGTTTGAACCCATTACCCCTTCTCCTATCACTACAGTCCCTAGTGAAGAGGCCCTCTCCAGCATCCTTTTAGGTGCCCTTCAGATACTGGAAGGCTGCTATGAGGTCTCCACGCAGCCTTCTCTTCTCCAGGCTGAACAGCCCCAACTTCCTCAGCCTGTCTTCATACAAGAGGTGCTCCAGTCCCCTGATCATCCTCGTGGCCCTTCTCTGGACTTGTTCCAACAGTTCCATGTCCTGTTTATGTTGAGGACACCAGAACTGCACACAATACTCCAGGTGAGGTCTCACAAGAGCAGAGTAGAGGGGCAGGATCACCTCCTTTGACCTGCTGGTCACGCTCCTTTTGATGCAGCCCAGGACACGGTTGGCTTTCTGGGCTGTGAGCACACACTGAAGCTGGCTCATGTTCAGTTTCTCACCAACCAACACCCCCAAGTTCTTCTCCGCAGGGCTGCTCTGAATCTCTTCTCTGTCCAACCTGTAGCTGTGCCTAGGATTGCTCCACCCAGGTGTAGGACCTTGCACTTGCCTTGGTTAAACTTCATAAGGTTGGCATCAGCCCACCTCACAAGTGTGTAAAGGTCCCTCTGGATGGCATTCCTTCCCTCCAGCGTATCAACCGAACCACACAGCTTGGTGTCATCAGCAAACTTGCTGGGGGTGCACTCAATCTCACTGTCCGTGTCACCAACAAAGATGTTGAACAAGACTGGTCCCAACACCAATCCCCAAGGGGCACCACAGACTGGTCTCCAGCTGGACATTGAGACATTGACCACAACTCTTTGCGTGTGGCCATCCAGCCAGTTCTTTATCCACCGAGTGGTCCATCTATCAAATTGGTGTCTCTTAGTTCAAAAGAGCAAAGAACATTCAACAGTAAAGATGTTTACAACCGCTGCCAGCAACAGTGCAAGTGCTCTCTGGCAAAGTTTCATCTATCTGGCTACATAAATGAAAAGCAAGATTTACATTCCCTTGCCCAACGCTACATCAAAACTCATCTCACACACAGGTCTTTCCCAAAACCAAACTCACTGTGGGGGTGAAGATGAAAGCTGCACATTTGCTAGTGGTGCCAAAGCCTAAAGCTGGATAATGGGCAATGGCTGTCTTTTTAGCCTGGACAATGCCAGATGTCAAATCCACCAAGACCTTAAAAACTCAGCCTTTATGCAAATAATGTGCCAGCTGGTGCCTAGTTAAAGCCTTACCTATGAAGATGACGACAATAAGCAAGCTAGAGATCTAGAGCTGTTGGCATCCCCCTGGCAACCTGACAGAAAGACAATTACATGCCCTTCAAAAAGAAAGCAAACCAGAAGGTTGGTGATTTTCCCCTAGTGACCTTTTTTTAATATACCTAACATTTAAGAGGCGATATAGATGCCCCAGTCCCGCAAGCAATACTATCCACTTCAATAAGGATGAACCAGAAGCATAGCAAAGCAAAGCAGACACTGTACAAGCTTCAGAGACATGAATTTTCCAGGTGGGCAGCAAAAACTATGAAAGGTCTAAGTATAAAACTTCCAAACCTAAAAATCAGCTTAAACCTTGAAAGGAACATGCATGTCCGCTTTCACCCACATAGCCTGTGTGAAAATACAACCTCTATGGCTTGTAACCCTACCAAAGAGGTCCACCTTGCAGGATCAAGGAGCACAGTAATACTACAGTAAGCTGTACAGCAGCAATTTCCCTCTTTATTTAATTTGACAATGAGAAATTACACCCAAAATTGATCTCTAGCTTTTAGATGTATTTAATCCCAAAACTTGAAGTATACTGAAAAGAGATACTAACTTTGTAAGCCTCCTAACATTTCTTTCTAGGACTAACAAAAAAATGAGTTATTTTTCCAAACATTTCTACAATGACAAAACAATCAAAACATGATTACTGTTTAAAATTAACAAACCAGGCTTTTCTTCAGTTCTCACCAGCTGATTTGTCTTTTTGGGTTCAAACTGCAATTATGGCTTCCCTCTCTTATTCCCAATACTCCTGCTTTATGCAGCCTACTCTTTGGCAGGTTTCACACATTTCTAGATACACCATGGATTTAAAACCAATGCTTGGAGGTCTTAACAATATTCTGTCTCATCAAATTACCATCATCTTCTGTCAAAACAGGGAACAATAGGAAAAGTGTTTAAGTTGTCTGAGCACAAAATATCCGGAGATTTGGTTATAAGTCACAAAAGCCCAGAACAAGCATTTCTTCTACAGTGCTCTCTGAATTTGAAGGAGCACTGGGAGATTAAATCTCCCTTTCTCCAAAAGCTGAAGGTGGGGTGGCTTTTTGTTTTGGGTAGAGGGGTTTTGTTTATTGTTAAGTTTGGGGGTTATTTTGTTTGAGTTTGGTTTGGGGGGGTGTCTTTGATTTATGGGGTTTGGGGGGGGGTCCTGTTTGTTTGCTTGACATTTTTAATTCTTCTATGTTACTTCCTCTAAACATACTAAAGATTTTCAGAAATAAAGGGAATTCAAGGACAGATGATGAAAGTGATTAGAGGCTTAGAAAGAGAACCACATGAAGAGAGATTATTAAAAAGACTACCTCATTTCTAGACAAGATGAACGGGAGGGATCATAAAAGAGACATGGAAAATGAGAAAAGACATGTCACACAATGTTTTTTCACCAGCAGAAACCAAGTGGACTTTATATTTATTTTTAACGTAAGCCTTTTTGTGTGTTTGATCACGTAATAATCAGTTCATCTACAAAACACTGACTCTATTGCTAGTCTCAGTATGGCTGAAAGCCCAGAAAGATTGGTAGCATTATTCTCTATCTGTTAATAAATTAACCATGTGTGATCCAGGTAAGACGTTTTGGGTTTGTTTTTTTTGTTTGTTTGTTTTAAATAAAGGAAGAATTCTTACCATTTCAAATGTAAGTCTACCTCTAATAAAGTTTTGAATAGCCTCCAATGTGCAAGAAATTACATAATTAGGAATTGCTGTACTTCTCCTTAAAGCATCTATCTCATACTTGTTAAAAGCAGGAGTTATCTCCGCATAGACGTCTGATGAGATGCAGCAAAGGAACTCATTTAGTTGAGTTTAACTTCAGTCGAAAAGATAAGTCATACATATAAATTTATAATCCTGATGAAATGTGAAGGATTTTTGTTGTGCAAGGGGCAAGCAATCAAGAATGAAGAGTGATGCCCTGATCAGTACCAAAACCAACTGTGTATACAGGTTCCTGAGGTCTAAATAAGTCAATCTGGTGAGCATTCAGAGGTGACAGCTTTAATAGAACCTTGAAAGGCTGACACAAAGTTCTAGAAGCAAAAGTCAACACAATGAGGCATAAATTAGCACACCCAAACTAGTCTGAGCATAGGGAGTGTTGCTATTGGAATTGCATAGACCTCCATGTGAACTCACTGTCCAATGAACACAGTGTAGCCAGAATCAGAGCATCTGCAATCTCCCGCAGCACTCACTGCAAAAACAAGTTTCTTTAAGAAAGCACCACAATCCTCTAGCTGTCCTGCAAGCTACATTCCAGCAAGAACAGTACCTTGCCCATGACAGCTAAAAATGCAACCCTGGCTCTCCTGCTTCATGGCTTAGGTCCTGATTTGGATTAGTTTTCAACTAGTAGTAGATGTGAAGCAGGCATTAGCCCAGAAGAGCTGCAACATTTTGCACAGCTGTCTGCCCACCTTGAACCACCTGTACCATCAGTGAGCTGCAGGAATCCAGATTATAGTGACCAGATATTACTGACAAGGAGAGAGGCAGGGAGGATTTAACCAGAACCAAGGTAACCACGTAACTGTAAATCTACACTCACCACGTAATACCAGAACTATAAGGTACTGATATCATTACACTACAGGCAACAGCAGTTTTATTCTCCACTCTATGCTGCTGTACACAGCACAGCTTGGCTCTCTTGTGACTTGTCTAAGGAAGAGAGAAGGAATCCAGCCTCTCCCTCAAAACACTTGGCCTCTTTAGGCATCACTGACCCCCCCCCCCCCAAACCCCCGGGTAAGAATGACTCAGCTGTTCTTCATTAAAGTATTCTATCTCTTTCAGGCACTGGGAACTTTGCAGAAAATGTGACATATGGGTCATTGGAGAGTTGGTAGCAGAGCCCAGGGTATCTTTGATGTAGCATCAAAGGTACTGAACAGACCTGTTGACACGCAATGAAAGAACTTTTTAGCTGCGGCAGGAATTTCAAAATCCTTTTCCCCCTCTGATTCTACTATTTTCAAACTCCGATGGCTATATTCACAGTCAGCACTTCTGCAAACTGAATTTGATGATGTCCTCCTACAGCATAAACAGCTGCAATTTCGGAACTGTCTTCTTGCCTGTCCATAGAGAAGGCTTCACTTTCTCATAAGAAAAATCTTTAGATGGGCTTGAAAGACACAGGCAGTAACCTATAGGGCTGGAAAAGATCTTTAAAAGCTGCCCACCTAAAAACTGGACCCAGTAGCCTGTTATACAGACTATGGGATGCAGCAACTACTTTGACACCTCTCTCTTCCCCAGGCTTCACTAAATGGCTCTCACTCTACTTACTACACACTGTCCCTATCCTGCTGACACAACCAGCTCCAAGACCTTCTTCACACAAGCAAGTCTCCCTTCCTTCATTCTTTAAGCATCCTCCCACAAGCTCTGTATTGGTGGTTTTATGCTCCATGTTGCTTTTGTCCCTGAATGTTTGGGAATGGCAGCTTTAATTCCAGCTGCTCTAAGGCTTTTTATTCAGTCGCTAAAAGAAAAACAGCATTCTGCTTTCTTGTTTCTTTTCTACATTATATCACCAGTTGTTGCTGCTCTGGTTAAAGCAGTAAGAGGAACGCTGAAGTTATCCAACCAATTTACCCTTACTTGTCTGGAATAAGCACAAATGGATTTAATGCAAGCTCTTGACATAATCTGGAAACTGCTCCTACCAGATCTAGCAATTATTTTGCTCTGCTATCAGTCTCTTACTCTGTGATATCTGGCACAACTTGTAAAGCCCAAACCCTGGAGCAATGCAATTGCATACAACTCTACAAACTTGTTACAGACTTAATCCAGTTCTCATGGCAGCAGGAAGGGATGGAGCAGCTAAACCTGGTTAAAAGAACCCCCAAATCAGACAGAAACCCAATGCTTTCATGAAATTGTCTTAAGCATGAGATTTCTTTTATTTTTCAATATACAAGTACAATACGCAACACTGAAATTAGCCATAATACTTCATGCTTTTAAGCAGATCAGCTAGACTATGGAGCAGAGACTTAAACTCTGCAGTATACCAGAAGACATCCTTGAAGGTATGCAACTTTCTTCCATGACTAACTACAGCAAGCTGGGTAGCATATTATTCTTACATCTAAAACAATGAAGAAAACCTAATCAGTTCAGCTTTCAAAGGGAAAACCAAATGAAAGACATATAAATCTTAACTGGGTTATGACTAGCATGTGCACCCAGCTTATGTTATGAAGACCACTGCAGACTCCAGTGGTAAAGCTACACTGTATACTGCCTATTTTTAAAACATTTCATTATGCAGCAACAATCTGAAGCACACCATCTCCTTTCCAGCACTGTCAATCAATGGGCTGTAGGGATAGAAAGTATTGCCAATGTGCAGGGGGGAGGGGGGAGGATAAAAAAAGCACCAAAAAACACCACCCAAAATGCACCTACCCCCGAAAAAAAAAAAAAAAAAAACCCCAAACCAGTCTTTCTTCACAATTAGCTAATCCTACACTTCACACTGTAGGGCTTATTTATTGACCAATGCAGGATCTCAGCACAGAACACAGAATTTCTGCCAGTATCACACAAGAGCAACCTCCTTTTCTACACATCTTCCTGTAGTGCATGGTAAGAAAACCCCATTTGTTTTACACCTGCTTGAACTGAGAATTTAGGTAAGAATTTGAAATCTGTGCATTAATAAGACAGCTACCATCACTGGAAGGATATTCACCGCAAAGGCTAGTAGACACATGAAAGGATTACCAGCATTGCCTATATGTTTATCTTCTGTTGTATGAGGCAAAATATCAAAGTAGTAAGGTAAAGATGAACTTTCCAGACCAGAAGAAAAACTATCCCATAAAGCCCTTAAGTCACGAGTATACAGTATATTCTTACTTCATCCCTAGTACACACAGATACACCTTTTCTGCTGATATCCATCCTTGCCACAGCCCTCTTGCAACTAACTTCATGAAGGGAACTGTAATCATTCTCTGCTGGTAGGTACAATCACCTGATCCACAGTTTACTAAACAGACCTTGAGAAACTAGACCAAAACCAAGTATTCACCAGTGTAATCTAGACAGAGTCACTTCATTAAATCATCAGCACTGTTGACTTTGGTGAGTAAGTTCTGTATTACTCTCACTCCAAATAGTTTCTGTTCTGGCTATATCTCGAACACTGGTTTCTGTCATGTCAACAACCCGTTTCATTTCATTTCCCTGCACCTAAGAGTACTCCGAAGTAGGAATACGAGAGAGGCACCGATAAAAAGACTTCCTTATAGACAGACGGACAACCTAGTAAATAAACACGGAAACCTCTTGGGGAACACGCTGCAGGTCGGCGGCTGCCTCTCAGCACCCAGACCCACCGAGCAGCCTCGCCTCCTGTACGCAGGTGCCCTCGGCAGCCCTTCCCCTACCCGCACAACACTTACCCGGGTCTTGCGGCGCCGGTGCCTCTCCGGGTCCGAGTACGTCCTGTCCACGGCCAGTGCCGTGTCGCTGCCCGGCATGCTGCCCTGCTGCCGCTGCCTCCTTCTCCTCAGCAGCGCCCGCCGAAAACCAGCGCAGGTACAAGCCCCGCCAATGGCCGCCCAAACGGGACTGAGGGGGGTCGGGGCCGCCGCCGCGGTGCGGGAGGGACCGGCACGCCCGGAGGGAGGGGAGAGGCCCGCCTTTCCCCTCCCTCCGGGCGTGCCGGTCCCTCCCGCACCGCGGCGGCTGCCGCCGCTCCGCTTCTCCTCAGCCGGCACACCCGGATCAACCCCCGACCGCTCCGGCTCCCGCCGCAAGGGGCGAGGCTGGCGGCGGCCGCGCGTTGTGGCGCCTATCGGTCGGGTCGTGAGGGAGTTGGGGCTGTGGTATTTCCCCCCCCTTTCGAAACATGGAGGGTATCTGAGGGGAGAAGGTGGGAGCAAGCTTCAGGCAGAGGGAATGGGCCATAAATCGCGCTTGTTTTGAATTTAGCTTTAATTTGGTCCGAGGGCTGGAGCACCTCTCCGATGGAGACAGGCTAAGAGAGCTGGGCTTGTTCAGCCTGGAGGGGAGAAGGCTCCGGGGAGACCTTAGAGCAGCCTTTCAGTATCTGAAGGGAGCCTACGAGAAATCTGGAGAGGGACATTGTAAAAGGGCATGTAGTGACAGGGCAAGGGGCAGTAGCTTTAAACTGAATGGGAGTAGATTTAGATTAGATATTAGGAAGAAGTTCTTCACCAAGAGGGTGCTGAGGCACTGGAACAGGTTGTCCAGAGAATCTGCAGCTGCTCCATCCCTGGAAGCATTCAAGGCCAGGCTGGATGAGGCTTTCAGCAACCTGTTCTAGTGGAAGGCGTCCCTGTCCATGGCAGGGGGGTTGTAACCAGATGACCTTTAAGGTCCCTTCCAACCCAAACCATTCTGTGACTCTATGAATTTTGAACACCAATGCTTCTGGATGCTGGGGAAAGGAAGAGGAGCTGGGGCAACAATGATCTCCCACAGGTATAGCTGGACAGAAGGGTGACAGCCCCATTCCTGACAGTCGGTGGTTGGTTCAGGCTTTTTGCTAAATCTTCCGCTCTTGGAGGGGTTTGCCATCAAGCAGCCATCTTGACTCCCATTAAAAGAGACTTAGACCCCGTGGCTACAGCAAAACCTGACAAAACACAGGAAATCCTAAAGGCTCAAAAGTCCAAACGGCAAAGAAAGACAGAAACCAGAAGTATTAAGTATGTTGTTGTTTTGCGGCAGACTCACTTGAAAGGTTTTGACTGTGCAGCAGCATAAAGCACTCTGGATGCATCTGAGTGCTGCTGCTGGAAAGCCCTTGATACCTACAAGTTTCAACAACAAGCATATACAAAAATTCTGTCAAACCAACTAAATAATCAGGGTCTACATTTTACAACAGGGTCAGTGGAGCACAACAACCAATTCAGTCTCCACTTCTGTACATTACACATACGAAATAAATCCTTCAGTGGCAGCTTCACACCGTACATATGAACACCTAAGGAAAACTTGGTTTTGGGGGCATGTGTATGCCAATGCACTTAAATTCCTAAGAGTTGAGTGGAGTTCCTGACTGTTTTGCACTTATCTTGAGAATACATATGCTGAGGAACACACTAAATCAGTAGCACTTATATAATTTAATTGTAAACTACTCAGAAGTGTAAGTAGAATACTGGTTTTGTAGTCACTCAGGAAGCTGTACAGGAAATTTACTGTTTTCTTTCCTGGAATAAACAGAAAAGTTGAGTTACCACTTCTACCTTTTTACATGAGGCAGTAATATGAAGTTCCTTCAGACTGACTCCCTTACAATAGCAGCAGGATTTCACCTTTTAAGTACAGTTGTTACAATGCCCATGCATGAGTCTCGCTGCTTTTCTTCTCAAGCTGGAGACGGCACCAGTCCCAAGGCATGTGCATATATAGACATACATAATCAACACAGCTAACTATCCTAGGGGGTCTTGCAGCTCTTAAAAAAAAAATCCCTGCCACCATTTACATGTTTATTGGAGTCCTGTGTTCTGAGATAACACTGGGATTTGAGGTTAGTTATCTGACCCAAGGGTTTCCTTAGTGTTGCACATAATGTGGTCTTCAAAAATGAAAGACCTGAAATTCCAAAGCAAAAATAAGATCCTAGACCTCACCTGGCAGGTGTTCCTTCTTTGATTTTAAGACTATTTCTTTACAAAGTTATCCCAAATTAAGCACCAAGTGGGCTTACTAAAGGAAGCACTATTTGCCCAATGCAGTATCAACCAAACAACACAGGATACTGGCACACAATGACTTCTCATGCAGCTTAACAAGACAGCTTGAGTTAGCAGGCTACTGCAAAAAAAATTTAAAATGTGAACTGAATTTCTTCAGTCCTTCAGCTCAGACATGAAAGTTAACTCATTACTCAAAATGTGCCAGAGGGTGAGGAATTCCAGGGGTAAAGGTCAGTAGGAAATTCAGTAGGCAAATGTAGGTTTGGGGTTTTCATTGAAGTCATAATTGCCCATTTCCAAAGGGAACTGTGCAGTTTCCAGGACCTAGGATGAAACTTCCTTATTCCTCAGATACTTTGGGGAGTGTTTTTAAGCCTTGCCAGGTGTAGTTGATCAAAGCATAGAGAGGGAAGTAGCTGGAAAAGGGGCACATAAAAGTCTTTGACTGCTTGACTCTTCAGTAATACAAGGCTTATGATAAATCATGCTTCAGTCAAAAGTTTGAGAGTTTTATTTTAAATATAAATTTTATTTAAATAATACCAGCAAGCCAGCCACAATATGATGAAACTTCAAGATGAAAAGAGGCAGGGATGTGCAATATATATTTAGAGGTGTATCATGTGTGGTTGAGCTCTGTAGGATTAGCACACATATGAATACATTTATGAAGAAAGCACTCTCTCCTAACGTAGTTTCTAAGAAGAGAGGATAATACAGTTAGTCTCATAATACCTAGGTGCGGCACTGGTCACACCTTCCAATCAAGGCTGTGGATCCATTTGCTTGGGTGCTGTTCTCAGCAGCAGCAGTTACTGCTATGCATACCAGCAATGATAGCTCTAATGCCCTGTGCCAGCAGTGAAAGCCCTGGCACTGGGAGGTTCCTGGAGGAGCTTTGACCACAGGCAGCCGGCTGGGCGACTAGGAACAAGTGCTGCACATGGCAGTGAGTGATGGTGAAGGAGAAATAGCTCCGTGGGTAGAAGCACCTGTCCTACAAGTCAGGAGAGCCCTTCAAAGACAAATTAGAGGGCTGGAGCACCTCTCCTATGGAGACAGGCTGAGAGAGCTGGGCTTGTTCAGTCTGGAGAAGAGAAAGCTCTGGGGAGAACTCAGAGCAGCCTTCCAGTACATAAAGATCTAAGGGAAAGCTGAAGAGGGATTTTTTGCAAGGGAATGTAGTGAGAGGACAAGAAGGAATGGCTTTAAACTGAAAGAGGGCAGATTTAGATTAGATATTAGGGTTGGAATTAAATGATTCAAAGCAGGCCTATCACATGGAGCCTGAGCTTTCTACAGATGACTCCTGTCTCCTCTCCAAAAGGTATGCCTTTGCCATCCATTTCATGCTGTATGATCCTGCTCAGCAGACACAGCAGTCCCAACTGTGAGCCATGAATTATCTGCACTGATTTATGTGTAGGCCATGAAGGGAGAAGCAGCAGCAGTGGCAACAGTGGGATTACTTAGCAAAACCCAACTCCCACACAGTGTAATCCCGTAGCTGGTGTTGTACACACACTGGGGAATATAACAAGAAAGGAATCCTCTATGGAGATGGAAGGCATGCAAATTCTGTCATTAGGAGACTGGCTTGAGGTTTATCCCCGTTCTCTTTCCAGTTTTATCTTGAATCTGGATCTTGGCAATTTACTTGGCTTCTTTGGACCTCCACTACCACATCTGTAAAAGAGGAAGCACAGCAAATCTTCCTGCAGAGAACCTTGAGCTCTCCGGAATTAAAATGCTATTATTAAATGTTGTTTTCTGAAGTTTGCTGGGAGGAATTAAACATATGATGTCAAGATCATATTGTCAAAGGTACAATCAGGAAGAAGGCAAAGGTCCCTTTTTCCACAATGGTAACATTTGTTCTCTAAACAGGATACTGGGGCTTCTTATAAGAGAGATTTTAACATGCCCTTCAAAGCTTTTTCCAAGAGCTTGTAGTAACTAGCCTCTGGAGAAAAGGTCTATGTGTCGACAGACTGTCACCATGCCATTTCTAAGTCTGACAGCAAATGGGACAGTCCTGAGTGACGTCGGTCTTGCAGTTATCCACGAGCCCACTGTCATGGTTCTCAGCTTATCTGCCAAAGCATGAGCCATTCACACCCACAGGAAAGGAGATACTCCGCTTGTCTGTACCCAGCACGAACTACCAAGGGATCACACTGACACTTACAGATTGCACTGACTCTGACGTACATTCAGAAGATGTTGATAAACATTCAGATATTGAACTAAAATTTGACATCACCTCCTCTCCTCCCTCGTCCTCTCCTCACTAAGAAATATTTTGTGTGCTTGCAGGATGTGAAAGACATGGGCGCTCTGTGAATACCCATTTTCTACACAGGAAAAAACCTTCCAAACTAAGACTGCCATTGTGTGTTACTGAGATACACTGACAGGAGTTGAAGGATAGAGAAGCAAATGGAAAATTCCAGTTGAGCGTAACAGTTCTCCCTCTTCCTCCTTTCCCCTGCCTATTATCTTGTGTCCCTTGCTGTCTGATGAGAGGCAATGTCAAGCCCTTTCCTTTTGGTACTGCATATGAAATTTTTGCTACATAATTCCTCGTTGCTGCTGCTGAGTGACAACCATAGTGCAAACAGAACCGACAGGATGGTGGCAGTCTTTTGCATTTCAAATGCTGTGAATAAGAGCCACCTTTTTAGCAGACTTGAATGCTAGCTGTTCTGTGTACCCAAGAACTTGCCTGGAGCCCAGCTATTTACACTAAAGATGACCCATGTTACAGAGGCGAGTACAGAATTCTCCCTTGGGCAATGTGAATGGTTGCTGCTCACCAGTTTACAAATATTCTGCCTCACAGTATGCGATTTGAGGCTGCATAAGTGTGTGCAGCCTGTCTCTCCTGAATCAGCCACTTTGGTATTGCCATGAGGTATGCAGAACCAATAGATGCAGCCTCTTGGCACATAAAGGTTTACCCCATTCCAAAATATGAATGTGAACTTGCATCCAAACTGTTTAGACTGCAGCCAGAAGGCAGCCAGCCTGACTCTCCTATTACTGTATATCCTGGTAATCACATCAGTGCAAACTTTTATCCCAAAGTAAAATAAACAAGCCAAAACCTCAAACTAGACATAGCCCATGAGCACAGGAATTGCTCTCAGGATGTGCCACCTCTACGCACTGCTCAGGGAAGTGCACACAGCCCCCCATCATGTGGCCTGTAGCTGGGTAGCTGATATATGAGCTCCTAAAGGCTCTGTAAGTCAATACACCACAGCTTTCACCCTACTGCTTTATGGCCATAGCCTCACAGATATCCCAGCTCAATTTGTGGCTGATGGTTGCACACAGGGGTTGTAAACCATGCTGGATAGGAACCTGTCAATTTCATTTGTCTATGAAGTGCATTGCCTGGCTGTGGCTCTGTATTAGTTATGTCATGCTAAATGTGTGACATCAATTATTTCCGTATCAAGAGACAATGTCAAATGCAGGAATAGGACTTCTTTGCCAGTCAACCAGAAAACACAGATGGGTTATGAGAGGCCAGAAAAATTAATGATTACCCATATAAGCCTACAGCACTTCCTGATGAGCATTGTTACAGCACAGCCCTTTGGGTTTTACTGCAGTGACTACAGAGGTGCAAGTTACAGGGACGTGAAGCTCAAGTTCTCTCACCACTATCAAAGTTGACCACCTACAACTCATCTAACTATTGTTCTGCCAAATCTAATTCAATGCAATATAAAAGCTTTCCTTTACAACCAGGTGAACAGGGAAGCATGATAAGTCAGATATCCGGTAGGTTAACTGGGCATTAATACAAGATAAATATGGTTAAGTGCCCATTTAAGGTGAGCATAATAAAACCAGAAAGCTCCTTCCAGTCTACTTCTCAATCTGCCAGACCTAAACATATGGTGTTCAGCTCCAATTTGGGTGACAAGCACTTGAAAGACAAACATCAACTAAGCAGAAAAGCCCAAATGCTACTATGTTTGATTGGCATCAATTTGCCAGGTACCCCATTTTCACAACAAGTATTTTAAAGGCAGCAGATTACAAACAAAACAACACAGCATAGCACAGACATGTGCATTAAGCTACGTAAATTTGCATCAACCATCATTCCTAACTATCCAGCAATACACTCCCTTTACTCATTGAAATTTAGTCATTTATCAAGGAGCCAGTTCTGGGTTATTACTATGAATTGATATATAATCCCACAGGATAGTTTTCACTGAATAAAGTATTTGCTGTATTTGTTTCTTGGTTGTATTGCTAACAGGTATCACATTCATTTTACTTTAATTTTATAATGCTTTTTATGGAAAACATCCAGGTCCATTGATTAAAGTTTTCCAATTGCTCCAATGTGCAAAGTTTTTATCGCATATTTCTGCATATTCCACAGCAAATTCACTCACTACTAATGTCCCAAAGACAGGAGCAGAGCTTCATAACTTCTTGCATGTAAGTATTCATTCTTAACAGTATCAAACTGCAGCATCTTGTATTCATGCCTTCCTTCATCAGATCTATACAGTTAATGACTATTGGAATCATGATTTAGATTAGAATTTAAATTTAGTGAGATTAGACACACGATTAGTTGACCGCAGAATCAAGTGATAAACTACAGCATGATTCCTATTTTTAACTATCCTGGTGCTGTCAGATGGTTCAGAACTGCTTGTGAGAGAATATAGATTTTAAGCAGAAAAAAATAAGTCTGAATTTTTAACACATGCTCATACTCATCCTTTTGGGCCTTTAACAATCAGATTTCCATAATCTATTATTCATTATGAAATTTGGGGGACAATTTTTGAAAGACTTAAGTCTTCTGCTTTGCTCTTATACAACTGGTGAAATCTATAAGAAATCATTCAGTGTAGTTTTCTTATCCCTGCGACCTTGGTTTTAGCAGGAATATATAAGCTTATTTTGCAATGTTTTTGGAAGCTGTAGCAACACAAGATAGAGTCCTAGCATTTCAGGGAGTTTTCCCCTGAAGTTCCATTATGGAGAATGTTACATCATGAGATCACTAGAAAAGGAAAGGGTGGAGATAGAACATTTGCTGATAAAAATTCCTATACTACTATATAAGAATGCAATTTTCTGAAATAAGATTAACACCTTTTTTTTTCCAGCACAACTGTAACTTAGCTTTTCTTACTAAAGTTAAATCCATGAAGGGTAGGATTTGTTTTTCTTTGCTTTCCTAAGCAATGTGAATATGTTGATAAACCATTTACATGTAAAGCAATCCTAAGCAACAGAAGCGCAGAGAAACTCAGTGTCCGCAGACACCTGACAGCATTGCTGAAGGTACCCTGCAGCAGCCAAACGGTTCTGTGGCTGAAAGAAACTGAAACCCCTCCGGCCTTCCAATGCCCACCATGTGCGGAGCCTGCACTACCCATCACCAGCTAGCCTCAAGTGTCACTGAAGGCTGAAGCTGTCCCTCTTCCTGCCTAAAAGCCCCACAATTTTGGCAGCAGGGTCAGCTCTGAAGCAAGGAATTTCATCTGCTCAAGCTACCAGCACCTCCGTACTTCTTTCTGTAATCACTTCAGGACAACAATTTTACTGATGTCATACAGATTATACAGATTTTTCCAGCCCAGTATAAAGCCATGACATTATTAATAAGAATCTCACAGGCACATGCTTACAAATCAAACTGGAGGAAAAAACCTGTAATAATTATAGGCTTAGTAGTGAAACTGGTCTTTTACAATCTTCCCTTAAATTGATTTGTGTTTGTGTGTGTATCTCACACACATACATAGCCTTATAAACAAATACACAGCTTTATAAACAAATTTATTTCAAGTGTTTTAAGGGAAGAAATGGAATGTTGCAGCTTTCCTATTCTGCTAATAAAGATTAATTATTACATCTGGGTTTTGAAACACTTGTAATTAGGAGACTCAGTAGGAAACACTGGAGCAATATATAAACTCTAATAGCAACGTAAGAACTCTAATAGCAACATGGTATATATCATGAGTAATTAAGAGTTCTCAGGCCCAGGCATGTAAGTTACCACAATGTAACAGCTGAGGAGAAGTTCTGTTACAGACATCAAGACAAACCCTTCAGAAACAAGTGGTATCACTAGACATAAGACATGAAGGGAACGTGCCTACCTTGCAGTTCACTCTGACACTCACCATTTCCCATGATTTTCAGCATTCCAAACACACATCTGATACATTTATGAAACATCAGAGCATATTCTTCATTAACACTCACCAAAACCTTACATTTCTTTTGATGAAAAGTTGTCTTTTTTCTAAACAACACATTTTCTCACATCTTTCTATCTTTTAAAACAAAATATCACAAACCTATCACTGTTTGAAAGCAGGAAAAAAACTCCTGAGCGTTCTTTTCATTTCTCCCACAAGTTTTTATAAAAATAACCTACCATTTTCCAGCAGTCCTGTTTTGCACTGCCAAAACCCTAGGTATGGTTTGAAGATTGGCTTAAGCTGAAAGGCGCAGTTCCGCCATGGCTGTGAAAGTTGCTCTAACCACATACCTGTAGCTCTGCTGTAGCTGCACAGGGAGTAATAGCAAGCACCTGCACAAGGTCACTCTCTATATACAGCCCTGTTGCGTAGCTGAAGGACCATCCCAGCTACAGGAGGGGCTTCCTGGTGACACTACCACCAGCTGACATCAGCAGCCTCGAAACTACAGGCAGCCCCAAAACTATAGGCACAGGAAGATAACAGAGGGCCATAAAAAGAAATGGCCAGTTACTGATACCAACCCGGAAGGTACCCATGTGAGCTGCTCACAGGGAGTAACATTGGCAGAGAAGTATTTATGCTATGTACTTAAGCTGCCATAAAAACTACTGGCTGTTTGGATGCCACTTCTTCAGAGTTAGTATGTAGAATTCACGACTGGTAGCCTGTAACGCTACCTGTGTATGTATTAGCAGTGCAGAGAGATCTGCCCGTGTTTGGTCTAGTACCTTATCTTTGAGGCAGGGTTCTAACAATGTTGAGTTGCTCAGAGACTGATCCAGGTGAAAACTACCTCTGCCAAGACAAAATAAATTTTATTAGATAGCAAAAATACATACATATGAGTTTTATTACCTCTCATGTGACTGGCTGCACAGCTCCTTAAGCCCTGGTGTTGACTCAGTGAAGTGGGCAGGGAATCAGGCCTGAGGGCAGAAGGCAGAACCTAGCAGAAGTCAGAAGTGAGGACTAAAGGTGATCATGCAATCACAGTCTCAGTTGTCAAGGGTTTAACTGTGTCATAGCATGCTGAGAATTCATAAAGGTTAATTATCCTTGTAAAAGATGGAGTGAGGACACAGTCAAATGTTAAGCCATTTAACATTTATGGATATCTGTAAAAGCATAGGCATCCCAAAATGAACTATTAAACCTTTAAAATTAACTATTTTCTCATTTTCTAACAGAACTTCAATAATAGTATGGTTTAGTCAGGCCTTAGAAAAATAACAAACAGCTTAATCCAAGCAAAAACTTAGTGGGAGGCTTCAGAATGAATCTTCTGGTGAAGCTGAGATCAGCAATTATATCTGAATATCATAATACCAGCTGCTGAGGAGGGAAAGATGAAAACTAACAGGACTGCCTGAAAGACCGAGAATAATGCAAATGTGGCATTAGAACATCTAGAGCATCCATGGAGATAAAGCATCTGAGGTATGCGAATGCTTATCTGGTTTGCTAGAAAAGGGAAAAAAATCTTTCTATGTAACTCAAATAACTGACCCAGCCTGTCTTCTCTAAGAATGTGTCATCTCCAGAGGATGCTTTGCTAAATCTGTATAAACTTTCTCCTGGTTAGTGATAATGAAATTCCCTTTAGTTATCAGGACTTCATGTGGTCAGTCCCCAAAACCATAATGCATTTATTTTTCTAAGGCATCCAATAGTAAGAAATAAGGGCACATCTGTACACAATACAGCTCAGTGATGCAGAGAAGAAGTAGATAAGCTCAAATAAATCAACAGGGAGCTTTTGCATTCTTCTGTAGTGAATGGAGCAGCAAAATAAACATTTAAAAATTAAACAATGTCCCGAAGCATTTAAATAGCTTAAAGTGAATCCTCTTCTTAAGAGGAGAATAAAAACAAACTTTCAGTAACTGCTCTCAGCAAGACATCTTCAGCCCATCTATCAAACTCACACAGCAATTTTAAACCAGAAGAGATTAACAGATCTCAAATCAGCAGGTTTTTCCTCCACAAGGTATGTTTTCTATTTATGGATAATTTTTTGTTTCCTCTTCGCATGCACAGAGCTAAACCCCCTGCAGCTTGTTTGCATTGCAACTCACTTCCCCCAAAACTTCTTGACACAACCCTCGTTTCCTTCTGTAACTTCCAGATCTATGCACATACAAATGTGATATTGGTAAACACATGTACATGTGCTTTTATGTCCCCATCCCCTACTTTTCCAATAATCCTCAGCAGCTGTGAATGACATTTCCAGCAAACAAATCTCTACCGTTTCCAACATGTCTTCATACTGCCCTGTAATCTCAGAAATAAGAAAAACACTAGACAGGAAACTAAGGTTAAAAACATACTGCTCAAGCTACCTTTTCTTTGTTCATTTGGTATTCTACAGACATACATATATATAAACATGCATTATTAATTTATGCCTCCCCAGTACTTACTTAGGTGGAGCAAGCAGTTTACATATGGCACTGAGTGGAGTATAGGGGGGAACACCCACATCAGAGGAGGGCCACAAAGATGCTCAGAGGGCTGACACACCTCTTCTGTAAAGACAGGCTGAGAGAGTTGGGGTTGTTCAACCTGAAGAAGGGAGACCTTGTAGCAGCCTTCCAGTACCTAAAGGCGGCCTATCAGAAATCTGGAGAGAGACTTCTTACAAGGGTAAGCAGTGACGAGACAAGGAGGAATGGCTTTAAAATGAAAGAGGGTAGGTTTAGATTAGATAATGGGAAGAAAATCTTCACTATGAGGGTGGTGAGACACTTGAACAGGCTACCCGGAGAAGTTGTGGCTGCCCCATCCCTGGCAGTGTTCAAGGCCAGGTTGGATGGGGCTTTGAGTTTGCAAGGTGTCCCTGCCCATGGCAGGGAGGTTGGAACTGAATGAGCTTTAAGGTCCCTTCCAACATAAACCATTCTATGATTTTATGCCATCCTGACTTCAGTCTGCCAAAAGCCTGAGCAGTTTTAAGCTGTGCACTCTGTTGGACGCACAGTAAAGTGTAAAACAGGACAGGGAGAAGAAAGTTAACAGTTTCTTTGAGAAAGGACCTACCAGACTTGATATATTTTTACCACAAGAAGAAATAAATAAGTGGACTTGTTCTGCATGTTACAGGTTGATTGGAGGGGTTTGTGATTTTTAGTGGTTAATTCTTCAGTAGATTTTCTTGAATGTCATGAAATTGCAACAAACTTTTTGACTTCTGTGAACATTACCAATTTCCAACAGCTATGGGCCCTCCCAAATCTCTTCTAGTGCTGCTGATCGGGTTTTAGTTCAATAAATTTTGGACAGCCATTAAAGTAGGGAAAAAATCAGTCCTGTAATTGAAATGAGCAAGTTCTTCTCATGTTCTGTAGAACTATTCAAGTAAGACACAGCATCAGTGTCTGAAGTTTACCATATTACTGCTGTAGATGTGCAATAAAATCTTGCCTTCGGCCACTAGTAAATCTGAAATTCTTTTCACCACAAATTCTGTGGTGAAATGCCAGATATAGAGCCCTCAGTCACTTACTTGTGTGTGTCTAGCTATTTCAAGCTAGAATTTATGTACATAAATACATATATTTATAGATACATATACACACTTATAAAAGAATATGCAATAGCATAATTTCCTGAATCAGAAGTATGAGAAGCTGTATGAAAACATGTCGTTTTAATACTGAGCAGCTGCAGTGTTTTCATATTAGTAGGTTGGTTGCAAGCTACAGGAGCTCTTCCACCAGGATGAGGGAAGAGGGAAGAAATACATAATTTGTTCTAGCTGGCTTTTCCTAATTCCATTTTCTAGGAATTAACTGTACAAGTGCAGAAAAGGTACCTAAGAGCCATATACATGAGAACAAGAAATTCCAGAAATGTCTCTAGATTTCTGTATGCATGTTACTTTCCCAATTCAAACCTAATGATAGTAATTGAACTGATTTGGACCATCAAGGATTTGATCAGCATATAATGCTACTGCTTAGACAAACCAAGATTCCTGCAGATGAGACATTACAATTCAGTTAGACCTTGTAGATAATGCTGTCAGTATTGGTCAGCATCAGCCTCTGCTGTGGTAGAATTTACCATGTAGGTGAGATATCTGCTGCAGTGGATGCTCAAGACTAATACTCTGGACTCTGAATTTCATATAATTTTGCAAAGACACTGATGTATTTATGCAAGTACTTTGATGGCTATCCTGACCTTCTCAGATTGTGGCACCTGAGAAAGAACATGGAAACTATTTTAGAGATTTTATAAATGTGCACATACAAGTTATTGACTTAATTTATGGCCAAAGGCTCTTCTGTGAGGTTAATTCAAAGGCACACTGATATTTTACCAAATTACTCATCATTCAGGGCTATAGTACATGCATCATTTATTAAAACTTCAGTTTCCCTGGATAATCTACTTGGTCTTTTCATTTTTCATCTGTCTTTCCTTAAATGGGATCTGGAGAGTATAAAGGTAAGGCACTACCTTTAAGTAGCACATTTTAAAAAACAACAGGAAAAAAACCTTTAAGTTTCAGATATGGCCATAGCACTAACACTGCTAAACTGGGGAGTTGAAAAGTCTCTTGCTGCAACCTTTTATTAATATTCAACCTCGATCTTTCTGCATACTTTGATTTTGTGGCTTACTTGGAATCAAGCCTTGATACCTACAGGATCTTTGAAATAGTTTTTATAATATATATATATAAATTGTTCGTGGCAACTGTGCTTTAGTGTAACACAAACAAATATATCTCAGTGATACTGTTAAGCAAATAAAAGATGACACTGTTCCCAGAGCAGAACTTCTTGAAATCTTTCTGTGTTGACCTCCATTCCACTGTAGTGTCTTTTTGCAGTCAGCACAGGATGAATTTCACCCCTCAGAGAGTTTCCAACCAATCTAATTTCTGTCAGCCTCTCTGAAAGATGGAGAACAGTGGACGGATGCCTTAGATGAATTTGACTAAATCACAAGGAAGATAGATGCTGTTAACTGGGTTTCTTCTGCTGCTGAAAGCTGATGTCTCAGCTGTGTACTAATGGAAATTCTTGTCAGCACAGATGGTTTGTTTTGACCATGCTATATCATTTAAATGTTATAATAATAACAGAAATTGGATTGTTTTTTGGCAGCAGCCAGCTCTCAGAGGGCACTGAGATAGTTATAATTGATACTAAAAATGGCAACAAAACTCAGCAATCTGCTGTGTAGGTGATACCGCAAGACACATGAAAGCTTGCCTGAAACAACCCACCACATCTGTTGGCATGCTGTAATGCAGCAGTAGCACATTTTAGATTTGCTCTGAGGTGAGAAAACTTGACGTAAACAAGTGCTTGCATTTGTCAACATCCACCTCTCAATGTGTATTGATCACTGGAAGCCTGAAAAATAAAGCCACTGTGTAGTGCACATGTTTTAGCTGCAGCTCCGGCAAAAAGAGTGTTTTCTCTTCCCAGGCGGAGGACAGCAAGCACTTTCTTTCAGCCTGAAATTGCTTCATTTGCCATGGACTAAACACATCTGAGCCTTCCTGCAGCAAGAGCAGAGGAGGAGGGGGCTGGGGTGGCAGATGTCACTTTCTGGGTCCTCGAGGAGGTGACGTGCAGGGCACGTATTCTGCTCCCTCCACTCACAGAGTGGATGGAAACTCTACTGAGAGATACTGTTGCCTCCACTGATGTGATATGATAAATTCTTATGCTGTTTTTTTTCTGTTCAAATCTGCCTGTGGCCTTATTTACTAATGCCAGTTACCCTGGATGGATGCCCAGCAAGGAAAAATTGGCACCAGATCATCAGAGGAGGAAATAAGATGTACCATCAGTAGCTGTGTCTTTCTGTTGTTAGGTTTTTCAAGTATTTTCAGGTGTTACACTGCTTGTACAGGACCTTGGGGAATGCTACGGGAAGTTACTGGAGCACATATGATTTTATAACCCTTCTCCAGGTGCATTTTTACAAAATGGAGTCAGGGATAGATGGCGTCAGGAGAACAAGCTCAGCAGCTGAGGCTTACTTGGAGGCCTTTATGTAAGAAGCTGACAGTAGGAGACAGCACGTGGTACTTGGTGTCTGTTCTTGTGCAGGATGGTACAGGAATGGAGGAAGGTACCTAAACCACTTCAACAAAACGTTTCTGCTCCACGGGCAGCCTCCAAAACCAGCTGTGACTTTGCCTTCATCTGTGCTTCCCAAGAATGAAAATAAAAATCGTTGCAACAGGAAAGGAAATCTTTCAAAGTAAAAGAAGGTAACCTTTCAAATCCCCAGGAGCATAAATATGCACCAACACTGTATTATGCCTTAAAATTTTTATGGAACTTGAAATGTCCATGTAGCCTACAATGGCCTCACAAAAATACCAAATCCCTTTAAAGCTGAAGACATTAATGAAACCGTGACCCAGAAAATCATTTCTATTGATTTTTATTTCTCTTCCCTGCTGTTGCTGTAAACATGCTTCTCATTCAGAAGACTTACTTTTAACCCATGTTTGCACCATTATCTGGACATATGGGGAGGAGAAACTGATAGGATATGGAATAGTGAAGGGGAGGAAGCAGCAGTATGTGAAGAGCAAGAGAGGTGATGTGAGCTATATGCTTGCATTTTTTTCAAAGCAACAAGCATGTTGATTTTTTAATACATCATTATCCTTGCTTTAAGTTCCCCAGGGAAAACACTAACAGCTGAGAGGAAACAGTGAGACATGGCAACACCACCTGGCACACACAGCATGGGAGCATGCAGCAGTGCCAAGCATGACTTCTCTCTGTCTGAACTGCAAAGTCCCCAGCCTCTGCGGGTATGCAGTGGGCTGTGCAAGTCACATACTGGCCAGTGGAGGGTTAGGACAGGTTATAGGGGCTGTTAGCTACATACCACAATACGCGGAGGAGGTGTAAGGTAGGGAGATGGGAGCTTAATGTCCAGGACTGAGGCCAGTTAGCTCTGCCACTGTGCTAGGCCCAGAGGACTGTGCCATCCCTCCTGGCAGTTCATCCCCTAACGCTGCGCTTTGGTAACCCAGAGCAGGGCAAAAGACAGATGCTTATCATGGAGAGAGCTGGAAGCAATACCTCCAGGTGTGCTTTTCCCCAGCCCTGTGCCCACCATGGCCCACGACAGACCATTTTTCTGAGGGCTGCTGCAAGACAACAAGAGTTGGAAAATGGCAGCATAGCAAACATGGAAGCCTATAACTTTGAATTATAGAATGGTTTGGGTTGGAAGGGACCTTAAAGATCACCTGGTTCCAACCCCCTTGCCACGGGCAGGGACACCTTCTACGAGTCCAGATTGCTCAAAGCCCAATCCAGCCTAGCCTTAAACACTGCCACGGATGGGGCAGCCACAGCTTCTCTGGGCAACCTTTCCAGTGCCTCATCACCCTCACAGTAAAGAACTTTTTCCTAATATCTAATCTAAGATGTTAGGAAATCTAACTTGCTGAAAGATGTTTTGGTTTTCCCTATGAACCCTGTACCTTATGCGTAGGATTTGCCCATGTTGTAAAACTGAGAAGGTGCAATGTGTTTTTAGAGCATCACTGCTGGTCTCTAAACCATTTATTGCCTAGCACAATTGCCATGGGTTGGGTGGCCCTCAGGTTTCTCTGCAGTTAAGTAACCTTTGCAATCAAGTCAAGATTTTAAATTCCTTCAGATCCTTTTAAAACATCACTATTAAAACACCTCTCAAACACAGAGCTCGGATTTGAAGTGTGCACATACACACAAAAAAGCTTCAGCTTCTATGTAACCCAGTAACTCCTTGCCCAGCACATTCATACAAGGACAGCAGAGACAGTATTTCTCAGCCTCTCCCTTTTTTATGATCATTATACAACAAGGTAATTAAGGTCACCTGAGGTCATCATTCTTTAACTGAGCTCTCAGCCCTGACAGCAGAAACTTGTGTCTGATCTTTGGTTTACAGGAGGATTTTTAATCTTGTTTCCACCCACTGCTACCACTCCTGTGTGTTGGCAGCTCATTTTTGTTAAACTCTGGGGGCTGTAACATTGTTCCTTCTCAAGGCTGAACTCTCAGCAAGACTGCCCAGAAAGCAGGCACGAAGGTACGAAGTAGTTCGAATAATTTAGTGTCAATAATTAAATACAAGACCTATACACACCAGTTGCAAGCTTAGTCTTTGCTGTGTTTCCACTGATGTTTGACCGCTGAATTCCACTACCATAACATTTTTCTTAAAAGCCTGGACTATTTTAAGTACCAATGCAAAAAGAATTGAAAAAGGAAGGAAAAAATACGCCAAGAACAACAATATGGTCACCTTCCAGGACAGCAAGTCTACGCAGTATCGTGAATCACAGAGAGAGAAATCACAGCCATGCTTTAAGCTGCCATCATGGACTTTCCTTTACAAGCATTTGGGTAACAACATCAACAGATGTGGAATTTGGGGTTTCAGCTACCAGGATGACTAATGCAAATAAATCAGCGCAGCAAAGTAGGTCACAGAGTCCCCACCTCACCTGCTGCACCCAGACTCGCAACACGCTTGGTCTCTTCTGCTTTAACTTCACATGTTAGTCCAGCACTTGCAACTATTTCATTATTTCAGATAACTCTCTGGCATTTTACATGGAGTTTATTTCTCTTACTTCTTCATTTTAGTCAGTGGATTAAGGTGCACAACAAATGCTTTTACACTGAAAGCAGAAAAGCCTTAATTAAAATGCCAGTTAAAATAGTAGCAGAATTACAGGGATAATTCTGTCTGAGCAATGGGCATTCACAGCTGAAGATAATGATTAAATTCCTGCAAAAATGTTCTTTATTTTGAACTATCAGCCAGCAAAGTACTCGGAATGCATAAATTAGAATCCCCCAGAAAATAACATTCTACACAAATAAGTTATTCCAGTGGCAACTAGAATTGTGAGGGGATGTGTCACTTGCCCATTTTGTGAAATTTAATAAAAATGCCACCAGAGGTAATGGGCCATAAACAGAACTTAGATTTTTCTATTCAGTTAGTATTGCCTCATCTAATGCAAACTATTTGTGTCAAAATAAGATCTTACTTAATCTTCAGTAGGCATTTAGATAACTTACCAAGTAATAATGACGCAGAAGTACTGATACAGACTGTAAATTAAGAGTTGTTTGTTAGTTTGTACCTGTGCACTTGTTTGCAATCCTTATGTAATCCTAGTTGATCTTTAACCACTGTGGTGATAAAACCAGAGCATCACAGAGCAATGACCAACTGAATTAGCAACTTCTGACACTTCAGCTGTGTTCCTACTCAAGAAGTGCATTATGAAAGTCATTGCATATCCCACTGAATACAGTTTAAACAGCTGACATGCTGCTCTGAGTCCAGCAGAACTGGGGCCAGCACACCTCCCTCACTGTTGTTACAGCAATACAATCCCTCCTGGGTTACAGCAGCCCAGGTATAAGACGGCTGAAGCCTGAGTGTAGCTGAAACCCAGATCGCACCAGCCCATCACCAGCTAACCCTGACAGGGTCCCTCAGGCTGCTGCTCATGCTCACAGCTCACCTTCTGTCTTGGCGGCCCTCAGAGCTGTACCAGTACTGTTACACTCCACGGGTATTGCTGTTACCCATCGGCACGGTGAGTTCAACTTGAAAGAGCAGCTGCAGGCTAGAACTTGGGCTTCATCCATGGACCGTGTTGATTTTTGGGTACACACAGCCTTTTATCTTTCCAGTTCATTGACAGAATTCTCTAATTTGTGAGTATATTATTGTACTGTGCATTACAATAATGACAATGATTAAAATGTCACACTTAAGTCAATGATATCATTAAAAATCCATGTCAGACCCTCACTGCTTGAAAATGAATAAACATATAGATAGATAAATCATAGAATCATAGAATGGTTTAGGTTGAAAGGGAACTTAAAGATCATCTAGTTCCAAGCCTCCTGCCATGGGCAGGGACACCTTCCACTAGACCAGATTGCTCAAAGCCCCATCCAACCTGGCCTGGTTGGACTATTTCAATTAACAGATGAAAATATAAGTTTATTTAACTTCTTTGCTTGTTCAACTAAATACTGAAACAAAATTCCTAAAGCCATCTGTAAATTTGCCTAAGCCAAGCTGTGGTAGTGGGGAATCTGGCATTTAGATTTGCATTCAGACATTAGAGACCACGCTGTCCTGGCCTTCAGCATCAGTCAAGAATTGGAACTACAGAAGCTAACTTTAAAGTTAACTTGATAGTAACCTGCTAGTTAAAAAGGCCAACAATGGTGTGCAGCTACAGCTTCAGTACTATTGCCACCTACAGGTATTCTTCTCTTCCTTCATTATGAAAAATAATGCAGTGAAACATGCTGTCCTGGCACTATACTCTGATAAATTCAATTGCTACCATGTAATTCACTAAAGACGTAACATCATCACCTCTCTGGGTACAAGCTACAATCTACTGAAAGATTCAATAAAGTGCTACTCACTTGAATGAGAAAAATGCTAAAAAAAAACACTGGCAGAAAGGCTAAAAATATACATTCTGTTTAGTTAGACAAAAAAAAAAGACTTGCTGTATATGATCAGGCACTATTTTAGTAGTTAGCTAGTTTCTGCAGACAGTAAAATCCCATAGAGGATATGCTCGATGGTGTACCCCAGGCAGTGAAGCGTGCCAGTGTTCAGGTTCCTCTGGGGCAGCAAATATCCTACAGCCAAAGCTAGCTCAGGTCTCTGCTGAATGAGGAACTAGCAGGTTTGGTAACCCTGAGCTGCAGCTGAGAACACAAAGTGCACAGCAAGGATGGGGCTGGCTGTTTTCACTGCCTTGTCTAATAGGGGGAGCAACAATCTTCGTCTTTTAAAGGTACACTTGGACAGTGCAGAGTGGCTTCTGAGCAAGTTCTGTAAACTTTAAACATTTTTCTCTTAATTTGGAAATATATTTATTTTTAATAAAAAGGTAATTTAATAACCATTTTTAGTGGTGACTACAAGACTTGTTGCTTAGACTCATCATCACGTACAAATAAGTCAATCACAAAGGTTTCCAAATGAATTGTAGAATCATAGAATGGTTTGGGCTGGAAAGGACCTTAAGATCATCTACTTCCAACTTCCCTGCCATGGACAGGGACACCTCACACTAAACCATGTTGCCCAAAGCTCTCTCCAACCTGGCCTTGAACACTGCCAGGGATGGAGCATTTACCACTTCTTTGGACAACCCATTCCAGTGCCTCACCACCTGCACAGTAAAGAACTCCTTCATTATATCTAACCTGAACTTCCCCTGTGTAAGTTTAAACCCATTACCCCTTCTCCTATCACTACACTCACTGATGAAGAGTCCCTTTCTGGTAACCCCATAGGCCCCCTTCAGATACTGTGGAAGGCTGCTATGAGGTCTCCACGCAGCCTTCTCTTCTCCAGGCTGAACAGCCCCAACTTCCTCAGCCTGTCTTCATACAGGAGGTGCTCCAGTCCCCTGATCATCCTCGTGGCCCTTCTCTGGACTTGTTCCAACAGTTCCATGTCCTTTTTATGTTGAGGACACCAGAACTGCACACAATACTCCAGGTGAGGTCTCACAAGAGCAGAGTAGAGGGGCAGGATCACCTCCTTCGACCTGCTGGTCACGCTCTTTTTGATGCAGCCCAGGATACGGTTGGCTTTCTGGGCTGCGAGCGCACACTGAAGCTGGCTCATGTTCATTTTATCATCGACCAACACCCCCAAGTCCTTCTCCGCAGGGCTGCTCTGAATCTCTTCTCTGCCCAACCTGTAGCTGTGCCTGGGATTGCTCCGACCCAGGTGTAGGACCTTGCACTTGTCTTGGTTAAACTTCATGAGGCTGGCATCAGCCCACCTCACAAGTGTGTCAAGGTCCCTCTGGATGGCATTCCTTCCCTCCAGGGTATCAACCGAAGCACACAGCTTGGTGTCATCGGCAAACTTGCTGAGGGTGCACTCAATCCCACTGTCCATGTCAGTGACAAAAATATTGAACAAGACCGGTCCCAACACCGATCCCTGAGGGAGACCCCTTGTTACCCACCTCCTGCTGGACACTGAGCCACTGATTGCAACACTGTGTGTGGCCATCTAGCCAGTTCTTTATCCACCAAGTGGTCCATCCATCAAATTTACGTCCCTCCAGTTTACAGACAAGGATGTCGTGTGGGATAGTGTTGAAAGCTTTGCACAAGTCCAGCTAGATAATTTCAGCTGCTTTGCCCCTATCTATCAGTTCTGTAGCCCCATCATAGAAGGCCACCAAATTGGTCAGGCAGGATTTGCCCTCAGTGAAGCCATGGAACTACTTAGTGTTACAATCTGGTTTTAATAGTGTTTCCCAGATTTACACAGGTGGATGGGTTCAAGTACTGACAGAGATGAGTAGTGTTGTCTGGAAAGGTGAATATTCAGTACAGCCACAGATTTATCTTCACCATTGCTGCCTCACATCATATTAATAGTCTGTATGGTCCCTACATTATCGGCAGCACTAAATCACTGTGACTAACACTGCAGCTATAGCTGAGGCTGTAATTATTTCAGAGTCAGAAAGTCATAGTCTATCCACTCTGAAAACAAAATTATTTAGCATATGTAAGTATACAGAATACAAATGCTGCTGATATGCCTTAGTCTTTCACGTTAAGGTATCACTTCAATCCAAATGCAGATTTTTCTTTTGGTATGCCTTTTCTCATGTTCATGTACATTAAAAAATACAAGCTGATAAATGAAACAACTATCACTTAAATACCACATACCAGGTAAACTCAATTGGATGTGAAGCTCCATGCAATAAGGTACAAAAGAGGTATATATTACTACCTTGGACATCTCCAAAATACTGCCTATTCAGGAGAGCCAGGTTTACACTACCTAAAGAGAAACTACAGACATTTCTTGCTAGAAGTACCTGCTTTTCAATGTTCTACATTTAAGGTAAATGGCCAAGTTTGAACTTTACCAGGCTGAGGCCCCTTTACTAGATTTCAAAGAGGTGCTGAAAAAAACATTTCCTTTTCCTAATTTTCTCACATTTCATTCAACAATATTTAGTGCACAACTGAGTTCTGGCTGTGTCACCTCTTTTGCATAGGGTCTTTCCATGGCACAACAAAGGACAGGTTGTTTTTCAACAGTAGCAGTAGGGAGGAAAACAGGAAAAAAATATATATGCAAGCATCATCCTTAAAGCAATTATTCCTGGTTTTGTAATTAACTACATTTCAACCTGATGGTATCTAATTAATCAGAAATTTCAACTGAGTGGTCAGGAAATGTCTCAGAGCACAAAACATACAACCTTTGAACAGACATAAACAGCATGGAAAAGCACTCATCTGAAATCAGGAGAAGCTCACAAACCACCGCAAATCTCACAGTGGGGATAGCACGCTGGCTAAATAGGGGCAGTGTGATAGCCAAAGAGCTGTTGGTCATTTAATCCCTAGAAAATAACACTTGTTTGAGAAATGATGGTACATCTTTCTGAAATAGTATGAAGCCACTGACCAAGGAATCCACCATGTGTTAGGAGAGACACAGCCTGCGTCCTCTGCACTGCATGAGAAGGGCCACGCAACCAACAGGGATGGGGAGGGCAGGGCTGGGAGCTGATGACTATGCTGACAATGCCACCGGTTTGGTAGCTCTGAAAAGACAACACAGAGAGTTGGGAAAGGCCTGGCATTTTAAAAGCAAGTGAAAAAGACCTTTTGAAGTGCCCCTGGAGGCCAAGCAAGAAGGTGGGATTTTTATCCAAGTGGCTGGGACCTCTAAGATTCTCCTGCTCAGGCGCTGACAAAGATTAGTTTTGGCTTTGATATTAATACACAGATGAGAAACAACCAATATATCTGCACATGTTGAATAATCCAAGCAAATAAAACCACATTGTTCAAGCAATAGTGTCTACAGTGGTGTTTAGAGGCTTATGCTGGTAGAGTGACTTCTTGCTCTGGTGATTCTGGTGTTTCATTCCAAGTGAAAGAACAAGATTTTTTTACAAAGAGCAAATATACTTTTAAACACACTAGGTAAACTGACTTCACTAAACTAAGCAAACAGTTTTGCCTCTGACTTCAATTATGCTTTCCTGCATCTTCCCTTGTACTGTAATAGGGATGCTTCCCCGCATCTTCCCTTGTACTGTAATAGGGATGCTTCCTATCTTCTATGCAGATAAAATCTCATCAAAATGCCCTGTGTCAACACAAAAGGAAAGTAGAAGTGCTGTTAAAATTTGCACTAAAATGTAACACAGTTTCACTTTCATGTTTGTCCAAAAATGTAAAGCATTTAACCTTTAAAATAAAACCCTCTTAATTAGAAATGTGAACCAGAAACAGAACACTCACTGGGAGTACGCACAGAGGGTTTTTTTGATCAAGAATATTTTTTACAGTGTCCAAATTGTATAAATTTTTAAATGGAATTACAGTATTTTAGGTACAACATTGCAAAGTCTAAGTCATACCATCAAAAATAACTTAAGAATTTAAGGGCTGGATCCTTAAAATTACTCAAATACAAACCTCTTTCAAAGTTGTTCTGTTTAATTCAATGGGAGTTAAAGCTCTGACTCATTAGTATATTAGATCTAGATGAGCTTAGGAAAGCTTAGAAGAATTTTCAGTCCCAACAATCTGTCCATTTTAGATGACTCCCTCCCTCTTTACAGGACCAGCTCAGTTCCTGGTAAAGTAGATGCTGTACCACTCTGGTATATTAACATAAACTGTTATCAACTTTTGTCTTTCCTAATGCATCCAACTAAGATTTAAGCAGATCTGCAACTGTTTTATGATTAGCTGAGGAATCCCAGCAGCAGGAGCAGAAATCTTTGAAGAAAAACAGAGTGAAAAACTTGGGGCCAGGATTGCTGCAGCAGACCTAGTATAAGCTGTCTCTGTGAGCCATAATCTTTGAGCACTCAAATAGGAACCTGAGTTTAATTGCAATGAACAGACTCTCCCTAGTATCTATGTCATTTTTGCTAAAGATGAGAATTAAACCAGCTGAAAACAAAAGGTTATCTCTATCTTGTTGGCAAACACAGACATGACCTGTACTTTTAATTCACTGTTTTTTGTTTTACAGCAGGTCATTATTCTCATTAATTGCTAAGCTGCTGGCAGATTCCTTGACATTTCGGATGAAACATCAATCTGGATTTAATAAAGAGCTCCAGAGGAAAGAATTTATAATTCTTTTGCTTAAAAGTCTGCCAAATCAACAGCATTGTGCAGACATCATGATAGGCAGTAGCTTGATACAGCAGTCCATTTTTTAATCAGGGTGATATAATACAGCTATTGTCGGGCATGACATGTAATTACAGCATGGCCAAGTTCAAGGTGGGCAAGGTAAGCAGGAAGAAATGAGAGGATTTCCACAGGTATGTTTTTCATCTGTGGACACAGAAGTTCTTTTGTTGGGTTTACACATACATGTAGAAGGACTATCTACAACAGAAGGAGATGCAGGTTCAGGGAGTTCTAGCTTTCAATTCATTGTCATTCAGAACAACTAAGAAATTTAACAAGCATCAGATCTGAACATACAGTTTTTTAACTTTATGTTGTCCAGTAACTGTAGCTTTCTTTCTTTTATCTCTCTCATTCTCCAACACAAGAGCACCATTCCTGCTTCCACATTAACACAAACTTCACACTGCTAAGTAAATTATATATTTAGCTTCAGGCACATCTGACTGAATCCATTTTATTTTCCTTGCCCACTCCCAATTCAGACAGTGTAGTAAACATGCTCCTTTTTGTATCCTGGAGCACAAGAGCTCACTTGGATGGGGTTAGTACTATGTCCTGTTCCTTTGCTTTGCTGGTCCTGACAGAGCAGGTACCCACCTCCAGCAGCTCCCACTGGGGATAGCCTCTGACATGAGGGCAGAGTAAGGGGCTCAGACACATGCCTCCAGCTCTGAAATGAGACACACTAACTGGTGTTTTGTAGACTGACTAAGCACAATTAGCTCTTTCAAGCAGGTAATTTATCTTGGAGAAATGAAAACAAACCTTGTTTACTCTATAACACACATCCCATGGCAGAAACATCAGACAGCAGACACTCAGGCTCAACTGAAAACAAACCTGGCAGAAAGATGAAAGAAACTATGACAACCTGCTCTATGCTGGGCTTTGGGCAGGGAAAGTTGGTGAAAGGGCTGTGCTGCTTCTGCAACTGACTGGAGTATGCTCATCACCCAGAATAAAGCCCAACAGGAGTAAATAGAAAGGTTGATTTCAAAAAGCTCTAGGTCAAGCCTCTGCAATCTTGCTTAGAAGGCAAGTTCAGCCACAATACTTGAAAGAGTATGAGACATACACCATCCACCTGGAGTAGGAATCGAGCTTGTGGAGACAGGATTTCAACACAGCATAATGAACTCTGAAAAAACCTAAGTATGTGCAAGGAGGAGGAAAACTCCGAAAACTGCTTCCAAGATAATGTGTTCCCACCGTGACCCCTTGCTGAACCAAGTATCTGGATTCCACCAGAAGTATCATTAATCACATATTCCTATAAGAAATTGACTATTTCTAGAAAATGAGATTTAAAATTCAATACAGTAAAACTATAGACTCTAAAGCCAAATGACATTCACGCTGGGGTATACTGAATATTTAAAAATTTGGGAACTGAAAAGGGTTTTGTGGAAATGTCCTCTACAATCGCACATTTGAAGGTAGCAGCAAGATGCACTAGAAGTAGTAAGGCATGTAATTGCCTCATAAAGGAAATCACTTTTATAAAACATGACAATAAACATCCCAATGAATTTACAGGTAATGATCAGTATCTGACACTTGTGCTGAGTCCTTGAATAACAAACTTGTCTCCAGCCTGTGAAACCAAGAAGGAAGAAAATCCGTGTTATCCTAGTTTGTTGTGTCTTGGTGCATGCAGAGATGAAGCATGTGCCATTTTGGGGTATATCTGAAGTGACAAAGCAGGTACCTTCTTTGGAGAAAGGCTTGCTTTGGCTTTGTGATACCTTCAACAGCTGAGCAATAAATCATGTTTCTTTCTTACCTGTTCAAAAAGCTTCCTGCTGAATGTGCCCCCCTACTTACTGAGTAGGCCTCTCACCCCTCAACTGCTTGAAATGAGACAACTGCTGTTAAACAAAATGGGGATTTAATGTGTTACATTTAATGTGTGCAAAGGTTTTCAGAATCAAGTCTAGGAACACCTGCGCTACTGGGACAGGTGAGATAGAACTCAATTCTCTGTCAAGAGCTAACAAGTAGATCAGGTGAGAGCAAAAAACAAGTTACACACAGTTATGGCTGGAAAAATTATTCTCCATGTACAGGTTAGAATAAAAGCTTGATTTGATTTCATTTGGACCAGTGGAGTTTTAATGGCTGGAAGTACAGTTAAATAATGCTGATTACCCATATATACAAGCACTCTACACCTGCAAAAAGCTCTTCAATAGTTGGATACAGTGAGTTATTCTACAGAATGTTCTTGTGTTGTATGCATTAGTCTCATTTTTTAGCAATGGAAATTGAGGTCTTTAGATGAGACACCCTAAATTACAGACAATTATCCTATTTGCAGATGGCTTACCAATAGGCATGTGATGAGTCAATGACAAAATTCAGCTGCAAGTCTTCGAATCTGTGACTTGGGTTCTTGTCTGGTGAAAAAATCCCTTCCCTATTTCTGCTAGGAAAGGCAGAAATAAATAGGCAAATACATTTAGCTGATTTGCAAAAGGCTGAAGATTTAGCTCAAATCTGCAAAGCGGTCTTTTGGAAACAGTGCACTTGTAAGGTTCCTCACTCATATGTCAAAACTCCCACATAAACAAAGGGTTTTCCTTTACCTGAGCTGCCACAGAAGAGGCAAATACACATGCAAATCTATGGGGAGCTGAAAGATAATCTCAACTGGTCCTACCTGATACTCTCCTCAGTAGCAACCAAATGGCTGCCACCTGGGATCCCAGAGCAGTTAAACTTGACTTCAGCCTCCTCTAGGTCTTCTCCTCAGCAATCTCAAACCTACTCACCCTCTCCAGCTACTTTTGTGCCACATGCCTGGGGGCTGCCAGTACAAGAGGAAGACTTGCACCTGAGCTTCCCTGTTTCACCTGCAAAAGAAGGTTCTGAGGTACACCTAAAACCCTCATCTAGCTTAGATCACCATGGCACACTTAGACATAAATTATTGTAGTCATAAGTGGAATCCGCATTGTTAAAATGTCTGTTCTCACTAGCTTACCAATTGCCTGGATTCCTTAAATTAGGTGTGGGGACAGAGAGGAACAGAGTGTCCCTCACCCGAACATAGTATCCCAGTTTTTCCCAAGGTTTTCATTTGACGAGCACCATAGATGAGCATTTGCCATTCTAGCAAAATAACCAGCATCAGGGAGGGTTGGCTTGCACTCTACAGGAACAAATCAACTACACAAGGAGAAATGGCTAATTATTATCCTTTTTTTTTTTCCCAAGGGAAAAACCCAGTTACATGAATGTCATTTGCTACAGCTAATTTTCAGTAAAACTTGAACAACACAAATTTTGCTAATTTAAGCTCAGAAAAGCCCTGACTTACACCAAGTGCATCTGGGAATACAGAACGCTAGTTCATTTAAGACAGCTTGACATACCTAAAAATAATCCAATAAAGAACATTTCTGGGATCCTCAATACTTCAGCAAAAGTTAGGTCCTATTCTTCTTACCAGCCTTGGTGGCCAGGAACTGAGTTGGACTGAGGTATAAGAACAGAGATAACTTTGCCAGCCACTTTCAAAACAATCCATGTGACTTAGAACATAAAAAATAAAGTTACCTGTAGCAGATCTGATGTGGGCTTTCTGATTTTACACAAAGATCACAGAATCACAGAATGGTTTGGGTTGGAAGGGACCTACAAGATCATCTAGTTCCAAGCCCCGTGCCATGGGCAGGGACACCTTCCATTAGACCACATTGCTCAAAGCCCCATCCAACCTGGCCCTAAATACTGTATTTGTGCTTAGGACAGAGTGTAAACATACATGATTGGAAGATACCTAAGTTTTTGGGAAAAAGCTGTTTTCCTTTGGCCTGATAGGTCTCCCATTGTTTTGCCCAGTTCTCCCGTTTTCCCTCTAAATTTCTTTAGCCTTCTGAAATCAGATTATCTTCTCCAAGGATTCCTAACTGGGTTCAGTAAGAAGTACAGACAATTCACCACAAAAAGTCCTCTGGGCACATACTAAATATGATACCTACTGCAGATCTCAGCGCAGGTCCAGATCTTCTCAGTTCCTTGGTAAAGCTCTCATTGTTATACCCCTCAAGCAGCTTTAAAAACAAAACAACAAACCAGCAATTTCATGTGCATCTGAGCAAACACATCTGACAGGACAGAAGCAGGAGAAGACAATGACCTACCTCTTCCTCTCAAGCCCTCTTTGCATGCTGAGTGTGGTTTGTGCCTCCTCTCCCTGACAACCTTCCCTCTAGCCAACCCACTTCCATAAGCAGCACCACACAGTAGCTGACTGTTAGCACACAGAGTGACTATGGAGAGTCGTAGGAAGAGCTCATACATAGTGCATAATGAGAGAGCTGATATGAAGTGAAAGCGTACCCGGGGTGGGGAAATCAAATACATAGTGTATAGTATAGTCAGCACATCTTGCTCTAAATGCTCATTTCTCAACTTCCCCCAATTCCAGAACACAACCTGTGGACTCTGCACGCCTAGACGGACCAAAGAGCATGTGTACATCTTAACCAAAACGCCTAATCTACCACATACTCAATTGTTGGCGTTTTGTTTTTTAATACACATCACCCAAGTCTTAGCTTCACTGATGGAAAAGAGAATATTTGAGTTCTGCATGCAAAGCTGACACTTTTCACTGGTATACGTCAAAAAAAAGGAAGTGAGACTGTAATACAAATACTGAAAGGAAACGGTTTTATCGCACACATGCTCGTTTGGCCACTGCCTTCAGATTTCCCACTGGGTGGGAGCACACTACACAGCAGTAGACTACAGAGAAAAGATGCAGCAGTGAGTCAGGCTAAGTAACTCATAAGGTAAGATTGTGCAGATCTTTAAGGACTGGATATGGACTGTAGTTTATCACCAAAGGCTGTAGCAGAGTTCTCACATATAATTACACTGCTGCATTTCTAACAAAAGCCATTCCTCATCCTAATGACTTTTCAGCAGAACACAAGCAGCTCCTGAAACGTGTTGTTCAGATGATGCACAGCTCTTCCTTGAGATAATCAGGTTTTTTTTTAAATTAGGGAGGTACATTCACAACTTATTTAAATTGTATTAGGAAACATCAATTTCAAATGTGATGCAAACATGGAAATTCAGAAAAATAACAACTTTCTACTGTATTTCTGTGAAATACAAGAATAGTTTCTCCCCTGACATTTTCTCCAGTCATTTTCCTATTTGGCCATTGTTAACGACCCCCCCATGTTTTTAATTCCTTATTGGAGGCAGCTATAAAATCTTGAGGGGGTCAGAATGTGCAACTGCAAACTATTGTTGCTAATTTTAGGATTACTCTTGTGCCCTTGTAGCTCAGACTGCAGTCATTTTGACAAGCTGTTGAAAACCAGCTCTGAATGCCATCAGGAGCTCTGTCTTGTAGACACTTGTTTTCCTAACGTTGCACAGTTCTCTATTAAGAACAAGTAAATCCCTATGCTCACTACCAGAGAGGAAAACCAAATATTTACTTTCTTTTATCTTTTTAAAGGGCAGATAAACACTGCAGCATGCTCACAGACAAAGGTTAGGTCAGATCATGACCATTCCTACAAGAGTAAGAGTTCTCATGGCACGTAACTCAGAAGCATGTGAAGACGAGCTGTCTCCACAGTACAGCTGCACATGAGCCAAGTAATCAAGTTTTTTTTGCCAGGGATTCACTAAATTGAGAAGTAGGCAGTTTTTCCCCCAAATTCCCATGCATACACAGCTAGCCAAGATAGAGGATATGGCGAAGTGGCTGGGATCCCACACAACCCCTCCAACGGGACCGTGCTCCTTGTGTGGATCTCCTTAGTGTCATTTACTTGTCAGTTACTCCTGGCTTGTGTCTTCCAGGGTTCTTGGGTCAGAAGGCCTTGATCCCTTGACAAACTTTGATCCCTTGGTATCACTGGGAGAGTTGTGCCAGGCCTCCTGCAGGCTTGCATGCAGAATTTAGGGAGGGTTCTACTGTCCTACCACAGCCCTGGCACCTCTCATGATTTTACCCATTTAGAGTTTCTCAAAACTCCCAGTCCCAGAATGATAAAATCAAGTAAGAGTATAAGCTTTCATAATTTTTAATAGTGTAAATTTGTGATTACAAAGAAAAGCTAAAAATCTCTCAGGGGTATCACCAGGTGTCTCACAAAACAGCTGGCAAAGAGAAAAAAAGTCACTGCTTTTAATCTCATTACTTTGGAAGGTCTGACTCACGACTGCAAAGTACTAAAGCTGGCAGAGGCGATGTAATACATCTAAATGCTGCCGCAAAGAAGTTAAACATCCTGCCTCCAAACTTTGATGTAGCTAAAAACTAATGAATAT
The DNA here is from genome assembly GCF_028554395.1 of Pezoporus wallicus. Classification (NCBI taxonomy): domain Eukaryota; kingdom Metazoa; phylum Chordata; class Aves; order Psittaciformes; family Psittacidae; genus Pezoporus; species Pezoporus wallicus. The sequence continues at coordinate 912,616 of NW_026635478.1, forward strand.
TTTGGACTGTCTTGGCAGAAACAACTCATTCAAGTCATGAAGTTCAACTAAGCCAGGAACCAGACTCTATCTGCAGCAGCCCAAAGATACCATTGCCTTGGCACTTGCTGAAAATGAACAACAAAGCAAAGCTCCTTGCTTGTTTTCATATTTTCTGACTCTGAATCTCTAACAAATAGATCACTGAAGCTGATGAAAACTGGGCAATTAGCAAGGCAAAGCCCTAAGAGGCAATCAGCCCCCAGATGTTATTGCAACTGCTTGTATGGTTCCTCAGCACTCCTTTGCCTCCAGCGATTGGGTAGTAACAACTTGCATGAAAATGTATTTCAAAAATTCATTAGTAACAGCCCAAGTTAATTGTGGTATTAGTGCAGCTCAATGTAAAGCTTATAATTAAAAGATGCCAAATCTAACTAGGTCTTTCAAATACCTTTAAATAATACCTATGTGTTTGGCTTATGTATTAGAGACACATTGGTTTGGTTTTGTTGCTCTTCTGTTGCTATACAAACTGCCTCATTTAAGGCCATTTAAATGGTAATAGCTTGTTTTAGTAACACCAAAACAGACAGTAGAAACCACCTTTATCAAAGATGGAAATGGTTTCTTGCATATTTAGGGAAAAAAAAGGATTATTTAAGGCACTGCAAGCCACAGTACTATTATGAAATAATTCTAAAGGAATTAATCCACAAGGTGTACCTGTCTGCGAAATAGCATCCATCTCTACTAGTTTGTCTGAGGGGGCTGGGAGAAAGTGAGGCACAGAGTGTGCCCCACTTCATTTAACCCTTCAGTGAGTACTTTGGATTTCTAATGAGTGTCCACTTCACAAATATGCTGCTTCAACCAATGTTACTTAACCTTTCTACCAAACTGAAACTCTGACAGATGCACATACTTCTCCTGTGTCCAAAGTAATGCCTCCATGACAGCCCTGAGAAACTGATAAAATTTCTGATTTACTTATCAGTTGATGAGATTGATTAAAAAAAAATAGGAAACATGCATATTCTATCAAGGAAAAGCTGGTTTCAACTTGCTGTAAAGAGGACACTAGACTGGCATGAAAGACTGGATCAGTATATTAACAGTTTATTTACAGAAAAAGAATGCAGCTTCAGTTGACCTGGCAAAAGTCAGAACTCAGCCAGAAGTCACTGAAAAGTTATGGTTGAAATTTGTAAAGAAGTCACGTATTTGTAAAGCAGTTAGTTCAACTGCTATAAAGCAGTTAGTTCAACTGCTATAAAGCAGTTAGTTCAACTGCTATAAAGCAGATAGTTCAATTGTGCTACAAAGCAATTTAATTAAATATTTATGTCTAGAAGTGTTCAACCCTGTAGCTCAGTTCAGAAGTAACTTGCATATCTTCCACCAAACCAAGGAGGGGGCAGTGGTATCACATCCTTTTGTGGGCAAGTAGTTAGTTGGCCTCCTAAAAGCATTACAAGAAAATACCAAATACCAGAAACCTAAAAAAGAAGTGGGAAGGCACTAAAGAGACCCAGAGCTGCCCTTGGGGACCAGCTAGCTAAACAGTCCTTGACAGATGTTTATTGATAAACATGTATGTATTCGTTCCCCCCCCTCCCCAAACTGAGGAAAGGCCAAAGGCTGTTGAACCTCGAACAGTGAAGGACTGTAGAGAATGGCTTTGGTCAGAAATGTGTGTGGGAGTGACATCTCAGCATGAGTAAGCCTGGAGAGATGACTTTCAGCAGAAGAAACCTCGAGCATGGCTGAACAAGTGCAGCAGGAGGTGACTGAAGAAGCTTTCAGAGCAGGATTTGATGAGTTACTCGCTGTCCAGAGTGTTTGGGGACGTGAGCCAGGACACTGCCTTGAGTTACTGACTGACTCTTCTGGCATTCAAGGAAGTGGGATTTTGATGCAATTCTGTTTATTTACAAGAATATACAAAACCACCCAATTCCATTGCTTTTGTGGCTTTTTCCAAGCTGGACTAGCCAAAGTGTGCAGCCTCTACTGTGTGGCCAGGCCCACCTCCTGCGGAGGTGCCTCATGCATCAGCACACATTTCAACATTTTGCTGACTTGTTGACATCTGTGTAAACAGAGACCTGACGGATGGAGGAAACGAAGTTCACAGTCTTTATGTTTAGCTGTCGAATGCTCTGGGTGAGATCAAGCACCCTGAAATCCTGTTAGGTTCACTTGAGTGATGTGGAATGTCAATGCCGCGCTGTGAACACCTGACTCCCAGGTAGCTAGTAATATACTGAGGAGTGGCAAACATGAGCTGGCAGGCAATGGTCACTAGAGGTTGGATTTCCCATAGAATAATAGGCAGTAAAGGTATTTCCACTCATCCTGAGACACATTCCACTGTCACCAGATAGAATTATATTCCAAGAATATAAAGATCACAAGAACTCTCCTCCTGCCCAATTTGATACTTGGTTTCCTTGCTATGCAAGGTTAATTCCCAAATCTGTTTACTCCTAGCTTTTCTGCATGGTTTGTTTCTGTCCTAAAGACATTTCCCCTCCCTTCACAGACATCTCCCAGACATTCTACATCTGTTGTGGTTCCCTGGGGATAAGCTGCCACCTGAAGTCTGCCCAGATGGTCAAGACCTAACCTGAAGGGTTAGGAAATGGCTTCAGACAGGGGAATAAGCAGGACTTGTGGACCCAAACAATTCTGTATGAGCAGAACTCTGGAACAGCTTACAGGTAGAAAATTTCAAAGTAACGTTAGGAAGTACATCTTCAAAATTGAAGGAGGGAAGGGGAACAGACAGAGGAGGTTAAGAAGGTCATTTATGTGGAGACAAGTTATGAAGCATACTCTATGCTGAATATTCTACTTCCCTCTGATGCACTCAGGTGTGATCATAAGCAGAGCTGGTGAAGTACGAGCGTGATCCAAATCAGTAACTCCTATGTGCCCTCAAGCAGTCTGCTTCTTTCAGTAAGTAAAAGTAATGAAACAGAAAAAAAACACCCAAGCCAACCAAACCCCAGAAATATCTGCGGACAGCAACACCACTATTTATTGACACGCTGTATGTGATTCAGCTCTTTTAAAACAGATCAACCTGCCTGACAAATCATCGTCCTGTCACCTCTTACAAGAATATTGACCTGGCAAAGTATGACACAAAAACTTCTCTGCTTACTGGAAAGCTCACGTAACTGCCAGGCAGAGCCACAACACCGCCTTTGATTCTGTCATGGTAAGGACTCTGGGAAAATGAAATTAGGGAAGAATTAAGCATTTTTAAATATTTATTCAACATAAGTGAAGATATATTAATGTAAAGAAGTTTCATATAGTTAAAAATGAATAAATGCTCCAAGTCCAACATATTGCAAAAGCAGTTCTGCTGCTGTCAAGTTAAGCTAAGATGAAAGATGTTAACTCCGTTTCTGTACAGAGTCTTGTTACCTCCTATCATGTCACTGTGTCCAGTCAAAACAAACCTACTGAAAGTAAAAAGTGTTAATAAGGCGTTTTCTAATCTAGCAATCAACATGTTATTGAAGCCAGAAGATGTAGGGCTGCAAGAATGATGAGCAACCTCCCTGATAAACACCATAGCTGGGCTCCACCACAGATGTCCTGCTACACTGCAAGCAAATGATCCAGTAGATCCAGCCACTTGGCTTGCTTGAAAAATGTACCCAATGAGCTTGAGCACATTTACATTTCGTCTGTGGCAATACGGCCTGAGATAGGATTTCTCTCTCACCATGCAGATCCCAGTCCACTTAGCACTTTATATCAGTAAATTTTATATTAGTATTTTAAAAACCTAATGAAAAGTCAAGAGCCTTCAGTAAGAAAGCAAAACCTTGTATAATGTCATTGAAGCAAGATGCTCTGTTTAGTGTTGCACATTGGTTAGTCCTTAGTGGAGCAACTATGAAGCAGCTTGAGATATAAATCATTGCAAACACCTCTAATGCTGAACAACGAATAGTAGCAAATGAATACAAATAAAAGAAGCATCATAAATGAGCCCATGCTGATTCTTTGCCATATCTGGGAATCTAAGTGAGGCCCTCAGTGTCCCATGGGTGCAACCACTGCCTCCAGGTAAAGAGGGCAGGCATATTTAGGATATTTTCCCCAAGTCTTTAATATCTGTGCTGAGAATGAGCCAGCTCACTCTATTTTCCAGTCTTGACATGATTCTGAAAAATTTGCTCAGCCGCATATTAGCCATAAGCAATAGGAAGAAGATATGTGAGACACACCTTTTAATGAAGAAATAAAACAGAAGTGAAACCCATTCAGAGAGAACTCATAGGCACATTTATCATAAAACATCATAAGGGAAGGAAAACAATTTTCCAGTTCCCTCCTCAGGATGTCTTCACAGATTAGTAGAGTGGTTGCTTGCAAGAGTCCCATCCATTTCTCATGCTCCATGGGAACATCAATAACCCCTCAGGAGGGACTGCGTGAAAGGCAGATATATGCACTAGGAACAACATATGGGTAATTGATCTCTGTGCATCATTAGGAAAAGAGAGTATGAGTCAATGCAACTAGCAATACAACTGTATCACAAAGTGGCAGCTAGACAGATGGGCTCCTAGGGAGGAAATTAGAAGCAGCTGGAGTTGTTTCCCTGCACCATATTAATCCCCAAGCTGTATTTTGTCACAGAACAAAGGTAGACTGATTGGCAGTGACCAGTTTTCAATTCTGGAGCCTGGAGCACCCCAATAGCAGTCAGCAGCCTTCCATTTTCTAGGACACTCTTGGAGACTCTTGTTCTCCCCATACACAGCACCTGCCTGTGGGTTTCCAATGGCCGAGAAAGACAAGAACTCAAAATGCAAGATCTGGCATAAAATTACTTTGATTTCTCAAGACACAGACGCAGCAGGAATGGTGCAAGAGGAGTGTTTGCCCAATGCACCTTCTAGCATAAGGGGAAGCAAAAAAAAAAAAGAGGCTGACTGGATCAGGTGTGTGGCAGCCTCCTAAGAAGAAAACCCAGCAAGCCCAGGAAGCCAGGAGCTGCAGCAGAGGACGCAGAGCAGCAAGAGGAAGGAGAGGACGCACACGTGGTGCCTGTGAAATCCTCCTTGTCTTCCTGCCCTCCCAAACATACACTCAAGGAAATGAAGGAGAGGAAAGGCACTAATGGAAGGCCCTACCCAGCTGCAATTCAATTTGTGGGGTGACGTAGCATGAGATCCAGGAACCCTCTGATGGCTGACTGGGGTACACAACAACTTCCAGAGGTTTGGAAAGAAGGTGCTAGATTCAGCTCACATAAGACAAGCAGGTTGTGCAGTGAAGCAAAATAAGGAGTTACATTCATCACTGGGAAAGCTCATTGAGGCCTAGAAATTTCACATGTGTGCATTTAGAAATGAAAAGCTAAAAAGAGATGATGATCTTATTAATCTGAACATTACTTCCTGGGAAGGTTAATAAAGATGTATTTATTTCCCTAAAGAGAAGGGATATTTTCAGAACTAAAAAATACATTTTAAAAAGCCCCATGACTTTCACTTAGTAACCAGTTTTTTAGGAGGGTTTCTCTTCTGCTTTTCTGTGGAGGACAGATGGCTCAGTAGTCAGAGAGGAGAACTGACCTGACAAAGCTCTGTTCTGTTAGTTGCAGTCCCTTACTGAAGTGAGGCAGCTTTTCATTCCAGTGAACAATCCCATCAGCATTTCACATCTGTGCATGAGTGTCCACAGGATAGTTTTATCAGTGCTATTAATTCTTTGCATTTACCCATGGAGGAGGCTTATGTTCACATCCAGAGAAATGAGGCTGTGATCACTGTAGCTGGAGGTGCTCAGGAGTGTCCTGACTTCATTTTCACCAGATCACAACAATGGCTTCAGCTTTTGTGACAGAACATCACAACATTCAGCCACTCCAGTCATGAGGACTTCTCTCTTCTGACAACTGGATACAGAGCCTCTGTGAAAGGGCTGAAACATCCTCGCTCCATCCACAGAACAGACTTGTGTTTTCTACAGGGAAAGCTGTTGGGAGCCCTTTAGGTGGTGAAGCCACAGGGTTGGACCCACAGCTTGCCACACACTGTCTGTTCACAGTATGCAGCAATTTCAGGCCTCGTCAGCCATACCTCAGGATGTATTTTTCTCACTTGAAATGTAAGTAAGGCTTAAAACACCACTACGTACAAATGCAGGTCTTATAACTATCATTAAATTTCCTTCTGAAGCACAGTATCAGACTACAGCAGTGTACAAATTACTGAAATCTGAAACTGAAAATGTGCCCATTGTCACCAAAGTGCATGGGAACATGCTAAAATAGAAGTGCTTATCATTATTTTTATATTGCTGCCATCTTTTAGCACAGAACATGAAGGGTCTTTAACCACATTAATGAACTAAGCTGCATAACACTCCTGAGATTTAAGCAATAATTAGCCAGCCATTATAGTAAAACAATGACAGACTCTATAGAAAAAATCCAGTGCTCATTTGCTGTTGATACCTCTGAATGCTATCAAATTCTAATTTATATTGTTTGCAACATCATAACTGATTAACTGCACACTCTCACTCCTGGGGTATTTTTCAAAAGTAAACCTTTCAAGTAATTCTCTTTCTATGAAAGTTTCCGCCCAGATCCATGTTTATTTTAGGGTGAATTCCATTTTGTTTTCTGACCCCACTTCTATCTTTATTTGGGAGGACTTGCTTAGTATGCATGGGCAGTGAGCATCCATGTTGAGGGTAGCCTCCTGGTATGTGTTTTTCTAGTTCTGTGCTCTGATGCCTTCCTTTCTAATGTAAGTATTTTCTAGGCTGCTAAAATGACAGATGGAAACTGCCTGTTTCTAATTTAGCTTTAATCACCTCTCATTCAGCCTGCACCTCTAAGTAGAGCAGCCTGCTCTCTGGGATATTAAAGTCTTAAAAGTTCCTTCTGCAGTATCAAGAAATGTTACCTTCAATAACTCCATGGTTTTTTCTTCACTGGGCTCAGTGGGTTTTTACATTTAGCACCTCTTGGTCTTGGTTTAGAGGTGTAACAGAAAGCAAGTTCTCTTTAAGTACAGTGCTGAGAAAGGAAAAGAGCATACAGTTTGATTTGTGAATAAAACCTCAGGGTGTTCAAAGAACATTTTTCAAAATAGAAAACCGACAGTTATTTACAAAAGCTGCACCATCTATGATTAATACTAACTGGGACTCAAGGACAATACAGCCACTGGAGGGCTAACATTTTACTATTCACAGAGAAGATGAAGACTGAGACAATTCAACATTAGCTGTAGGGTTCAGACACAGCATATGCCCTAGTTTCTACACAAGTTTTCATTAAATCAAGCTTCCTGTTATTAGTACTCCACGAGGCATAAACTTGAGTCTTTCTCATTAAGACATTAAGAGTGTTTAGCTTCTTGACAAACAGTTCATAGTTTCAGTTATGGCAGATGTTACCCTCATAACCTGTATGCATGCTGAATATCTGATTTTGCTGCAGATTAACTGCAGATCCACTCAACTACTGGGTCCATGGGCAAGGTAGGTACCTAGTTTTCCAAGCTACCAGAAAGGAATATTGACCACAGCCCCACCCCAGCCTGGGGCTGGATCTCCATCTGAAGACAGGTTTGTGTAAATACTAACTGGTATCTACAAAAGTCTGCACTAATTGTTCTAAAAACCAGCAGTATTTTATACTCAGCAGCCTACTGATTCATGATGAAATGAACTATGCAACAAAGACCTGAATAATGTCATATCTAAAAATAGCCAGTAGTTCAGACCAGTGCAGTAAAGCATCGTAATGTTGGCACTAATTACAGGTCAACAATTGCAGACTTTAGAGCTAAGAGCAGATTTCTGAAACAAGCCAGAACAAGATGTACTCATAAAGACAAAACACTGTGGGATGCTATCATGAAGATGGCTGCACCAGATCAGCCTCATACTGAGATGGCAAGGAGAACCTCTTAAATCATTAGTGAAGCTGCAGCATCTCATTATTTTTAATAGCTCTTGATATAAATACTGTTGCCAAAGTACCTACAAATAAGCCTACTCAGTAATCTCCAGGGTTCAGCACTGGAGCTTGCTCCACAATGCTCCATGGTAGCATTGCTCCACAATGATAGAACTTCATTCACAGAATCAGGCAGGCTAAAACAAATGCACCATTAATAACTCACTGAATACTTTCTTCTCCAGCTTCACCTGCCACATTTGAGATCGGCCTCCCAGAGCTGCTTATTAACTAATGCCAGACCTTCAGCAGGCGGGTCAGCATGACCCCCACTGATCTCAACAAAGCTGCATCACCACCCACTGATCTATGGTTTAGCCACAGGACACAGCATGCACAGAGGAAAGGTTTAAAGGTGCCCATTAGCACTCTTTGCACAGGAGACAAGGGGAAGACAGTGTGGAGTATCATGGGCCATCAGAAACCCAGCAAGAGAGGACTGTGAATGAAAAAGGAGGCTCCAGTAGACCAAGGGCAATCAAAGATGAGAGAGAATGGCAAAGTGCATTTGCCAGGAGTCTAGGGAAAAAAGGGTGTTTGTGAAATGCAAGAGAACTGTCAGCTCTCTCAGAGGAGGAGGAAAATCAAAAGCTGGGTAAGAAGAAAGTGAGAAATCACATCCTGAAACAAGGAAGCTTCTACAGTGCTTTACGGCTCTCCTTGTTAACTGAATGACAGTGCAGGGCACACCAGCAAGTCACATTAACCATCTCTGCTGAGTGGAGATGCCAGGGGAGCCTGCACACATTGGCTTCCAGGAACTCCCCAAGAAGAAGCACATCTTAGCATACGCTTGTTTTCTCGCTGCCCACACTTCTCACTTCAATCCTCACTCTCAGGAGCAGCAAGATAAAGCCTGCATTAGAAAGCCACATGCTTCCTCCTAGGTGAGCAGACCTGCCATGCTCTGCCATGCTTCACAGGACTGCAAAACATGCCCTGGACTTCTAACCCTTGCAGGGAACTTGGTTAGAGCATACCACAACAGCAGTACTTTTGATGGATACAGAAAAAAAGGACAATGATCAAACAAAACAATTGCATCATTCACCTGAATAAAGAAAATGGCATTTGCCATTGTTTTCCACCTAGCATTCTAACTGGTTTTATACCCATAATTTTATAATGTCACTCCCCAGTCCCTATATCCAAAACCAGAGATACCCTGTGTCCCAGAAATGCCATTCCTGCAAAGGCATTACTGTGGGATCATCAGACTTCCAGGGTTCTCAAACTTTTCTAAAGTTACCTTAAAATGCATTAGAAAATTACAGGGTACAATTTTACAGAAGGGAAAATGAGACACAGAAATATCAGTGCCATAATATCAACCAATTTTGGTTTCATTCTGCACAGAACTTCACACTCTTACAGCACTTAATACATTCAAAGTGCATCTTTAATTGATACGGTTTCCAGTTGAATCACTCAGTTCTACACTAATTTTCTAAGGAGACAAAAAGTTCTCTGAGGAGCAGCAGTGAAGCCTGGCTTCTTGAACTCTCATAATCTTGTAGCTGGAAAGCCTTGATGCTTGTGAGCTCTGACTTAAGTTCTTCCCAGAACTAAGAATTCCATCCATTGGCCTTTTGATACCAAACCTGGTGGATTAGAGCTAACTGTCTGCACAAAGGAAAAAAAGGGAAAAGTCCTCATCCTCCCCTTTCCAGACTAGGCACACCAAAACGCTGCACTGCAATCCACACACCTCATGGGGCTGAGAGATCTTGTGCCTAGCTGTCCTCAGAGGAATAGAAACTCATCAGCAGCACCTGGGGACTTTCTTAACCCATAGGCCAGTAAGGGGTTAAATGAATATTTGTACTTCTGGATTTCTGCTTTGGAGCAGAGGGGAGTCTGTTGGCAAATATGGGAGCAGAGTGCCTTCCCCAAGCCTGTAAGACAGGAGGCAAAACAGCCACAGTCACAGGATGGAACATCCTTCATTCCTTGCAAGGGCCAAAAACCATTCTGTTGTGTATTACAAAAAGCTTTTGCTCTTTTTCCTCCCAAGATACCAGCTCCTTGCAGCCCACCAGCCTACTCTCAAAGACCAGCAAACAGACAAAATCAAACTATTTTCATTAATCTCGCCCTTAAAATGGAGGAATCCCTCTTCCCACCTCAAATTCTAGATAAAGAATTCAGCCCAAGTCAGATATTCAGCATTATCGTCTCTGCTCAGACACTTAAAGGATTGAAGTTATTACTGCAGGACTTTAAACCTTCCAATGCACTGTTCCAGCTCTCATAACTATAATGAATCCCACAATGATGTTAAAGGACCAGTGTCTGGATCAGTGTCATCAGAAGAACATATCACCTGCCAATAGGAAAAATTACAATACCACAGTTTAAAATTTTTAGCTCTCCTAAAGTAAATATGAAATGGGATCTCAGTACATCTGAAAGCTTAGGAATATGAATGAAGAAAGCAGGGGTTTTGGTCAGTCTCAGTTTTTAAACACTTGACGTCAGCAATTCTGCTATTTGCCCCAAAATATCACTCATACAGAAGCTAAATATATTGGCATTTTCAAAACTAAAAAAGGAAAGAGAATACAATTAGAGCTAGTTATAAATATTAAAAAGTAGATAAATAATGAATAAATGCTAATTTTAACTCTCTTCCTGTACTTACTAAAATTTGAAATATGCCTACTGGTCCTTTCTGTATTATATTTCATAGGCCTTTTTCCTCTACATGAATTTAAAACAGCACATTTGAATTCTGCTTGTGGAAAAATTTTGACCCATCACTGAGCACAAAGACATATATTGAAAGCAAAACCAGAAGCTGACCATGAAAGTCACACTTCAGTTAAAGACATTTTTGGTTACATAGCAGGATATTCGCACCTTGTAAATGGAGCTAGAGCTATTTTCCCTTTGAGCAAACGCTCTTGCATCTGTGACTTTATTTGCATGCATTTAGTGTGGTAATTCTTGTAAGTAGAAGTTATTTACACAGTTCAGTTTACTTCGGCTCATTTTGGAATCAAAATATATTTGAAAATACACTGAAATGTCAAAACTTCTCACAGAGCAAAGGAACTATCTGATGCTGAGCACTGTGTGCCACCGAGCTATTCTGTGGCTTCCAGGATCAGTAACAAAACTCATAAAAATGTCATTGCAAAGTTTTGCAAACTAAGAGCTTTGTTAGGCTTTCCTGCATTACACTGCTTTACACACTACATCCCAGATGACTACTGACTGCCCAAACTGCTGCAAGCCTGCAAACTCCCCAAAACCAAGCTTGATCTATGAAAGTCTGGCTCAACTGGAGTTCAAGGGAGGGTTTTGTAGCATATGGCAAAATGTGTTTTGGCCCAAAGAAATTTTGGATCTCCTTGATCCTAACAATTTTTGTTTTATCTCAGCATGATTTATTTTTATTTCATTTTTGTTTTCAGTGTGGTTTGAGAAGTCTCACTGGTGGCACCCAAGCACAGGAAAGCCGGTCACTAGGCATGAACTCTGCTTAGCACCAACAGGGTGGAAAACACGCAAGAAGAAGGTTCAGTTGCCTTTCAGCTCTCCCATCTTCAGTGTGCAGGGGGGTCTTGGCCTAAATTATAACAGTAATTGCCTTCTGGCTGCCTCTGCTCCTGGCAGGGACAGGGAGAGAAGCAGCTCCTTGGCCTCAGGATCTGATGAGTAGGGATGACTCAAGAGAAAGCAATTACCGTAACACAGATCATCTTCCTGTGCCTTTCTCCAAGACCGCGATTAATGGTGATGCTGAAATGACAGGAGGAAAATGAATGCCATGGTTTTTTTTATGATATGCCAGAACCTCTGTTGGAAGACAGTGTGAACTTCCCTCAGCTGGGGACAGGGCTTGGGCCATGCCCTGCCTGCACATCACATCCAGAACTGCCAGAAGAAAACATCTCCCAGGCACATGAGGGCACTCACAGCTGGTGGAGTAAGAAATCCTATTTATGGAAAGCGAACACCATATGGCACAATTTCCTCTCATTTCACTCCATTTCATATCTTGTAGTAGAAAAAGAAAATATCCCATGCTGTCTAGTTTATTGAAGGAGAGAGTCAGGTTACAATAATAGCAGAGATTAATCCCATCAAAGCAGCATTCACTCACTTCAATTAATAAATGCAGAGAGATATCAATCTGTGACCAGGGTAGAAGATAAAAACTGAATTGAAAAACATAATGGAGAAAAGTGGCATTCCTGTCAAAGGAGGATTTAATCATAAAGCAGGAAAACAATTTCCAAGCTGTTGAAAATCATCTATGCAACAAGAAATTAATATAGTGACACATACGAGCCCAGCACTCCAGTCAGAATCACTGCCCCTTTTAGTAATGATGGAAACTCTTGAGAAATGCATCACTGCAGGGTTGACACGTCTTTTACCCCCATAAGAGGACAACAGTGTGGATTAAGCATCATTTTGCAGAGACAAAGCAAACTTTTTTTTCGTAATCAGTAAAACGCAGAAATGGTCCAAATTACCTGAAAGAACATTTGTGGGAGGTAACAGGACAAGGTGGTGGGAAATTAGAGGAAATTAGTATTTCCATGGTTCTTTGGAAACTTGGAGAGAAGCAACTTGTCCCAGGCATCACCAGAAACGTGGCAGAACCAAGAGAGTTTCCAATTTCAGACTAGTATCATGTGTCCATTTAACAATAAAGCTAACCTGCCTCTTGGTCCCCTGGCATGGTGAGGCTGTCTCTCATGGCCAAGGCAGGGAAGAGGACCAATAAATACACCACTGGCATGGCCTGGAAGGCTGTTGAAAGGGCTGCTTTGTGGCTGCAAGGGCTGGGAAGTCAGAGCCAAGCTGAGGTGATTGCCATGCCACTCTCCCTTCGCCTCATGCCTCTCCTGTCATCTAGAGGCACAGGCTATGACCAGCATATCTATTTCACTTGCCTGGAACAAGTGGAGAGAATCCTAAATCAAGCCATGAAGTACTAAGTCCAACTTATTTGTCTAATTTACCATTTGTTTTTTTATTTATTATGATGATTAATGACTTCCAGTCTCCATTTCAGTACAAAGACACACACAAGCCTGGTACAGTCTCTTTAATGGAAACACAGAGCTGAAAAACATGTGTGTCAATTAGCAAACCCCTAGTAAAAGGTTGGACTGTTACAGTAATGAAAGGATTACTGTTAGATGTTGTTATTATTAGTTATAACACAGTGGCACTTTCAGTCTAGGGCAAGACCGCACTGTGTTGGTGAAACACAAACATTGAACAGAATACATAATCCACATGGTTCTGTTTGCAGAGCTGTGGCCTTGTGCCTGACCCGACTGATGCTCTTTAAAACATACAAACAAAAGTGTTATGCATATTAAAATTAGCAATGGTGATAGTAGCAGTTATTCCTCCTATCATTAGGAATGCAGGTTATTTAGTTTGGGAATGCCATTTTCCTTCCACAATCAGTACTGCAAAGAGTTCACCCTGCCCAGAAGATGGGAATGCAGGAGGAGAGCATCACAGCTGCTGCACAGGCTTTTGCTTCTGGTGGATATTGCTGGAAAACCAAAGCAGAACTTGCCATCACTCCTACATTGAAGGCAACTTCCCTTTTAAAAGGCACGGGCAGCCCCTGTCTCATGCTAGCCTGGGAAAGGAAAAAGGATAATGCTTGGAAGCAAACTCCACAGAGAAGCAACAGCCCATGTCCTCAAAGGTCAGCTCAGGTTTTCCAAGTAAGATGTTGTAAACCTGTCAGCACAGGATGTAACCAACAGTGAGGGTTTCAACAGTGAGTGGGAACATGGATGCTGAGCCTTGGGGTGTTGACACGGGAGTCACGGACAACGCAGAGATGATCAATGTGATCAAGCGATTGCCCAATTTATTACAAAGCTTAACCCCTTATATACTATTTCTTAGATGCACTTACAGTGATTTGGCATATTATGATGGGATACATGTCCTGAAGACCCTAGTGACTAACATATAATTGGTTAAACACAGGTGTGAGAACTCGACCTCGAAAGCTTGCCAACAGTCCACGGTTCTCATTAACTCAGTGAATTCCAGCTTCTTATCTTGCTTGCTTAAGCTTCTTCGGGCCTCTCATGGCCTTGCTGTATCTTTTAGGATTATTCAGAGCTTATGTACCAATTATGCATTCTCCCGTGAGAACACTGTCTCCACATTGGGGAACAAAGCTCTACCAAAATTTGGCATACTTTCCTTAGGCAGATGATGGAGGCTTCATTGCTGAAGCAATTTACAATTAGATGTGAAAAGGATCACATAAATATAGTAGGAAAATTCACAGTGGATTCACAGTGATGAAGAACATGATTCAACAGAATTTCCCTATATCTTAACGTATGTTCCCTGAAGATAAACACTTAACCTTTTAAAATACCAATGTGATCCAAATCCTGCTGAAGCCTCTAGAAAGGCAAAATCCAACACAGCTTCAAAATGAGGCCATAAATTTAATGGAAGAGCCATGTGTTTTTTAATTTGTTTAAACAATAAAAAAATCTAACTATAGATTTTGGCATCAATCCCAGTATATTTCTACAAGCCAGGTGCTGGAAAGCTTTTGCTCTTCTTGTCCTGAAGGTTTTTGGATGGTCTAGAAGGATCACAAGTGACCATATTTTTTGTTTCCGTTCTTCCCACTAATGAAAACTGAAGAGATAAAGTTCTGCCAGGGACATGGAATGCAAAGTCTCTGATATTAGCCACATCAACTAAATCCTACCCCTCCAAAAGGTGGATGCCATCCTTCCTTCTGTATTTCTCCTCTTACAAACTTCTCTTTTTCTGCCTCCTGTTTAGTAAGCAATGGAATTAGTTGGCTAAGTCATCTCAACCACAAGTAACACTGCCTGAAGGCTGTTAACCATAAGGCAAGAGGAAAGCAGTGGTTATTACAGCTCACAACTGCTGTAATTTTGCAAGGCCCAAGTGTCTGACACTTTGCATTATGTTTTTAATTTTCCAGAAGACAGCTACACATGCAAGTGGGTGTCAGATGTAGAAACTTCATTGCTTCAGCCATCTCCTTTACCTACCTTTTTCCATGTTAATGGAAAAAAGAACAAATTTCAACAGTAGTGCCTCATCATCTCATCCAATTCTCCATCTCAGAAAGACAAACACCACCAGCTATGACACAGTTACATGAAGGCTCGTCCCTAAACATGCTTCAGTAAGGCAGTAAAAAAAACTGCTGCAGTGAAAGCCCTACTTAAGCCTTTATGTTTATCTGCTAGTGGAAGCCTTTCTTTCTCTCATGTATTTTCTTACAAGGTTAAAAATACCTCAGTGGTGAAAGCCATTAATAATGGAGATAATTGTGTTGCAGGGTTTGGTGTCAAGTTAACTGTTTAAAGAAGTAACAGCAAAACAAAGGTCTGGTTAACACCACACTGCCTGTTGAACTCAAAATAGCACCTAATTAACATGATGGGGTTTGAATTAAACTCGGTGCTGATGTGGTCTGTCACCTTTTCTGACAAACTGCTCCATTTTTTGCTGTTTCCCAGCTCACAGAAGCGCAGACACTTTAAGCATCAAAGAGCACAACACACAGCTCTGATCTCCTGCACCATACGAGCCACAGAAGTCACCCACAGTGAAAAGATGACTTCTGAGCCTCATGAGCAAACACTGACCGAAGGACTTTGTAGATGAAATAAATCCCAGGCCTGGTTATGATTTGCAGTATATGCAACATCCATTCAATGCTTTTTTTTTACCCTGCTATGGTAGAATGGAGATGCAAGAATAAAATCCTGTCCCTCTTGGGAAGGCATCGCTTGTTTTGTGTCTTAACATCTTACTCTCTTAAATGTAATTCACTGAGGTGCGTAAGTGGGAGGAGAAGGTGAAATTCTCAGGATGCTGCTACTTGTGACTTAAATCATTACATGAACCTCAACCTAGAGCAGCAGAGAATAACCCAGCACACCTCTAGCCTCAGGAATGATATCCATGAATGCACAGTTTTACAGAAAAGGCTCCAAAGCCGGAGGGGAACTGCTGTCTTTCAGATGGAGTTACTGACAAAAACTGAACTGGATGTAAACGCTGTAGTCTCAGTCTTATAAAGAGGAACCACGTTAAGTCAGAGGAAGCCAAGGGCAACTGCTCACTGATATTTGCGATGATGCTGCTATTGCAGTGAATTACATTTAAGAAGTTCAAATTCCAAGCACAAGTCAGGCTAGTTTATCCCCAATGGTTTAACAGCCTCCATTCACCTGTATGTTTTTAACACACACACGCACACACTAAATTATTAATTATTATGGCTAATTATCCATTTTTGTGGATTTGAGATTCTATTTCTTAAAACTCCTCCTACTAAGAAAACTAACAGATGACACAAGAAAGAACCAAGATCTCACAGTATTCCTTCGTGAAAGGCAGATATGGGAGAGCCCTAGCGCACCTCATCCACACTGCTGGACAAGGGTTCCAGACTGTATCTACACTGTCCTGTATGGCCTTGTAAGACAGATGCATTCAAAGAGACAAAAGCACTGGAATAAGAATAGGAATAATTAATGCATTGCTTCCAAATACAGCCCTGTACTGCACAGACAGATCCTGCCAGGTACCAAACTGTATGGACACTACACAATGTCTATACAACTGTGGACCGTCAGGACTAACATCCAGGATTTTGCTAGCATATTTACACACACTAATTACAGCAACATCTAATTAGAAGGAAATATGTTCCCTGGGGTTCCCACCACAGAGCAGAAGGAGGTGGCACAGCCTTGCTATCTCTGAAGCATTAGCAAAAGGCCTTCTTTCACAGTACCTCCGAGGTGCTTGAGGTATTTTCATCAACAGGCTGTAGCCTGATGCTTAGATATTGATAATAAGAGTTCTCACAGTCCCAGGAGAAATCCAGTCATACACAGCCCCTTTACCCCATTATTTGAACTATCTTGTGCATGCTTATCAACAGAACTTAGAGGCTGCAAACTGTCATCTTTTAAACAGAGTGCAAATTGTGTTATTTTTTACCATTGTATGGTGGCTTTTGTATATTCAAACCCCCTTTGATTACCATTGGCTATTAGATGGCTTACCTGGGCTATGACTGTGTAAGTTTCAGCTACCTAAAATTAGCCGAGGAGTATCTTGAGTTAGAGAGTCAGTTCCAGACTACACTGCAACAGAGCAGGAATTCCCGCTGGGCCACCCAACTTCCAACATTTTCTTACTTTGCATATAAAGAAAAAATAAGACTAATTTCTTTTTAAATAAATTTTGCTTACCTGTTTGCTTTCTGCTTCTGGTGTTCCTTCCCAATTCAATTTTCCCAGTTCCTACTCACATAATGTCCAGTACTTTCTATTCTCTGTATGTATGCATTGCTCATATAAACTATCTCTATTCAGGTTTGCTTATAAAAAAAAGCCTTGCCCTGCCCACAACATACATTTACTATGGATGACCACACAGTCAGGGGATAATCATGTGAAATAATTTGTTCCACTTTCAGTTAGTGTCCTCTGTCCCTCACCATCTTCCACCCCTAAAATCCCAGGTTATTGCATTGTTAACTGCTATTCAGAATCTAAAGAGTCATTAAATCCAGAAGTATGTTCTTATTCTGAAGAAATTTCACATTGTCTCCTTACAATCAATGCAATAAAGATACACATACGGTGCGGAGTATCTTGGCTATTATATCAGAAAGGAAAAACATTACATTTAAAGGAAGGAAAGTGACAACTCTCAGTGATTTTAATCTGCTTTAAAAATTAGTACGAGATAAAACAGGCTAGGACCTTTGATAAACTTGTTGCTTGTGTATACCACTGTGTTCTGCATGTGGGCATTCAAGTCAGCGCCAGTGAAACTCTTCTCCTGGCCAGTTTTTCAGGAGCATATAGAGTCATCCACTGAGTCAACTGCTACCTGAAAAATGAAGGCTCAAAACTAACCCTCACAAAACAAGAGATGAGTGAGGAACATTGCAAATTCATTTGGAACATAGTATATGTAAGTCTTTTCCTGTTTTTCCAAATTAAGGGAAATTGTGAGGAACATACAGTCATAGAATATTTCAAGTTGGAAGGGACCCATAATGATCAACCAGCCCAAATACCTACTCCTTGCACAACTACATAACACTAAGTCATATGACTACAACTTCATTTACCAGTGCAGAGACAACAGAAATGGTGATTGTCCTATTTTCTGATCTTGCATGAGCTTCAGAAGTAAAACAACTCCAGTAAACACTGGTATTATCACACAGAACTCATGTAATCTAATTCATCACTGGTAGTTATTACTGCCAAACTCTTGACAGTCAGAATACAAACACAATCCATGCTAAGTTAACAGTCACCTCTGCAGGCTGACTACTACTTGTTTAGCATGTACACAATACAGCTTGCTGTTGTGAAGGAAAAGAATAAGGCCTTTGTAAGAGGGCAGAAGGCATAGTCAAACTAAAAAGGGTTTGAGCATCTGGAGAACATCTTTACTCCTAGACCGCAACCACAGCAAAACACCCAGTTCTGGCTGGAAAAGCAGATGACAGCAGTATCTAAATAGAGATGAACTGTACTCAGGAAGCCAACAGTGTTACCTAAGTGGTCCAGAAGCACAAGGTTCTCCCAGCAAGGTGAGAAGGGTTAAGAAGGTACCGTTAACTTGGAGAGGTAGATGGTTTCTGCCTTGATGTAGGAAGATGAAGCGTTCCAGGTAGAAATTGTCAATGTCTTTAAGAGTTGTCCCCCGGAGAGAAAAAGTGTGAGCTGAGCAGCAAGGACCTGAACAACACTGAAGTCAGACTAGAGGGCTGTTTCTGTTTCTAGAAGTGCAGCTCAGTGGTGTCTGTCTGCTAAAGATAGCCTGAGAGCCTTCCTCAAAACTAGACTCCTCCTCTTGCATGAATGCAAAGCCTCTTGTGCTGCAGGAGCATGCCCTGCGCAGCACCGAGCCCAGGCAGCCGGTCTGCCAGCCATCAGCCCACTTGTCCCTGCTGACCAGTGTGGACAGGAGGTGCAAGAGGGCACGCAGGGCTTATGGTCCTTCTGGAGGCTGCTCTTTCTGAGCAAAGTTCTATGGGCAGTGCTTCCTGGCTGAATTTTGATAGCTGAGTATTAGTGAAAAGGCTGAAGACCCCACAGGAACACACAGGAAGCAGAAACTGCAAGAAGGACCTAGGTTTGCTTTTTCCAGTCATGCACTTTTTCTTTATAAACTTCATTAAAAATTCTATAAAAAGACATCAACTGGTTTCAAATTTCACCACAAGAGTACCAAGGCCAATGAGGGAAAGGTAAACCCTTTGCTCCTACTCCTTATAGAGTCACACACAATCAAGTTTAAAGTTCAACAAACACAAGCACTCATAGATTGTAGATGTCCTAAGCTCTCTCAGGGAGAGACCAACCATGTCTCGTTCTCAGGCTAGCGTAAATAAGATCAAAAGAATAAACCAAATAATTCGACTAATGCACTTCTTGATAGAACAGAAGAATAAAGCCATCTTCATTGTTCCTGCACTGCAGAGCAAGCTTCTCTGAAGGAGTACAACCACCAGCTTGTGGTTGGTTTTTTTTCTGTTTTAAAATGCTATTTTAAAAAGATATTCTAGGTCTTTTATTCAGGGCTAGTTCATTTCTGCTCTCTCCTGCTCTCTGCAGAACTTGCAGATGCCCCATCCCCGGCAGTGTTCAAGGCCAGATGATTGGATGGGGCTTTGAGTAACCTGCTCTAAGTGGAAGGTGCCCCTGCACATGCAGGGGTGTTGGAACTAGATCTTTAAGGTCCCTTCTAGCCCAAACCATTATGATTCTTTGACTAGCTGCATCCAAGAGGCACCCTATGCCCTACTACACCCATTTGGATGCTGCAGGTTGCATTAGCTGTACCTTAAGGACATAGCACTTGTTCTGCACTTCACTGAGTGCAAGGCACACACTGACTTCTATCCCACTCCTGTCTTCAGCCAGGCCTGCCATGTTCGGCACCCATGTACCATACACAGCTCACTGCCATGATACACAGCTTTCTTGAGCAGCCAAACCCAACACAAGGGGACTTAGAGCAGGAGAGGGACCAGAGCCCTATATTCTTGCTGAGGATATTTCAGATGGTGACACTGTTCCTTCCTTCTGTGGCCATTACCTGTTCACATGACCAACAAGTGGTCCACTGCATCACTCAACACATGGTGCCTCTCTACCAGGAAAAATTACCCTGTGCTTGAACATGAGGTTTCTGACAGCTGCCAATGCTTCCTTTGTTCCCACATTTGGCTGCCCTTTATTCACTGGAGCCTGCAAAGAGGCTTATTACTAGGTATGAGTTTATCTCCATCTACTGCCTCCTTCCTGGCACCACGATCCAGGTTCGTTTCAGAGGAGTCTGCTGGGGGAGGAGACACAGGAGGGAGGGAGCACCTGTTCCTCTCCAGCACCACCTCTGTTCCCACAGAAGCAGGCATACAGGTAGGGAAGGGAGATGTCCAGGCTGTGGGGCGGAAGAGAAGTGAATGTGGAGAAGTCTCTTTTGTGGTCACATTAAAGGGATTAAAAACCCTGTCCCTCCTGAGGTTACAGGGAGCTTTTGCTTTTGATTTTCACTGTTTGGATCTTACACAGTTCCTGTTTAGGAAGGGTCAACGAGCTATTTGATAGACTGCTCCTTTTTCCACACAAAATGGAAACC
Organism: Pezoporus wallicus; assembly: GCF_028554395.1. Lineage (NCBI taxonomy): Eukaryota > Metazoa > Chordata > Aves > Psittaciformes > Psittacidae > Pezoporus > Pezoporus wallicus. Next base: position 933,275 of record NW_026635478.1, read on the forward strand.
CTGGAGCACACATAAAAAAAGACTTTATTTATTTATTTAAATACTCTCTAACATTCAAAAGGAATTAGATAACAGCTATAATGGCCCCACGTCCTCTTGATCCTTTCTGCTGCCAGAATGTTTTGTGCAATAAATCATGAGAGCACTACATTACTCCGAAGCTAAAAATGGAACAGAGTCAGGAGGTGGCACAGAGCTCTGCATACAGAATACAGAGTCATAGTTGATAACATCTGCACTCAGTCTGATTTTAAGCTTCCTTGGGTGGGATAATGAACCCAAATGAGGAGGGAAAGGTTCACAGGGTGATTACAGGACAGGCTGGTATTTAAGCTGTTTTCCTTTCAGCTTCACTTTCACCACATTTTGATTTAAGGTTAGGTTAGCTCCTGGAAAAGTTATGCTTAACAGAACACAGACAGCATCGCTTGCATTTCCCTAAACCCAAGACAGTTGTTGAAGGGTGGTGAGAGAGCGCAGCTGAATGTCAAGATGCAATAGCACCTTTCCTCAAATCACAGGGGTAAGACCAAATTGTTTCCTCCAGACGTGGAGAGAAAGCTTCTGAAAACTCAGTCTCAATAGCTGTACAGGGGCTAAAAGTATACTGATTTAGAATTCAAAATGAGTAACAGTCACTGATCACAGTGGCGGACTTGATAAAACAGCTCATTCTGGCTAAGAGCTGACACATTGTGCCAGCTGCAGCCCAAAGGGCAGCCCCAGGCAACCTCACTGTAGGTGATAGTTATCCACACTTTTAAGAAGCAACCTGGTCAAATGCGATTTGCCTGCCTTTCCTGTGCTAGTTTTAACGTCCACTGGGGACAAGCCTGGGGTAATGGTCATGAACTGAAGTTTTAGTCTTTAAGAACAGTTTTAGTTAAAATAGCTGAATTTTGTAAATGCCTGAAAAACAGACCCTGAATGCTAGCACTTGCCTAAACTGGATAAAGCACTATGGTTACAGCTCCTGACACTGAAAAAGATTTTGGGACAGATTAATACCAGGGCACCACAAATAATAAATCAAATGAGATGGCTTTTTTCCTTCAAGTAGTCCTACCATCTAGGAATTGAACTTCAGTGAGAGCTAAAATTCACAGGGAGCTAATGGAAGTACAGCTCCAGGTTGCCTGTCCAGGGAGTTTCAACACCCCCAGCTACTGAGAAGCCCATGGACCAGCTTGCAGATTTCTGGCAGGCTTTACTGCTGCACATTTACCATGTAAATAACCCTGTATGACGCAAAAACATCTGAAGGGTTCTTTCTATATCCAGATGGTATTGTTCTTTCTAGGGTCTGCTAGATGTCCGATCTTAAGGAATGCTGGCAGGCTACTTAGATCTTCCCCTCAGATAGCTCCACATTTTCTTCTGTGACTGATTTACTGGAACAAGAGAAAATGAAAAGCAAAGCTCAAAATCGCTACTTGCGGATGTGCACGAACTGCAATTACATGAAGAAATCAAATGGAGCTGCCTCATCAAGAGCTGATCAAGTATCTGAGTACCTCTTGTAAAAAAAAAAGGAGAAAAGAACAGTTAATGACTCATATAATTTAAATTAATAGACATTAAGGCCTGCAAATCTCTTATACTCATCAGCCACTCCGATCTGCAAAACACAAGTCAAACAAAACCACAGGACTTTTCTATTTCCATTGAATTATTTTTAAGTCTACACACAGGCATTCATTAAGCACATTCATTTGGTCCTTTCATCACCCTGCACTATTCCAGTTTTATTATTTATTAAATATACAAAGGAAGATTATTTTATTGCTCATACCTAGTACTTTTTGTGCTTTTCTCTGAATGCTGTAAAATCAGCAGACTTGTGTGTGACCTGGTCAAATGCTTTCTATGGCACTGCTGGGCATTCTGGCCACAAACTAGCAATAAACTGTAATACCTACTGAGGAAAATTAGAGGGACAACTAAATCATACCAGTAGCACTTAGCTCACTAGCACTTTCAGTCTGTTTCCCATTCATTTAAGTTTCCCTTTTTAGAAATAATTTTATCTGTGTTTCCTGCAAATATATTCCCTGGACCATTTTCTGTCAGGTATCTTAATCAGATTTTAACTCTACAGTGATATAAATGAGTTAAATGTCACATTTACTGTCCAGCTATGGACCATCACACTACCTACTTCAGTGCAAAGTGCATTAACATTGCACAGCACTCACTTAAGCACCTAACACATAACTGCCAGTTAATACTAAAGCATGGACCATCGGTGATAGCATCCATCTTCTTACTTACATAGAGATTACATCTGCATGTCAATCAATTACCAGTATGCATCCTTAACAAATGTAACTCAAAACAAAAAAACCCACCCAAACTTAGAAACTATTTTTTTACCTCTAAAATGCAATAATTTTCCCATGTATCTAGCAAACCAGACTCATTAGATCAATTGCCCTCCTTCAGCCACTAATCAGCCCAGGAGTACTTCCATTTAGTCTTGCTGGGCTTGAAGCCAGAGCCAAAATATACTTTGAACCTGGGTGCACAGAAAACTTCAGGAACAAGAAAAGCTCCACGTATGGGCATCGCCCTGGCTGTAGGGTGGAAATAGGAGATGCAAGCTCCAAAATGAGGTTCCAGGAGCTCATATTCTGTTCTGACCACAGCCCCAGGCTGCTGTGCAACCAAATACCATTTCTCATAAACACTATAGTCATGAGCATGGTATAAAGGCCCTTGCTGCATCTTCCACTCCCAGAGGCTACCAGGGCTTCACAGATATCTAACCCATGAGAACAAACTCCCTAGCTGATCCCAAGTATTGCATACAGTTTAAGGTAAAAATCAACACAAATGCATAACTTCTTGAGCTAGATGGCAAAGATAGATTGATAAAAAGTATATGCAGTGCTATTCCTATAAAGATGGAGGGGAATAAGAGAGAAAAGAGCCAAAAAATGGTGTTGAAGGAGGTAAGCAAGATCTCAAAGGTGTTTCTAGGCTTTTTTTTAAAAAAAAAAAAAAATAAAAATGAGATAATTGAATTCTGGCGCAGGAAGAATATGCAGAGTCTGTATTAAGGATCTCTGCTAGAAGGTAAGGGTGGCGCCTAACTTTCTTTTTCATACCAGGAAGTATTGTTTTTTAATGTGTGATGGCGGTTTGGCTTTGGGGGGTTGGAGGATGGTGGTATTGGTTTGTGTGTGTTCATGATAGGATTTTTTAGCTCCTTAAAGCATTGCTTTGATTAAGAGTTGAGCTCTCCAATCGAAAGACTCAGTATCATGCATAACCACTGGCTTAAACAGAGTTGAATCATGAACTCAATCACATATGTAAAATCCAGAGACAATAGTGAGATGAAATGCTATCTCCATTAAGACATGCTTTACAAAGTGTCTTCTACTGAGGATGTATTTTGATAAAATATGACTGTTACCTCCATGCTATGGATATCTGGTCTGTTATTCTAAAAATAATTGAACTATTTCTCTTCAGCTCAGGAGGTTTAATTTTATTAAGTGACGGCAAAGCAATGTACGATATTCATAAAGTAAGTCATGAAGACTGCAGGCTAATACTGGCACCACAAACTTGCACAATAAAATGTTGTCATCATTTCACTTGTGTAATCAATTTATTTTGGTTACTGAAGAATTGAAAAAACTGGTGCTTTCATTTAATTTAAGCACTAACAAAAATTAACATTTGGTCTTCTAGCTGACCAGCCAGGAATTTCTTCCACTGCTCACAGTACAGTGCTCATACTCTTGCTATAAGTAAGTAGCCTAATGACATCCAAACAGTCCAATCAGTCAAAATGAAAAGCTACTTTATTACTCCAGCCATTTTAGCAGGCCAGGAGTTAATTAGTAGTATTAACATCTCAGCTTTGAGACCCCAAAGAAGTTGGCTTCAGTAACTCTAGACAGCATAAGGCTGTAGAGCAAGGCTAGTCAGTGCAGAATCAGTTTAAAATACTGAGAATTCCTGAGATTTAAGATCTTGTTTTAAGAAAAAAAAAAAAAAAGGAGACATCAGATTTTTTATACTTTTAAAGTTTTTGCCTTATAGTTTACAGGTCTCCAAAATCTTATTTTCCCAAACCAATGTTACACACACACAGAAAAAATGCCACTGTGACTGGGTCAAGGCAAAGGACTAAGCTGCTAGTTTAGACAGTTCTACGTTCACCATAGCTTCCTGGAGATCTCTGAACCCTAAATAGCAAAGTCTGTAGCAGCCAATAAAGAAATCCAATCAGAAAAACTTCATGGGAGATACAGTGGTCAAGCTGAGACTGGGTTTTCTCCCTGTCTGAAAAACTCCTACAGGACTAGATGATCTTAAGGTCCCTTCCAACCCTAACTATTCTATGATTCTATGATTCTATGACTACAGAGGACAGTTAAACCCTAACTGAGGCTATAAAAAATATTAAGATGAAGTATCGATTGCACATTTCATCTCTTTAGGCCTTTCTACAATTACGAGTGCCTGCTTGTTTCTAGAGGAAACCCAGGATACTTGTCTGTCCACTGAAATTATGGCATTGTCTTTCAGCTCTCCGGTTTTGATGTGGTTTTGATGTCATCTGCTGAACAGAGTGCTGTTCTGGCTAGACCATGGAACAGGTTGCCCAGAAGGCATGGAGTCTCCATTCTTGGAGATACTCAAAACTCAACAGCAAGAAACCCAAGACTCCCACTCTAAGTGGGCCTGCTTTGTGCAGGAAATGGGAATAGAGACATCCAGAGGACCTGACCAGCCTACCTGATTCTGTGATTCATCTCTTCCCTAAAACTATCAAGCTGAAACTGTGGAAGTCGGTAATGTAAAAAATAATTAAGGTCAAGGGTGGTTAGGGTTAAGATATGGAAGAAATCTTAAGCTGAAAAATGGAGGAAAGACAAGAATAGACAAAGGTTTCACTAACTTCTGCTCTGCTGCAATCCAGAGCAGTCATTCACAGTTCACCATAGGTAGATACTATTTTTAAAAAGAGGCTTGAAACTTTTAAACTAAATACAACTTCAGAACAGCGAGAAAACTGTTCTGCAGTGCCCTGTGCTTAGTGAAATCTTTTATCTATTAGAGCTCGATTCAGTTCTCACGAGGTCACAGTCCATCCATTAACTTTAGTGCAATTTAGATCACAACCTGAATTAGTTGGCTGATTAGCCGTCTTTTTAGTCTCAGCATTTTGGATAGTCATAATTGTGGCCAGAAGTGATTACAGAGTCCCTCTCAGGTCATTCCACTTTTAGTGAGGTGCTCATATATTTTTTAAGGAGGTTAAGTGACAGCATCAATTTGTGCAGTAAATCATTGACTTCAAAGTGCATTTACTGGCTCCCTGTTGCCCAAGTTCATCCACCTAACTTGTTTTCTTTAACTGTGGCTCCTAAATTGCTACCCAAACACTCTCTATATATTGTGCAAAGAGAAATGAGTTGTCTTAAAAGCTTCAAGTTTTTTGGAGTGAGTTTGCACTGATGTATCTAGATCTCCCAATAGTAACAGCTACAGATTGAGCAGTGCTTTCACATCAGAGATAAGACTGCTTTCAGACTCCCACCATTTGGAAAGTCAACTACCACAATTTTCCCTGCCATAGTAACTCATTAAATAAAGGGCACTCTATTCAGCAGTGATTACTGAAAGTAAAATTAACAAAAATTTTCCATAGTGAATCCATTTATACTTTTCAAAAGTATAAATGGAAAACACAGTTTCTATAATAATGCAAGGAAAATCAGAATTAAATAGCTTATAGTTACTTCCACATAAGAGAGAGTGGACTGTGATTGGGAAATTCCGTTCAACAGAAAAATTGCTGTCTTTCTGGGAGCAACAAATAAAGTAATTTCCTAGCCCTGTTGAACTTCAGTTCACAGGAAACATGGAAACAGGACAGGAAATGAGCTCTCTCTTTGCAAGCACACAGAAGGTTATAGAGTGTTAAGGAAAAGCTAATGTGGGTTTATCAGGGACAGATCACGTCACTGTTCCTCCTACAATAGGATGGATAACAGGCCTTTCTGTAAGACAGTAGATGCTCTGTATCTTCGGTTAATATACAGCTTTTTTTATGCTCCTTCACAATACAAAACTAGAAAGTCTCGAAAGTGCTTCTCAGTGGTTTGCTGACAAACAGGAAGGCCATACCATGTGATACTCACTTGGGTCTTGACTGAGACAGTTCAATAGAGAACATGCATTTTCTATACACAGTACAGACACAGCATCTGGAAGGGACTGGAAGCACATGGGAGGACAGAATTAGAAGTTAAAAGGATTTGATAAATCGGTTGGAACGGGCTTAAAATAAGATGATAATACTGTAGGAACAAATGAACAAGCAGTTATTAGCTACACAAATGCAACATGGAGAATGAGTGGATGCAGAGATCAGACAGGGTCACAAATACACGTCCATGTCATGCTGTTGCAAAAACAAACTTCAGCTTGCAATCTATTTGTACATGTTTCAGGCCATGTTTCACCTGTAGACAACACTTTAGTAAAAGCACTGCACCCAGCCTGGGCACCACACTTCTCAGAAAAAATAAAGCACTGCAGGGTGGCCAAAGAACAACACAGATAAATAAAGGTAATGGGAACAGTAACCAGGGTGGTTGTGTTTAGTCCAAGATTCTTCTGTTCTCTGCTACGGCTCAGACCCCTGACCATATTACTTTTTGCACATCACTACCATTCCCATTACTCATCCTGCATCACAGACTGGTCAGATGAGATTTTCCATATTACAGCATAGGAAATTTTGTTCTACAGAAATCCCAGTTTCTTTAACAAGAACTGTTGTCAGCAGGAAATGCATCTACAAGTTATAAATGGGACAGTCAGCATCAGAACTAGAACTGAGTTCCAGGGTTCAGATAACCCCACTAAAACCATGGCTAATTTCCTTCTTGCCCACACCCTGTATTTTCACGTACAGCCAGAGCAAAGGTGAGGCTGTGACCTTCAAGGCTTTCTCTCTTTCCTAGATTGATTACAGAAAGGTCAGGGAGGCACTGCAGTGGTTCAGTGACATTATAGCTTCTGCTGTAAAATGACAGGGGGAAATCAGAGAAAAGAGAAAAGGAGAAGCAAAAGTGTCATACAGAGACAAACCAAAAAAAGCCACTGCTATTTGAAGAACTTCCTACATCTGGTAGTCCTAGAGAGTCCAAATGCAGTCATGGGCAGCCCTAGCACCAAAATTTGCTCCAAAGCATCACTTTTCTCTTTGTGTTAATTAATGTGTCAACCAAACACACAAAAATCAAAAGCAACAGATGTCTTAGAAGCAGCATGGGAATTCACAGGGGCCTATGCCTGTTTGTTGTACTTGCATATCAAAGACTCAAAAGATGCATCAAATAGCCCTGACACTTTCCTACTGTGTGATGCTGCAGATACCTGTGTTTTCAGCCCACTAAACGCTCAGGAAACACCATGCCTTAAGAGGTGACAAGCAGGAGCATTGGTTTAGGAATCTCAGCTCCTCAGGCTGGGCGAAAGTTATGGAAATGTCTGGGAAATGTAAGTTTATCTCTGAGCAGATAGCATAAACCATCATCATTTCAATGCCTGTGCCTGTAGAAAGCTCAGGGCACCCTGCACTGCCTCAGGCAGTGTTTTCTATTTACTGTTTTCAGTAACTATTACCTTCTTTTGCCATGGGTTAAGATCTCCACAGCAGGTTGTACCTGCTCTCCCGTCAGAGCCCAGCAGTGGGGCTGGCTGTGCTCCCAGGCAGAGAGCAGGGAAGTGATGAGGAAAAGCTCCACCACCAGCCCGAGAGACATCTCTGGATACTTGCTTCCCCTGAAGCCCCCCGGCCCTGTGTGGATGCCCAGCTCTGCTCATGCTGCACCACAGGGCTGGGAGCGTGTCTCCTCCTCCTGCACTGCCGTCCTCTCCCTTACATAAGCAAAGGTAACCCAGAGGCCACGGCAATTTCTGCATGAATACATGTCATACAGGATATCTGCTGGCTCACAAGACCTTTTTTGTTTGCTTCAGATACTGCTGCCTGATACAGAAAGCATAACCACTATAGCCTTGGGAATGAACTGTGCTTACAAAGGCATCCCCATCACCTATTCCTTACTGACAGCAGGCTTAGGCTGGAGGACAAATTCAAGACATCTCTTCTGCAGTTTGCAATGGGGACCAAAGGAAAGGGCTTCAACCTTCACCATAAATCAGCATATTTAATACATAGTTGTCAGCAGCAAACTTCTGGTTAACTACACAAAATTAATTCATTACTGATTTTCTATTTGCAGGATTGTTCTGAAGGCAAATGAGGGATGAATCAAGAAATATAAAAAGGGAACACCAGTAAATGCCATAAATCAGACAAAATTAAAATGAATCCCTGTCCAATGGCCTTTTTCAGGATAATGCACAACCACATGGCGCGTTTATGGCTACAGGTTGAATATTTGCTCCACAGGGCACAGAAGAAAGAAGAAGACCCCAACAGGTTTTGTCCCTTTTCTGCCTAGCTCTCTTCCCCATTCACCAAAGCATGGCTGCTGCTGCAGCATGTGTAGTAGCAGCTACCTGAGCAAAGAGCTTCCCTCTCTTTTGGATCTTTTCTCCATCTGTAAGCACCATTCTGTAACTCTCCAACAGCAAGAAATGAATCAGAGACCAGCCTGTGCCTGCACGGGTGATACAGATTTGGGAAAGGCAGCCTGAAAGACTACAAACCAGACAAATAAAAGTGCAAAACCTACAGGTATCAAGAGAAACCTGTAATAACCTGCTGGGAGCAGACGGATTCACTGAAATGAGATTATGTGCTGTCATTTGCTATCAGTCCTCTCAAATGACTGCAGCATTTGATACATGCAAGCAAGATTCTCTGGCAATGGCAGAAGAACACAACTCATTTCTTTCATCATTTGAAAGTCATTAGGATTAGAGGACTGCATGCACCAGAAGCATCAAACTAAGCACCCATCATAGGATCAATCCCCACCATCCCTTGGGGTTTTGCAAATTAACACTGCAAATTAAATATTTTAGTGAAAGAACTGATTTGTTTTCTGGGTTAGCAATGATTTTATTATGCCTTTTAAAACACAGATTTTAAAAATTATACTTTTAAAACACAAATGATCAGAAGGAAGTTCTTTTACATAGCTAACAAAGCTGCAGCTAACAAAGCAATGCTTTATTACTCTATGCAAAATTATGATCTGAATGTAGAAACTAAAATTAAAATTAAACTCATGTCTCACTTGGTTGTTATTAAAAGTGTTAATAATACTTGCATTACCAAGGATTAGTAGGAACAGTGGGAAAGTACAGTTAACAAACAGAAGTATCAGTGAAGTTACATACATCACTAGATCAAAGCATTCAGAAGCACAACATGGACTAAACAAACTTTTATGATACTCTGATCTGTTGACCAAAGACAGATAATGTAGAACACCATGGCACTACAAGCACCACTAACCGGTGAACAAACAGGCTCTGCATGTTTGCAAATTCACTTGACCATCATAATCTTTAACATAAAATGTGATATCCTGGCTTAGGTTTCCTGGATTTATTTACACTTTAAGGCAATTAACACTGGGAGAATAAATCTGAGGAATACATCTCCTCATTCAGTACGCCTCAAAAAGAGAGCAAATCTTTTTGAAGTGTTACCATGTACAAAAAGATATTCAGAACAATAAACAAAGGAAGCAGAAAAACACACCACAGTGTGTGGTTTATGTAAAATGAAACTGAAGTCTGTATACACAAAATGAGAACAAAATGCAACATTTATTGGATTCTATTCACTTGGAACATAAAGCTGGAATTATAATCGCAGGTGTTCTCAGATAATTGTTTGAATGGCAGGAAATTACTCCAGTACAATGTAGTACATACTACTACAAAGTATGTGTTAGTAATTTAGCTTAAAGGGTGACAGTATTTCTAGGTCTCCCAGGCTTGCTTTTTTTTCCTATGCCAATTTATCTTCTGCTGCTGCTCCAGGTACTGTACACACAGCATCTTTCACACAGTATGCCCCAAAAGACCTGAAACCTGCTAAGAAAAACTGGTAAACAAAAACCTTTTAAAACTGTGATTCTTTTCCCAGATACTGTTACTGATTAACGCCACACACCCCCTACAAATGGAACAGGAGAGAAGGTAGATGTAGCACGTACATAATGCTAGACCTATGCATTTACGAAAGGAGAGGTTACAACAAAGGATCAAATTATTTTCTCTCTGTGCAAAAAGTACACAAACAATACCGGAAGTAAAACTATTAGCCTCTTCATATCCCACTCTATGCAGGCCACTTCTGAGCAAAGTGCCCCCTCTTTCACAGCTGTATATGACCCCCCATGTAGCTGGTATGCTGACAGACTCAAAACACTATTTGGGAAGTCAGTTTTGAACCATTATTGTATTGTGGAGCAGTTGCAACTCCAGTTCAACAAGGTGCTGCAGTGTGTAGTCCCAGGAAACCATTGAAACAAAGGAGCTAGTTTACACAATTCATCTTTTAATGAGTTAGATAGAAGAAATGATTTCATACAAAAAAAAGCCACCTTCATGCTCCTCCCCAAGCCACACACACTGCCCTAATTACTTCAAGTACCTAAATTCAGTCGTGTAATACTGAATCACTTTATTTTTCCCCCCAAGTAGGAAATAAGGACTCTAATGCAGAATGTGCAGATGTGCATATCCAAATGTGTGCATTTGTTTATGCATATTCATGCTTCGTAAATCTTCTACTAAGATCTAATTCTCACTTATTCATAAATATCTGAAGAAGAATGAACTGAAAGGATTTTCACAGCGCAAACACTTTAAACCTCAGAACTGGATTCTATTTCCCGCTGTTATGCAAGCAGTTTAAAGCAGCAAAATACCTTCTAGAACTACCAAACACTTGTCCAACTACTTGTCATGTAGCTAGTGATTTCTCCATCTTCCCAACCAGATCACAGATAATCATTTCAGCCAAATACTGACTCTTCTGATCATCTACTACAGCCGGCTGGTTTGGGTTTTTGTTGTAGTAGTTGTTTGTTTTTTGGTTTGGTTGGTTGGTTTTCTTAGTCTGTGGGCCAGATACAAGTTTGTTCCAACCTGAGATCAGAACTCATGGGAAACACTCCACAGTGAATGAATATTCACCAACCAAACACCTCTCTTGGAAAAGATTAGGCAACAGTTTTTGCTGTCTGATCTCCCCAGACAGTGAAGGCAGTTTAGTTTAGCTTGCTCCTTAAGAGCAAACTGCTCAAGAATTCATGCAAACATGCACCCTGCCTGTAACTCCAATCTCACCTTTCTCCCAGCCAGGACTGTCTCCCTCAAATAGGTTTAGCAGAGGAGATTTTAATCTTTATGACCAAATCCTGAACTTCTGTGACAGGATTTACAACCAGCAGAAGCAGCTGTTAATAATCCCATAATGAACCTGCAATGAATTCAAGCCTGAATCCAATTCTGCAACCATTACCTCTGAAGCCATAGGGTCACCTGTTAAGGGGCAATATCTCTATGAATATCATCAAAAGCTGTGCCACTGAGTCACTGGTTTTAAGCTTGTTTCATCTTAAAAGTACTTTCAGGAAGTTTGTGTCTGTCCACGTTCTCTCCTGGGAAAAAAAAAAATCTCAGAAACAAAATAATAAATTAAATACGTTCTTGTTTTGACTGCAAAAGAATAGGCAAATCAATTCCAAGAACAGAATCAGGCTGGAAAGTAACACAATAATGTAATTCCAGTAAAAGCAGATATCCGGATTCTAAGAAGTTTGAAGGCAAAAACACCTCAGATAAGAATCTTGCTTTAACTAAGGGAGTCACTGGTACTTTCCCACTCAGCTGTAAATCACAATGCTGTATATGCAGTAAAAAAGGAAGAAGCTCATATAGCAGCTGGCAAAACAAAAAAAAAAAACCCAAAAGCTATTCCAAACGAATAAGAAAATGGTATCATCTCTACAAGCTCATAGGAATATTTGCCCTCTATTTACACTTCTTAAAATCATGTCTGTCTTTTTTTTTTTGCTTTGTTCTCTTGTTTCCAAATTATTTTTTCCCAGTCTTCTTGAGAGCTACATCTCTGGGGTGCAGCCAAACAAACTCAATCAGAGTAAAAGAAAAAACCAAACAATTCCTCCTCTGAAACACACAGATGAACATGTGTCTTCAGGAAGGGTACAAATATTTCTGTACTTATAATCATAGAATGGTTTGGGTTGGAAGGGATCAGGGACACCTTCCACTAGAACAGTTTGCTCAAAGCCCCATTCAACCTGGCCTTGAACACTGCCAGGGATGGGGCATCCGCAACTTTCTTGGGCAAGCTTTTCAAGGGTCTCACGACTTCTCACTTCTCTAGTACACCTCAATATCCCAGGTAACTCAGGAAGCTTTCTAGACCCTAATCTGTCATGACATGTACTACACTGTAATACAGAACCAGCTCAAAGCTTTTTGCTTGCCAAGTGCAACTCCATGTGAAGGACAGCAGAACAGATGCCCCAAGCACCAGTCTGAAAGGAAATTAAAGATTTTTCAGGATCCAGGAAAGACAACCAGTGGGGAACAAGGAAGCTGTGACAGAAGCATGAAGAAGCCCTTCTGGGGGCTGTGATCAGTGTTTTCTTTTCTTGGGGGGTAACTCACCCCAGTAATCTGTGCCCATTATGAGGCCAAAACAGACGCCGAAACAGTCCTTAAGGACTGTCCATGCTACACTGGTGGCTGCAGCTTGGAGCAGCAGGATTGCCAGAGCAACAGGCACATAGGACAACACATGCTGCTGAGACAGCAACATGAAGATTTCCTCCTCTCCTTTCCCATGGAGTACGAGACACTGCTCACAGTCTGTATACATCCAGGTACAAACATGCTTATTCATCCTCTGGGATCTTTCCAAACAAAGGCAGAGCTCCCCATGCTCAGTGAATCCTTGCTGGCATGTGCAGAGCTGCACACAGGACCTCAGCTGAGGATACAGAAAGAGCAAGCTGGAAAAGTGAGCAATGAATGGAAAGAATAAATGTGACATGAGAGAGATGCTTTGCAGATCCGTGTGAGAATCCCTCAGTATCATTTAAATCAGTTCTTCCCAGCAGCCAGAGAACATGCAGCTTTAGGATTCCTGATGCCTAATTAAAGTGCAGGCAGACCTACAGCTTTAGCACCCACAAAACAAATTTTGCTCCACCATCCACTTCAATTTGTTGACGATGACAACTACCCCCAGCTGCCTGCTGTTAAAAGCCACCCCTGTTGTATAGCACCATTTAACTGTGGTAGCTGTTGGAAGCTATGTTCTGCAGGACAGAAGTATGAATGGGCTAAAATATGGAGGCTGTGACTGTGAGTAGCTAGTAAGAATGGCAATTTGGACACAAACTTTGGTTCAGGACGCTCCCCTGACAATACCGATTACCAAAAGTGGGCTATCATAGCAATGATCCCTTCCATACATACCGATAGCTGTATCTGTATATACACACCTTGTAACCTGATGCTTAAATTTGTGGTTTAGTGTCTAATACTGATCATCACAGAAGACCTACAGTGTGACCTGGCAGGACCATTATTCCACTAGAGACAAATAATCAATAGCATCTCTTCTTATGACTCTTGCAAGCCTAGGGGTGCTGTTGTAGCAGTAGGTGCAGGATGTGCAGTGATGTCCCAGAGAAGGGGTAGCAAATGGCCAGCCAGATGCAGATACAGATGCACTAGTAATGTCCTGAAGTACGCTGCCACCTTGTTGTAGTTTAGAGAGATGACAGTGAGCACGCCTTACCCCTTCCACTTCATTGACAGCAAGGTTAGCTGGCACCCAGACAAGTGCTGCTGTCTTTGTTGTTGCAGTGGAGACTAACGGTGATGTGGGTGCTGGCTATTTAACAGTACAGCCTGGGAGTCCTTCAGCACACGCCAATTCGATTCAAAGGCACTGAAAAAACCCGAACAACTTTCTCTCTTACAGCCCTAATATTAAAACATACTTAAAACCACGTATCATTTGGCTGGTACTGGTTTGTCTAGAGCAATATATGCTTGTCTAACAACAGGAACAATGTTTCATAACAAGCAGGACTATGCATCTAGTTTGTCAGTAGGTTTAATTCAGCCTAAGGAGTCTTTGACTTTCTCAAAATCTGTAGTGGGCTGCATATTTCAACAATAAATGAAGTATTTTTGCTCACACCTACACATTACATGTTGCCAGGGACTAAAGTAAGTTTCATTCTATTCTGGAATAAAGGATTAGGGAGGAAAAGGGTGAGAAAAAGAGCCTTGTCTTCACTCCTACCAGTCACCACTAACAATTTAAACAAAATAAAGGTGAAAATCCAGTGGCCTTGTAACTTCTGCTACAGATCCTCCCTCCTGGGACATCCTGGTCCTTCTAACCAACACAGTGTTTACTGCGTGAGCACGGTGATGGTGGTAGAAGAAGAAGTGGTGGGTTGGCAGGGGATGTTGTCCCTGCAGCAAACCCAAGCTCAGCTTCCTCTTTACCATCTTTCACCAAAGATACTATCTTAAACCAGCCTGGACAGTCTGCTGGGGATTACAGTCTGGATAGGAAAAAATACGTCCTAACCACAAATGTTTTAGCAACAACAGTCATTTCTTACAAAATGGAGGGAACCAGAGTCATCAAGAAGCTGAAAGATGAAGAAAGCAAGGATCTGCGAACAAACCTTTCGTGTAAATCAAGACTAGCTCCAGCAAATTCAGACAAGTTACACGGGAAGAAAGACTGTAACAGGTTCAGAATCTGACCCACAGCCCTGCATTTCATCACACTGGTAATATATAAAAAAGAATAAAGTCTGAATGCACACATTGAAAAAGAAGCACAAACATTTTAGAAGCCAAGGTTGCAGAACTGGAGGCTTTGTGGATGTTGTGTCACTCTGGATAAATTCAGTATGAAACACTGTCACTCACTTCACACAGACGTGAAAAGAAACCTATAGGATGCAAAGAAATTAGAAATTCAGTTCCTTGGATGATCTGTGGCCTGTTGACACATCTGCCTGTTCAGGACATCCCCCCACAGTTCTTGGAGTTCTTCACAGACACACAAGTTTAATGGGTGCATCTTAAAATAAATAGCCATTTTTAAGAGCTGTGATTTTACCTATATAACCCAGGACAAAAGTGGTTTGAAAATATACAGTCACATAGCTTTATCTCCACTGATACAGAAACATTCCCTTAACTGGCACTACTCTGTATCACAGTTAGTCTTTCTCAGTGATCTTCTCCAAGTGGGGAAGATCAACGTGGGGCTTTTCTTACTATTTCCTGAGATGCTTGCGGAGCTTATACCAAGACTCTGGGACCAATTACCATGAGACAGCCAAAGCAAGAGAGTAAGTTAATTAGTTAAAGGACATGAAACTGAAATCAAATCCTATCAAAAGGATAGGATTTTGGACATTTTCTAAGAAAGTGGAAGAAAAGACAAGCCAGTAGGACCACAGGAAATATACCTTAGCACCGATGATTTGAAAGCTCTGTTTTCTGGAAACCAGAACAATACAATTCATAAGTAAGGTGTTTGAAAAAGGGTTGGAAAGAGAAAAGGCTACAGGTTAACTAATATTTTTAGTTTAATTCATTTAAAATACTTGGAGATTGGAGATTAGAGATTTTGTTTAAGTAAATAATGTGATCTGTTCAGACCTTTCTCAGTATCTTTTATTTTCCCGCTGTCAGCAAGAAGCAACGCTATCTTATGCCATACAGTCTATTGCTGTGGGAGATGACAGCAGTGTTTGTCCCATCCTTTCTTTCCTTCATCTTGATTAGAACTGAAGACTGAAAATCCATGTCTCTCCACACCCAGGAGATATGTAAACTACAAGAGAAACAGCTAAGGTCTTGCCTGCATGTGTTGCACACCACATAAGGCAACACTCTACTTTCCCTCTTCTATTTACTGCATTTCTACTACAGCGTGTTTGGCTCTACTAAGCCATACAGTACAGCAAAAGCTATATATGAACTCTCACACCTGTGCACACACAGGTAACAACACAAGACTGTACTAACTGGGAACATTCCGATACAACATTTTCTAAGGGAAACCTTATTTCCTTGATTTTTGCAGGAAGAAGGAGAGGAACCTGCTCAAGACTCATTTAAAGCACACTGCATTTAAAGCATTGATGGGAGACCAAATCAGGCATTGAAAATCCCACTAAGCTTCACCTTTGAAGAGGAAATGCTGTTTTGGATGCTCATTTAACATTAGGTTTAGTTGATCCAGATGTCACTTGCGTGACACTGAGCAAAGTGCTCACCAGAAGGAAATGAAACCACTAACACAATGTGAAGAGCTGAAAATAAACAAGGAGTGATGCAGCAAACACGCTTAAGTCATGGACACTGCACATCTTGGGTGGCCTCTGCTAAAGAATGTCAGTCAAAGGCTCTTCAGAAACCCAGAGCTGATTTTTAAAAAATCCAGTCCTGAAGGACTCTGAGACACTTCACCTGTCACAGAATCCCCTAAAATCCTTCTGCTGGGTCTCTAACTTGAGAATCACAGAACCATAGAATGGTTTGGGTTGAAAAGTACCTAGTATCATCTAGTTCCAATCCCTCTGCCATGGGCAGGGACACCTTCCACTAGAGCAGGTTACTCAAGGCCCTGTCCAACCTGGCCTTGAACGCTGCCAGGATGGAGCATGCCCTGTGCTAGCTTTTGCTGTTGGAGTGAATTAATAAAAAGAATTATCATCCCCATAGCACTGGATTGCATTGGCAAGTGAAAAATTGATTCATGTTCTTCCCCCCCCCCCCCCCGAAGATTATTTGGCTCTGTTACAAAGTGAAAAAAAGCCTTTTCTAAATTGCTAGCAAAATAAAAATTTCCATGTATTCTCAACTTCCAGAAAATCACTCATTATTATTTAAAACTTTTTACTTTAAAAATACAGTGATTTTATAGAAAAACAATGATACCTTGGCTTTTCAGAACAAAAAAATCTAATGTCTCATACATATGTAGTGTTATAGTGCCACCAAAACTGCTTTTTCTCTTGGGACAAAAGAATCTGTTCCACTTTGTATCTTTGAAGATTTTATTAACTTTTTTCCCCCCTAAAGGAATTAAACTAAGGTAAAGTAGCCCCAGATAACCAGAGGCATCACCAACATTCAGCGACACTACTTGAGCTGATGCACACTCCTGGTCTTAAGAGGAAGGCTGCCAATCCATGCACAGCCCTGTTTCCCTTCTCTTTCCCCCAGCCTTACGTTTGTATATGGCCCTGTGCTGTGGAGTGACAGCGTTGCCTATCTTGTAAAACCAGATCCTGCACTTGTAAAATACAAATAATATTTCATCTGGTATAAAAAAAAATGCTCAGGTACCTACAGCAACTTCGTTTTCTTCCTATTTATTTTGGGTTTACTACTGTGCTGTATCCTCAGGGATTTCAGCCTTCACTTTTAGGTCACTTGATACAACAAACCTAATAAACCAACCCAAGATAAACACACTAATGGAAGCTAATCCCTTTACTATTAAAAAAGGGCTATTTAAGTTATAGAGTAAAGAGGAATCAAATACTTCAGCTACTCTCAGCCACCATTTGGGAAAGGAATATCATGCTAAAGACACACAAGTATCACACAGTTTGATTTTACTTGCCATAGCTGAGGAAACTCCAAACTTTTTCGAAGCACAAGATGCTAACAAAGAATAGCATGGCCTGTCTCATTTTCAATTTATTTTGTGCCTTTGATGGCAATTTGTATACACTTCAGAGCTTCCCCTTTCTCTTTCAGCAAATCACTCTTAGAAATATTGCAACAGGAACAAGTGAGTCCTTCAAAACCATGCTAATAACATGACTACTAACCGCATCTTTAAATAAACTATCTTCTTCAAAAGGAAGTACTTGCTGTGAATTATTCTAATATGTAAGACAACAAATGGTATTTTGACTTGCATTTCATAGGGCTTTCCCAACACCAACTAGCACAGCTTCCCAGCCCTTCTCTAAGGATGGCAGCTGTTCCTTCTGCTGTGGAGGAAGAGGGACTGTGAAACCCCATGAGTGCCTTGGGGGTCACAGAGGAAGTCTGGGGTAATGCTAAGCTCAGCTCCTGGCTCTCTCAGCTGTCAGATCCTCCTTCTGAACGAAACCCAGCTATCACTTCTCCCCAGGCAAAGCAGTCACTGCTGCTGCCCACAGTGAGATCCTTCAGCCAAAATGGAAAATGGATGAGAAGGGAGGAATCTTCAACACCTTTCTACCTCTTTTCTAGCTCTTCATCTTCTCAAGATCTTAAATCATTGATTATCAGTGGTAAACAAGGAGATCGACCAACCCCTCCCTTCAAGCCAGCTGGTGGTTAAACCAGCAGCACCTAACCAGGCGCTGCATGACTGCACCAGCCAATTCTACTTGTGACTTCCTGATGCTACCACACAACAGGAGCTCAATTCGTCAGGATCCTTCTTTTTCCAGACTATGCAGAAACTTTGCTAGTTATAAAAAAAAATAACAGGCTGAAATGAAACCCTCTGCCCACCTGTTGACTCAAACAAAAAATCAGAGGGCTCAGATCCTGACCTGGCACTGCTGTTCTATAGCACAGGAAAAAAACATTTGGCAATGAGCTGTTCATTACTGAATCACATCACATTCATATGTATCCTGAGCAATCTGTTGCTAGCTGCTGATTAATTTGATAACTCAGTGGACTTTGAAGATTTTTCCACAAAGGAATGCTGGACCTGAAGGTTTTGTTGTTTTGTTCAAATGAAGCAACAGTACTTGAAGAAACTAGCATGACTCCTGAGCAGAGGTAGGAATAAAGATAACTCTGTTTGCATTGTGGCAGACCTTGAAATCAGATCAAACAGCAACTGTGAAGCAGCCTCTTCTGAACTGCAAGAGCAGGTGTAAAGCATTATTTAACCTTGCACTCTTAAGGTGAGATTAGATCCACAACTTGGAGAGGCTGGTTCACAAACAACCCTAACCAACAAATCTTTCACAGGAGGTATACTGTTCAACATAAAATACGTCTTTGAACTTGGTGATCTTGGGAGATTTAGTCTATCATACTTTCAGTCCTATAATTTTGCATCATCAAAGTGAAACTCAGCTGACTAGTTTTAGTCTTAGCTAAATGTAAACAGATATTCTTCCATTTCTGTAGATGGTTTTACATTTAAGAATGTCAAAATACGCTGCAGAGTCCATTAAATGGCATTCTTTTTTGTAGGCGAAGGGGAGCAAATGGTGCAGAGAGAACTGCAATGATCCCCCTGCAAGTCAGGGAGCAGCAATGTTTAGAGGAGACCCACTGTGAGCCCTTGTGCTTTCTTTAGCAGGCTGCTATGCGTACCAGAGGCTGCTGTGCTGTTGTGACTCCAGAACACCAGCCCTTCTTCAGCATCTAAAAACAGGACCTGGGGAATGTGTTTCTTTTGATGAAGCAGGCTTGTGGCTGGTGAGACTACACGTAAGCTAAGGTCTAACATGTGCCTCCCAAAGGCTGTTATCACTGGCATCCTCTTGCTGTACTGGGCAGCTGGCACTCCATTGAGTAACTCCCTTCCAGCCATGGGGATGGTGGGGCATAGAATCATAGAATGTTTTGTGTTGGAAAGGATCTCAAAGCTCATCT
Source organism: Pezoporus wallicus (assembly GCF_028554395.1). Taxonomy (NCBI): domain Eukaryota; kingdom Metazoa; phylum Chordata; class Aves; order Psittaciformes; family Psittacidae; genus Pezoporus; species Pezoporus wallicus. The sequence continues at coordinate 952,934 of NW_026635478.1, forward strand.
ATTTCCACCTCCCTGCCATGGGCAGGAACACCTTCAACTAGGCCAGTTTTCTCGAAGCTCCATCCAACCTGGCCTTGAACACTGCCAGGGATGGGGCAGCCACAGCTTCCACAGGGAGCCTGTTCCAGTGCCTCACCACCCTCATAGTGAAGAATTTCTTCTTTATATCCAATCTAAACTTCCCCTGTTTAAGTTTTAACCCGTTACCCCTTGTCCTACCGCTACAGTCCCTGATGAAGAGTCCCTCCCCAGCACCCTTGCAGGCCCCCTTCAGATACTGGAAGGCTGCTGTGAGGCTCCAACTTCGTCAGCCTGTCTTTGTAGCATGGCAGTGAAGGAGCCTACTGGAGAAACATTTGGCACATGCACTTTAGCAGGGGAGCCCCATGTTGAAGGACCAAGCCACAGAGCACAGCAGGTGCTGGAGACACACAGAACGTGTGGTGGGTGCATGGGGCTGTGCGCCCAGGGACAGTGGGCATCAGCACGACTGCCTACACAGCTTCAGCTTTCTCCACTGCTGGCTGAGCGATCCAGGCTCAGCAGAGGGAGATCCTAGGTATGGTCTTCAGTAAGTGAGATCTGAGTATCAGACAGAACCAGGGACCAAGCTTTCACTAAACACTGGGAAAAAAAATAGAGCTGGGTTCAAACCTCACTGCCTCTTGCTGCTGGTAAGGAGATGGATCTGGATTTCTTAGTCACACAGCCTTGATATTGGAGGTCTCAGCATGGATCTGAACAGATCATAGCTAAAATTGCCATAAGAGTACAATAAAATTCCATTGCTAAATCCAGAGAATGGCACTGCATTTCCCCCTAAGAATCTCTGTTTCATTCTGTGCTGCTGGTCAAGTCCTTGATCAAGAATAAAATAAGTATTTGCCAGTTTCAAGGCCAAAGCTATACAGGTACAGCTCATTTGTGCTTTGGCTGTTCTGGGAAGATGGTTACAGTGGATGAAGTTACTTTATAGTCTCCCTTTGTAAACACAACACACAGGTTTTTCAGTCTGTGCATCATTACTGTTGTGTAAAATAAACGTGATTTTGTTATTTTTACAAATTAAAAAAGTATAAATTTACTAGTTCATGGCATTTTTAAATGAAAGTTTGTATTCACATCTTGGAGTACTACCATCCGTCCCTGAAAATGGCCCCAGTAATTGCCCCAGATGAGCTAGGAAAAGTCAAAATGCAGCACCCACCTGAACTGACTGTAGCTGATGAAGGCACAACTGTCCGCTCTCCCCCTCAGTTTCCCAGTATTCCAGCTCCATTTCAAAGCCCCCATACTCTTAGAAAACACGGTGCTGGTGAGCTGAAGGCAGTAGTCTCTTCTGGAAGCGTACACACAGAACCGAACTTCATTTTTCCCTCTAAGCATGCTAAACCTCATGCAGATCTAAATGTCTGCCAGACAGAGTGTTCACAAGAAAGTAGATGGACTAAGCCTGTCTCGTGAAGGTCCACGAGGAACCTACCTGTAAGAACACCACAAGCCGTTGTCTCTGCTAATGGTTGATCTGAAATCTCATTAGAGATGGCAGAAAAAATTACCGCATTTGACTTCTGTGGCTCTTTGTGTAACCAAGGCCTTGACTGTAATTACATGTTTCCACATAATGCATACTCTGTATATTTATAGAAAGTAGAAAGTTGTATTATAGTCTCACATCACAGACGAGTTTCATTATGAAATCACAACCCTTAATCTGAGTAGAGGCAGTAACTTTTAGGACAGATGAAGCAGAAAGACTTTCAAAACTCCATCTAATCATTTGGTCCTTCAAAAGGCATCGGTGAAGTTAGAATCTAGGAGTGGTCCTAGAGCCCACAGAAGTCCCTGGGTACTTCATGGCATTCTGTAAGCTTTGGGTTCAGACTGCAACATCCATACAAAACCTAAACCTCAGAAAACTGAGTCTACAAGGACAAATGGGACTGATCGCACTGGCAGACACAGAGCTTGTGGCAGCTAGAAGTCATTTTGTATACAGGGAATTTAGGATACAGCACAAAACAGGCTCAATTTCTGCAAGAAGACGGGGTTAACCTGTCTCTTGCAGGCAGCCTAGCTCCTAGTATGATCTCTCTTATGAACAGTTCCTTTTCTTTTTCTCTTGCAGTGCTTAGAAGGATGCAACAGAGCAGGAGGCTGAAAGCTCAGCTACCCAAAACTCTCCAGCTTAATGCACTCCTGCTGAGCATGGAAGGGCCCCAAAGAAAGAGGAAGCCAAGTGGAGAGTGTCCAAGCAGTAGGATTTACTACAGAGCTCAGAAAACAAACTGGAAGACAAAGCACTATATTGCATTTTAGACCCTAAGCCTGCCACTTCCACAGGCAGAGCATCTCACCCGGCTTCACATTCACATCACACACTGGAGCAGGAAGCAAGCATGAAGTCCTATATAGCATTAATTAGCCGTTGCCCTTTAGCAGCATTACTTTTTCCATACAGGTTTTAGCATCCATAATAATTTTCCAGGGGATACACCAACAGGTGTAACTGAAACAAAATGCCCTCACATGAGAAGCATGTATACTGCATTACCGTCTATGTCACACGCTTCATCACTTTGCAAATATTTTTGTACATTCGTGCATCTTTGCAGTAAAAAGGGTGAGAAAAGAAGCCTGGTTCTTTGTATTACACAGATAACATGTTCCAAAACAAAACCCCCTTTTAAAACTGTGAGAACAACACAAAAGTTTCAAATGCATTAAACCGTAAACAGCATAAAAATAAGCCATGAGTATTTACTGGTGGTGCAATTAGAAGCAGATCACAGCTCAGGTGTCACATGCTACAATGCTCTGGCAGATGTATAGAGCACTAGTGAGACACAGCATGGTTTTCAGTCTCCTCATCTAGCACAAAGCTGAGATATTTTCTAATGTAGAGAAATAAAATAAGATTCAACTATATACACAGTGGTGAGATCTTGTACCCAAGTGTAAGCAAACCACAAAAGCTGACAATCAGAGATGCTATAAACCCGTGAATATTGTTTGAGGCAAGTAAAGATGAGCCCTTCTTTAAATCTGGCCACAAATACAAATGAGAGAGTTGGAAAACTAGCGCGTTGCTGCTTCACACTTAAAACCATACTTAGATGTCAGGGAATGTTAAAACAAACAACAGTGAAAAAAGACTACTCTTTTAGGTAAGAGAAGAAAACCACGAGAACACTCTTTGTGGAACAATACTCACTAGTGATGCCTTACTGACAATATGAGTCTTCCTACAGATATGAGCCTTCCTGAACATGGGAGGTCGTATAACCTCAGGAAATGGGTCTTCAGAACTAAACCAAACCCCACTTTATTTACTCACAAAATCCTGAATCCTTTCCAAATGTTTTCCTTCATATAGGAAAACCTGGCATTAATGAACTTGGCAGAATCTTTAAAAAGTTTCTTTCTCTAACTCTCTAATCATAGAATCATATAATCATAGAATGGTTTGGACTGGAAATGACCTTAAGATCATCTAGTTCCAACTCCCCTGCCATGGGCAGGGACTCCTCACACTAGACCATGTTGTCCAAGGCCCTGTCCAACCTGGCCTTGAACACTGCCAGAGATGGAGCATTTATCACTTCTTTGGGCAATGGTTCCAGTGCCTCACCACCCTCATAAAGAGAAGAACTTCTCAAGTCATGTTAACTGTAAGAAATATTTTATAAAAATAACCTTCTGTTCCCGTAAGTGTTTATAAAAAAAAAAAGTCCAACCTGTAACTGCGGTCTCAAAAATACATATAACAAAATAAATTTACACACTTAAAATGCTAACAAGTCAAATCAGACTTCAAAACAAAGCTATAGCAATTACTCCATTAATATCACGCTTTTAATGAAAATATACACATTTTTTAAGTCAGCTTGTTTCCTAAAATTTAAAACCTTTTCTAATAAAGAAAGGGAGGGGTAAAACCATTCTATTCACCTAATAATGCAGAGTGAATGTGCAAAAATGCACACATACATATGCTGCTGAACACAATCAGAATTATATACCTGTGAACACAGGGTCCTATTCAGCTGAGTAAGGTTCCTGTTCACGTCAAGAGAAGCCTGTTGAGCCAGGAGTTTTGGCACCCAATCCTTGCAATAAGGGAGCAGGGAGCTCTGGTACCCAGCTCTTGCAGTCAGCAGACCAGCTTGTCACAGCAGGCTATGCGTGGTCACAGACGTGTTTAGATATTTCAGAGTTTTTTTGAATGAGTTACCCGTATGTGTCCAAAGTCACTTGAATCTGCACTGAAATGACTTACCAGAACCTCCACTGACACTGCAGTTATTTAATTCCCCAGACGTATCATTTTGATATAAAATAGTTTGTGTGACACTAATAAATCAGAATGAGAATGCACTCCTTGAATAGATGATGCAGTTGAAAGATTATATCGAGGGCACAGAGAAACACTGCAAGTTCCCCGTTGGTGAGTTCTCTCATTTGGGATAAATCTTTTTTATAATACATACAATCACTGTTTGATAAATAAAAGAAAAAAAAGCTTGCGACAATGAAAGGGGAATACTGACTACACATAAATAATGTCAAGCAAAAGAGTAAATCATAGCTAGGCCTGACAACCCAGTGCCAGGTATTAAAGTTGGATGCCCCAAGGCAGAGCAGCACAGTTCATTTGAAGTGATTTGGAAATACACAATTGAAGGCACATTGCAAAATTGTTCCAAAATGCACTCACCCTTGGCTGAATCACGGCATTGAAACTGCCATCAGCAAAGCTGTAACCATCTGTTCCCAAGAAGAACCTGACCCAAGCCTGTCAAGACATTCAGAAGTAAAGTTTGCAATATTCCTTAATCATGGAAGGCAAAAATGTGAAGGGTTTCTTATGCTCTTACAAGGCATCTGGTGTAGCATCTCCTACATTTCTGCACTGTTTTGTTATATCTCCATACTCTCATACTCTTTTTTTTACTTACATTGGTTGTAATTTCCATACTTTTGACTTGGTTCAATTAGCCTGGTTCCCTGTGGAAATCAGATCTCTAGGATCAGTCTATGAATATGTCTGTAATAAACTTTTGATGTTGATTTCAGACCAATCACATACTGGAGATGTCAGATACGATAAGCTCACTATGTATTTTCTAACACCAGAGTGAGAGAAGGCCAAAGGTTTTGATTTTGTTGGCCAAATCAAGTGAGGCAGTCTGCATGTAGCTGTCAAAGTATTTGACAGAAGAAAGGATGTAGGAGAAGGGATGGGAATTTCAAAGGATACATGGTGAGAGCAGAAAATATTATAATTTATTTTTTAGAAGTCTATGATTGAAAAAGCTCAAGACCATATGAAAACAAGTTTCTGCAGTATTATCTCCAGCCACTGTGCTTAACATACACACCTTTGTGAATAAATAAATTCATAGCAGAAGCTATATGTAAGCTAATATTGAGATTTTCATTACTAAGCTTTACTATCTTCCACAATAAATGGGACTGCTGCTGCTGGAATCTGAGGGAATTTAGCAGTCTTGCACAATACTCAGTAAAGCTTCTGTGTATTGCCTGTGTGCTTAAAAGGAAGAAGAAAGGGCTCTATACGAATAAACTGGTTCAACAGAAAGTGTCAAAGCCTAGCTGATGGCTTCTATTTTATTTTAACCCTACTGCAACTGGTGGGGAGTCAACACTGAGGACAGTGGAGGTGATGGCTGTATAAACTGGACTGAGCTGCAGCTCAGTAACAGCTGAACATTAGTCCCAGCTGCTCCTGTCACATCCATCCCTGCGCCACTTCTCATTGCAGTTCAAAAAGTAATTTCCTAAAGAAATGGACTTCTTCTGCATTGAGCAGTGTAGCGAAGAATCCCATATTCCTTAATCCCACTTCTGGGATTTAGGCATTGCGTTTGTTGGAAGAAACTGCTACTTTTAAACCTAGAATTTAATTAAAGCATCCCCAGGACTTTTCTTCTGTGATTCAGTGACCCCTCCCTCACTGGCTAACCAGGATTATTTGCAAACCATTACAGCTACTACAGACGAAAGAGGTCTCCAAGCTGCACCAGTAGCTGTAATTAAAACATGAGCATATGTCAATATGTAATTGACTTCTCAGGGAATTCAGTGCAGCCACACAAACAAGCAGCTCTGACAAGCTTTTGGCATTCAGGCAGCAGCTAGTCCTGCCAGAAACGGGAACAAGAGCAGGAAGAGACTAAGAAGACCAGTTTCTTCTGCAAAGATTTTTCTAAGATCATCTTGGGACATATCCAGGCCCATGAAACCCATGCTGCTTAGAGATCGGGGATCCAGGTGAGCAACAGTGCTGCAGAACTTCAAAGCCTTTCCTCCTACTTTCGGCCAGTTAAAGATTATTTACTGTGGTGTGAATGACAGGACCACAGGAGTAAGTACAATGAATATGGGCTGTAGCTATCAAAATTATAAATAGTGACTTGGGTTGGAGCACATCAGCTCACCAAAAATGGGAGCCCTGAACAGTCTGGGAGGGAAGGACTGGGGGAAGGATTTTTTGCCCATGTGAGCAATGCCATGGTTACTTGTACAGAGGGAACAGCACTTCTTTGAGAAGGAGGCTAATAATGGCATTTGTTTCACTGCAGTTAGCTCTGATAGTGATAGCTATAGGCTGTCACTGACCCCACTGACCATAAACACAGAAAGTTAGCAAGCCCAACCAGATCCATGGTGTTTTTGCATGTGGGGAGGCCACATGTTCCTGTTCTGAAATGAACCATAAGGTGGCATTGCTTTGAAACATTACATTTGAATATTTTCCCTGACATTTTCTGTACAAGAACACAGAGAGTCCCCACTGAAATCGAGGGAATAAAGCCATCCTACAGAAACCTCAGTGATACAGTCAGGATTAACATCATTGTATGTTAACCCTCACTGTATCACATATGTTACATGCACTTTCAAGCCTATTATTTACTCTCAAATTGTCCAGTTTTGTCCTGAAAAACAACATGTCTCAGATACTTTCGTTCAAGCACTGTGTCTCTTACTTCAAGATGTATGTTTGTGTGTGTGTGTAACACACCCACACCGTGTACAACAGACTGTCCTCTGACATGTAACAGGTACCGCTCCTTTTTTGTGCCATATTAACATCCAACAAAGATTCTTGTAAGAAGCAGTTTTCTGTTTCACATCTAATGTGCAGGTCAAAACTGGCAGAGTTTGGGAAAGCAGGTCACAGGAAATGAATAGTAGTTATGATAAAATAAACTATAAAGATTCCCTGTGACTTGATCTGCTGTTGCAAAATAATATGGGACCTAAAGCTGGCTAGAAAAAGGCAGGAGATTATGACAGTCTGGGTGGGGATAGTGCAAGACTGTGATTCTTAAATCTTCTCGAGTGCAAAGGTACGGACTCTACTGAATCTCCAAGTATCCTGTGCACACACAGAGAATGAGATGCTGGTTGTATGTCTGTGGACAGTGCTAGTTATACATAGCACAAGGAAGAGAAATGGGTCAGAAGATAAATACACATCAATTGAAGAACCTTCTGCAGGGCTGTCATGTAGGAGCCCTATTGATCTGAAAATAGCAAGGCCATGAGTTCAGGTCCCCCTTGATCTTCTGAATCCAGCTGGTCTCTGTGGGTGACGGTGGTTTTATATACAAAATCACAGGTCTCCTGTACTGCAAAGAACTCCTCAGCTCTCAGGTAGCCCTTTACTAGGAACATGCAAGGTCTCAAACCACAGTTATTTTTGCAGTCTCTACCATAAAGTATGGCTTGCTGTCATGGTTTATACCCTAGCCAGACAGCTTGATGGCATCAGGGTACACTGTGCACCGGTATCTACTAGAGCCTTATACTTCTGTGGGACTGACGTGCCAGGTCAGCTGATCCACACAGTCCAGTAAATCCAATTGTCCCCTACCTCCACCTGGCTGGAGGCAGGGCCCCTCTAATGGTCATCACAGCATTGGACACTTAAGTCGTGGTGAAAGGGGTGGCCTGAATGAAGTCACACCACCATTGAGTGCTGCCATACCAGACATGTTAGAACTTCAGTACGAACTAGGAAAGAAAGGTTTCCATACAAGGATGATGTTATGAGTCATTCGGCCAAGTGGACGGCTGCCGGTATCTCTTTCTCAGTTGGGGTATAGCTGGCCTTCCAGGTTACTGTTGCCAATGAATGGGCATATGATGATGGTGCATTCCGTGTAAGTTTTCGCCACACTCCGTATACACACAGACCAAGAGAAAGAGATCATTTTCTTAGTCCTCTTCCCTCTTTGTTTCTTTTATCATTATTATTATTGGTGGAGACATTGATGAAGTAGATGTACTTATGGCAGAAGCACTCAGAAGAATTTGGCCCTGTGAGTGCTGGGTGGATCCCATGGAGGGTCACCTGCGCCTTTTGCTGTGTCAGGGACTGCTGTGGAGACTTGGACATCTCCAGGTCCCTCAATGGCACTGTAAAATGGGAGTGGTTGTGAGAAACATTTTGAGAAGTTAGGGCAAGCGGGTCCTGCTGATCACTCCCTGACTCTCCTTAGCAACAACCAAAAACATCGGTATCACTAGCTCTGTTCCTGAGCCGAAAGTCAAAACACTGCACTGCACCAGCTACCAAGGAGGAGAAAAATGACAGCTACTGCTGAACCCAGGACACTTGCCCACCTCCAGATACCACATGCTATGCAGAAGAACACATTAGGGACAGATAGCAGAACTACCTGAGCCTAGCTTTAGATATTTTTTTTCTTACAGGTACTTTTGATGTAGCATTACGTCCCAGTAGTGACCCTGAACTGCCATCCTTTCAACCAAATGATTGAAGTGTTTAAAAAGCCAGTGAGATCATGGATGGGCCACAGACCACTTTCCAAGCACACTGCACATTGGAATAACGAAGCAGTGTCAGCTACAGATTTGACTTCAGGACATGGAGCTGCCACTGAATTGACCCAGGCTGCATCTCAACAGACAAATAACATCATTCATTCATGCATCTCTCTGTTTGGATTCACCTATTTGTTCTGCCTATGGAGCGGAAGATGCACTCATACACAGTCTGGCAGAATGCAAAGCAGTCAAGCAGAACAGCTAGAGATCCACCAAAATAGTCCACCCATACCAACATGAGGATGTCCTCATTTACTATAAACTTACTGGTATTTTGAAGAGGAGAATATGCTAATTCTTACCAAGAATGTAAACATAGATCTCTTCAGAGTGTAGCGACCCAGATGATTTTGTGTTGATCCCTGCCACCCTGGTAAAGTAATGTGAAGCTGATTTCTGCTAGAGTTGTTTGAAAAACCTTCCATGCATTTAACAACCAAAAGGCAGTGATAATAGGAGGCAGGAGGATGGAGGAATCTGTGAACATCAGAATGCAGAGTTAATATGATTCTATCAGTAAGACTCATATGATGAGTTTTAGTCTTTTTTTTTTTTTCCCCTCTTTTGGGCATCCAAGATTGTCTTTATTTCAAGTATCACCATAGGAGTAGTAATTAATTCAAATGAAGTGGGATTTACTGTAAAAGAGCAAGAAAAATATTCCAAAATATTCTGAGCTCCAAACCTTAACAAAAAGAAAAGGATTTCTCTTTAAAATACAACTCCCAGAGAAAACTAAGCCCACTATTTTTTTTTTTTTGAGTCAGCAACTACACACTGTGTAAAAATGGCACATCAGCTTTGAGAAACAGGCTATCAATTCTCCTTTTCTGTCCCTAGTAATAGCTACCTGAAGGCTACAGTGCCAAAGAGAAGCACTGGGACCTACTTGGCTCTTATCTTGGATCTTCTTGACTTGGATACTAATAGCAGTTACTGAACTGGAGCCCAAACATTAAATACTAATACACACTTTGAATCCAAAACAGAACCACTTCAATTATCAGAGCCTTGTGTTATCCCAGATGAGGTCATTATTCTTAATGCTGATCATATTGAATATTCCTACCATTTTCTCAAAGCTTCATTATCAAAATCACCCTCTGTCCCTTGTGGTATATGGATAATTGAGGTTTATACATTTCAGGCAAAACAGGTCTTGTGCCTCATTAAACAGAACCATCTGCATTTCCACAGTGTAATTCCTGAACATAATCTGTGCAGTTTATATCCTGATGACTGGACAGTGTGATTATGTTAACTATAAGATAAACACAGCTCTGAAACTGCTAAGTCTGAAACTGCTAGAAACCGATAAATCAAGTGGCAGAGCTCCAGTTTTGGAAGCAGACTGATTTTCTGAGCTCTGAATAGGCATGCAAAATGGCACCATTTGTTACGTTATTCAAGCTGTTTAGCTGAACAGCATTTTACTCATGTCTAACTTACACTGGTAATAATCATCAGTTGTTTTTAGTAGGAGTGAGAAAGCAAATCATACACAGCTCAATTAGTTTAAACTACAAAAAATGTGACATGCAGATACTAATTCTTTGTCTGTTGTAGCATTGTAGGATACTTAAACAGAGTGAGCTCAGCTTGAGTTCACATCCCCCTTTTCTATATACTGGAGATGGACTACACAGAACGCCTCAGCATAAATTAATTCCCACATGTTTACCTCAAACACAGACCATACAACAGTACCGGCTTCAGGCTCACTCGTCACTATTACTGGTGTTCTTAAACAGGGAAACAAACCCCACAAGAAACACAAAGTCATGGGGGAAACTGAATGCTTTACTTATCAATAGCCCACCTTCTTGAGAAGAGCCCATGGAGAGCATATGGAGGTTCACACTTCCCAAGCGTAACAGGATCCTTGTTCTCAGGAGCAGCATCTCCCCAACACTAAGAGAACAATTCTCAAAACATTATTAGTGAAAATTGGGACATAGGCTTCCTGTTTTCAGGAAGATGGGTTTACAGGTGATACACGAATCTAATCCAGTTCTTTGAGTAAATTGTGTTGCTCTTTCGTACCTCATTATCTGAAAAGCATCCTAGCAGTGTAAGATAGATGAGAGAGACCGGCACACAAAGTCCTAACCACAAGGCAATGCCATGCCAAGGCGCTGGCTCTGACAAGGCTAATGGGAAAGATGTGGGATTCAGTGAAATGAGAGGGAAAAAAAAAAACATCATGCCATAACCCACTGACTGCAGAAAAGATACAGCAGCACTGAGAGCTAGAGAAGGGACAACAGAGTAGCCATGAGGGAACGAGGAAGAGCTACACAAGCATCACATAGCAGGAGACAGGGACGAGGGCTAAGGCAAGCCATTACTGCAGAGGCTGCCAGTGAAGTGTGAAAGGTCCCGGCACTGGTGGATGGACCCCAAGAGGACAGGAGTACAAACGAACATGGGAGGTAGTGTCTGTGAGAGCACCTCCTTTGGCAGGAGAGCAGAAAGTGAAGTGCCTGCAGAAAATAAAGGCGTTATCATAGAGCAACCTAAGGTACAGAAAGAATGATTTTTACAGCTTCTGAAATGATGTTCCTGTGAGCCAGTCAGCCTTTCTGTGAACAAGTCACAGTGTCAGGCTGTAGGGCTCAAAGTACACAGCTTGCGATGGGCATTAGAATCAGCAGGGATACAGCTGGTGAGTTCTGTGCCATTTAAAATGCCTCAGAAGGGCTGCTTCATGGATATTTCAGTGTGCAGAAACTTAATTTGATCAGAAACACAATCATCTGTGCCCTAGTTCCTTGCTATACCTCAGTATTTGTTTTACAAGATATTACTTATGACACATCTCTAGATTTATTATATATACATATATATATACACATACATATAAACTTAATGATGTTCAGTGACCACTGGTCAGAAGATACTAGTGTTTGTAAAATAAATATGTGACAGTGTTTTAAATTTAATAATACTGAATAGACTTTCATTTTTACCTTTTTATTCATGAAAGAAGATTCTCCCCCAAGAAGTGATTTTATACAGCCAGAATTCATTTACAGACTTTACTTGAAAAATTAAATTCATCATACTGATCTCTACTCTACAGCAGTTAATGTAGTTCTATATGTGCTGCTCTTAACCATAAATCCATCTACCTGGGAAGACAATCTCAGCTAAGGGTGTCTAGTTTGAGTTTAGCTCTTTGCAGGATTAAGCCCTATGAAGCAGAAATAGTCTACAATACAGAGGAGGTCAGATTAGAGTAATTCTCTAAGTGAGGCTGCAGACTGTATCTCGTGCAGCAGGTTGCCAAGGAGCTGCTATGAGAACAAATACAGATGGGAGGAGGTGGATGCAGCAACGGTGGAACTATGCTGTAAAGGCTTTGGCTACAAAGAATGACAGTAACGGGCAGTAGGAGCAGACAACGCCCAGGACCTACAGAGCCCAGCAAAGGATGCTCCAGCAGAACCAGTAGAAGGGTGCCTGAAGGTCTCAGCAATGCCTCCTCCCTTAGTTGGAGTTTAAGCACCACAGCTCTCTCAGGCATCCTCAACCCTGAACCACCTTCTTCAGTTGCTCTCTTTTCTCCCATACACTGCCCAGGGACCCAAGTACCACTTCTCACATATTCTGGAGATGCTGTTCTTTTCCCTCTTCTCCATCCTCCTTTTCAAACTGAGGTATGGGAGAAGTTGCATGAGAAAAGCCTGAAATTGCTAAATAAGCTCTAATCTTAAACCCTATTAGGATGCAGAACCTTAGTAAGCTCAGTAACAGAGAGAAATAAAAATCTGACAGCTCTTCCTTGCAGAATCACTCAGCTATTTCAAAGCTGCACTGGTTTCCCAAGCACTAGTTTAGGAACATTTCCCTATTCAGGACAGCACTGATGCATGTGCCTAGACAAGTATATGCTTTTACAATGCAGCATCTTAGAAAGACAAATTCTAGCTGTCTTGGATAAGACAGTCATTTAAAACTACTGGCTTCTTTGGCAACACAACAAAAATTCATCTCTTGCCCTCTTGTGAACCATAGCAATAACACATATCTACATCACTTCATAGTGGTGTCATGAGGATTCGTTAATGCTTATAAGAACTGTGAACGTGAGAAGTCCTACAAGCATTAAGGTATATCAAGACAGTAGGTTTTTAATCTACATTTATCCCTGTGCTGAGTATTACTGCCCTTCCACCACCCTTTAGAGATCCCACACTTCCACACTTTAGAGATTAGCATCTCTAAAGCTGTTTGCCAAAATCTGCCCTGTAGGACAGCCACAGCTGAACGCTGTATAGGCCCAGGGGACTGAACCAAACAGTAAGAGCAGTAAAGTTAACAGTGCTGATCTCAGGCACAGCAAAAACGTTGAGAACACACAAGAAGTTTCAAAATCCCTACAGCAGCAGTGCCAAGGAAGAAAATGTGCTTATGAAATCAAAACGGGCTCCAGAAGCAAGGAACAAATGAACTAATTGTTATATAGCTTGGGGAAAGCACTACTTTTTCTGCATTTGATTCAATGCCATGCTTGCTTCTGATTTAGTGATTTGTCTCTTTCATTTCTAAATTATATTCTGTCTAAATTTAGTTACCATAGAGAACAGTAAACCCAGCCTGGACACCTGGGCGCTTGTTACAGGCAGTCTGTTCTGGTGGTGGCTGATCGGCACACCAGGATCAGCACACCAGAACCAGCAATTAAAAGCCACCTCCAGTGCACTCAGCTTTGCTGAGACTCATGATGACCACGCTTGGCTCATCAGGCAGCTCCTCTTCCTCTCCCCAGTCCCACCCTACACATGGAAACCTGACCCACACACAGTTCCTAGCCCTGAAGCTGGAAATAGCTATGTGTTGACCCATCCTGCTCAGGCACAGTCAGTCATTTCTCGTCCACCCCCATGGTGCTGCAGTCTGACAGTGCCCCACATTCTCATTGAAATCCACTGAGGAACTACAACTGGGGAACCAGAGCAGGCAGCACAGGCTGCAACAGACTCCAGCGATGAGCTTTTGAGGGCATATGAGGTGAGGTACAGCTACCCCACCTGGATCATTGAGATTCAAACCATGTGAGCATCAGGATCTACCCTGGCTCCACAAGCCGTGTACGAAGGAGGCACAAGCACCCCTTGCAAGCACTAATAACGCATGTTACTCTTACAGTGGTGCTCTTCCTATGCCCAGCTTTTCCTATTGCCAGCTGGTAAGAGCCACCTTACCCTCTCTTACAGGACTTTTAAAACTGTACCCTAACCTCAGAGGCTCTAGCAAAAGAATGCCATAGCTGATCTGTAATTCAGCATCATGTAGTGCTAAAGTAGGTTGGGGGCATGCTGCTACTGCCCCGAGCTCACCAGGAGGTCAGCACAACCACTGTGCGAGGGCTGTGTAGGGAAAGGCCCTACCTCACTTCGGGTAACCAGCCCTCCTGCAGGCAGCAGTTCTCCCTGTGGGCAGGGGCAGGCAGTAGGAGACACAGCCTGTACGTTCTTGTCCTCGCTCCTGAATAATGGGTCCCAGAAAAAAAAACACATGCTAGGCAGCAGGGAGGAAGGTCAAAGCTTTAAAGAACTGGCCAAGAGAACCCAGCCACTTGTAAACCTGAACACTAGTTTGTCACAGGAGACTTCATATGATTTCTGTGATTCCAGGAAGGTATCTGCCTTGCTTTAATGAAAACATTCTGTCACCACCTGTCAGGAATAAATTCAGGCAAAGAAAACAAGACAATATTGAACTAGAAGACAGGATCTTGCAAAACATCAGAGCTGATTCATCCTTTCCCATCCCTTCCCCCCATCGTACTCCAGGCACCATACCAAGAATACATTAACTTAACCTGCCTGGAAATTTACATTAGATTACTATCCACTACCAGTGATTTAAAATTCCTTTATTCACCACCATTGCTGTATTCCTGCAAGATATGTATTGAATAAAAGTAACTTCATCTTTTTCTTTAATTATTTCAATTTCTGAAGAGTCTGGCAGCAGAGGTGCCAAGTACAAAAGTCTTGACTACTTACTCCCACATCTAGAACTGCTATGCCAGACTATTAGGATATAAATCTGTTATTTTTCTCTCAACAGGTGTGAATTACCAGAGTATTACGTATGCAGATACACATTCTTGCTTGCTAAAGATGCACTCCTACTTCTCAGGATCTGAAAAAAGTAGTTAAGTCATCTGTTGTAGAGCTAAGTTAAAAATCCTCTTGGATAAAAAAAAGCCTTTTGGATTACACATTAAAAAGAGGAACAATAAATAGCTGTGCGGAAACTGTGGCTTCTATCATCACCCAAAGCCCAGGATATTTTAATCTGCACACCCTCAACCACTTCTACACAGTTTCTGCAATGACACACTCGGGGTTACAGTTACAGGGCTCTCTAGTTACGCTTCTCCCCAGTAATTAAAAAAATCAAACTTTATTCATGTAACATAACACTCACCACTCTGCACAAGGACCTTCTTCCTTCTCCCTTCCCTCATCAACGCAGTCTTTGCGCTCAGCTGCCCTCCTGTACAGGTGCTCTGCAAGCCACAGAAGCCCAGTCTGCCCGCACCAGTAGCTGACCTGGCAGCAGCGAGCAGTGGTGAAAGCAGCCCTCTTTGCTTTGTGTTCAGAAAAACAACTTGATCTACCTGAGCTTTCCCACGACCCGAACCGCCATCCTGAGCAACTGGCTGCCCCGGT
Source organism: Pezoporus wallicus (assembly GCF_028554395.1). Taxonomy (NCBI): domain Eukaryota; kingdom Metazoa; phylum Chordata; class Aves; order Psittaciformes; family Psittacidae; genus Pezoporus; species Pezoporus wallicus. The sequence continues at coordinate 968,500 of NW_026635478.1, forward strand.
GCCAAGGGGATGGCACGGAATTGGAACGGGTTTATCAGCAGCAGAAGGAAAAAAGCCTCTGAGGCTGGGCACAGCCTCTTCACTGCAAGGCTGGGTAGAGTTATGCCTTTGCTGAATGTGGATGCAAAGTGCAAAAAGCTTAGATAAGTTGTCCTAATTTTTTCTTACTAAAGGTCAGAGAGGATCTGTTTTCTGATAAGGTATCCCAAGTCTGTACAACCAGCCCTGCTTTCAATAACAGAACAGAACAGAATAAGAATACTATAAGATAAAATAATAAAAAAGTAAAATAAACAAACATAAAAAATAAAGTGAAATAAAATAAAACAAAATAAAGCAAAATAAAATAGCCCTGCAATTTAACTCTCATGAAGACCTGAACAGACTCAGTCTAAATGATAAAAAGCAATGGAAAGAGTACCTCTTCAGGCTTCATTTATACACAAAAAGGCAAGGAAAAGGACAAAAATCTCCCTTTATTTCTGAGCAAGTCAATATGTATCATACAGCCATTTACGCTCATTACCTGAAGTAGGCCAGTCCCAAAGGCTTGCCACCAGGGGATATTTCCTTTTTAAACAGCTAATGGAGTTTTAATTAAGTGTGTTACCTGAAAATATATCTTGACAAAAAGCAAGATAATTGAAATGCATTAGAAAGTGTGCTTATTCATCTGCCCAAAATAAGCTGAGAAAATCAAAAAGACACAGAGAATGTGTAATAGAATAGTTTTGAGAGCAGCTGAAAAGGGTGGGAGATGTGCAAATTCAATTACTGCTATGAATAATTATATGCTAGCAAATGTCCAAGATGAACAATAATAAAAAAAGAAAAAGCAGATGAAAATACTGACTCATTTACAAAACAATACCCGAATCAAACTAGCAAGAATTAACACTGTATTGCTGTTTGGAAAAAAAGATGTTTTCCCCTTCTACAGAAGATTTTGACTTCCCATTGAGAATAAAGAGGTTTAAGCCTTTTTTTTTTCCAACTAGAGGTTAGGTTTTCAGGGAAAAATCAGTATGTACAACAGAAACAGATTTTCTGTGGGTTCTTTTTTAAATCAAAACCTTATTTTCTATTAAAAACACCTTTGAAAAAATGATACAGGCCAGTGAAGCATTTCCTTTTATAATGGTCTCTGACATTCAAGGTCAGGCTCCACTACATTAAATACGACAGCTTAAGATCAAGTGTTCAGAAACCAGTGACCAAAGAGCTAGTGTCCTGATTTTATAGGTCCTGAAGCCACATGAGATCTGTCAGGACATGCACAGATTTGTACTAGGACAGAAAAGGTGAGCTTTAGCCATTATTCACCTTACAACTGGAAACTATCAAACATTTCTGGAAGTCTTACTCTTCAATGAGAGAAAAGGTTTCTCCACCAACAACATGCCCAATACAGGCTGTAGCAGAAAAAGATCAAAGAAAGTTGCCTGAAAAATCCCACATCAGGTCAACAGCCCAGCGAAAACTGTACCTGTTTAACCAAGCCCAAACCCCAAGCCAGTTATCTTCTGAAGATGGAAATTACTCCTTAGGCAGCGAGAAGGAGATATGTTGAATGCTTGGTGCTGTTTGCAAACCATTGCTGAGGCTTCAGAAAATAAATGGTGCACAGGCCATGTAACAGTTTCCAAATAAAGAACTACTAGTGTAATTCTACAGGGGTGAACAACTCACAACAATCTACTGGTCTGAACCAGTAGATCTGGTCTGAGCCATTTGGGGTATTTGGCCTAGAAGTCCCACCACAAAGCAGTCAAGATGCTACATCAGTCAGTTGAGTATTATAACTTAAGAAGACCTCATTCATCATCAACCTACATAGAATCTAAATCCAAACCATTCTATGATCCTATAATTAAATAATCTGGTAGGTCCAGGAAATAACCCAGATTTGCTCAATCTCATCTGCACTATTTGGAAGAGGTATGTTAACTGTCTGGTGCATGGGGCAGACACACTGGCCACATCCTCACCCAAGCAGGACTTGCTGCTTCTCTCAAACCACAAACCAGTTTCTAAATGTACCTCTGCTACATGGTAAAGCAGCGGCCTGGAGAAATCCATTTTTGCACTAATTGCTAACTACTGCAGGAAAAGCTGACAGAGAAAAAAAGTCACACATGGCTTATTTATCAGGAATTCAGACCAAGATGAACCTATTAACTCCATTTATTTGGCTGCTCAGTCCAGCACAGCCATACCCCAAACAATGAAAATGAAAAACCCTTTGGAAATTGAAGGTTTATCGCTGGACAGAGCTGGAAATGATCTTACTTAAAGGAGGCTAAATTTTCCTCACAACCAAAAAGTTCAATCAGCATATCTGTCACTTTTTTTGCCATGCTTGGAGATTTTTTCATTTATATTTCTTAAAGCTAAGACTTTATGGTCTTCACACCAGGACAACATTCCAGCAGTGGGGAACATAGAGAGGAAAATATATTAGCTGTTCTTTTTTTTTGTACCTTTTGTGCTAGAACCTGCTTTGTCCCTACCTCAGAACACGAGGACAGGGAAATGTTGGTCCTGGCACAGGTAAGCTGTGGACAAACGTGCAAACAGCCACTCTGACCTACCACTGCCCTGAATATGAGTCACGCACACTAGAAATGACTTTTAAAAAATTCTTCTGTTTTCAGTTCAGTGAAGTCAAGGGATCTCAGTCTTCCTCCACTTCTTTTCCCACTGCTTCAGTCTTCAGTTATGCACTCATTCTCGGAGATGACATAGACTAATAAAACATTTCTCATCTCACCTGCTTAATCAACATCCTGACTCTAATAGGTTCAAGATCTCACAAGCAACCTCAGGAGAAAACAAAGCTCAGTTCTGCAGTGCTGGACCCTAAGGAGCATACTGGCTCGAACTAAACCCAGGCCTGTATCTTGGCTGAAACACCAGCCGACAGGAAATGCCTTGGGAAGACTCTCAAGACCAAACTAATCATGTAATGCTCCTCCCCAGAATACTTTTCAGCCTTTGGGGATCTGCAGGTCAAGGGCTTTCTGAGACAGTGGTGTTAATTTTGTACTCAACGGCTTTTGAAGTATTCTTCCTGAATTTGCTTGTTTTTTGAATCCATGGAAACTCATGCTCCACACAACGCCTAACGGCAAGGGGTTGCACAGCTAAATGAGGAGCACATCTTTCTGCTCCGAACCTAGGGCCTGACAGCTTCACTTGATGGCTACAGTTCTGCTGACTGAGGCAGTGAACAATCAGTCACTCCCTAATTCTTCCTCCCTGTGTCATTTATGCCTTGCTCTCCTCTGCTTACCAACAGAGGTGGCAGGTAAAAATACAACCAGTAAGAAAGACAATTGAAAACATGTCAGCCATTTAAATCCCATTTTCAAAAGTGAGCCCAGGGACTTCGATACATAAACCACACTGACTTTCCATCAGATTTTGGCTCCTGACCAGCCCAACTTCAAAGAATTTTACTATAGAATCTTAAGAAAATAAATTTTAGGATAGAGATTTTAAATAGATGGTAGATATATTTGAGACAGCCTAGCGACATTTATTTATACCAAGACACTTCCAACTTAAAACCTCCAAACCTGCAGAAATACCAGCCTACCTTTTCAAGAACCTTATTTGCATTGCAGAGCAGAATAAATTGCCCTTCCATTGTCTATTGCCTGACACAGCATATACCACTGCCAAGCCTGAAGCCTTAGCCTCATTGCCTTGGTCCTCTTCATTCCCTTGCTACTGCTTCAAGTCTTTTGAAGCAATGGGAAATTTCAGCCCTGTTTTGCTCCATATTTGCATCACAGATACCACTGGCAGAGATGGATCCTACTGCTGATCAGTTGAGTCACAGTAAAAAAACAAACAGCAGAAGCAGTGATGGGAAAGATTAACTCTTCAGCAAATAGGAGTGCTTGAGGTAAAGGCTGGCCATCCTCTTATCTTTAGTCCTTCAAAACCAATACCGACATCCCACCAAAATCCTTGCTTGCACATCACATAATCCTGTAGGCACTTAAACACCTCCAAGAACCTAAATTCACTAAAAATCCACTAAAGCACACTTAAACCTGCCCCAGTCACAGCCTGCCCAAGCTGCAGCAGAAACCTCCAAATGCCTGACTGTCCTGTTTCTCCCAAAGGCCAATGACCCTTATTCATAACCACTGCTATGCTTGGAGCCAGAATTTATTCAGTGCTCCCTCATGCCAGGGTGGCCTGTGTCTTACCCAGTTAAAGTGCCTGCACATCAGCTCAGCTAAATCTAATGCTTAAGTTATCTGTTGTCATGGATTTAAATGCTAACAGATTTCATATTCCCTGAGGGTAGCCGAAATAGTAGAGCCTCTAAAATAGCTGAATAAGGCAAATCTCATTATTACCTCAACCTCAAAGAAATGAAGTCTGACTGACAGTGCTATATCCTATTTGAAGACAATATCTGAGCAACTACCAATACCAAAAGGGCATGGTTTTTCCTCAGCAGAGCTATGGTGTTACCCCACTCCCATTAGTCCAAAATGCCCCAATATGTGCAGTTTTGCCCAACAAGTTGTAAAAACCAGACAATGACCACTTGGTTAAAAATAAAACTTTCATTCTGCTCAAACATCTGGTGAATAAAATTTACAGCAACATGCGACACTTCTCTGTACTTGTCAAGGTGTATATGTCCCTCTTAACTACCTTATGAATTAAACAGCATTACTAAGCAAGGCTGTTCCCTTTTCCTCCTCATTTGTATCTACAAGAGTAGCTACTGATTACTGAGCATCAAGCCAAAACCAGGTACCTAAGAACATTAAACAATACATAATAAAACCAGAAGTAGCACACAATTTCATCTTTATCACACACATTATTTAGCCCAGCATGGATTTTTAATATATTCTGCCCATGCTAATTTCTTTTTGTTGTCCCTAAATACTAATATATTCTTGCTGTGCTTGATTTCCATTAATTTCCAAGTGCGGGTACATCTTGCCTGAAGATAAAACTACAGCAGTATTTGACATGTGAATTTGTTTTCCCTAGTGAAAATGAACAAGATACACAGAGCTGATATCAAAAAAGATAATAAAAGCTGATACAAACGAGAATTTACATCTAGTATGTACTTCAGTGACCTGGTGAAAGGCTATTGAGGCTGAATAAATTAGTTCTTATTACGGTCAGTTAAGACAGGTAGGTCATCTGGCAGGAGAAGCTGAGGGAAACAAGTTCAAAGAGACAAGAACGCTGAGGTTTGGAGAACTGGCTTTCCATCTGTTGCCTGGAAATGTAGTCTCTCCTCTCTGTTACCAGCTTCCTGCAGTGTCTAATAGACAGCTTGTCTGTATTAACTAGAACGTCAATCTATTTTATTTGAATGACCAGGAAGGGCGAGGTACTTAAAAACAGGCAAAAAACCTCAGGGATTTTATTCCTGCTTATATATGCATTAGTATTTTCTTCCTAATAAGAAACTGAGTGAAAAGTGAGTGGCACGTGGAGGAAAAAGAATCAGATCTTTCACCTGGAATGAAATCAAGTGGACCAACCTCAGCTGACATTAGCTTACATCCAGCCGCATCACCTAAATACTATGCAGTGGTGTTCTTAAAATGGGTATTCATACAAGCATGAAATTACTTGGAAATGCCTACATCAACTTTAACTATTTTGAACAGCTTGAATAGGGAGGAAAAGCAGTGGTGGACAGGAAACTTCACACATTCTCAAGTCTTTAAAGAGTGTGTAGAGACAAGAAAGGAAGGGAATGCCCTCTGAAAGGACAAAACTGCAAAGCGTCTCAAATAAAGTGTTTGGATAATGAGGAAACTTCGACCTCACTAGCACTGAGAGGATTTTAGAAAGCACTCCCTTTGTGCAGAACAGGTTGGACAGAGGTAGCGGGAGAGGTCAGAAAGGAGGGGGTGGGGATGGTTGGCAGAGGGGTCTCATCTGCTCCCTAGCAGGAGCACTCAGTAAGAGCTCCTAAGCTAGGCTCCAGGTTCAGCAGACAGCCCCAGAGCAGCAGGCTAACAGTGTCTTCCTGCTGCCCAGCCTTCCCTGTGATGGTCTCTCTTCCATACTGCACAGCTCTGCTGTCCACAGCACCAGACCCTCCTTAACCCAAGCTGCTCTGCATTCCTTCACAGACTACAGCAGGGACCTGAGGAACACATGGAGGGTTGTCTGCTTAAGACGCATCTCGGCATTGGTGAGCAAAAGTGCAGAGGAGGTTGCACAGAGCGTCACTGTGTCATTCTTGAAGCCACAGGACTGCCAGCACCTGCGTATTACTGCTGCCTTCAGGTCACCACTGCCTAAAGGACTTCACACCATTTCAGAGGAAGCAGGCAGGCTCCTCAGAGCAATCAGCTCACCTCAGGAGCCAAGGTCTCAGCTTAGGGAAAGCCCATCTCACACACACAGCAGCAGCTCTACCAAGACACTAACATTTCACTGATTCCACCCACCCTCACAGGTCTATTTCCTCCATGTTGGAGTTGAAATTCAGTACAATCCCAAAAGAAAGGGCAAGGACATATTTCATCTATCTCTGGCAACAAACCTTGAGTTTTTACCATGCTTTTGAGACATCCCAAACAACTCTTTCATTTCTTGCTCCTTTATGACAGAAGAGGCACTGGAAAACTAGATCCAAATGGATAGTGCGGATTTAACAATGTGCTGCTTGACCTATACTAAACCCTGTGCAAGCATTTCAGCTTTATAGCTCATTGGCCCAGTCCTCTCCATCTTAATTTATTTTTGAAGAAATCAATGAAACATCAACTGCATTTAGGGACAGCAAAGTCAGAGAGGTCCCACATATTAGGCTTCCTCTTCTTGGCTACAGAATCACACGACAGGCAAAACAACAGAAGACCAAGGGATTCTCCCAATTTTATCTTCCCTTCCTGACAGATATAAGAGCAAGAAGGGGATGCTAAGTCACAAATGGTTGAAAATTCTCTGGAGCAGCAGAGAATAAAGAGAAGACAAACCAAGTGGCACTGAGGTTTCACACTCCAGCCTAGAGAGCCATGGCATGAAACTAATTTTAACTGTTGGTTGGCCACATGACTGCGGTTCTTCCAAGACATGTTAAGGACCTGATCCATGAACTCAGTGAGGAAGGCTGTCCAATGCGATGCCCAAAGTAAGATCTGGGCACTCATGATCCAAAGTGAGGGCCTCAATTCTAGGGTTTTTTACTTCTTGCTCCTTTAGCCTAAAAGCAGATTCCCTCTCTCATATGTTTCTTCATGCAGCCTTCATTAGCCCCGAGGTGTTCCTGAAGAATTAGGGGTTACAAATCATATAATTTTAAAGCCAACGTTATCTTAGTTTAACTTTTCTTGGCACTATTCTAGTTTTTTGTGCACAGAAGAGGAATTCAGCACAGGTGGTCCATCATGCCCACAGAGGTCAGTCTGCAGTGGATAGCTCATGAAGATACAGCACAGAACAGGTTGCCAGTGTAGACCAACCCTAAAGCCTGCATTCAGCCCTCGGGCAGCCATGAAACTAGGTATGAAAAGGAATCAAAGCTTGAATACCTTGTATCCACAATCCCCAAGGTCATCTTGACCTTTAATAAACCCTTAATTTCAAAACTTGACCATCTCTACACTAGAGATTTCCCGTACTTTTATCATGAATTCTGAGGGCTGCCTTGCTACTGCAGTTGTCTGAGCTACTGCACACTTAGGCTAACAGGTCTAAAGCCGTAACAACAGAGTTTGAGAACACAAAATGAGAGCAAGACAACAGCCGGACAAGAATCCCGAGCAGTTACGTGATTCATTTTGTTGATAGTACTCTTTATACACAGGCACTTCCCTGTTACAGCTACTTTCCAGCAATGATGGAAAGCAGCCCAGGTACACCTAGAAGGAAAGCTCACCTTTTGGAAGGAGTACTGAAAATTGCGGTAGAAGCTGGGAGATCTTTGTGCAAACTCTCTTATGCCAGGGAACAGATTCCTACTACTTTAACGGCATTTGGTTGCAGTGCCAAAGCGGGGTCCGGTGTTGCCTGCTACCCCCTCCCCTTGGCTCAGACCTTCAGGGTGTTTTTCTAAAGCTTATAGCAGCGATCTTCACCAATCACGAGAGCCTTGCGCTCGCCTTCACACAAAATAAACAGCGCCGCTGCCTAGCGTACAGCTCAAGAGCTGTTCCATTCGCCGAGCAAAGTCTGTCCCTGCTGAGACTTCAGGGAAGGGAAGGTCTGCCGCCGCGCGAGAGGCACCCCGGCAGCCGGGAGAGGCTCGCACCGGCCGTCCCGCCGCACGGCGGACGTGCAGACCGCCGGTTCTCTCCCGCAAGCAGCCCCGGCCGGCGGAGCCTTCCCCGCCGCACCCGGGTTGGCAACCAGCGGCGGCGGCCTGCTGGGAGACCCCGTGCCCCGGCCCCGCCGCACCCGGCGGTGCCCCTGTCAGAGGCGCGTCCACGGCAATCCCAGCCGGCACACGGCGGGCTCGGGCAGCTGCCCCCAGCCGGCGGCAAAGTTTGCCGGGTCCCGCCGCGCCGCCCGCCCGCCCCACCATGGACAGCGCCCCGCGGGCTCCCCGCCGCCGGCCCGCCACCCCCGGGCCCACACGCGCCGCTCCAGGCCCGGCCGCGCCCCCTGGCGGAGGCCCCGGCAAACACGCCGCTGCCGACCCCTTCACCCTCTTGCCTCGACCCCTCGGCTCGACCCCCGGCCGCGGCGCTCGGGGCTCCCGGCCCCCGCGTCCTGCGGGTCGGCGGCAGGGTCCTTACCTTGCGCAGCATGCTGGGCAGGCAGCGCCGCGGGCCCCCCGCCACGGCGCCGCGCTCTCCCGCCCCTCACGGTGCGGCCATGCCCAAGAACCCGCGGGCGACGGCGGCCCTCCTCGCGCGCCGCCCGCCGGCCCACACTGAGCGGCGGCGGCGGCGCGACGGCTGCCGCCCGCCACGAGGCAGCGCGGCCGCGAAGGGGGCCGGGCACACCCGCCCCCGCCGCCCGGCCCCTTCCCCAGCGGCGGGCAGCGCCGCGGCCGCAGACCCCTCCCGGGCCGGGGCGGGAAGGCTCGGTCGGAGCGAGCCTGGTGGCGGACTCTGGGCGGCCCCGCGGCGCCTGGGGGAGCCCCGGCAGCACCCCACGGAAAGCAGCGTGCGGGGCTCCGTCCCCGTGTCAGACGCTCGCTTCCCGGCTCGGCAGGGCAGGGCTGAGTGTGCTTCCCCTCCTGGGGGTGAAGGAGCTGACAGCGTGGGTGGCTTCATCCCCCCAGACTGAGCCGGGTGCAAGCGGGAAGCCGCTTGGACCACGGCGGTTTGGTGCTTAAACGTTCTGTACGTGGTCATAGTGCTCCCATAGCGCTTACCATAACGAAGCAGTTCTCACGCAAAGCAAATTACACCTATTCCAGGAGCAATTTACTTTTCCTTCAAGCTGGAGTACACTGTCAGAGCTACAAGCTGTTCTCGAGTTAAAATAGAATCACATCTCAAAAGGTATTCAGTGCTAATTATAACGTACTTTCTGCATTAACGTTAAGTACAAGAACCCAGGGCACCTGCTGGCCGGTGTGCAGAGGGGAAACATTACTTGGTGTGTTACATCAGCACACACGCACACCAGGTGAGCCTGTGTGCCCAGCAGCCAAACCAGGACCACAGAGCAGGAGGTTGTGCCGTGTCTTGGGAAGACAGGACCACGCATTTCAGAATCCAAAGGATGTGGCTGATACCAGGCAACTGCTTATTTCAAGTCTTCCCTGTGTCCTGGTGTGTCCTCAAGTAATTTCATGAAACGTCAGTCCTGTGAGCATGTAGTGACCTGTGATAAATTAATTTCCAGCAAGCTAGTTAATAAGTAAAAGCAGTCAAAGGAGTTAGAGCAAACTGTCATCACATTGCATTTGGAATTAGTTGTACAGGAGCCGTTTAGCTGAAGTGATTGAATATAAGCGGGCTGGTTAACACAGAGTTCATAACTTCACATCATGGAGGGCCAGCTGCCACACCACAGTGCTCAGTCTTCAACCCTCAGCCACCACATTTGCAGTGCTGAGCAGATGGAGTCAGGTGCTACTGCCTTTGAGTTTGTAGTGTAAGGTATTACCCAGCACAGTGTTGCACTAAGGTGCTAAAATGGAGGGGGTCACTTGAGCAGAACCTGCATGATGAATGCTTTTTCATGCTGGCTGTTTGCTGTACTCCTCTTAGCCTGTTAATTTGTGTCTCATGCTGCTAGTTATTAGTACTTCTCCCCTCTCAGGTCTGATTATAGACCTGATTCAGGTCTCCTGAAACTGAAGAACCCTCATTTTGTCAAAATTTCTGTATTACAGGTATGACATGGTGCTTTCATGATCACTGTAGATGACTATTCACAGAAATCGGTAATGTTTCCAAGGATACTACCTCCTACAATCATTGACAACTCTTGTCCACTGACCAGTGTAAAATGCCACGGACATATCCTGCTGAATGTATTTGCTGTCACTCCTGCTTGTTACAGACTCTCAGAGAGCTTTCTTTTCTTCCAGACATTTCTCACTGGAGTGCAGAGTCTTTCTTGCATGAGGGTTGGTTGTATAAGCTTGGTAGAATTACTGGTTTGTCTCTAAGTGAAACAGGATAATCAAGAGGAATAATAACATCAGCAGTAATTCTGGATCATAGATGTATGGGAATCTGCTCTGGGCATTTGGGTTGTTTTCCCTGTAGCTTCACCCACAAAAAGACATGTGCTCTGGAATCACTTCTTTTCTGAGGAAGATCTCAAGAGTATGATTAAAAGAGTTGGAACCCTCAGATTCAGGTGTTGCAATGCTTGAATTGTAGGTATGGCGATCTTTAAGTAACCCAAACCTCAGTGTTTAGTACCTTGGCTTTTTATGCATTAGGAGAGTTCAAGACCTGGAAACAAGTTTCACAGCAGTCGTCCCTTCCTGATGAACCAGTGCTGTGGTTTAAGCCCAAGCCGTAAATCAACCACGCAGCCCTCTCGCTCACTTCCCCCACTTTCTTCCCCTACCCCGCTCCCGGAGGGATGGGGAGGAGAATCGAAAGAATGTAACTCCCACTGATTGAGGTAAGAACAGTCCAGTAGCTAAGGTATAGCACAAATCACTGCTGCTACCACCAATAATAATAATGATAAGGGAAATAACAAGGGAAGAGAATACAATACCACCCATTGATACCCAGCCCAAGAGAACAGTGAACCAGCCCTTATGGGTAACTCTCAGTTACATGCCAGAATGACATGCTGTGGTATGGAATACCTCTTTGGTCAGTTTGGGTCAGGTGTGTTGTCTCTGCTTCCTCCCGGCTTCGCCTCCTCCCTGGCAGAGCATGAGATTCAGAAAGTCCTTGGTCAGTCTAAACATCTGAGCAGTAACTAAAAACATCGGGGTTATCAGCGCTGTTCCCAGGCTGAAAGTCAAAAACACAGCGTTGCATCAGCTATTAAGAAGGATTAAAAATGACTGCTACTGCTGAACCCAGAACAGCCAGAAACTATCAAAAGTCAGCAACTGAACATGGCTTTTCATAGAGCAGCCTCCTTGGAATCTCTAATGACAGGTTATTGGAAATCTGGCTCCCCACCCTAAGGCCAGAGCTTTTGTCTTTTCAGGACACAGAGCTGAGCCATTTACCCTAGAGGTAGACCCTGATGTCAGTATCTTTCAAAAGCTGTATTAGATAACTCATCTCAGAGCATGGGTTTTATTTGTTTTCCCACAATAGCAGGAATACTGCTGCTTCCTTCTTGCACTGGTGACCTCTGCATTTATTTTTTGGCACTATAAAGATTCAAGTCCATCCTTTAATTTTGAAAACATAAGCATTTTAAGGCAGATGAAAAGTTTGGAATCCAGACCTATCAAGAAATGTGGTGGGCAGGGATTTTTGATACAACTCCAGGGCCATTTGGTTAGCCAGCATCAAATGCTGCTGACTTGTCTTGTCTGAGGTCATATCATTTCAGGGTACTAGGATTGCTTGTGTTTCCACTCTTTCAACTCATCACTGTCTTTTTTTTTTTGGTGATCTTGATCAGTTGTTATGACTCTGCATGGTTTTTGGCACCCACCCTTTCACCATGTTCCTTTTCTGTCTGCTCACTCTTAACATCACCCTGTGTGCCCCTTTTCTCCTCCACTCATGGCCAACTTATCATGCTTGTGAAATACCAGGCATCTTCAGAGGAAGTGTAGGCATGAAGCAATGCGTGATTTGGTGGGATTGATCCATGATCTCCAGGAACATATCCTTTTCCAGTTTCCCTGTACACAAGCTTACTTTCTTTTCCAAAGACCCTCTAATAAAAATTACGACTGACAAGTCTTGTACAATTATTTCCAAGCTTGTTTTGACAAAGCCACGTCAGTTTGCTGGCCTCCAAAGACCTTTACTCACATACAGTACTGCCACTTAATCAGAATGTGATAGGTGGGAGCTCCAGCCCATGCTGGTCAGCTCAGATGAGTCGTAGATAACCAGAGAGCAATCAGCATTCAGTGTGACTATGCCTGCTTTGCATTTCCTCTGGCTTTCACTCATATTTTTTTTGGTGTGAGGTGTCTTCCTTCCACAAAACTTCAGAAATCCCTCTGGCTGTATTTCCATCCCCCAGAAAAGCTTTAGGTAACAATTTATCACCTACTTATTTGGGGGCCATTCGACAGTTTTGTTACCAGCTGAATGGTACTATGCTACAACAATGTTCTCTCAACTTGTTCCCACCAAGGTATTTGCCAATAACACCAACTCTTTTGTTATTCTTAATGTCATTACTTTACTCACCAGTGCCCAACAGGCAAACACAGAAAAAAAGGTGACTCAGTTTCACATTACAGTATCACTGTATATTCATATTACACATAATTCCTAAAATACTCACTAATATTGACTCTATGTGGGCATTTTATTTGCAGTTCTGTCCTCCTGGGTGATCTGCCTTCATTTTTTCCTGGACCAAACCACTGCTTCTGATATATGTGTACACTGACATTGAGCTGTGTACCTTCCAAAGTGAAATTTTGGATAAGTATGTAGAATCTTCTAGTCCTGCCCGAACAAGATTTGTGTTGAGAGGTTATGTGTGCTGAAATGCAGATAGATGGCAGCTAAAGAAGAAAGGCCAGTTTATATCATCATTAAAGATGATATACTATATATTTCTACTGCCCTGTACTTCTTTCTCACTGTTTCATAAATGAATCAAAGGGTCTGAAGTGAAATACACTCCTTATCTTGTCCCTCTGTCACTGAAGTCTAATTCCATCCTCTTTAGCCACAAAATTTACCCCAGCTGCCTCATGATCAACCTTTACAGGGTGAAGTGTAAAAACCAGAAGTGCAAAAACCAGAAACTAAATTGTGTTTGTCCTCCATTCTTTCTCCAGCGATGTCTTCCTTCAGCAGCTCCTTGCATTGAGAAACACTTTTTCCTTGGTCTTATGTGCCACTTCTGCAAGGATTCAATGGCCCCTCCATTACTGCTGCCTCCACATCTCTGAGATACAACTTCCTGCATGGGTTTTAGGTTTTCTCAGCATATTAGCCGAGAAAGTTCCCTGCAAACACCAAGCTTGGTGGTATCTCAGCTAAAGGTAAAAGAACTCTTACAAAAGCAACATTTGAGCTTTGGACTGATTTTTACTAAGGGTTGTGGTGTCTGTTCAGACAACTGATAGTAATGCGGTCAGGTTGCTTCACTGCATGCATTTCACAAGAGCAGCTCAAGCGATGCTCTATAGCATACCAACCATTAGCAGGCTAATGTTTCGCATATGGTGACGCAAAGATTTTGCTCTTTGTTTCTCTGGTGTTTACTAAATAATTGTCAGATGCAAAAATGAAACTACATTGTAGAGCACAACCCACTGTTTAAATGCAGCGTGTTTGAAATGCCTCTAGCCAGCCTCATTTCTGCAGGCTCACATGCAGAATGTTGCTATGGGAACAAAACCTTCTCTCCACCCAATCAGCCCAAGCAAGAGGTGGGGTTTTATGAAAATAAAGAGATCGTCTATATCTGCACCTCACCTAATCAGTCAACACAAGACAGGGAACAGTCACTGTCACAGCCAAACAGTGGAAATATGTGACTTGTTCACTGCCAAAAAGAAAAAATCCTGTAAGCTTCTTAGGGATGAGTGATTGCCATCTCTTAGGGGTGAGAGGTGTGATTGCCATCTTGATGAAGAACAAGAACAGAAAGTGAGACAAGCTGACAAATCAATCTCATTTGGCAGTGGAATCAAGGAAAGAAATGGGTATGCAATTGCTCAAATAAAACTAAAAGTCTTGCTGTGGGAGAGAAAGCTCAAAGAATTTGGAAGAGGAGTAGTTGTAACAGCAGATAAGACTTGACAAGATTGTGTGATTGCCTCCTTTACACTGCATGCATGCTGAGACTGGGTTTGTGTGGTGACTTTCTTTTCTATGAGTGGTTACCATGTATTCCAAGGCAACAGCTCTGCTGCCCATCCCTCCGCAGGGGTGTCCGGGCTGCTTTCATGCAAGCTACAGCCTGGTAGCCTGCAAAAGCCAAGGTCAGGAGTGGCTTCCTTCAGTGACCAGTCTGTACTGCTCTGGAGGAGCTTGGACCAGCCCGTTACTGAGCACCAGCTCCTCCAGGAAAAGGAGCTGCGGACAAAGCTGCACTGTGAGACAGGGCTCATTCCCTGCTCTGCCAAGTCCTTCACAGCAGACTCTGGCATTAGTCTCTGTCATAATGTTTTAATTCAGTCAGTGTGAGTCAGAGACCTCTGTCCACAACAAATTAGAAGTAACATAGCCCAGCCTGATCCTGTCTTGTCCGGAGTGGTGCATATTAATCCTTTGGCTCTGCTGAGGTTTAGCGACCCTTTGAACTACAGAAAGGATATATTTAAGTCCTGCCTCTTGTCATTCTGTAAGCAGAAAAGATATTTCCCCAAATTAAAAAAAAAATAAAAAATAAAAATCAGTAATTTTGGGGGAGTTTCCAGATTAATTCAAATTCTGTTTATTGAGAGAGATTTTTCTACACTGTCATATGAGAGGAAAGTACTAAGTTAAACTTAAGTAATAATAGTATCCTTTTAAAAATGTTTTGGAATTTGATTAACACATTCATGAATGGGAATACAGTAAGTCTTTATTAATGAGTGATTGAAGTGTCAATCTTCACTTCTTCTTAGTCATTATAATGAATGAAAGCATACCCTTATCAATCTCAGATTCTGTACACATGTCACATGCTGTCTCTCTCCTCCAAGAGGTGTCAGTTTAAAGCTATGAGACAGTCCATAGAAGAAAGGGAGTAGCTGTCTGCTCATAAGGCCCAGAATAAAAATAAAATAATGCTATATACACAAATGAAAAGTAGAATATGAGCATCATCCTAGTTATTCATACCAAATACAGACTAATGAGCTGTGCTTTGTGATTCTTACAGGTGTACAGGAAATTATAGTGCCATCAATTACTGAATTTCAGATCAGCCTACAGGCAGGTCTAAAAAAAAGCATTATTTAACTAAACTTTTTGAAATCTGCCAAACCTGATTCAATAGTATGTCTTAAAGCAGGAGAATTGCAGTGGTCTATGTTATGGTGAGACCTCAGTGTCTCATGTGAGTCAGGGTGTTGTCAAATGCGTTGCTAACTCTAGAACCTGGGCAGGTTCTAGGCTCAGACCATTCTGCAGAGATATTAAGATCTTCTGTCACAGTGGGAAGTGCAAATCCTAGGATGTGCAAGACAGGAGAGATGCACAAAGGAGCTTTGTTCGTACATACAACATAAATAGCCAGAGAAGTGGAATTTCCCAAGCCCAAGCCCAAGCCCAAAATAATGGGATATCACCGAGTGGACATTAAGAGGCCTGACTTGAGGAAGGCTTTGAACAATAGAGTGCTCAGCATGCAGTGGACCAAACAAGGCTGCTGCCTCACTTGTATTCTACATTGATATGAGGTGATGCCCAGTACTGCAGTGTGTGAACCATAACACCTTAAAAATGAGAAGAAAGATGATTCAAAATAAGCATAGAAGAAGGTCCTAAGGCCTTTTCTACATATTACAGTTTTATTAGCCCAGTTACTCAATTAGGAGTATGAGCACTTGGCTATTGCAGCTATCCTAATTTTAAAAATGTGGGTACAATAGGGAAGCTATTTGGAATATGGCAATTATGCCCGGTTCGTGAATATTGGTTTGAAGGAAAAGTATTTCCAATGTAAGTACTCCCATTAACAGCAAACATGTTGTTACCATTGTGCTTATCCTTGGAGTGTTTTGTCAGTTCAATTCTTAAGCTGAACTTGCTTAACTGCTGCAACACCTGCAGCAGAGCTGAAGGAAAAAGCCTGTGGGGTGCAGGAGAGCTGGGAAGGAAATGGAAGCACATCTTTAGAGCAGTTTTGCTATCAAGATGCTCACATGGTGGGGACACAGTCTCAATTCCTGCTGATGCATACTGTAGTCTCACTTCCAGAGGTGCCTTGATGACAATGGCAAATGGTGCACCTGTAACTGGAACTTACAAAAGGGTTTTGTTTATAATTTGCAGTATTGCATCTTACTGTAGTATTTCCAGCTCTCTTGCCATTCACACTTCCTAAACTGCACTAAGCAATCTGAGTGAATCCTCTGTCCAGAACTGTCCTTGTCACTACTTCCTGGAAGCTGTCATTTAGAAAAAAAAAGAGGTACAATTACAAAACACATTTATTTACTGTGTCCTTCCTAGAAATCTGGAAGGTGCATGATGTTGCTCAAGTAACTGTTCCCATTCTGCCTGTATGAATGCTTCCATGTGTATTTATACAAGGAAATTGATTATAAGTGTAAAAATTTAGTGTTATTCCACATTCACAAAGCAAACAAATTGGCTTGTACTTGCTAAACAGTATGCTACCACAATTGTGGTATAACTTCTACCTTGCTGTGACTTTAGCTGTCATGTTTGGGATCATTAAAAAGCACTTCATGTTCTTGCTTTTGAGACAGCTACTTAGTTGGGTTTGTGGCTCCTACTGATTTGCCTAATAAATTTGCATACAGGAAGCCAAATCCTTCTATTATTTATGTACACATTTCCCATTGAAGGAAATCCAAAGATTTATAATACCAAGACATTATGCTTGCAGCATTGGTAGAGGCAGATACAAAGCTCCTCATGTTGGGAATGAATTTAGGATACTGTTAGATCCTAGAACACACCAAGTCAGAATAAAATTGCCATATTTTAAACAGAAATTTAATAGATTGTTTCTCTCCTCTGCCTGCAGAAGAGTGAAATACTGGAAATACTGCAATGTATGGTTCCCAGCTTCTGTACTGAAGGACATGGCAACTTCTAACAGCTCAGTAACAGACGTGTCATGAGATCCTTAGTCATCTGTGCTGGTTTTGGCTGGGGTAGAGTTAATCTTCTTCATAGCAGCTAGCATGGGGCTTTGTTTTGGACTTGTGGAAACAGTTATTGGTAATACAGGGATGGTTTTGTTATTGCTCAGAAGTGCTCACACAGAGTCAAGGCCTTTTCTGCCACTCACACCACCCCACCAGCAAGTAGGCTGGAGATGCACAAGGAGTTGGGAAGGGACACAGCCAGGACAGCTGACCCCAGCTGACCAAAGGAATATTCTTCCATACCACATGGCATTATGCTCAGCAGATAAAGCAGGGAAAAGAGGAAGGAAGGGGGAATGTTCAGAGTGATGGCATTTGTCTTCCCAAGTAGCCATTAGGAATGATGGAGCCCTGCTTTCCTGGAGATGGCTGAACACCTGCCTGCCAGTGGGAACTGGTGAATGAATTCCTTGTTTTGCTTTGCTTGTGTGTGCAGCTTTTGCTTTACCTATTAAACTGTCTTTATCTCAACCCACGAGTTTTTGCACTTTTACTCTTCTGATTCTCTCCCCCATCCCAACATGGGAGGAGTGAGCGAGCGTCTGCATGGTGCTTAGTTGCCAGCTGGGGTTAAACCACAACATCATCATAAAGCAGATAATCTATCCAAACCCATATGTTTGTGTTCACTCACCTCTGAACTCAGCAAATGGCCATCAGCAAGCAGTAGGGAAAGCAGAGAAGTCTCAGGAGCCCTAGCAAGGCTGACCTAACTAATGAAGTGTGCATAAACAGCAAACATCCATCATCATAAATTACCCTCAAACACCCCTTTCACATGCCAGTCCTATCACTGCAACTAATGCTTCTCAGACAACCTATGACATCCATGACCTGAATTCTGTAAATGACTAGGTTGAGTAGGAAATGTGCTCTGTAAACATGCTGTTCATTATAGCTGTTCTACCTACTGCCAGACGGATTGATTTGAAATGGTTTATTGCTTGCTCACCCTTTCCTATATTTGAATTAAGATGAGTTAGCAAACTGCCTAGTAGTCAGGAATGAAGTGCTTCAGGCCAGCAAAGATTTTGAAGCTGATTTTGTTTCTGCCTCCACAGGCTGTTGCAGGGGAGTAGAAAATCTTACATGGGAATGCTTTCATTTGAGCTAATGCAAGATGAAAGACATTGACTTTGTTGAATAAACATCGTATTTAAAATAGAACTTGTACTTCAATTGTATGTGCAGAAGAAATGAGTATGAAAAGAATGCAGCTTAATAACTGGCTATGGTGGTGTTATTTTGATATATTTTGAACAACAGAGATACAGATCTAGATAGATCGATCTTAGTAAAGAAACTCAACTAGAATGCAAGAGTTGTTGTTAAACTAAGTAGCAAACATACATTCATTCAGTATCATCGTTATTTCAATGTCATCCTGTAGTCATGAGATCAAAATGATTACACTGATGGCATTAGTACCAGGATCCAGCAGTTATTAGTAAAGCAGATATAGAACAAGCAAAGAACAGAAGCCCGTATTTTGAAGCACATGAATAAGCTCAAGGAGTAAAAACCTATTGGAAGAAACAATAGTCAGGTAGAATAGATCAGTATTAATGGAAATACATTATCCTGGGGCTAAAGAAATAAGCTCAGCCAGGATTTATGTTCCCCTCCAACGTTTTCATGGCATGATGGCAAGGAGCTACCCCTACTACTTAGGAAATTACCTAAATGTAACTTTGCTGAACTCAGCACACAGAGCTGCATTTGTAGCAATTTCAGTAACTGCCATTCTGGTTCAAGCCTGTATATATTCTAAAAGATACAAAATGGGTTTGCATTTGGCTTAACCTGCTCTATAGATACAGCAATCCTGCCCCATGGATGCTGTGAAAATAAGCCCAGCCTTTCCCAGAACTGGGTAACTCAGGTGTAGCGCTGATGTAACCAGGAAATATTTTGCTTCTCCTCACTGCACTGTCCCTTGAGAGTGTTTGCCCTCTGGAAGGCTGCCTGGGCTGTAGAGCTTTTATCAAACTGGGTTTTGGCTTCAGTTTTGCATTATAGCTAAGCTTACAGAATTCTTAATTTTATATAAATGGTCAGATATTAATCCTGACTCAGGAAAGCATTTAATAATACCCTTGAGTCCCTTAAGCACTTGGTCAAATAGCTTAAAGTTTACTATGTGTTGAAATGATTTCTTACACTTACACCATATATTGCTAGGCTGTCCTGAAATGACTTTCCTTCTCAGCATTGCTTTCCACTGCCTCTGTAGAAGAAATGCTATTAAGAAATATTCCTCCACTGTATTCCTCCCCAGTTCGTTATCAATATCTTCTTCACATGAAGGGCATTCTGAGGGGCAGATTCTCTCTCGTTACAAATTGCCATACAGGGCATAGCTCTCAATAGCCCCAGCAGGTGGGTACATCATAGAATCATAGAATGGTTTGGGTTGGAGGGGACCTTAAAGATCATGGACTTCCAACCCCCCTGCCATGGGCAGGGACATCTTCCACTGGACCAAGTTCCTCAAGGCCCCATCCGCCTGGCCTTGCCAGGGATGGGGCAGCCACAGCTTCTCTGGGCAACCTGTTCCCGTGTCTCACCACCCTCATAGTGAAGAATATCTAATGTAAATCTTTCAGTTTAAAACCATTCCCCCTTGTTCTGTTGCTACAGGCCCTTGTAAAAAGTTTCTCTCCAGATTTTTTGTAAGGCCCCCTTTGGGTATTTGAAAGCTATTCTAAGGTCTCCCTACAGCCTTCTTTTCTCTAGGCTGAACAAGCCCAACTCTCAGCCTTTGTAGGAGAGGTGCTCCAGCTCTCTGATCATCTTTGTGACCCTCTTTTGGACTCACTCCAACAGGTCCACATCCTTCTTGTGTTGGAGGCCCAGAGCTGGACACAGTACTGCAGGTGGGGTCTCATGGGAGCACAGCAGAGGGGCAGGATCACCTCCCTCGACCTGCTGGTCACACTCCTTTTGATTCAGCCCCGCATATGGTTGGCTTTCTGGGCTGTGAGTGCACACTGCTGGGTCATGTTGAGCGTCTCATCAACCAACACCCCCAAGTCATTCTCCTCAGCAAAACGACAAATATGGCTTAACTTGAGGCATGTAAAGTACCATGGTGCACTTCAAAATCTTAACAATGGCCTACTTTTGATAGCAGCGAGGACTTGGGAACATGGCAATTCAGAACAAATGGCAAAGAAGTATTGCTCTGCTTTTCTCAGCTTGTGTACCTTTTGGTGGGTGAGATGCTTAGTGCCCAGCTCAGCTGCTCTAAGTTGCTTAGCTCTACCTTGCCTATAGGGAGACTCCTTACAGGACAAATGAGGGAAATGTACTGAAAATAGGTATTGTGAATATCCCCTCCGCTCAACACCCCACCCCAAGCGAGCGGAGCCAGTTCCCTTCCTACAGAACAAAGACTGTTTTAAACAATAGGAGTTATAGTAATATAAAGCAAAAAATTGGCAAAAAAAAATGGCAGCATTTTCCAGAGCCATTTGGACATAAAATCAGGCCCTTAATTACCAAGTACAAATAAAGCTGTCAGGCATCTCACGACAGCTTTTTTAAGTGATCTTTAGCACAGAGCATGACAAAAAATGTAACTCTAGTATGCGGTGTCAGATCAGACAGCTTGCCTGCCATTGGTTAGAATGAAAGAATATATTTAATCTCAGGATGACATCTGGTATTTCAGTACAAAATCGGAATCTCTCAGACTTAAAAAGGCTTCCATCAAGATAATCTCCATTTAAAGCTCAGCAATGTAAACTGTGACCAGATTGAAGACTGCAAGCACCATCACACTCCGAAGTGAGACACTGACAAAACTACTTTTATTTAGGTGGAATTTTCCTATCTTTTACCTCAACGCAGTACGTTGTGAGTGGTATATGGGCTGTGCAGAGGAAAATGGAAAGGCACAGATGACTGCATTGAATTGGCCAAATAATGTAATGTTTACTACTTCATAAAACCCATCGTGTGAAAACCAATTCCCATCACAGAGGTTGTTGTTATGTATTTTGGCTGTTGAACGGTAAATCAAATGCTAGAACCGTAAGTTCAATATATAACGTGTCCTGCCACAGGATTTTTTAATTTTTGGCGTTAGCTGATACTCTACACACAGAGTATGACTTCTTGTTTTGAACAAATGTAAATAAATCTACTGTGGCAGCATGTATTAAACCGATTCAACTCCTGTAGGCTGGCAAAAGGGAAGGGAAAGGCCATGTGCCTACTGTAGTGGGATTCAGTCAAACAAACCACAGAAAGCCATTACTTTCTGTTCAGAAAAAATAGATGGGATCTTGGACAGCACGGAGAACTGGTAATGATGAGGCAGCCTTTCACCTCATGGTGCAGTTTATTTATTTCAATGGGTCAGCTGTTAACTGTAGGTAAATACAAATGCTGTTGCACAAGTAGTGGAACTAGGGAAGTCCCCATGGCTTCATGCACCCACCAAAATAGCTTTGGCTTTTTTCCTCTGTATGTAACCCGTCACAGGCTCTGTATGGAGTCACATACCCTTAATTCCCACCTGCTTTCCATGCTCCCTGTCTGCCATCACACTGGTTCACATGCTGCATTACTGGCTAGCTGGGGCATGCAGTCTAGTG
Source organism: Pezoporus wallicus (assembly GCF_028554395.1). NCBI lineage: Eukaryota > Metazoa > Chordata > Aves > Psittaciformes > Psittacidae > Pezoporus > Pezoporus wallicus. The sequence continues at coordinate 990,463 of NW_026635478.1, forward strand.
CCGAGGGGCAAGCCAGGCAGCACGAGGGACTGTGAAGCTCAGGTAAGCAGGCCACCTGCTGGTGCAGTGTTAATTCATTCTTTCTCCTTTCACAGGTGTCAGTATTTACAAAACTTGTAGGAACTTGAATTCCTTTGTACCTGCATCTCTCACTTTCTGCTTGGAATCATACCCTTGTTCTCTGTCACACACTTAACACCAGATATTCTATCTTCAAAGCAAAAGACCAGCATTATGGTGGTGCCAAATTCTTCATGAGGCTCACAAGTTAGGAAGCAGGTGATTCAGGAAGCACCAGTGCTGATAAAAAGTCTTAATATATAGCAGTTATCACAGTCAAAAATAGGGGCAGTGGAGTGCAATTTAGTTTCTTTTAGAAATTTCTGAATGACAGGGTGAATCAAGAGTAATAGAATCAAAGTAGAGCTTGTGCCCCTAAAGAAGTAAGGCCTAACACATCAGGTAATATGTACAGAACATGATATTTTAATGCAGTTGGGGATTTTGACAAGCAACTGTAAAGTACTATGTTTTTAGAGCCACCAAATGCTAAATTAAGAGTGCAGTTACAGCTGGTGTGAAGCCACCCCGTCAGTTTTATGATGGCACCACGTTATGGCTTGCTCAGTGGCTGTCTGGAGCAGCCTTACTGGGGTTTTGAGCCCTGGTCCAGTCTGTGAACTGAGCAAACACACTCCCCTACCAGTCAGCAAAGCCTTCTGCAGGGCAATTTTTTACTAAATATATAAATAAGGTGTAATTTTAGCATTTGCTGCTTCCTACATTCTGGTTTTGCTACAGCCTTGCAATGTGTTAAAAACAGACCCGCAATCCCCTGAAGTTTCTCTGATGCCAGTCAGAAGTAAATACACTAAAAGAATTAACACAAAACATACGCAAGAGGAAAATCCTCCTCTTTCTAAATTAAACCTAACATCACAGGAAACGTCACAGGAAGCAGAATCTAATGAGATTCCTGGCTTTGAATTTTGTCATTTCATTTCTGTCCTGGGTTCAGCAGTAGCAGTCATGTTTTTTTTTTCCTTTGTGCTAGCTGGTGCAGTGCTGTGTTTTGACTTCCAGCCTGAGAACAGTGTTGGTGAAGTCGATGTTTTCAGTTGTTGTTAAGTGATGTTTACCCTGACCAAGGACTTTGTGAGGCTCATGCTCTGCCAGGGAGGAGGGGAAGCTGTGAGGAAGCAGAGATGGGGCGCCTGACCCGGGCTAGCCGGGGAGGTATTCCATACCACAGCACGTCATGGCCGGGGTGGGGGGTGACTGGGAGTTACCCGGAAGGACACGGGCTTCCAGGTGGAACTCGTTTTCTTGGCCGGTGGTATCGTATTCTCTTCCCGTGTTATTTTCCCTTATCATTGTTGTAGTTGGTGGTAGCGGTGGTGATTGTGTTGTACATTGGTTGCTGGACTGTTCTTGTCTCAACCCGTGGGAGTTGCACTTTTTTTTTTTCGATCCTCCTCCCCGTTCCTCCGGGAGTGGGGGAGAACTGGGGGGGGGGGGGGGGGGGGGGGGGGGGGGACATGGACCTCAATTGTTGTCAGCTCAGCACCACTCACTGGGAGTGAGTGAACAAGTTACCTGACTGGGTTTAAACCACGACAGTTCTTTTTGGCGCCCAACGTGGGGCACGAGGGGTTGAGATAAGAACAGATCTGACTGGATTGATAGTCACTCGTCACAATGCTGATTTATTGGCTCTCAAGGTTTTTCCTCTTGATCTCACAGTTTCAGTATATCGTATCTTACGTCCATCCGGTATTGGCTGTATTAGTGTTTTTCAAGTGTGGGGCTTGGGCTAAGGTTTTTGTCCCATTGTACTTTATGGTAATGACTTGTAATACAATAGAATCATTGATCATGAAACTGATCTGGTTTATGTTCCCAGTGTGGTCACCACCTTTATACTTTGGGAGGTATATGATGGAGGTGCTTAGCAATTACACATCTTTTTTCTCCTTCTCAGGTGCTCAACCTGTGAAGGAGACATTCTTTTACCCTCCCAGTCGTCCCCCCAGACCATTTACATTTGAGAGTTTTGAATTTTTTGAATGGCATTTTAATGCTGTTGAGACTTGTTTGCTGATGGTGATGGGAATCACCATGCTAACACGCATACAGAGTGTGTTTTGCCCACTACTGATTTCAAGAGTTAAGCAGATTCAGGTTTGGGTCTTGTCTGGGGTCAAACGACGATGTAGGAGGACCGAGAGATTTTCCCTGAGGCTGGACAGCCATGAGTAGCAGGGTGTGTGGGATAGTATGGGCAAGTATCTAGGTCAGTGGGCCCCTCCAGTACTTTGGAATTTCACTACCGAACAACTGCAAAATCCAGAAGAATTAGTAAAACACTTAAATGAGGTGTGTGGTCATTCTGGCCATACCAGAGATGGACAAATCACGGCAACGTGCTGGGGCTTGGCCTATGCTTACAGGGCCTTGTTCAACACTATCCAGCACCTTCAAAAGGAAAAGAATGTTGGCGGATCTGAGGGCAAAGCAACAGTCGCTACTCAAACTTTGGCTGCAATGAACTGCGCAGCTACCCCAGCGGCAAGTACAGCAGCTGCTCAAACTTCAACTGCAACAGACAGCGCGGTTACCCCAGCTCCAAGCACAGCAGCTGCACCACCCCCAGCAACAAGTACAGTCGCTACTCAAACTTTGGCCTCAATGAACAGAGCAGCTATCCCAGTGGCAAGTACAGCAGCTGCTCAAACTTCAACTGCAACAGACAGTGCGGTTACCCCAGCTCCAAGCACAGCAGCTACACCACCCCCAGCAACAAGTACAGTCGCTACTCAAACCACAGTGATAATCACTGCAGCCAAACCAGAGGACCAATTCGTACCAATATCGGTTGCCCCTGTACGCAAGAGAACAAGCAAAAAGGAGGCAAAAAGGGTGAAGCGAGATGAAGAACCAATGAATTCACCACCCGGTCCAGAATCTGATCAGGAGTCATCATCACATGACGAAGAAGAAGAGGTAACTTCTCAACCTCGGACCTCAACCGAGCTACAGAATATGCGAAAAGATTTTACCCGTCAACCAGGGGAGCACATCATCACCTGGTTACTCCGATGCTGGGACAATGGGGCCGATGGTCACGAACTAGAAGGTACAGAAGCCAAGCAGCTGGGATCACTTGCTAGAGAAGGGGGAATTGACAAAGCAATCGCAAGAGAAAAAACGTCCCTCAGCCTTTGGAGGCGGCTCTTGGCAGCTGTGAAAGAAAGGTTTCCGTACAAGGACGATGTTACGAGTCGTTCGGCCAAGTGGACTACTATAGACAAAGGCATCCCGTCTCTGAGGGAATCGGCCATCGTAGAGATGCTCTATCACATCAAGCCGAATAACGGGGATACACCTATAGATCCAGATGAAGTTGAATGTACACGACCCATGTGGCGAAAACTTACACGGAATGCACCGTCATCATATGCCCATTCATTGGCAACAGTAACCTGGAATGATATAGTACCACTAACAGTGGATGAAATGGTTCATAAACTCCGAGAGTTCGAAGACAACCTCACCCCTTCCATCATCTCAGCTGTGGAAAAACTGTCCCAGGATCTCAAACAATTGAGGGACGATCTATCTGATTTATCCAGCTCCTCACGTGTACCAACACACGTCTCAGCTATTAACAAAAGGCGTCCTATTGCTCAAGAGAGGAGATACAGGAGGTATACGCCACGGGGTACCCTATGGTTTTACCTGCTGGATCACGGAGAAGACATGACAAAGTGGGATGGAAAACCTACTTCAGCTTTGGAGGAACGGGTGAGTGAACTGAAGAGGGGAGCAAGGGCCAAGACTGATCATCCCATGAGAGCTACGGCTTCAGTCTCTGGTGAGCAGTTTCCCAGATGGAATGGAAGAGCTGATTTTACTCCAGCTCCTGTGATAATGAAGAATAATCCCTTTCACCACGACTTAAGTGTCCAAAGCTGTGACGACCATTAGAGGGGCCCTGCCTCCAGCCAGGTGGAGGTAGGGGACAATCGGATTTACTGGACTGTGTGGATCAGCTGACCTGGCACATCAGTCCCACAGAAGTATAAGGCTCTAGTAGATACCGGTGCACAGTGTACCCTGATGCCATCAAGCTGTCAAGGGGTGGAACCCATCTATATTTCTGGAGTAACAGGAGGATCCCAAGAGTTGACTGTGCTGGAGGCTGAAATCAGCCTGACTGGGAGGGAGTGGCAAAAGCACCCTATTGTGACTGGTCCAGAGGCTCCATGCATCCTCGGCATAGACTACCTCAAGAGAGGGTACTTCAAAGACCCAAAAGGGTACCGATGGGCTTTTGGTATTGCTGCTTTGGAGACTGAGGAAATTGAGCAGCTGTCCACCTTGCCTGGTCTCTCAGAAGATCCCTCTGCTGTGGGGTTGCTGAAAGTTGAAGAACAACAAGTGCCAATTGCGACCACAACAGTGCACCGGCGGCAATATCGCACCAACCGAGACTCCCTGATTCCCATCCATCAGCTGATCCGTAGACTGGAGAGTCAGGGGGTGATCAGCAGGACCCGCTCACCCTTCAATAGCCCCATATGGCCAGTGCGAAAGTCTAATGGAGAATGGAGACTAACAGTAGACTATCGTGGCCTGAATGAAGTCACACCACCATTGAGTGCTGCCGTACCGGACATGCTAGAACTTCAGTATGAACTAGAGTCAAAGGCAGCCAAGTGGTATGCCACGATTGATATTGCCAATGCATTTTTCTCAATTCCTTTGGCAGCAGAGTGCAGGCCACAGTTTGCTTTTACTTGGAGGGGTGTCCAGTTCACTTGGAACCGACTGGCCCAGGGGTGGAAACACAGCCCTACCATTTGCCACGGACTGATCCAGACTGCACTGGAACAGGGGCAAGCTCCAGAACACCTGCAATACATTGATGACATTATTGTGTGGGGCAATACAGCGGAAGAAGTCTTTGAGAAAGGGAGGAAAATAATCCAAATCCTGCTGAAAGCCGGTTTTGCCATAAAACGGAGTAAGGTCAAGGGACCTGCACAGGAGATTCAATTTTGGGGAATAAAATGGCAAGATGGACGTAGACAGATCCCCACAGATGTGATCAACAAGATAACAGCAATGTCTCCACCAACTAATAAGAAAGAAACGCAAGCTTTCTTGGGTGCAGTGGGGTTCTGGAGAATGCACATCCCAAATTACAGTTCGATTGTAAGTCCTCTCTATCATGTGACCCGGAAGAAGAATGATTTTACATGGGGCCCTGAGCAGCAACAAGCCTTTGAGCAAATTAAACGCGAGATAGTTCATGCAGTAGCCCTTGGACCAGTCCAGACCGGACCAGATGTAAAAAATGTACTGTACACTGCAGCTGGGGAGAACGGTCCTACCTGGAGCCTCTGGCAGAAAGCTCCAGGGGAGACTCGAGGTCGACCCCTCGGCTTTTGGAGTCGGGGATACAAAGGATCTGAGGCCAGCTATACCCCAACTGAGAAAGAGATACTGGCAGCGTATGAAGGGGTTCGAGCTGCTTCGGAAGTGATTGGCACTGAAGCACAGCTCCTTCTGGCACCCCGGTTGCCCGTGCTGGGTTGGATGTTCAAAGGCAGGGTCTCCTCTACACATCATGCAACTGATGCTACATGGAGTAAATGGGCTGCACTAATTACACAACGAACTCGAATAGGAAATCCCAGTTGTCCAGGCATTCTAGAAGTCATCATGGACTGGCCAGAGGGCAAAGATTTCGGAATGTCACCAGAGGAGGAGGTGGTGCGCGCTGAAGAGGCCCCACCATATAATAAACTGTCAGAAAGTGAAAAGCAGTATGCCTTGTTTACTGATGGCTCTTGCCGTATTGTGGGAAAGCATCGGAGATGGAAGGCAGCTGTATGGAGTCCTGGACGACAAGTTGCAGAAACTGCTGAAGGAGAGGGTGAATCGAGTCAGTTTGCCGAGGTGAAAGCCATCCAGCTGGCCCTGGACATTGCTGAACGAGAAAAGTGGCCAGTACTTTATCTCTATACTGACTCATGGATGGTGGCAAATGCCCTGTGGGGGTGGTTGAAGCAATGGAAGCAGAGCAACTGGCAACGCAGAGGTAAACCCATCTGGGCTGCTGCACTGTGGAAAGATATTGCTTCCCGGGTGCAGAACCTGGTGGTGAAGGTACGTCATGTAGATGCCCATGTACCCAAGAGTCGGGCCACTGAGGAACACCAGAACAACCAACAAGTGGATAAAGCAGCTAAGATTGAAGTGGCTCAGATGGACTTAGATTGGCAACATTAAGGTGAATTATTTTTGGCCCGGTGGGCCCATGACACTTCAGGCCATCAGGGCAGAGATGCAACATATAGATGGGCCCGTGACCGAGGGGTGGACTTAACAATGGACACTATTGCCCAGGTTATTCATGAGTGTGAAACATGTGCTGCAATTAAACAAGCCAAGCGGTTAAAGCCTCTTTGGTATGGAGGACGATGGTTGAAGTATAAATATGGGGAGGCCTGGCAGATTGACTATATCACACTGCCACCAACCCTCCAAGGCAAGCACCATGTGCTTACCATGGTGGAAGCAACCACTGGGTGGCTGGAAACATACGCTGTGCCCCATGCCACTGCCCGGAACACCATCCTGGGCCTTGAGAAACAGATTTTGTGGCGACACGGCACCCCAGAGAGAATTGAGTCAGACAATGGGACTCATTTCCGGAATAACCTTATAGATATTTGGGCCAAAGAGCATGGCATTGAGTGGGTATATCACATCCCCTACCATGCACCAGCCTCTGGGAAAATCGAACGGTACAATGGGCTGTTAAAAACTACACTGAGAGCGATGGGTGGGGGAACTTTCAAGCATTGGGATACACACTTACCAAAGGCCACCTGGTTGGTCAACACCAGAGGATCTGCCAACAGGGCTGGCCCAGCCCAGTCAGAACTTTTACATATTGTAGAGGGGGACAAAGTTCCCGTGGTGCATATGAAGAATTTGCTGGGGAAGACAGTCTGGGTTATTCCTGCTTCAGGTAAAGGCAAACCCACTCGTGGGATTGCTTTTGCTCAGGGACCTGGATATACTTGGTGGGTAATGCAGGAAGATGGGGAAGTCCGATGTATACCTCAAGGGGATTTGATTTTAGGGGAAAACAGCCAGTGAACTCAATTGTATGCTGTTGCCTGCTTTTATAGCCCATCAACTAGATGTCTCCAGGTCACCAGCGACTGGCCCTGACTTCCCTCCAGCCATCATCCTAACAGAGAATGAACTTGGAACATCATGGACCGAATGGACTCGGCAGCATTATAGGGATTGGTCCATGCACTAAGAAAATGATCTTTTCCTCTTGGTCTGTATGTATATGGATGTATATATATGGGAGAGCGATGGTGTATTGAAAATGTGGGATCTGAGCACGACGTGAATGGTATGGAATAAGGGGTGGATAATGTCCTGGGTTCAGCAGTAGCAGTCATGTTTTTTTTTTCCTTTGTGCTAGCTGGTGCAGTGCTGTGTTTTGACTTCCAGCCTGAGAACAGTGTTGGTGAAGTCGATGTTTTCAGTTGTTGTTAAGTGATGTTTACCCTGACCAAGGACTTTGTGAGGCTCATGCTCTGCCAGGGAGGAGGGGAAGCCGGGAGGAAGCAGAGACGGGTCGCCTGACCCGGGCTAGCCAGGGAGGTATTCCATACCACAGCACGTCATGCCCGGGGTGGGGGGTGACTGGGAGTTACCTGGAAGGACAGGGGCTTCCGGGTGGAACTCGTTTTCTTGGCCGGTGGTATCGTATTCTGTTCCCTTGTTATTTTCCCTTATCATTGTTGTAGTTGGTGGTAGCGGTGGTGATTTGTGTTGTACATTGGTTGCTGGACTGTTCTTGTCTCAACCCGTGGGAGTTGCACTTTTTTTTGATCCTCCTCCCCGTTCCTCCGGGAGTGGGGGAGAACCTCGGGGGGGGGGGGTGGGGACATGGACCTCAATTGTTGTCAGCTCAGCACCACTCACTGGGAGTGAGTGAACAAGTTACCTGACTGGGTTTAAACCACGACAATTTCAATTCTATTTTCCCATTTTTCTGTATGATTTTAAACTGATAGTGATCACGATGATGGCAAGCCGCTCTGATGATCAGCAAAAGCAGTCCCAAATATCCTTTGAATCTGTAGAAATGGAGAAAACTGGTAGGAGATTAAAAACAGAATAAGAGTTTCCATCTTTCCTTAACAATCCCCCACCCTGACTATACCTACCCCAATAAAAAGCACTTATCCATATCAGATAGAGTGGTGTGAGTCATCAATCACTGAAAAACCTGTATGAGCCTGTGAGCAGGTTACCATCAGCTGAAAATAGTCATCAGAGAGGTGTGGTGAACAAATGCTGCTCCATGGCCTGTTTCTTCCCCACAGCTGTCATCAGCTTTGTTGCACCTCTGGGAAAGCAGATTTCCTAGTTTCCAGGTTCCACTGAGTGGAAAAATGAGGTACACAAAGACTTATATTCTTACTATCTCCTCTAAAGGTCAGGCAGTTCCATCTGAGGAGGTCTGCCTGCCAGCTGTGAGGCTAAGGTCAATAGAAATGTACACAAAGAGCCAAACATCTCAGGAAGAGTAAATGGTTCAGAATGGGATGGTGAAAGTGCTAACAATACAGAACAGGTTAATATGTTTATTTTGTAGCTAGAAAAAATAGGATTCGTATAATTCATATCAATTAGAGGGAATCTGATCTTTGATCATCGAGATCTGAGGAGGACATGTAGGATGAATGTTACTAACCTGGCACATGCCAGTGTACCCTAGGAGTGGTAAAAGAGTTGGATAAGAATCCTTCTTTTTCACTGACCTTGATTTTGAAGGTAGTGGGGAAATTCCAGGAGACTGGAAAAATACTTATGCTGTGCTAGTATAGAAAACGTTGAAGTGGCTTGACTTTAAGATAAATGTACCCTTGCAGTGACTGGGAGTGTGGAAAAACAATACTAGCAGAGACAACAGGGGGTGACAGCACTCCAAGAACTAATGGTAGGCACAGACTATCAATTGTTGTGTTCTTCTAAGACTTGCCAAAGGAATCTTATTTCATCACTTCAGATTATAGGTTTGTACAGGTAAACGTGGAGATGTAACACACCTAGATGATTGCAGGGGGGTTAATTCTGTACTGTGTAAAACCTGATGAAAAGCTAGCAATATACCATGTCAGAAAACACTTGCTAAGTGGTTTAAGAACTGCTGAACTCAGCAGTTCCCATGAGTATACTTTTTTGTTCAGCTCTTCCCCCTGTGTCTCAAGTATATGTCCCACCTTGTCCTCCCTCTCAGTGTTTGCTAACAAATAATTCAGCAGCTCTTAAACTATAGGGATGTGTCTGAGAGCAGAGCTGGAGCTGCACCCAGCAGGACATGGGTGTGATGGTAAAAGGTCTGGAGCATAGGGTGAGCAGTACTTGGCACTGGTGTTGGAGGAGCCCACCTTTGCTGCAAAGTGTCAAACCACAGCTAAACTTCTCATGTGGGACCTGCTCATCCACTGCCTTCAGGACAACCTAAAGCAAGCTCCCTGTGCAGTCCTGCAGCAAACAAATAAGAGTAGTGCATCCTTGACTCCTCACTGCAGGCATGAGGGAAATAAAGCAGAAGAAGGATCATTTAAGACTTTGGATGCAGTATTGGTATGGTAGGTAATCCTCATTCTGAAAAGGTTGATGAAAAATCAAGGAGGGTAGAGAACCACAAAATTTACAAGGGAAATGTACTTTTCATGGAGAGATAGAGGATCCTACCTGTTTAGCTTGTCAAGAAAAGTGAGAGGTGACTTGATTACAGTGTACAAGTGCTTTCCCAGGCAGAAAATACTGGGTAGTCATCAATTCTCCCAGCTTGCAGAGCAAGACAACAACAGGATCCAGTGGCTGAGAGCTGGAGCCAGACAAATTCAATTAGAAATTAGGCTCAGTTTTATAACAGTGGAGGCAATTGCTCATGATGACATGTGGTCAAGGAAAGTGCTTCCACAGAGCAAGATGGGATGCTTTGTAAGAAGATATGCTTTAGCCAAACCTGAGATGTTTCACTCAACTCTGAGAAATATAAATGCAAATTAGCAGTTTCTAAGAGGAGAGATTAAATGGTCTATTTTGCTCAGTTAATGGATGTCTGTCAGACTCAGACAATAAGGGGAGATCTTTCAAGTATACATGGGGTAACAAAAGAGCCACTTGTATTTGAAAGGAAAACAGGCAAGAATGATGTCCTAGCAGGACAAAATAGAAATCTCACATCTCTTGCTAAGTTCCTTCATACTGATTAGTAATCATGCAACTTTCCCAGCTTTTTAGTTAGGATGTCTGGTGGGGGGAGAAAATGAGAGACCAGATTTCCTTAGGCTGGAGTTTGGATTGGTACAATTGTATTAAGCACTCAGCTGAATTGGTGATGAGCATGGTATTAACACTCAGAAGGGCAACCTTGCAGCATTAGACAGGGAAGATGAAAGGCAGACAGTTAGTGGCATGAGAAGGGAGGGCAGAGTCTGATGCAGGAAGTCAGGGGTGGCACAAAACCCCTTGGCTGTGGATGAGGTAACATGGACGGGAGGCAGCACACAGACCTGCAGCGCCAGCCCCAGGAATGAGGCACCGCAGCAGGGGAGTTGCTTTGAACAGGAGGGAAGGTGGCCAATAGCATGCAGGGAACTGCAGGAGAGCTGGAAAGATGCACGGATGCACCTCGGAGCAATAACACGAGCACATCAACTGGTTCGAGAGAAGCAAAACTATTATCTGCAGAGAATTCCCCCCCTGCTTTCCTATCAGAAGTGATTACAGCTACAAAATTTGTTCATGTTTCTGGCCTCCTGCTGCCTGCTACAGTCATTGTTGCAAAAGCAGTATCTCCTGCTGTGGAAAAGCCAAGCGGCAGGGAAGAGGTTGCTCCCGAATCTCACTAGCTATTGCTGCAGTTCTCTTGGCAGTGTGGGGCTTCCCAGCAAAACCTGAATTATCCAGCACAGTGAATGAAAGGCTTTTCAGTGCTCTTAAAGGATTCACTACAATGTAGAGACAAAACATTTATGCACCCCATGGGCTTGGGCTTTCTTTACCCGCAGGGACATGGCTTTTGGGGAATAAATGAAGAGAAGTGGGAGTTCCATGCAATACTGGAGTTGAAAAAAGATCCCCTATAGACTAAATGTATACCAAAATTAAATAGCTACCAAAAGACAATAAAAGGCTCAAGCAACTCAAGTGATAAGCACAAATGTTCCCTATATTCCATATCTATTCAGAAGGTTAATGTCTCTCTTAGGAGAGTTTATTTTAATTGATAATCTTATTTTAATGTTATTGTAATTGAGCACAGAGGAAGGACAGAAAGGGAACAAGGAGGACAAGACAGTCCTACAAATGCGCTCACAGCTCCCAGTTAACAGTGGCAAGCTGTTCAGGAAAGATACTGTCTAGATGTCTGTGGAATGTTGTCTTTTCTGAAAGACTTGTATGAATTGTAACACACAACTGCTAGTCCACAGCAGCTTTTAAATACTTAATTCTAGGCAGCATGTGGTGGGTGATAGAAGTTGTTTGTTTGATATCTTTCTGTATCAAGAAGCTATTTAGTTAATTGAAGAGCATGAAGTTAATTATACTGTAGAATTATATGTTGTGGCATGAGGGCATTCATTTTGCCCAGTGTGGTGTTATACAAATGGACAATTTGTATAATGCAGATTTGCTGCTGCAATCAAGACTGGATGGTCAGTTATGGCTTGTGTTTTCCTGTCGCTGAGTACAACAGCAATTACAATCCCAAGTAATAGGAGCTACAAGTACAGATAAAAACCCACTTGGGCTTTAGGAGAAACAAAAGTTTATTCACTGCAACTTGACAAGCGGTATAGAACAGATTAATTGTTGCTCACCACTTTCCTTTTGCAGGTATGTCATTGTGCTCACAGGCTAGGTTTGGAGCATCAGTCTGTGCTTGGCCACGATTTGCGTTTGCTTTCTGGAAATCAGTTTTTGCTTTTCTTCTGCTGTTAGATGCAGGCCTGCAGCCATAGCATGGGTAGGTGATAGAGCCACCACCATCCCCCTGTAGCTGTGGTAAGGTTGTAGCTGTAAAGCAGCTATTACGGTGTTGTTTACACAGCAGTTACTGTCCTTTCTTTTGTAAGCTGCGGTGGTAAATAGCAAGTAGCAGGAATTATTGTGCTTCAGAGAAGTTTTCTGGCTTTGGGGACAAAGGCTGCAAATTAGCACAGATGTCTAAAGATTGTTTGGATCCAAGTGAGTAACTGGCACCTTGCCAGGAGGCCAGATTTTTGGGAGGATGGAGGGTAAACAGGGCCAGGTAGCTGCCTCCCAACAACCTGTATGCTGCAGGGGTGTGGTTGCTGTGGATTCGTGTGAGCCCAGCAGGGACAGCACGCACAGATTCACATCTGATGGCTAATATGGTTCCCAGCCACCATGCAAAGCTGGATGTTACATTTGGGATTCATCTCTGTGCCTCAGTTTTGTTTGTTACAGATATAAATAATCATAAGTTAACACATGACACCAGAGAACCCAGCCACGGTGCTGAGCAGAGGCCAATGCCAATGTCTCCCGAGCAGCCCGTTCCTGGCAAGACAGGAAAAGGAAAGACAACTGCCTGGAGCCAGCTCTGGGTCCCCAGCCCTGTGCTGCTGGGTATCTACCTACGTACCTACCTACAAAAAGAAGCCATGCTTAATTTAGTTCTTCATCCAGCTCTGATAATTGGTTTCAGCAAGTAATAGGTGGGTGCTGAATTAATATTTACCTTCTCAATCTCTGTGCTTTCAAATGTGTCGTAAGACACATTGCTATTTACTGCACAGTTTGAAGTGATTCTGCTAGGACACATTGGCTTCTGTTGCTGCTTTCCAAAACCAGAACTTTGATGGCCAAAACAAGCTTTAAAAACCCAAAGACTAACAGACAGATGTGTCTGAGATGTCTTTAAAGAAAAAAAAATCCATCAGAAATTATTTGAAGTCCAACATTAGAAGTCCATTACAAATCCTTTGAAATTGATAAACCACAAATTAATGTCTCCTCTTAGTGTTTACAGCAACAGCACTGTAGGGCAGAGAGCCTCAGCCTGAAAAAGCTTATTTACAAAAATGAAACCAGATTGCACTGGATGGGAATACAAATTAAATAGAAGGAGCCAAAGGAAAACCAGGCAGATTTTAATCTGATAGAAAAAAAGAATTTCACAAATGAAAGTATGAATGCCTTCAGACTGAGCTCTTTCAGGCAGCGTAAGATTGTGTCTGACCTGCAGCCCATGGCTCTTATCTCAATCCCGTGTCTGAGTTGGTGTCACCCCTGTACAATTCTCCCATGGGGTTTAGCTCTCACAGGTAATACTGAATTAGTGAAGAAAGCTTTTTCTAAGACAGAAGACATCAAGCCAGATATTCCTTTCACGTTCCTTTTTAAAATGAGTAAAAAGTTTGAATTTCTACACTTTAATGTAAAAAAATCTTGCTTTATTCTGTGAATTGTTTCCTCTTTAAATATACAAATGTGAGTTGATCACTCAAATTTCATGCTGCCTCTCTGTGATCATTTTAGTGGCAGGGTTATTCTTTTAGTTCTCCATTTTAATACTTATTCCCAGAAAATTGCAAATTCTTGAATGGTGAGATGTGTTTTCCAGCTGCCTGGCCACGCTCCTGCTGGAGAGACCTCAAAGCCACTGTGATGTCCAAGTGCCAGGCAGAGCTCTTGGTGCCACCTGCATCTTCTCCCACCCATGAAACAGAAGAAAGATAGTGCAACTCCCTTGTCGGCTTCTGTTTCTGTTGTCAGACTTGCTCTACTGCATAGATTCACATTATTAATAATGGGCTCCCTGGAGCACAGACATCCAGAAATTAAGCTTTGATATACCCAGAAGGCCAAGAGTGCTGCCAAGAGTTGGCACCCGATTTAGACCCACAGTGACGAGGCTGAGTTTGAGATTTGGAGGTGATCTCCCCTGCCAAAGGTGGAGAGGTCTCTTGTCTCAGGGCATCTTTGTGCTGAGTGGCCCAAGCCTCCTTTATGCTGGATCCCAGATAGATAAAGGTCAGACCGGAGATGTTCAAGGTCAAGTTGAGATGTGCCAAAGAGCAAAACCATCTAACTTGTGCCAACAATGGTCTTGCTTGCTTGCACAAGCAAGGTGTACCTGAGGCTCACACTGTAAAAACCCTGCACTTAGCCTTTTGATTTGGAAAGTACTGCAGCTCCATGAACCTTTCAACAGCCAAAATAAATAAATCCCTTTCTTTAACGCAGCTGCCTCCAATTAAAACATGCTATGGTCTCCTTGCTTTCTCTGGCCATTTTTTCACTGCAAGACACAAGGGAAGTGCCACATGGACAGATATTGCTGGATTAGGTTTTGCCTCGCTGAATTTTTACGGATGGTTACCCTCAGAAAACAAACTATTAATAGGCTTGCGTCTGAACGCTCAGCCGCATGAGACTTCATCTGTTACATTCAGGCTGTGTTTTGATGGATTGCTATTCCATCAACTAAAAATCCTTTGGGCTATGAAGGATATAAAATAGCTGTATGACCATTTGCCTTAAAGATAATATTTAAAATATACATCACAGGAAAAAATTGAGTGGTCTGTTAAAGGAGTGGGAAAGAAATTACACCGTAGACAAAGAAATAGATACAATATTCTAGCTATATAAATGAATGTAAACCAGAAGTCTCTTGAGCTGCAATTTGCTTAAGTGATGCTAACACTACTACAGATTATTTAAATAGACTTTTCAGCCACTGTTACTACAGAGATTAAATTACAAGAAGCTATTTATGTAGTTTGTGGTGGGTAACTTACATGAAAAAAAAGGCCCCCTTCTTAATGGGAACAAATCCCAAACAATTTAGATTTTAGAAGTGATTTGAGAAGCTGTCTTGTAACCATTGCTCCTGCTCTAAATATCCACCTAAAAATTAGCCAGTAACTTTTACTTTCACTCTTATGCACACAAACAAAAAGTTTTGCTTGCAACATCAAAAGGAATCTCTTCTGCCTTTCCAGGTTTGTAGTGCAGCACAAACTGATCTAAATGAGGTAATTCATGATTTCAACTAACAAGCAAGACACTTTGATTTTGATTTGACTATCAGCTCTTAACTGGCATTCCGTATCTTCATAATTGGACAAAGAAAATTCAGCATTGTTTGTTGGAAACTTTGCAATGCAATTTTCCAATTAAATACAGTCTTTCTGCTAAATTTGGTATTTCTTTTTCCTACTGAAAGTGTATTTGTACATTTGTGCATACGCATATTGCTTAGCGGACATATTCAACTTCTATCTTTTCTTACTCTGTAAATATTTAACAGGAAAAAATCATGAATCAAAACCTCAAACTAAAATGCATAGAGGAAATTATAAGTCTTATTTTTTAAAAAAACAAATGATCATATAGGTGATTATTATATATATAAATTTTTTACTGCTCCTTTTCCTCAAAATCCTGCTTCAATTCTGCCCTTTGTATTTGTCACGTGTGAACAAGGCTAGGAGTGCCTGCAAAACTCATCAGTCTGGGAAATGACATTACCTGGGTCCATGTGACTCGAAACTGCAAGTAAACGAAATGGCTGCCAGACCTGGTTCTTCAGCAGAAGCAAGTCTCTAGGGGCTTCAAGATCCTCTGTGGGCTGAAAGTGGTCACACTCCTGCTGGCAGCTGGGAATGGCACACACAGCAAGGCACTCCCCTTCCTGGATTCCACACTGAAATTTGGCTGGAAGCATGAGCCACCTTTAGCTCCAGTGCGTGGGCCCTGCTCTGTTTGGGGAACCTGAGGGTGGTGTTCAAAGCTCACCAGGTCTCTGGGAGGAAATCCCTGTTGGGTACTTCCCCAGTGACACAGGTTGCTCTGTGCTCTTCCAAAGAGATAGGCTTCCCACCGGTGTCATCCAGCATTTAGTGTGGGATTTGCATGGGGAACCTGAAGTGCCATTTAAAGGCTTCCACCCCTACCACCCACCTGAAAGTACCTGCTTTTGTACACCCCTTGTGAACACCATGTGAAGGGAAAGCCTTTAAACTTGCACTTGTTTTAACCTCTTAGCAGAGCAAGGATCTGTTTTCTCTCTCACCCTCACTTGCCAGCAGAATAATAAGCCCCATAGAATTAGTAACTCAAAGGTTTCACTCTGAATGCATCACAGCTGTGGAAAATATATACCCCAGCTTCCTGGGCTGATGACTTCCAACTGTATCCAAAATAATTGTCCCTGTAATTCCCACTCAAGACTGCTTCCCAGCACCAACCTTAGCAGGAAACATCCCCAAAATTGAAGCCTGAGCTTATATGACATAAAAGTGCAAGGTGGTGAGCAGCTCAGTGTTTTCAGCGTGCCGTCAAGGAGCCAGGTGGGCAAAGCATGCTGGAGTCAGTAGTACAGGACAGGTTGGGCAGGAAAGGACAGGGCCTCCTCCCTCTCCCTTCCAGCTTTCTTAAATGGTCTAGGATGTCCCTGCCTGCCAAATAGTTCTCTTGCTGTAGCTAGAAATGGTTATGAAATGATAACTCTGATGCAGGCTCTTTAGTGTGATGCTGGTGTTGCCTCTCATCTATGTCATCTGATGAAGAGATGTTTTGCCAAACAGCTACAGTGGATTCATTAACTGCTTTCAACACCACAGCTAATACCAAGTCTCAAGAGCATTGAATAGTGTTGTTTGTACTCACCTACAGCACAAGTCCTCTGTCTGCAAGACAGCCTCTGCCTGCTCCAGACCTAGACAGCCAGGGCGATTCTGGGGTCTTAAGGTCAAAATCTGGAGGCTTTGTGAGCGGTGTGCTGCCAATGGATCCTCTTGATGGAACCTGCTCTTAGTATTTTAAGGCTGTGTTGTGCTGACCCAGGCTGTCGGTCAGCTACTAGGGTCTTGATAAATACTCTGCTGGTAGTCATCCCCAGTGATGGGGACTGGGCAGGATGTCCTGCTGTGCATCACTGCCGGCTCAGCACATGTGACTGGTGGTGCAGCTGCCATAGGATCTGTGCTGCAGAGCTGTATTGCACACCTCAGTATTGACCTGTTGTGACTGGGACCTTCACATAGGGAGATGGCCTCCTGAAGCTCCTTTCTTTGTCATTCTTCACCCTGTCTCATGTCCAATTTTGGCTGTATCAGAGAGGTACAGCCGTGGGCAGCAGCAAGGAAGGATGCAATGCCCTGTTGAGGGAAAGGCTCCGTGCCATTGCGCAGGGCTGAGCGAGCGTGCTGTCAGCACAGCGATAGCCTGGAGGCAGCTACAGCAGAAAGGCTGCCCTGGACTGCAGGGCTGTAGAAAGCTATTGGTAAAGGCACAATTTGAAAATAAAAATGAGTTTCAGCACTTTTCTCCTCCTGGAAAAGATACTTGTCTTCTTAATGAGATGGTTCCCATGTCAGAACGTTGCCTCTTCTAAAACTCACGTTTAGTGCAAGGGGAATATTCCTGTCAATGCTTCAGTTGCACTTGGCTGAAGACACCATCTGCTGTGACACTCAGCCAGCTTGGCTTAAAATGTCATTTAGACCGGAAAGCAACTGAGCCTGGATGCTGAGGCAGATGTCATGAGCAAAGGTGAACCTCCATAAGTGAATGAAGTTGCTCATAAAAAGACTGAATCGCAGAAGCATTTACAGAGAGCCCTGTGGAAGACCACTGATTTTTCTGCGTATGTTTTATGTCCTGTAAATGCCTTATGCAGTCTACCTTGGAGAGGCAATATTACAAGAGATGTAAGTGAAATTCTGTGTTTAAAACCCAGCATTTGTTGTTCCTGCTGATTAAAGCAGGATGAGCGGGTTTCTGTCCTTTCCAGAAATGGGATTGCTGTTACTTTCCAAACCAAGCTACCGAGCCCTAGGCTTGCTTCAGCCCAGCAGGGGAGGAGGATGAGCCCAGTTTTTTGCTCTTCTGTGCAGTATTGCTGCACACAAAGCTGTTTACTCCCTCAGTACTTCTGTTCCAGCTGACAAAATGACAAACCAGCTCTGAAGCTTCTCTCTTCAGTACAGGAGGTGTAGGAAGAGTTACCTCATCCCTGTCTGTCTCCTGAACAGAGGTTCATTCCCAACTGTACCTCCTGATGTGTGTTCACGCTGCAATCCAAAAAATCCACAGGATAAATAAAGAGGAATGAAATAGGTAGAAAGCACATTAAAAAGGCAGACTGAAACTAGTAAGAGTTAATTGCTCTACCCAGGCTTGTTCTCACAGGGCTTGTACAGATGAGTGTTAGTAATGAAGTTCTTCAGCAGCACTGAGGCAAACTTGTTCTTAAGGTCAAATAATCTAGCAAGGTGAAAATGTTGAAAGAGTCCTTTCCACGTCCGCTGCTCAGTATGGCTCAAATTGCTTTTCAGCCATGCCCGATGCTTTTGTCGCCTTAAATTAAATGTTATCCTTTTTTAATTAGGTAGGTTAGGAGATCTCAGTGCTACTTCCCTACCTCACTAATTTAAAGACTAATTTAAAGCAATTACAGCTAACAAACCCACCTTTAAGTAATGAATTAATGCAGAATTTGATTTAATAAGGGAGCACAGGGGCAGCCCCTGGGAGGAGAGGCTGGGGCTGCCTCATGCGGGATGCAGCTGGTTCCAACTGACCCACCACAGGGCACAGCTGAGCCCTGCAGACAAGATGGCGGCGCCTCTGGGAAAGAGTGCTTAAGGAAGAACAGAACCACCACGCACTAGATTTTTTTGCCTCTGTTTCTCACTGCGCAAATGCATTTAACTGGCAATAAATGAAAGTCTCTTTTGCTCATTATGGTAACTGGCAAGCAGTCTCCACACTGTTATCTCTGCCCACGAGCTTTCTATTTTCTTCCCCATCCAGTTGAGGTGGTGGCCTAAGCGAGGGGCTGGGCAGGCATCCCACCTCCATCAGCTGTCTATAGATTAGGTTATCAGATATGGGAGGCCTTGCGGAAAGGGTAGGTCTGCTAAAAAATACCAGCAGGCTAGAATAGGAACCAACCAACTGCAAGAAAAGAGTCACAGCCCCAGAGAGCACTCAAATGTGAACTTGCAACTGCACAATTTTGAAAATAGGTTCTGGTACATTGTACTTGTCCACCTCCCCAAAAAAATGACTTTCACAACTTTCAAGGACCTTTAAAGTCTTGTCCCAAGGCAAACAGCTGTTGTGGTTTAAACCTTGTCATCAAGTTAGCCATGCAGTCCACACCCTCTCCTCCCCCGCTCCTGGAGGGACAGGGAGGAGAATCGAAAGAATGTAACTCCCACGGGTTGAGATAAGAACAGTCCAGTAACTAACGTATAACACAAACCACTGCTGCTACCACCAATAATAATAATGATAAGGGAAATAACAAGGGAAGAGAATATGATACCACCTGCTGTCCGAGCACGACCAAGCAGTGAGTGCCCTTCCGGGTCACTCCCAGTTACATGCCAGAATGACATGCTGTGGTATGGAATACCTCTTTGGTCAGTTTGGGTCAGGTGTGTTGTCTCTGCTTCCTCCCGGCTTCGCCTCCTCCCTGGCAGAGCATGAGGCTCAGAAAGTCCTTGGTCAGACTAAAACATTTGAGGAGTAACTAAAAACATCGGGGTTATCAGTGCTGTTCCCAGGCCGAAAGTCAAAAACACAGCACTGTACCAGCTACTAAGAAGAAGAAAAAATGACTGCTACTGCTGAACCCAGGACAATAGCCTATTCCCAAACCTTTGTGAGACTAACTACTAATGAATCTCAGTAACACAGAAGCAATCAAAACAGGTATTCGTGACAGGGGGCCTTCTGCATATGGCCAAGTTCCTTTAAGGGGTGAGATGTCACTTGATTACTATAACCTTAAAAGTTTTTGTATTATGACTGATATCATATTGTAATACAGCAATGAATGCTGTACATGTACTTTGTACTCATGTACAAAGATTTTATGAATAAAAACTATAATCCTTGATTGGCTGTATTATTCTAACTTGTCTTATAAATATTTAAAGAGATGACTTCCTAAAACAGTACATGAATAGTACATTATTTGCCATGCAGAAACTATAATAGAATAAATGTTAAATAGGAGAATCCTGTATTTCAAGTTTATATTTTTATTCTGTTGAATGGTACAAATGTGAGGAGTGACTCACAGGAATGGTTCTCATGCTATAAAGTGTTTGGGAGCTGCTTATGTGAAGACAGGAGCCACTGACAATACGACAAAAGCCCGATATCTTGATGAGATTAAGACTTACCATGTATTCTGTCCTCTACCTCTTCCAAATATTTTCCCACTCATTTCCCCCTCAATTCAATATGCTAAATTAAAGCTGTTGTAGAAGGCTTTTATTCTGAATAAAACCAGTGAAAATACAATTTATGCTGAAAGCCAAAGCTAAGGCAAGTCACATTTTTTGCTGTTATTTGCTAGCCACTGTAGGTGGGACCCACTCTTGTATCTTCTTGCGAGTAGTGGAGTAAGGTACGTACTGTCCGGGAGTGCCACTCAGATTGAATTTATGGTTCTCCCAGATAAATTTCCGAGAAACTGGTGGATGAGTAGTTGGAGGGTCATCCGTCATTGAGTGAAGCCAGCGATGCCTTAAGAGGAAAAAGACACACTGTCATTAAGGAACCTTACATGACCTGTAACAAGCCTTCCTCCCAAGGGTCCTCCTCTGAAGACACTAAGGATTTATTTGGGGAGTTAGTGGTAGCATAACTTTAATCCACTAGGACTTTGAATGAGGGTATGGGATGCTGATTTAAAGTAATTACACAAACATAACTGAGAGTTCTGCTCCTAAGCAACTGAAAGCACACCCAAGTTTGAATTTCCTGTTCCTCTGTATGCTCAGTATTTGAGCAGACTATTTGTTATCTGTTTGTATGGCCTTAACCAGCTAGCCAGGTCAAAATGACAAAACCACAAGGTCTTGTTTCATTGTGTTTTTTTTTTTTTTGTTGGGTTTTAGGTTTTTCGTTTGGTTACCAAAAGACTATGCTGCACAACAACTTCAGTACCAACTCCAAAGCATCCATGAAGCTACCACTTGGGATATGAATTAATGGTGCAGGTTCACCTACAACAATCAATCACCTAACTGTGTACTGAGTGCACAATGAGATGATTAATACCAATCAGGAATGGAGTAATTACCGAGTGATTATAGTGATTATCCTTTACCTAGGAACTAAATTCGAATCCTCCCTTGTGCAAACAACATTAATGATCAAGCAAAGTACTTTCCATAACAATTTACTGAAACACTATAGCAGGGATCAACTGAATTGGTTTCATCCCATTTCTATTACAGTGCCCAAAGCAACTTTCAAACCTGAGTAATTATCTGCCAGTTCTTCATTCTGCATGCACAGTTGACAGAAGTGAGGTTATGACTTTTTTTGCAAGCTTATGTATTTTTTACTGAGGTAGAATTAAAGAGGCTTCTGCTAATCAGCTTTTGTCAAAGACTCGACCTAAAAATAAGAAGTCTTCTATTTCAGTTATTATTAGAAAGCCTAAAAATTGCATCTTCAGCCTTTAGCAACAAATCTGGCACACTTCATTGATACAGCAAAACAAAACCTCAGTAAAAGTAGTGAGAAACAGACTGACAAGTATATTCTAAATCTGAAGAGCTTTACAGAAGGTTGATTATCTTTCCAGTCAAATAGTTACTAGACAATTCAGAAAAGCTAAAAATCACAACTTTGGATATAACTTTAGTACTAAATCTCACATGTTCATTTTCTAGAAGTTAAAAAAACAAAACCCCAAAACGAAAGCCACAAGTTATAAGACTAAGGACTGTCAGAAAACTGGCTTCAATACAAAACCACATGGAACTATAAAATCCTTTAAAGGTAAGAAAACCCAACTTGTTTACAGGTAAAGAAGGGCCTCCCATAGGAAAAATCATCCACTCAGGAGTTTGGAAGTTATACATATATCAAGTGGCAACATGAATGGATCCCTCTCTTCCTCCCCCCACTCTCCTTCATAAGTCTGGTATGATTTGAAGTACACATTTCCACTACTTCTATTATAAAAGATTTGGGGTAATGATTTCTGTCTGGAAGAAGGCACCCCCATAGCACTACAAATCATGATGTGGTCTGAGGATACAGGCTCAGGCCTTGCTCAATTTTAAACCTGGCATTACTGTGGGTGATGGGACAGAAATAGTTAACGAAATGGATCCAGGCGTTATTGCCCTGGTTGGGCTTAAGCCTTGGGAACAGTGAAGAAAACAATGACGTGTCAAGATCGGTTAGCAAAACAAAGCAGGCAGTTTGCAAGATAAATCAGGATGTGTAACTCAAAGACAGACCAAACTATGTAAATATCTGTAACCCTTAGTAGCTTTGCTGAAAAAGGATGACAAGGAAGTAAGAGAGTGGAAAGTTACTGCTTCGCACTTAGTGGACTATAAAAGGGATGCAAGACACAATAAAGGTCTTCAGATTTCACCAGAACTGGAGTCTGTCTTTGATACGCCACATATTACCAGCCTCTGAAATGCCCTGGCCACATTATACAAAGCTCTGACCTTAGGTGAACTCCCTCTCCCAGTTCATACCCATAAGAACTGTGTACTAGTGCGCTTCACAACACCTGAGATATCATGCCTCCTGTGAGGAGCATCAAAGTTGGCAGAAACAAGAGTTTCAGGGCTTAAGCCTGGTCACGATTCCCCTCAGAAGCCCAGCATGTTATTTACAAAACCATTTTAGTTTGCACAGAATCTGTTGTCTCAAACAAAAGCTCTCACTCTCCACTTAAGTAAAAATATGTAAAATCTGAAAACTTTATTTTGGGAAGACTTTCCCCTTGACAACCTTCCTCAAAGAGTCCTTTGAAGCTCTGATGTCTCACAGACTCTGTTCTCAGATGCTCAAGAAAAGCTTTTCATGCACTAGATTGAATAGCATGAATAAAGAGATTTGACATCTTGCAGATGGCCAGATTTCCATATAAATTCTCCCTATAAATCCATGCATGGAAAAAAAGGATTCAAAAGCAATTAATGACTTAAAACCTACAAAAAAAACCAGACAACTTACATAGAGCAAAGAAAATCAGGAGGATAGCAGAAGCTCTGAAGAGACTGAAGCAGCTTCCTGAACCACAGAGCAAAGTCACTATCAAGCAGACTGAGGCTAACAAAGTTGCTGGCCTTTTCCTTGGGTAGACAGATGACAGTACCGTCAAACCCTCTCAAGACTCCATGAGAATTTTCCCCCAAGTCTTAAACAAATATTTAAAAGCAAGGAAGTTTCCAACTGAAGCTACAAGGGAATGGAGCCAATTATATGATGTACAAGCTGTCAAACAAGAACTGATGCTACACAAACTCTGTAGCTATTACCATATGTGCATCTGCAAGGTTCAGGCACCATCTACGTTAAGTTCAGGATGTTTGCCAATTGGTTGGCATCCACTTTTTTCAACAAGTTAACCATGCTGCAGTAAGACACAAGGGAAGTGAAGATGTATGTTATGGTCAAAGAGCAGAGAAGAAGAGATGGAAAAAGGGTCAAGAAACATGGTTTTATTTGTTTGCACATGGGAGATTCACTTTGATTTCTCATTCATGCTGCCATAAGATACCATTGCATAGTAATGAGACAGCACCCCATTTACATGAAACCATATAGTAGCATTTAATCTAGTTATAAACCCAAAAAATGTACTATGAAGCTACTAAAAGGGCAGAAATTTTACACCCCTACTTTTCTGCTCAATCTTTTTGCTTGTTTTCCTTGGAGGCAGACTTTAAAAGCAGCAGCTTTACAGGAGATTAGCACATTTCTTTACATTTCTTAGTATATTGGCACTTGTAAGTCTGAGATGCTACATTCTTTCCTCCTTCAGCTGTCAGATTAACTAAAAAGGATGTAGGTTATTAAACCGAAGTTGAACATTAACTATTCCATGGTATGAAGTTAGCACCCCTGAGGCTTCTTCCAAATATGTCAGATTTGCACCATAAGGAATTAAACATCAAAGCAGAGGACAGACATTATACATAGGACAGTGCTGGCAAAATGAAGTGCCCCTGCAAAAGGAGGAAACTCTTCTCAAATTGTAGTTCTTCTTACACTGGGCATAACATATTGAAAGAGCAAATTATTTTTAACTCATTTGTTTACATAAACCAGTTGTCAATCTGTTCTTCAAAGTATCTGGCCAAAACACAAACCAACTTACATTAAACCAGATAAATGGTAAATGGATAGTGGGTGGAGAGCCATGAAAAGACTCTGAATACGATGCAAGAGAAGCACAGCTAGAATCTAGGATATCAACGCTTTACGTGCATGGACTTTGGACTCTCCAAAGGAAGCCTTACTTCACAGCATAATCCCACCAAAAGCGGAAAATTTGTTTCCAAGTTTCACGCTCCCCCCAGGCAGAATCAAACTGAACCTCCCAGAATCTTTGAAAAGAAAACACAGTCACAAGGAGTTAAATAACACAACTAAATCAGAATGAACCACAAGCCTACATACTCTTGTATGGCAATATTTTTTTAAAAAGCAAGTCTCGATTCTCTATATAGTAGACATATGTCAAAACAACTCTTCTGATTTCCTTCAGACTGTGATTTCAGTACATCCGTTGTTAGAAGACATTACGTCAATTATTTCAGGATGCTGAAAATACTCAGTGGTTCCTAAAACTGCTACTACAGTATGTTATTACATGAGATGTTTTTTTCTTGCTGCTTTTTCCTTTTCTCTAGTATCTGAAAAAAAAAGGTAAAGGGTAGTTAAATGAATTCTCATTTTATTTTCCCAGACAGTTGTTTTTAGAACTTTTCAATACTCCAAAATGCTTTGCTTTTTCCCAATTCATCACACATGGTAAGGTTCACCTGACTGTATTTCAACAATCATTCATATTCTGTAAGCCTGAAAGTACACAACTGTCCACAAAACTATTCTTCAGGATGCACAGAAGATGCACAGAAGAAAGGGAGTGTTTTTCCTGCATATCTGCTAGTGTTTTCTATTCCTCCCAAGAAAATAGTGTAATCAGTAAGATAATCTGTAGTGTGATCCTACATACAGTACGATTTTTAGAAAAGCACTGCAAAATCATTACAAACTAGTTAGCATTACTATTTAAAAAGAAAAATCAGAAATCTCTATGTTAGCTCTGGTCAGTTTCTTTAAAAGTGCCATCTTTAGGCATGACAGTTCCAAAATAGTTTCTGAAAGTAACACCAGCCTAAAAGTAAAACCTGCTTCCACCCGCAGAGGGTACAACAATATACCCACAAAATGCTCTGCTTAGCTGAATTAACTAAAACCCGGCGTGAAAAATCAGCATTTAGAAGAAGTATTCAGATCACAACCCAGCTGTTACAACAGTACTTTATATGCTTCCCAGCTGACCAAAGGATGCTAAGCTTTTCAACTGTTGAAGGCAGGCCTAGTGTTTTAAGAGAGAAACATTTTTTGCAACTGACAGGACAGGTACTATTATACTAGAGACCAAATTCATCTCTGTTTTAATAGAAGTAATTTCACACAACCTAATTTCTTTCTAAGACATTTCTGGGTCCAGTAAACCCATTCAATTCCCTCTGTATCTGCACAACCCCAATGTTGACATGGACAGAAACTTGTACAATACATGAACAATACATAGTCTCAGTTCAGAAGTTTATGCCACTTCAAAAATTTAAGATGGTGTACCATCAGACGAAAAATAAATAAGAGTCTTAAAAACTAGCGTTTATTCCCACTCAAAATATTTCTATTTTTAAAGATGTATCTAAATAGTATAGAATTAAATGCCAGTGATTTAGATGTGTCACAAAGCTAGGACTCCTACGTAAGAATAAACATCTAGGGTTGCCATGGGACATACAAAAAAGTACCCCCAAAACTGAACAGTACGGCACAACTAAGTTTCCTGAGAAAATACCTCAGGAGACACGACTGTTTACCCTTTTGTGCCTCACTGCACTGACCAGTCTTGAAAATAACTAAATTTTTACTGTTTCTTCCAGGGTAATTTTTCCCACATTGACAGAAAAACAAGTTTTTCTACCTCACTAATTTATGTGATTTAAACAAGCTACTTGATCTTAGAAACATCACTTTGATACTCAGAAAGAAACCCTTTACTAAGGTTTTTAAGCACACAATAAACAACACATAAGCACAAGCAAAGAAAAAAACAACAAAAAAGTGTCATTCAAAATAAGGAACATCTTGAAAATTAGCACAATCTAATAGTGCAAGGATAAAAACAACAATTATTATGCAGGTAACAAGGAACAGCTCAGCACTGGCATGAACATGCTGGTTTTGGAGATTCTGATGCGACTTCTAAAAAACAATGCCATTAAGCTCTTACTGGAGAAGACAGAAAAAAGCATTCACTGTATTAAATCTAATTTTAATGCTGGGAGAATTCGAAGCAAAACTGACTACCTAGACAATCTACCCACACGTTTCTCAAATGTTCTAACGACAGCCACAATTTAGGAGCTTACATAATTAATCTCAGCCTTGCACAGAACATCTGTCACAGGAACAATAAAAGCCAGCATTCACCAATGCTCAGTCTACCCAAGCACCTCTAATTTCATACCATCTTTCACTGCTTTGTGGCTGAAGTGCTGTTTATACTCCCCAAGAATCAGGTGGCAATTGGCTTTGCTAGCATATACTGTTATTTTATTTGGGATGTGTTTTTCCTGAGTTATTTAGGAAGACAAAAATGTACTAACAGCCGTGTGGCCAGAGATCTTCTGGAACTCGAGGTTGTACTTATTACTAAAAGGCATGAACAGAAAATAAAACCTGAAGAAAAAATACAGTCAAGTAGTAGTCAACATACTGAGCTGAGTACCCTGGCCCTTTGCTGTTCATCATCTTGTAGAGTATCAAGGTATATCCACTGAAACAATTATGCTGTTAATGGCTGTAGAATAGGGAATGTTGTTCCATTACTGCCTTACCTTCTTTGGGTTCTTGGCTAGAATGGATAATTTAAGCTATTTTTTTCTCCCTCAGGCTGCTCAATGTTATTGTATGCTTTGCCAAACCATTAAGACAGAATCACAATAAGGAAAATTGGAAGACTGGCTTCACCTGCTCAATCTGGCTGGCAAAATCTTCTTCTCATTCCAAGAAGCAGTGAGTGTGACAGTTAAGACAGTGGGCAATATAACATTATGAATGGGGATTAAAATTAAAAGTAACTAGTCTCAAATCTTCTGGCCATATATAAGACAGCTGCACCCAAGAAAACTTTATAATTAATTTTTTTAACTTTCTGTTTTGTAATACAAGAAAATATACAGGCAATCGTGGTGTCTGGCCACATTATTAAGCTAAATGGTTTACCATTCAGGCGGCACCATGCTTCCATCAACTTCCCAAAATGTATTTTTGCCATTCATTTCATCAGTATAGATGACCCATCTGTGGCGACCTTAAATAAACAAACAGGAATATTTTATCAGCTTGAAAAACCAAACTGTTTTCATATAAAGAAGAGAACAAGGAAAAGTATTTTCACAAAAAGTATCTACCATTATGGGCACTTATTTTGAAGCCTCTACAGCTTTTATTTTTCTAAGTCTTCCATATATCCACTGTTACTGTATTTTGATATGGCTGTATTTAATGCCCTCATGAGGAAACAAGTATTAGCTATTTTATAAGTAATGGGAAATAGGAACTTAGAAAATTTTCAGGCAGAGAAACAGGTTTTTGGGAGGAGTCTTTTCCAAAAGGACATTGCCATTAGTAGCTGAAGATTAAACTAAGTTTCAGCCATATAAAACTACCAAGCAATGTTTACCAGCAGCTGCTTTCCCCAGGTACCCTACAAGTTAACGTACAGCAGGCAGAGCTTGGCCTACCAAGCGTGTCAATTGCTTACACATCACCTTCCACCTTTGTTGTTTTAGGTGCTACGTTTTTAAGTACTCTACAAATGTTATTGAAAATCGAATTACTTAAAGTAACAGGAAGTTTAAACTAATCTGTGTCTCTTTGCCATGAAATGCTCACACAAGTAAGCATAGCCGCAAGGCAGTTTTAAAGGCATTTCTCTCTCTTCACACACCTTTTAAGCTACCAGCTTTTAGGTCAGGGACCAAATTCAGCCCTCAATTACATTATTGTATAGGCATACCTATATGGAAAGCATCTGACTGGCTTACATTTGTCCTATATTTCAGATTGACTATGTAGTCAAAGGAACTAAGAGAAGCAACAGAGAGACAGAAGATGTCAAAGCATTTCTTGCCCCCTCTTTAAGACTCACACAAGTCAAGTGTGAGGAAGTCAGGCAGACAGCATGTTTTATTTCATTAACAGAAACTACACAAGCTATACAAAGGTGGACAGTCAGTCAGGAGGTATTCACACTAGCACACATACCAAAGAAGTTTCTTTTGTCTTCATAGTATCTGTTTCCGTATTTGTCAGTTCCTACCAGTGTACCAGTCTTCAAATCATTGACCCTGTGAATTCCCAAAACACTTTCAATTGACATCATGTTAGTATTAGGTTGTGATAGAGGTTTCTTAGGGGTTGGTAGAAATCTGTAATGAAAACTCTTAAACATATATATATATATATATATATATAAAGGTACTCAAAAAAACTATGCAAGCTTATGGATGGCAAAACATAATCACCAACTCTGCAACTAATGCCAGCATGACTTTACTGTGCACTCCACTGACAGGATAATAAAAGTTATACAAAAAGGCCTTTGGGGGTTATTATTTATTTAAAAGCTCTTCATAGTGGAAGACCAAGCTACTCTGCAATATACACAATGTAACACCCACAAAACCTTAAATGCTGTGGAAGGGAGTCCCAGAGACACGTTAAATACATTTGGTTGAAGATGTTACCATCCTTCTCAACTACTTGTTACAAGCATTTCAGCTTGAATTGCCGTGGAAAAGTGGTCAGCACTAAGGCACATTGAGAGATCTCACATGTCCATGTGGCATTAACCGCCAGGAGAGAGAGGAACAGTAGTATTTTAAGTCATCGTGGCTGCTTGCCAAGGAAATGCACACTAAACCCTAAATTACAACTGTTACTTTCTAGCTTTTGTACAACTATGAAAGACGTAAGCATTTAGAGAAAAGCAGAGAAATTCAGACTAAAACCCTTGTAGAGAAAGTCTCCTGACTTGGGTAGATCATTTCTCCAAGTAATTACTTCTAAAACACATCAGTTTTTGCAAGATTCACCTTGATCACTCTTCCTGTAAGCACCAAGTCTATTCCTTGAACTGGGATGAAAGATTCAATGGCCTGAAAGATGAAAGGGGGGCAGTGACTATGTTTGTGGTCGGTACCGTTATGAGGATCAGGTGTGATTTTCCACCTAGCATTACTCTCTTCTAACTTCAGTCTTCTCAACGGAAAAAAAGAGAGCACTGCCTCCAGTCTTGTCTGTTCTCTCTTCCTTCATGGTAGAAAGGTGTTTGCACAACCTGTGATCTTTGACTCACATAAGCTCCCTGACAAGACATTCCTTAAGATGTGCTTAGGAAGAGGCACTCTAGTGAAACCTAATACTCAAACTCTTCTACACTTTTATTTTCTCAGCTCCATTTCTTCTTGAGAACTGCCAGTGTAATAGCTACTGCCTGAAAAGGGAAACAAAGTGGAGAAAACAACTTAGGGAGGACAACAGAAAACAATAATAGTAAAACAGTAGCCAGGGAAATTGTATATTGTCTTAACTGATACTGCTTAACAGCTTGAAAAAACATTGTGCAAGAGGAAGGTCTCCCTGAGCTGCTTTCTACCGTGGAGACAGAAAAGTCAGAAGCTGTTTGTCATCACAGGCAGCAGGAATACAAAGTTGAGATGTCCCAAAAGACAAGCTGACTTCAGAAATACTGTACCACAAACAAATGAAAAAAAAATGATTTAAAATGTATAATAACTGTAAAGGGACTAATACACTGACAGGAAGAAAACAACATGCTCAGCTGAAAGAAGAAATAGAATTGATCCAAGGTTTCTAGTGAAGTTCCACAAAGAATGTTGATGTTAGTAGCCTTACTTAACACTTTACAAGGTTCCTGGCCAAAACAAAACCAAATCAGAAACCCCATCCCCCAGAAAGCACAGGAGTCTGACAGATTATGATACTACCAGACAGAGAAGGTTACACTGTTGTATAGGAGGTACGGTACTGTCTTCAGGGCTGGACTGGTATCACCAGCATGGAACTCAATGGTACGATGGTCACAGCACTGGTATGAAGGTGATGCACCTGGAGACTATTAAGATCTGCAGCACTATGTGCATAATGCAAGGAGAACATCTGGATATCACAAGGGAATAACAAGCTGTCAATGGGGTGACACTGAGTGGAAAAAAAAACAAAGCTGACCCTAGGCTGTACCAGGTGAACTGAGCTGTCCCCAGTGAACAAAACTAGTATTAAAGCCACTGCATGAAAATACTGAGTAAGGCCTGATCAGCAACTGTGTAAAATGTTATGTTTAACTGTTCAAAACTGATCAATTTAATCTGCAAGGAAAGAGGGTTATTATGACGACTGGAATAAAAGGCATCAGGAGGGCTCAGAAATCTTGCCTTGTCTATTCTAGTGTAAGACAGACCTTGATATATAGCAGAGAACCTCACCTTGCATATCCTCCCTATCCTGTACTCTTTCTTGACTTCCCAGTGATTAAAACCAGGCTATTTTGGCTATGTGGTCAGGCCTACAACATTCACTGGATCCTGAAGAAATGTTTGATTACTTTTCCAAGGCCAGCTACAAAGATAACAGATTACTGACACTGCCAAATTTGGACCATGTAGCATTCAGACTTAGTAAATGCGTAGCTCCTCCTGTTTGGGAGGAGCTTCAAGAACAGCTATCACACTTCAAAACACAATTCAAAATACTATCCACAAGGTAGAGATGTGAGCAGGGAATAAAAATAGGATAAAGTTTAACGTGGAGGAGTGTGAAGTTCTGTGCTTGGGGGGCAAAGTACACAGAGACGGCTGGAAATAAAGGCTACAACTAATTCTGCAAGAAGATTCCACTGGAGCTAGAGGGCATCCAAAGCTGAGCACAGGTCAGTGGTGACAATCTGTTGCCAAAGAGGCAGATGTACAGTTTGAAGTGTTAAAGAGTTAAAGCTCATGAAGCAGGTGAGTTAATTCCTTGTTTTACACAGCAAGATTTCAGCAGCAGCACATGCACAGAAACACAGAAGGTGGCTGCAGCAGCGCTGAGCGTCAGCACGGTGAACACGACTGTGGCAACAAGGCTAAGAAGAGCTTAGGCTGGACTGCTGGAGGCTGAGAGACGAAACCTGCCAGGGCAGTACTGACAGCGCAGCATCGAGGAACCCACCAAGCTGCCTAAAGATGAGAGGACAACGGCCGGGGCCTGGCTGGAGAACGCTCTGACCGCAGTATCCAAGGCCGACAACTGCTGAGGGCTGCGAACCGCGCCGCACCGCCCCAGCGCACCGCCCCAGCACACCGCCGCTCGGACCGCAAGGTGCGCCGCGGCCTCCGCCTGCGGCCTGCCCAGCGCCGCGCACCGACCGGAGCAAGCAAAGCCCGCCGCCCGCCACGGCGCCGCGGTGACGGCCCCTCACCCCCGCCACTTCGTGAGGGGCAGGGCGCTCGCCGCCCGCCCATGCACCCGTCAAGGTGACCCCGCAGTGCGGCGACGTGCGGCCCCCCGCCGCCTGTGCCGGACGCTGGGCGCCCCGTTACCTCAGCAGCTGCCATATGGCACCGCGGACGCCCCCGTGGCCGCCGAGGTGCTTCATCGCCCTCTTCATCAGCTGCACGTACTCCGCCATCTTGGAGCGGTGCCGCCCGCTCCCGGCGCCCCAGCCGTTCCGGCCTGGGGCTGCCCCGCCTCCCGCCGGGACAGCACCAACTCCTCCTTCGGGCGCCGGAGCGCGGAGCGCACGGTGGAGGAGCTGTGTCGCCGTCCCTCATTTGTTTGGTGGTTGCTGACGCTCCCTGGTGAGGCTGCGGCGGTTGGACGCAGCCTCTGAGGCTGTCGGAGTCTGCGTCTGGCTTGCAGCAGGCCCGCCGTGGCTCTCCCTGGCCTGCCCTGAGACCGCGCGAGGAGGGAGATACACTGTCCTCCAGGCAGCTCGGTGCTGTCCCGCCGTGCTGCCGAGCGCATTACTCCTCATCCTGCCTCAGCCCCGCATCCTGCCTCAGCCCTGCAAGCAGCTCTTCAGCCATCCCCTGCTGCTCTGATCCACTCCAATGAGGAAGATGGCACCACCGTCCTTATTAGCTGTCCTGCAAGCGGTTGTAGGCTGCCATTAGATTTCCCTCTCCACCTCTTCTCCAGGCTGTAGGTTCAGAACTCCCTCAAAACCCATCCTCACAAATAACATGTGTCCTTGGCTGCTGACCGTTACAAAAACCTTCAGCTGTAGTTGGATCTCACCGCCCTGCTTGAGCAGCACCCTGGTATCCCAGGTACTGCCTCCCCAGGCACAGGCATGACAGTTCCCCAGGGCGGGCAGACCACACTTTTCCCAGTACATCTATCATGTGTATTTGTGAAAACCAAGAAACAA
This sequence comes from Pezoporus wallicus, assembly GCF_028554395.1. NCBI lineage: Eukaryota > Metazoa > Chordata > Aves > Psittaciformes > Psittacidae > Pezoporus > Pezoporus wallicus. The sequence goes on from NW_026635478.1 coordinate 1,023,080, forward strand.
CCAGCAGCAAGATCGTTTTTCTGGCCTTTGCTAAGGCTGCCGAAGGGTATTTTTTGATGAAGATGCTGAGATTTGTACCTCCAATCTGCATAGTCTAAATCCATAGAAAAGCGTACTGGCAGCTGCTCATGTGAAAATCAAGAGACAAATTCAGGATATGGACTCCCTCACCTTTTGTTTTGTTTTGAATAAAAATGTCTACTGTCTATCCTTTTTTTCACACAGGTCACAACACAAGTTCTGAAAGTGGCAGTGAGGAGTCCAAGATTGCCTAGACCAAAAAACAGGAGGTAGGGGAGGTGACATCTCACCCCATGCAAACTGTGGGTGACGGTCCCTGGCTTTTCGTAACTCTGGGAGGCTATTTAGGAATATGTATCTCTTACCCACCTTTCCATCTACATCTTGTCCCACTGCCTTCTGGTTCTGCAGCAGCAGGAAGAAATATTTTTGATTGCCTTGCTGGGGACATTGGGAGTACTTTACCGCTGTTACTGCAAGGCTAGGCTGGCAGGGTGCGGAAACTACTTCACTGACCTTCACAAGGGCTAAAAATAGATCCACGTTACCTTGTCAGAGCAGGCAGGACTCGGAAGAACACTTGGTGAACACAGCTTCAGTGCTGTAGCCAGCACTGGCTGCTCAGTGGAGCCCAGCTGTCTGAAGAGGCCAAGCAGCTGGGCGCCGATACTATGGGAAACTGGGGATTTGGGAAGGGACAAAGCAGGAGCTGAAGTGAAATATTAAGTAGGTGGTGCTAAAACTGAAAGGAAAATGAGACTGTGAAAAAGGTCTGCCAGCCAAGGTCACAGTGTGGAAATATAATACCCATGTTAATGTAAAGTCCGGTGTCTTAAGTTTCCCGTTCAACACTTTTTAAACACAAGCAGTTTTGTGTTCAGACAGAAAACACAAGCCCTGCTAATTTGGTGTGCTGTGCTGTAACCACGGCATCTGTTTTGTGGCAAGTCTCAGGCTTCAGTACACTTGTGGCAGGTTATTTATGTTTTCTCCATTAAAACTCTTAGAAAATTTACTAAATATATTAAAATACACTCAGGTAATTGTACATTAGCAAGCAGAAAGCCAGGAATATTTGCAGTCAGAATTCCCTTGTTCTGTTGTCCATAACTTTATATATAGAAACCATTATTTTGATATAAATTATTGACAATGGAGTGTAAAATATGACAGAATTAAGTCAATTAAGTCAGCCAGCTTTTGAAGCATTGGATAGGTTCAGCTCTTGAACCTGTTTCTAAGACTGTTGTTTCTGTAACTGGGGTAATTTTCATTGACTGAGAGTACAATTCCATGAACATTTTCTCTGCTGGCCATTAAATAATATTTTTTTTTTTCTTCCCAAGAGTGAAAATGATCTGGATCACTTCATTGATACTCATAGCACCATGGTTCTTAGACTGAGACTACTGTGGAGAATGGGGCATTATGACACAAAGCTGGAAGAAGGGAACTTCTTAATGTGACAGTGAACCTACAGAAGGTTTTGTTGAAATTCATTCTTAGTAGCAGGAACATTTTACAGCATCTTCAAATTATAGTTTGATATTTCTTTGTACTATTTTTCTCTATTAATTGGGTCAAATGAGATTTCCACTGAGAATTTCATTAGCTCATAACTGCTCAAGTCCCATCACATCTACTTAAACTGCTTTTGTTAATGTGTTTGGTCACTGAGGGTGAACAAAGAATCATACTATTGCGCTCAAAATTCTCCCTGAATTTGGTGCAGATGTCATAGTCGAATACAGGGGAGTACAAATGCAAGTATAGCATCTTCCTGAGAATTTACTGGGACATCTTTGGGAGACAGCATTGAAATACTGTCTCATCACTCAAGTAACTTGAGTTTTATAACTCATGTACCTGCAAGAGATCTTTAATTGCTGGTTTTGAAAATTTAAGACTCTTCAAGGCCTAAAAAACCCTCTCAAGTCTGAACACAAGTAAGTTGCTTCTTTTCTAATACAGATTCAGAGTGCAACAAGCAAGAATGTACTTTTCAAATCCATTTCCTCAATGACTCAAAGGATGACATGCGAAAGAAAAGCTGTGGATGCTCCCTCCCTGGAAGTGTTCAAGGCCAGGTTGGACAAGCCCTTGGGCAACATGGTCTAGTGGAAGGCGTCCCTGCCCATGGCAGGGGGCTTGGAATGGGATGATTTTAAGGTCTCTTCCAACCCAAACTGTTCTATGATTCTAAGTACTGAGAAAGGTGAGCTTTTAGAACACAGGCAGGAGAAAGCCTGCCTTACTTACTTACTCCAGGAACTTAGTGAACTTACTCCAGAAGAAAACCTGAAGTAAGCTTTTATGGGGAAGAGATTCTTCATGCTTATTTCCAGCTGTCACCATTAGGTAACTCATTATATCGTCCAAACTTCATCTTTTACCAGTGCACCTTAGATTTTCTCCGCAGTGTGTCAGTGCGTTATTAATTTACTTAATGATAAAAACATTTCAGATTTAAACATGGAAAGAATGGTAGCTCATTTCTCATTTGGGATGCTGTTCTGGATTATCTGCACATTCATGCAAACACCACATTCATTTACAACAGAAGACAAAGACCAAAAAAATTACACTTTTCAATCAATTCTGGAATAGACCAAAACTCATGATAATTTCACAATTTTAAACATAATAAATTCATTATTTATCCAGCAATAGTTAAAAATGAGATAAAGCTGTATTTCTTTCAAAAGGAAAAAAACTGTGTTCCATCATACCCTAACTTCCAACCTAAAACTGCTCCATAATGAATCAAATAATCATACCCAAATATATATTATTGCATGATATAACATGAAGATATTTGATCAGGGTTCATTACAATACATATTTCTATGGAGTGTTTTCAAAAGAAAAAAACAGTAAATTAAATTTTACAATTATTACGTTTTCAAATTCATAGGGCAGAAAGTAGTAAGCATGGAAACAGAAAGTTAATAGCAGCAAAGAGGAGCAAACAGCAAGATATTGCTAGCTATCACAAATCCCAGAGACTGAATACAAGTGACAATACTACACTGTGTAATAAAAGTGTAAAAGATCCACAAACTCTTTGTAATCGTATATACACTGGTTTAGGTGTGTCATTCAATCCATATAAAACATTAAGTAATAGGTTATTGCCACTGTTTTCTAGAATAGAAACTTACAGTTTATTTTAAAAAATACAGCCAAAATAGAATTTACCAATTTAGGCAGCTTTCAAGACATCCACAGTGATTTTGCTTTAATACAACAGCAAGACAATTACAGTGACGTTGTGGTGCTTACACTGAAGTGGCCGTACTAGCAAACTGCCACCGCTGAACAAACCAGACTGGTTTCAAAATGAACAGACTGACTTTCACCCACACTGGAGAACACACAAAGACAGTAACTGCATGGACAGGTAAGGTTGTAACTGCAGAAAGTATTGCAATAAGTGTACTTCTGAAAAGTTTAAAATATAACATTATTTGTACCAGGAACTTAACTGGTATGAAACAAGCAACCTAAACCCAAGGGTTTATGTACAACATACACTTCCATGAAGAATGTTTGAACCAGTAAGCTTATTATGTGTGTAGCATCACTCCCATCTTTACAAGACAGGATTCTGAAAAGTATAAAATTGTTATGCCTTTCATGTAATTTATATGTAATATGATTTTTCCTGCTCTGAACATTGACAGATTTAAAGTTGTTGAAACTAAACTTGTCCTTCTGTTGTCAGAGAGACTTTTTATTTTTTGGCTAGTGAATGTGACAGCTTGGTAAATCCTGATGGGTTTGAAAACTGTCAGACTGCTGAAGATCAAAAAATTGAAAAATAAATCAAAGACGAAAAGGTCACAATAATGAGATATTTTAATATCCATGATGAAGTGAACTTTAATATTCACATTTTTGTTAGCTGATTAAAAACGTTACTCAGCAACAGGAAGGAAACCAGCAATATTAGCCAGCCTTTCATCTAGGAGCAAAGAACATTAATTCACAAGGCTAGAAATGACAATAAATCATAGGTATTGGAAACACTGAAGGTCTGAGATGAAGATAACAATATGCTCCATTTAACTGAGCAGCAGTTATCTTAAAAAAGCAAAACAAACAAAACCAGAACTTGTGTTTCGCCTTCCTATGAGCTGTTGCGTTATTCTCAATGACCACAGTGCTTAACATCCAGAAATAAGGAAGAAACATGTTCATCCCTGTATTAATTTACCTGTTTTAAAGCTCCCATTCCTGAGAAAACCCAGTTATGCCTCATTCCTTATCAAAAGCATGAACTTATAGCTTAAGAATGATTAATGATTTTTAAATGATTAATGAAAAATCTTCATAAGCAAAGTAACACTGAAGCAACAACCTGCAGTATGGTATCCAGCTTCTAGCTCGTCATGAAGACGAGAAAGATTACTTGTCAGGCAGCATAGAGCAGCTGCACCTTACCTTTAAATCAATACCTAACTTAGGATGAAAATTTATTGTTATGAAAAAATGTAAGAAAACTTTTTGGATAAAAGGTTACTTACCAGTAGCCAGAGCTCTTTGCAATGTGCTGTGTGCACAGCTGCTTTGTGGAGGTCCAAATGTCAGAGGTATCCAGAATCATAAAATGTTTTTTGCCCAACAAACACCTGAATTTAAACAACCTGATGGGAAATAGGACCAAGGTTCTTGTGCTTTTGAGTTAACACATCCTAGGAAAGTAGTCACGACCCAGCAGTCAGTGGTAATGGCAGGGCACATGTTATTGAAGTAGGCTAACTCGTATGCAAACAGACTAGGGCACAAAGAGGAAGCAAGAATAGAAATCCAGAGAAAATAAGGTTCTGAGGTCATCTTATCCAAAACAGCACTCTGACAAAAAAAGAAAATTAAAAAAAAAAGGCAAAACCTCAGCATACCACCCATGGAAAGCAGCTAAATACCCATCAGGGATTAAAAGGATATGCAGAGATGTGGTTAGGAAGGCCAGGGCTCAGCTAGAGCTGAAATTGGCCAAAGATGTCAAGAACAAGAAAAAAGGGTTCTTCAGATATATATGAGCAGTAAGCAGAAGCACATGGAAGATGCAGACCTGTTGCCTAACAGGGCAGGGAAAATACTCAGTGGTCATGCTGACAAGGCAGAGGTTCTCAGCATCTTCTTTGCCTGTCTTTACCAGTAGAGCTGGACCACAGAGCACAGGATCAAATAGCTATGACAATGTGTTGACCCACCAGCAGTAGAGGAAGGACTGGTCTGCAGCGTCCTGCAAGGGCTCAACTCAAAAAAATCCATAGACCCAGAAGAAATCCACTCTAAGATATTAAGTGTCTGACACTTGTGCAAGGCAACTGTCTATAATCTTTGGAAAATCTTGGAGATCTGGATATAAGAAAGAATTTGCTTATGCTGAGAACAATCAGTAATGGCAACAACTTCCCCAGGGATGCAGTGGAGTCCCCACCAGTGGAAGCTTCCAAGATGTGACTGGACAGAGTGCTAGATAATCTCATCTAGGCTCCCCTTCCCATGGAAGGTTGCACTGGATGATCTTTTCAGGTCCCTTCCAACCTGGACTGTTCTATGATAAAAAGGAATGAGCCAAAGGATTCAGTCACTGAGGACTAGTATATGCAGAAAGACTCGTATTTTTTGTTTGTCTCTGAAACGGGACAGTCCCATGCAAGAGGCTGTGTGAGCCGAATCTTTTGACCAGCTGTAAACCAAGAACTGTGTATGACACCTGAGGCTCAAACGATGGAGTAAAAGATTTCTGTAAGGATGGGAGAGAGATTTGCACAATGTACTGCGTTTAGAAGGGAAACAAGACATCATTTCTGTCTTACTATTATCTGGGTTACATGAGTGTGGAGAATACTGGAGTAAAACTCTTCCAAGATTATTAGAATGCCTGGGAAACCACTTTCCAAAATACTCAGGAATAATGTGCCGTCAGCTTCCTTAAAAAGTTTAACACAGAGGACTGTAAATCTCCCATGCCTGTTAGTGCTAGAAGCAGGTCAAAGACAGCAAAGGGCTAGCAAGTAGGGTCAGAATTTCCAAGAAGAGATGAAGAGTTATACACCTGCCATCTGCAACTTGGTCCTACTGATGGCAAGCTGGGCCTCTAACCCTTGGGGAGAGAACAAGCACAGTGTATCGGCAGCAACTCTTTTGTACATCCATAAACCCTGCTGATGAGATGCATACCTCCCAAGACCAAACAGTCCTCACATTGCTCTCCAAGGAGACCCAGATGAAGAGCTTGAATCCTGCATCCTTTGAAAGGTAGAATGTGGGAAGAGCTCAGCAGACATGGCCAGCTCCGACACTGAAGGCAGGTCAGTACTCCAGCAAGTCAGTAAATGCCAGGGCAGAGCAGGGCGGATGCTGCCATCCCATCAGGGGTCCTCCGCAGTGAGTGCTTTGTCTGTGGTGTTGGCTGTGACCAATCCTGTAGTAAAGCCTCAAATTACATAGCTTGGGTGGAAGAAGATCCAAACAGCTCAGGTAGTGGAATTGAAAAGAACACAGAAACTCAGTGTCAGAGGCAGTTCTCCAATTCTTTTTGGCTGGCTGAGGTCCTCAGGTGCTGAGAAAAACTACAGTAGCCTCATCTAGTAGTCTCCTGGTGTTAGGGTGGCCTTGGACCTGCTGGTGCAGAGTGGGCAAAGGCCCCCATTTAAGATGATCTTTTAGCTGAGCAATTCCTGGTGCCATCATATGTGTGTTGCTGAGGCTCTTCCTCACCCAGTGTTGCTGGAGAAAGAGAAGATTCGTGATAAACAGAACTCAGCCTCGATCCAAGATTTATATAATCCTGAATTCTAGCATCAGAGGTAGACCACTACTTCTACTACGATAATTTTAATTTCAAGCAATAACTATTAAATGTGCTAGGGATGTATAAAGGCCCACTGAAAAATGAAGCAAGAAGTAACTGTATGTCAGTGTGGCACATGCCTCAGGATAGAAAACAAAAAACATCCTTAGATGTAGCTATGAAGTATGTATGATTCAGGCAACATATATGAAGGATCAAGACCCATTTCTATAAGGAGAGGAAAAGCAGCTGAGACCATGCTCACATAGGGAGGGGCACTGAATTTGACACACTCAAACTTAATAAGCATATAAGATTGGCTGGAAAAGAGAACTGCATAGCCAAAGGCTAACAATATTAAAAAAAATGAAGACGTGAACACAAGAGGCATCTAGAGTGTCTCCACTGTTGTGCACCGAGTACGACAGAGGAAGTGGTAGTGTGAAAAAGCTTTAACTTCTAAGACTAGAAAAAGTGGGATGATGCTGTCTTTGAATACCTGCAGTATACACTTCTCTATTAGTTTTCCATAGTATAAAACAGCTGATGTCTACCAAGAGGTAGTACTACAACACAGTATTCTACTGCACCCACAGAACAGTCAGTATTGGTCAACTGCAGCAACCTCTCATCAAAGTATTTTAAAAATGTGAACTTTCTCTACTTTCCAGCGTTCTCTACTGCCCAGTGTTTCATTCAACAAGAAACAAATCTCTCTTTAAAACAAATGGGAAACTAAGTTTGGTTATAACAGTCTTGTTGCCATGGAAACCCTGACCTCTTCAGGATGTTTGATCATGTATTTTCCATTTGACCAATAAGAAAGAACTAGTAGCAAAACAATGAAAACACAACTCAGAGAGAAAAGTTAATTTATTTCTCTAAACCATCAAACTAAGTTGAGATACCTTAGTTCAGTCATAGCTTCTTCAGTTTCTTCACAAGCTTGGACTTCATAAACAAATATTCCAAGTTATCTATCTATAAAAATAGGATGGACAATTCTTGACTTTCTTCAGATACCAAGTAAATTTACAAGTCCTTGAAGATCAGATGAAAAATAGGAAGTGATCCTATATTCCTTAATACAGTCCATCACGTTTCCCAAGTGTACTGGAAAGGAGGAATATTAGCCTTCTTTGAAAAGGTGCATGGGAAGGCTTATTGCCATCTCTTGGAGACAGGGTATGCATTTACATCACCATGACTGCCATGGTATGGAATACTTGACTAGTACTTTTATATGGTATGACTGATTATCTGGGAGTTGTAGTCCGTTGTCTCCATTCGCAGAATATATGGGATGATGCTGTCAATCTGAACGTTGCCAATTAGTCCTGCAAAGAACAGCTCTTCAGTGATGGCAGCACTCATCAGCCTCAGAGCAGGCAATCTGAGAAGAAGTCTAGACAGTCTAGAAAGTAAGTTGGGTAAAAAGCGTTAGTTTTGGTCACAGATTTTGGTGTTATTCATGATCATGTTATCAGTAAGGGGAAAAAATAACAAGTGACAATACTGGCCAAAATTTGCTGTATCTAGTTCATGAAAGGCTTAAATATTTAAATCAGGAGAGTATAAAATTTATGTTCAAGCATGTCTTTAAACAGCACAAAAAACATGATTATGCATGTCAATTACAGGGACAGTACCAGGTTTGGACTTAGACTAAATGAGGAAATAGTCCAAGTAGGTGCAATTCAAACATTAAAAATATTTATTTCCAATATTTCATTTTGGAAATGAATAATGAATTAGTAGATAAATAATACTCATAATATGTATGAGTACCTGCATAATAGTTCAAGTGCTCTAAAGATCATTTCTTACCTTTATGGAAGCAAGAAGAAAATGTACATATTTATTACAAGAAATAATCACCAGTGCTCTGAAAAAAGAATCAATCAAGTAAGTTTACAGACCTGTAAGTATCATCTGGATATGCTTTTGTTACGTAGTCTTGGAACTCCATGTAAGCTCTTTCTTGAAATTTCTCAATCTGTACCACATTTTCTAGACCTGGATGATCTGAAAAAAAAAAAAGCACTCTACATTGTTATACCTGTTCTAGATAAAACACACTAAAATGCATACAGATTATCTAACTGTAAGCATACCAAAACCATCATTTGGTAGCTGTAGCAACTTCACACTTTTAGTGGAGGACATTGCTTTAACTCATTATACTTCTTTTCTTCTATGTTTATATTTTGTTTAGTTCTTTATAAATACAACCAGACATTTTGAAGAGTTGCCTTGGTTTAAACCACAACAAGAGTTCAAATAAAGGTAGTGCTTGCAGTGTTACATCAATCTCAATCATACAGCTCTGTTCTCTACGTAGCAGTGTTTCAATACACTCACATTTACTGGACAATTGTATGCACAAATAGCATTTGGGTGGGATGCAAAGGATAAAATTAAGATCAGCGGAAAAAGCAGAATAAAAGGCTATGAAGCACTTGTTTCCTAAAAACTGAAGAAGATACGGAGCAGATCATTCTTTTCCAACTGTTTGGTGCAAAATTTTCAAATGTGCTAAACATTATTTTTAGCTTAAACACTTGAAATGTAAATCTTGCTAAAATGAAAGGATATTAACCTAACTGTCAAGTCACATTTGGAAATTATTACCTGCTGATTCTGAACACTTTATGTGGCCTGTAATTTTTATTGTCCATCCATCTATCTTAAATGTAAATATTTTACTGTCATAGCAGCATGACAAATCATGTAGATTTTTTTCAGAAATGGATCATAAATGAGCTGCCAAATGATGTCAGATAAAAGATTATTTATAACAATCCTCCTCTCCAAATATATGGCCTTTCGTCAAGAAAACCAGGAGGTTTTGGCCTAGAAGCTTTCAAAACAATTATATAAATCACTGGACTTCCTTGAACACATAGCTTCACAGAGGAATATTTCATCCTATGCAGTAATACAGTCATTCCAAAAGCACAGCACAAGAGGTTAGTAAGTTTGCAAAGAAGGAATACATTTTAAAGAGTTGTCACTGACATGCAATATGCATCCCTTCATGATGCTGCTTTTAAAGCAATGTCAGAAACACAGCTAGAAGTCAACTTCTGAAAACAGTAGTTTGAAGACCACTGCTCGTAGACAAGCAGCCACTTATGAAGATGCAAAGTCTTCTCAGCACTCCTTTACGCTCCTCTGCCCAAGGCTGTCTTCTGACAGTCAAAGAGCTGGCCTGGCACAGATGATTTTCAGTAATCTTCCAAGTCTCCAGCTATGGAAGATGGCAAATCGGTAGGGCCTCCTAAAGCAGATGTTTTTACCTTAGGACTCTGCCACATGTGCAACCCAGCCCCATCCTGCAGCAGAGCAGAAAAATCCCTGAAATCATAATGTCTGACCTATGAATCACTGACAGAACATCCCTTCTACTAAAGTTACTGAACATGACTTTCAGATACATGAAGATTTCATTACATGGCTCATAGGATCAATATTGACAACACATTGTCATGAAAGCAGCTACACATCATTTGGAATGCTATCCTGAAAGCATGTGAGCTAAAGAAAATTCATCTCAATCATGTGACTGGATACAGCCTTTTCCCAAGATATGTTTCCTTCTACCTTTTGTGTTATCAAATCTAATTGGCAGGAGACAAATTAACTTCTGATTAAACAAGTAAGTAGGTATCGCTTTGCAAGTGTGAGGTTCACAGAGAAGTATTTTCTGGTGTCTATTCCAGAGTGATTCTTCAGACAGGCCAACAGATCATCTCATGAATCCCAGTAGACATTGTGCTAGAAAATCTATTCAGTCACTGTCATAACCAGAGGACTGTTCTTCTTCCATCTTGTAGACTAATCTCCCAGGGGGAAAAATAATTATTATTTTATCTTCACTGTCTAATATATGTCATTAATGTTACTTGGGGTACATTAGGCAATCTTCTAAGACAGAAGTAATAATACATGGGAATGTTTGTGGTGCTTATTCACCAGATATGCTACATGTGATACTTATTTCCAAAATATCTATGTGAAGTGAGTGTTTCTGTAATTTTGCATATGAGAACGGATGCTGAGGAAGACGGTCTTTCATACTTTAAAAGCCCAACTTCAATCCATCTCAGCTGAATGTGCAAGAGCACCACTTCTGAAAATTAAACTACAGGTCCTCAGAAAAAGTGCCCTAGAAAGGAGGCACAGAATTAAAAGTGATAAATAAATAAGTATTTTTTAAAACATCAATGGTAGAGGCAAAAGTCTTCAAAGCAACACTCAACTATTTACATTAAAAGATTAACCCTCCTCTTCCTACAGGCCTCATTACAAACCTTCCAAGGCTCCTCAACAAACAAGGCAATAATTGTACAGGTGATAGTAACCGCATAAAATGAAAACAGGCAGAAGTTACATAGCAAAAATTAGTGCAGATTAAAGTTTTACATTTGTAATACTACATACCAGGACTGAAGAGGACGATTGCTTTCAAATATGCATATTCATATCCATCTAGGCAAAGCTTAACCATGCTGTTGCAGAACTCTTGCAATTTGAAGATATGCTCCATTACTAGTTTTCCTCTGTCTGTTGGCAGCTTATCTAAGTCAATACACACATAAATATAAGCCCCCGAGTCAATGCACATGCACAAAATATGGTCACATTGGATTTTTAAAATAAAAATTTTATTAAGAGTCCAACAGTGGGGAATCTGTGCTGACTATGAGCTCACATACTAGGTCTGAATAATCTTGACACCAACAATCATGAACCATAACAAGCTTTTTTTCCCCCTTCACATTGTACAGTTAGGTCTCCTCCTGCCACTCCAGTAACCAGGGGTGGACTAGAACTTGAAATGATCTGAGGAAGGGAAAGACTACTTACAAGCAAACAATACACTACTACTGCAGATCTGCACTCTAAGGGTCAGGGGCCATGAGATTAGGTTAGTGTACAGTGTTGTGGGTTATTTCAGTCAGTCCAAGACCATGCTACTGCTGGAAAAGAAGGTGCACTGTACCTTTCATGATTTGCATTTAGGGGAATGTGTAGTTGTGCAGAGCTGTTCCCCTTGGGTCAGCAGTAGCTGATACTGTCCCCTTCACAATCCATCAAACTAGGCTCCCTGGGCCCCACAAACTTGCTATCTCTTGGAGATGCTGCAGCTGGCATGCTACACAACTGGAAGATACTGGTTATGAATTTCTGATTTTTGCATTTAAATTAAATAGCAAAAATACATACTTGTAGTAATGATAAAAACATGATTAATTACAGTACCTTTTTTGGTGAACATGCTTAAAAATTATACAGAACAATGGAACTGCTGAAATTCCATTTGTACCCCTTTAAAGACATTCACAAATCTGGAAGTATCTTTAGATGCACATTTAGTCATTTAATCAGTTTGTTTTAATTATAAACTATTATTACTTACAGGAGGATCTTGTGGGTATTTTTAAATCATGAAAACCCCTGAGAAACAATTTTTTAATACCCTCATCATAAAAGGAGAGAAAAAAATCTAGTCTGGTGAGCTGTTTTTCTGCATCCTACCAATCTGTTTTTGCATAGCACTAACAGCCAATTTTCATACATATAACAGCAAACTACCCCAAAATCTAGTTAAGCCTGAAAATGCTAAGATTTTTGTATGTGCATCTACCTTATAAAAATGTGTTAAGACTATGAACAGATGAAGACTACACTATTTTTGATTGCTTAGCTTTTAGTGCTAACAACCTTGTGAATGTTGACAAGCACACAAAGATTATCTCAAAGACTCCTCTACTGCTCAGAACATTTCCTTCGCTGTAAATGAAAAGAGGAGGCAGCTGACATCTCTTCCATTTGAATGAATAATATGAAAAAGATGCAGGCTGTAGGATTACTAAAGTACAAAGTATGCTTTGTGAAGATGCTGAAGACTTGCATGTAGTCTAAAGCTAGTGTACAGAAGTCAACAAGCCAAGTTACATGAAGGAAATACATCACCAAGTTGGCATTTAGCTGCTTTGTTTCACAGCTATGAACAGCAAGGAAACACTGAACAGCCTGAAATATTCCTAATTTGAGCTGACAGTATTAACAGAACAGCACAACACTATTAGATATTGCACACACACACACTAAAAACAACCCCAGAAAATGCAATGCTAACCCACATTAGATAAATGGACAATTTATTTTTTTAAGTTGGGAGTTAAGTATTAGCATAGGTGACTTCTGCGAAATTGCTAAAAAAATCCACCTTGTGAACTGTATTTTCTACTGTTATTTTGTTTCTGTACTATCAACAAAACTCTATAAACAGTAAATTTTCATTAACAGCTGAAGGATAAGCAAAAGCTTCTGTGCAGTTCCAAGCTTAAAACCCATGAACTAATTCCCCAAGACTGGCAATGAGCACATCATACACCTTACCTTGCTGTAAGCTGCCATGAAGGTGATTAACAAATGCAGCTAATATAGTTGCCACATTCATAACTTGTGAGCATTGTGCAAGACCAAGCGTGAAAAGTTCATTCCAGCAGGCTTTTACTAATGATATGCTGTTGTCCTGCCTGTTAAAAATTACAGCAATTTCAGTTAAAAACCCCAGCCATTTGCATTCACTTTTTTTTTGTTTTACCTGAAGAAGGAATCATAAAATATTCCTCTAATTCAGCCATTGCAACTAGTACCAAAATGAAAGCTTGCATCAGAAACAGTTTTACTTGCACATCAAGACTAAAATACTTGGTTTAGAGAGACTTTTGTAAAGAAGTAATTTTTGGTTTAATGAGCTAAAAGGGGATGGATGGATTTCGATCACAAAAGCTGCAGTTACAGTAAAAGAAAGTGGAAGTGACAGTAAATGACAATGTCTAGGCGCATTCCATCATGCTGGTTTTCTTAGGTTTTACACTAATTTTCCAGTAACGTTTGCATGCATGGACAAAGAAAGTTTGCATTGTTCCTGTACTGTGGCTATAGAACAGACTCAAAGGTCTGGTTTGTTTGTTGTTTGGTTTTTTCCTATACTTGGAATCTGGCATGTTGGTGTAATTTTTAGATTAAAAATATATGTGAAATGGCAAATATGGGATCAAGTTACAGAAAATAGCAGGCAGGAAGCTCAGTATCACCTTCATGTCTGGAACACAGTTTGAAATACAAGACTCCAAAGTGTAAATAGAAGTCACGAGGATTTCTTTGCTGCAAGAATCAGTCCTTAAATTACACTTCATCTGTAGTCAGGGTTTTTTCCCCAAATGCTGAAGCTTAAAATTAGGTATATGAATCCATATTCAGGCACTTCCATATTAGCAACCTAACTTTGAGTACTGCCAAGCATCTCTCACTTGTAGAGCTTAACAAGAGCTCAGCACCTTAAAAAGGAAATCCTAGCAGTGAGGAGGCAACTTCAGGTACCATGTTTCACAGTTTTAGCCAGTAAATAAAAATAATGGAAATTTAAAAGAAGCAGAAGACCTATCAAAGAAGAAAAGCACATTAAAGCCAGGATTTCAACTACAGAAATACAATGGAATGGATTTTTGCAAGAATACTGATGTAATCTTCAAGAACATTTCTGATGATTTACTGCAATACTAATAGGCCAAATGACAAAAGATTAATATACACTTGTCCTGTACCAGATCACAGAGAACTTACCTAGAGCAGTATTTCTTACTATGATCAAGTTCCTGTTACAGCAGACATGACACTGTACATGCAGCTTCTACACGTATTTGTCACATCCTCATTTATCTCCTGTCATAGGGACTACGCTGAGGAACACTGAAAATAGGGTGTACTGGCTACTCAGCTGGTATGTGTGTAAAGAAATGTACTGTCTAGAGCACCTTTATGGCTGATCGAACTCAGAGCAGAACTGAATGATTGAATTTAGACCAGAACCACCTGATCAAACCTAAGCAGCCTCAAAAAATGAAGAGTCTGTGTAACCAGTCTGATGAACATTTCAGTAGGAATCTCTCTTACCTACAATGATCCTAATGGAGGAAAATGAAGTAAGCAGTACTTTGGTATCATTAACTGCATCAGTATGCCAAAGCCAACTATCTTGCCAGGACTAAGGAAACTAAGGAATCACTTGGACAGAACTATCTATCTTCTGTATGAAACTATTACTATGGTTTTGTTTTGGCTCATCAACTTCTCTTAATTACTAGTACCATGAATTTCTCTTCATTTTTAAAGTGAAATGGGTGATCCTTCTAAAAGGTCAAAATTATAGAATATGATGTGCTCAAACTAAAAAAAGCTGCATCAGTTTCAAATAAATCTCCATTTAAGAAAAAAAGTTACTATCTTAAGTTCTTCAAAAGGAAAACTGCATATTTATGTTAAATGGTGTTAAATTATACTGTTGCTCATAATCTTGGCTGGGACTGTAAATGGTGAATAGTAACACTATTAAAACAGCCTACTCCTCCATGTTTTTAATTCAAACATAAAAATATATTGGAAAGGAATATATTAAAAAAGCCCCGCAGATTTTCTATAAGCATTTCTTGTTACATCTATTCACAGAGACAGGTCTTCTGTACAACATTTTATTTTTAAAAATATTTGTTGTTGTAACACTAATTTGCAATATCTCTCCGTTACAAAAACCTTAAAAAACCCATAATGATAGAAGATAATATGTTAATTTGCTACTTACTTTGAAAATCTGCAGGGCCACAATTCTCCTAAAATAAAACATCATATTTACCTGACTTTTTACCCTTGCTGTTGTTTTAACTTTATAGTTCTACTCTTCCTTCTCCAAAACACAGGCTTCAGTTACACATAGTATCCTCCCTTAGACATAGAATCATTTGGCTTAAACATGTGAGTAAATACAAGTGGCAATCACAACTCATACTGCTTTTGGCAGCCTTCCTGGAAAAGGGGACAAACCCTCACTTTAAAAACGAATTCTCTTTGCTGCCAGTCACATGCTATTTTGATATTGCATTACAGAAAAACACTGCAGATGAGAAAAGACAAACATGATTTATACTCCATTTGCATGAAGAGCTGATACAGTATCTTTTGTGTCTTCACAAAATTACTTCAGAAAACACATAAATGACTTTTCCCCCTGGTGCTTTGAGATGTTTTCTTGTCATGATCGGCAATGGACTACTACATTTAGCTTAAGAATATTAAGTGATACACTCAATTCTGCAGCAACAGCAGCATGTTACACAAACTGTAAGAAGAATGATAAGAATTACTTTCTGGTTACAGCAACCATCTGGACAATCCTCTGAAATTAATCAACTGAATCCTGAATACTTGCTGAACCTAGCTAACCATCTTCTTCATATAGGTTATTGAAGGCAAAATTATTACTACTAATTCACCTATAAAGATAACATTGGGGATCCAGAGAGGAGCTTCTTTTTGGTCACTCCCTGATAAGCATCTTTCTTTGGGATGTTGGTAACAAGAAAATAACAGGAAGCCCTATTTACTAAAAAATTATTAAAGTGCAGGTGTTTGATAGTTATAAATGTCCTTTTTTCTTCAAAACTGAACTGAAATACCTGAATTGGACTGAAATTGGGAGTAGTTTTGATTCGGAAAATTTACCTGCATGACAACGATCTATCAAAATTTTATTAAGTAGATTTATATTTTAACATGTCCCTGAAGAAGACAGTGCAAATAAAAACTTTAAAAGTGCATATTCACAATGAAGTGAATAGAGTAACCAAACACTTACCCTAATGCTTGGAAAGACGGAATAGAACGTGCCCAGTGCATGGACAAGAAAAGCAGCCTGGAGGCAGATTCACAGATATAGTGAACGTTAAGATACTCAGGCATAGGAGAAGGCATGGTGAGCTGGCAACCAAAGGAGAAAAATAAAGTCTGAGTCAGTTATTTTACTTTTCTCACAAAAAAATGGTAAGAAAAAAATTAAGTGAAAAAGTAAAATTGTCGAGATAATCACAAGCTGGCAAATACACTGGAGTCTCAACATCCAGTTGCAGACTGCATGAGATCCACCTGTTACCAAGGGAGAATAAGGATGCTGACTCTGCTTTGCGTGACACTTGTCTATGGAAATCCTTCTGCATGGATCACCTTGTATTTTTAAAGAAGCTACAAAAGAAAGAGTGCAGCTAAACCACAGCAGAGAGCTGTGCATCTTCCCAAGCAGTTAATGAGTGAAAAAAAGTGGGGTATTCATCAGAAAGGAATGACAATACCTGAACAAATAGCTACTCTTCTAAGAAAATCAAAATCAGATTTAATGAGACCATTATTTTATATTACTACGTTAAAATGATTATACTCAATAGTAAAAAATATTGTTAAGTACCCTGAATGCTACATGTGCATCACTGAGTAGTGGTCCCTCTATTTCAACGATGTTCAGGCTTGATTCTCCACCAATCAGCTGTACACTGGCATCAATACTTTCTGAGTTCTGGCATGCTGCACTCTCCCCTGGATTTAATGCTTTCGCAAGAGTATCAAATGCCCTGTAAGATCACAACAACCAAATAAACAAAAGAAAAGAAAATTTAATGTTAGGGACTGTTTCAATCTCGGAGGGACTTGCACATGTCTGAAACCTGTACTTAGCTGTTTCAAAGGAAAAAACAAACAGATGAGGAAAATAAAATCTTGTCAGCAGCATGCTTGTCCTGACACTCCACCAAACAAAATCCCCGAGAACTCCCAAGTTACAGAGGCTCTGAAACAAAAATTAGCAGCAGATCCTGTTCACACTAGTTGCCAACGAATTCACAGTTTTGACATACTGACTGTGCTGCTGAATCACAGTTTGCCTTTCAAGATCTCTTTAGTGATGTTTACTGAGAATGCTGGCATGAGCGCTCTGAGGACACGATCATCAGGCTGCTCTTAGAACAGCTTAATGCACATACAGATTTTACAGATTTTTATTGTGGTTAGGTGATTCAACTTACATTGAAAAGCCCATTTTTAAATATGTAAGAGAAAGCACTCTCATGCTTTCAATACCATCCTTAGTACCCTTTGATGTGGGGCAGTAAGCTCTGTCGCATGCACAAACATTACAGGGGAGATGTCAGGATAAGCACAGATATAGATTACTTGTTATTTTGCTGCTTGATAACAGTCCAGTCTAGAACTTTGCCACCTTCTCTTCCCCCACAGTCCCTAGCTATCTAAATTCATTAACATTTTAAACCCCCTAAATGTTTACTATATTTGACATAATTATTTACATCCAAACAAAACATCACAATAAAAGAGCTGCTGACACAGCCTCAGGCTTGTGATGGTAAATGAACTAGGTTCAGGTCCTGCACTAGCCTATATACCTTGATGTGTACATGAGGGCGACTGGGGCAGGCACAAGTGGACTGAATAGATGGAAGTGAACTACACAGACACACCTGGGACATTTTCTGTCTCTAGCATACAGAAAGTAGGCATAAAGGGAATGCATTCATGGTAAGCCACAGGAACTGTATTGGACTTCTGCTGGAAGATCTGAATTTCAGCAGTGGAATATTATTAAATACAAGAAAAGCAGATGGATAAAACTTGCTTCCTGAAATCCCTTAAACTCTTTTTCTTCCATGAACATCTGTGTCTGTTAGATCAAGCTGGCATAGGGCCTGGCAAAGATTTATATGAAAAATTTTAGTTTCTCTTTTGGTGACTTCTGCTTCCTTTCATAGAAGTATTTAACTTGAACCTCCCCACTGTAAATCTGTCAGGTAGCCTATTGGACAAGAGTACACATTAAGCTGAGTCAGAGCTCTTTCAAGCTCTCTGGCTGAGAGAACTGGATGTCTTTTCATAGATGTTTAAAACTGACCAGAAACACTGAAGTTGGCAAAAGCAAGTATCTGAAAGTGTCAGGAAATAATGAAACAAAAGATTAGCACAGCTGTTTGTACTATTGAAATGAAGTTTATCAGCACGTACAACAATACTATTTAAACAGCATATTCTTACATTCTTCACCTAGGATGACACAGCAAAAGGTCAAATCAACACCAAATAATGTGACATTGACTTTCTAAGCAGCATAGAAAGAAAGGAGCAGAAAAAAATGCATCCTGCTTGCATAATATACAAAGCAGTAGAAACCATAGGGGAAATATTGTTATTTCATAGAGTAAGAACAGCTTGGGTTGGAAGGGACCTTCAGAGGTCATCTAGTCCAACCCCTGTGCAATAAGCAAGGACATACTGAACTAGATCAGGTTGCCCAAAACCATGTTAAGTGGTTCAGTCAGTATGAGTGTCCTGGGTTCAGCAGTAGAAGTCATTTTTCTCCTTCTTAGTAGCTGGTGCAGTGCTGTGATTTTGACTTTCAGCCTGGGAACAGCTCTGAAAACACCAATGTTTTCAGTTGTTGCTATGTAATGTTTACTGTGACCAAGGACTTTCTGAGTCTCATGCTCTGCCAGGGAGGAGGGGAAGCTGAGAGAAAGCAAAGACAGGACACCTGACCCAAACTAGCCAAAGAGGTATTCCATACCACAGCACGTCATGCCCACTATATAAACTGGGGGCAGTTACCCGGAAGGGTTAGATCACTGCTCGGTCGGGCTGGGTATCGGTCGGCAGGGGGTGAGCGGTTGTATTCTCTTCCCTCATTATTTCCCTTATCATTATTGTTACTGGTGGTAACAGCAGTGGTTTTGTGTTATACCTTAGTTACTGGCCTGTTCTTGTCTTAGCCTGTGGGAGTTACATGCTTTTGATTCTCCTCCCCATCCCTCTGGGAACGGGGGGAGGAAGGTGGGGAGTGAGCGTGGTTCTGGGTTGCCGGCTGGGCTTAAACCACAACAAGAAGCAACTTCACTATATACCAATCTTTTTTCTTTGATGGATTTACACCACACACACATTTTCAAAGCAACACATACAATGTAGATGGTGTGTAAAGGAGACTTGGACACCTGTCAGAATCATCCATGAGATGAGAACCAAGGAAGAACATGATTGTGATTGAGTACACAGAATATCTTACACACATGCTCACCAAAGTGGCTCAGTTAAAACCAGTGCAAACCAGAAGTCTGGAAAATATTGGAGCTACTTGGAGTTTAGAGGAGGCCACAAAGATGATCAAAGGTTTGAAGTGTCTCTCCTATGAAGACCGGCTGAGAGAGTTGGGCTTGTTAAGCCTGGAAAAGGCTCCAGGAGACCTTAGAGCAGCCTTCCAGTACCTAAAGGGGCCCTATGAGAAATCTGGAGAAGGACTTTTTATAAGAGCAAGTAGTGACAGGACAAGAGGGAATGGCTTTAACTCACAGAGGGTAGATTTAGGTTAGGTATTAGGAAGGAGTTCTTTACTGAGGGTGGTGGGACACTGGAACAGGTTGCCCAAGAGAAGTTGTGGCTGCCCCATCCATGTCAGTATTCAAGGCCAGGTTGGATGGGGCTTTGAGCAACTTGGTTTAGTGGAAGGTGTCCCTGCCTGTGGCAGGGGGGTTGGATGATGATATTTAAAGACCCTTCCAACCCAAACTGTTCTCTGATTCTATGACATTCAGTGAGTGTGTTTGTATTGATGGCGGGAATTCTGTGTAGAAAGAAAATGTTTTTTAAATTTTTAAGGCGATTAACAGTTACAGGCATTAAAATAATTACACAGATGGGATCTGTAAAAACCAGCTTTCCAGGATGATAAAAGGTACTAAGACTGTAGCACAAGATCTAATGCACATGAAGGCCAACCAAAAGGTAAGAAAATCAGCTGTAACACATTGCAATTAATTTTGAGTAGAACAAATTAAATACTTTAATTATGATTTCACGTGGAAGAGTCTTACAAGATTTATGTTCTATATGAGCTTAGGCTGCTATTACTATTATTCTTAATGCAGATAACTTTTCTTCATTGTAAGGATTTAATTAACAGTCTGAATTGACAGAGACCTTCTCAGAAAGAATACTCTTTTCAAGTGTAACATGCCTTACCTTGAAACATCAGTACTAGCTTGTTCATCTTGCTTGAGTTCAGATAATGATGCATCTCCATTACTTAAGCTCTCAATCATAGATAGGTCTGTACTGCTTTGTGACATGTCTTTGCATTTACTGAGATTCGCTAGTGAAGTCACCACGTTTGCCAGTGTACTTAGATCTCCCTGACAGGCTTCAACCTAAGGGAAAAAGTACAGTGTTTAATTCTCTCATATTGGCAGCAGTTAACTTGCAATAGAAGAATCTAACTTCTACATAAATGAAGATTTGAGCATGTGAAGAGACCTGTAAGAAAATTATTTGCTTTAGTTAATGGGTGATCATAATGCAGCAATTAGACACTGCACTACTTCTAAAATATTAAACATTTAAACATTTACTTTTACAAGCAATAACTGTCTAGTAATTTCAGAAAGAACGCTACAAATGGCAAGCAAATGCAGAATGAGAAGTTATGATCTCCACTCAGTAGTCAGCCACCGGACTATAAGAGTTGTCTTGGGTTCACACGAGATTATATTTTTATCTTTCTTCCTTGTGTAAATGAGTCAGTAGCAATAGGGTAGAAGAATGTTTGAAAAGAAGAAATAGATAAAAAGTCACCTTTAAAAGCAAGCAGAAAAAGAATTCTGTTGTAGCCTTTATGTGGTTTATGTCTTTATTTAACTGCAAGGGAGCAAATTGATTCAGTACCGAGCAGCAGCTCAGAGGCAGTAAGACATGTCTCCCACCATGCCCCACAAAAAAACATATATAGGAAAAGTGCATGATTACAGACAAGCAATCATGCATTTGTCATGACAAAATGATCAGCATGCTACGTGTCATTTAGCTTGCACTGTCATATTCTACTGACAGAGCCAGAAAAGTAAAATGGAATAAATAAGTTCTGATGGGACCCTTTGCAGACAGAGCAAGTGATGCGAAACACAGGAAAACAGATAATTTAATATCAGCTAGAAAGCTTCCTACTGTGCATGTGTAGGGAAGTTACTCCATGGCTTTAGGCGATCAGTAAGTGTAACAAAATGTAAACAAAGGAAAACCAGCTTGCAAATAAGATTATTCCTGAGATAGCTCTTATTAGCTTTACAAAAAATTAGTGATTTGTAGGAAGAAAAACCTAATAGTATTTATGAAATGCACTGTGATAGATAATCCCATGTGAGATTTTGCAAACACCTCATTTTATTGCTACAAAAGAAATATCCAAGTGTCAGGACTTCCCATTACACAATAAAGTAATGCAGCCTTTAAAGCTCTCTAAAAAGGTGGAGGAAGGCATTTACTTTGCAGAGTTTTTAGTATTTTTACTATGGGAGGCATTCTTCTAGATGAGAACAGAATTCTTCTATATGACAGTATGTCCTTCTATATGAGGCATTCTATATGAGAAGCATTCTTCAGAAGAGAAAGCATTTACAACACTGGCTAATCTTGTAAAGGAGTGTTCTAAAAATGAATTTAACAAAACAGAAGCACGACTGCTCTGCGAACAGGCAGGGTACTCAACCAAATGATCCCGTACTAGCCATATAACATACACAGTTTATTAAAAAGTACACTAAAGCAAACAAGCATACCAACATGAATCAGGTGTATATCTATATATATATTTATAGTAAACAAGCACAATAAAGCAAATCATATATATATATGTATAGCAAAGAGGAAAATTAGCAATGCAGCAAATCATTACTGCATAGAAAGAACAGTGATTAAGAAGAAATACATCACCAGTTACCACTGTATCATCATCCAGGCCCATGCTTCAAGCTGGGAAGCCCTGTTGCAGCTTATGCCAAGAGTTCCAGATAACTGGGAAAATCCCTATGTGGTGTGTCCACCCATAGGTGAGGCTTTGGATTCAGCAACAAGAGGGTCCCACTCTTATACCTTTAGAAAAACAACCACCTTTATGCCAGATCTGTAATTGTTTACCTGTGGGGCCATGCAGTTTCTCATGATCTCACTGTTGTCCACAGTGAGAACACTGGCCAGGCACCCTAGTGCAGCCAAGTATGAAGGTCAGAGAACACCTGCACCCTTATTTCCTGTCTCTTTCCAATAAATAGCCACAATGAACTTTATCAAATACTCAGTCATGAGTGGGACATACTTTGTTGTGTCTCTCAGTCATGAGTGGGAATCAACTTTAAGCTAGGTTCCCATCCATTACAATAACAAAACAGAACACCCTACAGTCATATCATCAGATACCTTTTCTGGAGTCATCATTACAGGAGGCTCAGTTTTTACTGCAGACTGATGAATGTTAACCAACATTCCTGATTCCAGCAGACCTGTTGATCTGACAGAAAACAGCACACATTTTAATTCTGATTCATTTCATAACAGTTTTTCCTCTTTCAGAAAAGAGAGATGGCTGCTTCTGAGTAGAACATACATACCTTGCTGTTTCATTGTCTGTTATAAAAGTTGGAGTTGCAGCTAATGGACTACGAAGATCTTTCCGAATGTAGATCTTTTCTGTGGAAGCTGCACAGTTTGAAGATTTTTCTCTTGACACTTCAATAGGTTTCCTCTCACACTGCACAGCTAATAAAAAAAAATGCAACTTTTAAGTCACATCTCAAATTACAGACTA
This sequence comes from Pezoporus wallicus, assembly GCF_028554395.1. Lineage (NCBI taxonomy): Eukaryota > Metazoa > Chordata > Aves > Psittaciformes > Psittacidae > Pezoporus > Pezoporus wallicus. The sequence goes on from NW_026635478.1 coordinate 1,046,440, forward strand.
AGAAATAATCCCCTTTTCCTCTCTGTATTTAATCTGCAATTTTAATAATGATTCTCAAAATAACTTTAAAAAGATCCTATAACCAATAAGCTAACAACTTGCCTAAAAATATAACCTGAATTTGATTTGTTCTTAATGAAATGATGTAGTAAAGTCTGAGACTAAACATATAGATACTATATTTTTCAAGTTCCAGTAAAGCAAGAAATCCCCTTACACCTTATTTTTAATTTGGATTTTAAGTGGAGGCTTACAGCTTTTCCTTCAGGCAACATCCTGACTCACGATCACTGACTTCAGAGAAGCAGCAGATTTTCAGTTTGAATTGCTCAGTGAAACTAGGTGGAATTAATCTGGGCTTTAGTCTACAGATACATCACCCTGCTTTGAATGGATTAGAGAACATCAAAATGAAACTCACAGTATTACACGCTACGGGGAACTCTCTAGGTGTACAGAATAAAGCCAAAAATAGGAAAACCTCAACAGTTTAACAGTCTAAAAGGAAAACCTAACTTCTGGCAAAATAACCTAACAGCATTGTTACTGTAAAACTTAAATTTATAAAAGGTATTTACACAGTACTGTTCTTTTAAAAATATGCAATAAGTTTTTCTTCCACATTTTTAAAGTGGTGCAAGTTATTCTATAGATTGGAGTAAGATCCTGAAAGAGTTACAAACCAAGTGTGCACCAGTTCACCAGCCAGATAAGCACTGGCTATCACAGCCTCTTGAATATTATACTGCACATATAAGTTATTTGAGCCTATAAAGAGAATCCTGTAATGCTCATTATTTTAAAACACAAAAGCAAATAGGAAAAAAACAGACTTCTTTTCTTCAATTATGTAGATTTGGAAAATGTGCAACAAAAGAGAAAATTTAAAAGCTTTCAAGTTAGTAGCACACTGTGATGCTAACTGAATTTTTACATTGGTAAGTATCATAAACCCAAATGTCATAACATCATCAAGTATTGACAATACCATTAAACCTAGCCTGTAACCCACTAACATGCTTTGAAAGGCTGGGAGCTGGAGGCCAAAGTTTTATTTACCTTTTCTAACCCTGTGCTCTCCAGCTGGATCTGAGCTTGCTGACAACGGGCCACCACTTCAAGGGACAAATAACTCCACTGAAGGACCTACAGTACAAGGTGGTGCTGAGTCTTCCTTCCTCTCCCCACTCCACCAAAGAATGAGACTTCTTATCCCAGAACAATCCTCTCCTCTGCTTGGTACTCCCCCACAACCCAGAGATCCTTTTCCTGCCTCCTCATCCCCAACCCCAGCAATTTTGCTCTGCTTGAAAAGTCTTCTGTGGAGGGGCAAAATACTTTCAGCTGAACTACAGGGTAAAAAGGCAAAGATCCATTTTCAGTGTTACAGCTTTTCCATCTTTTCTGAATTAATTTCCTCTGTGCTGGAAAAATTTTCCTGGTTTCTGCTGACAGAAGCAGGGCTGTAAGGAGAGTATGCCCACAGAGGTTCAAGAGGGTCAGCAAAAATGAGCTGGATGACATATAGCAGACCACAAGACTAATACTGTCTGTTTATTAACAGTGTGCTAGTATTAAAACAATCTGTGAATTGCTTGATTTTCTGCATATTTAGCATTGTGATACTGATGTGGTATTTCAGTATCACTATATCCAATGTATGGAAATGGCAGGAAGTGAACTCTGGATCACTATGGATCTCTGCCTTGTGAGTAACTGTCTCTGTAGAGCATTGCTAACAGTTAACAGCAATTGCAAGTAACCTCAGCTGTGGAAAACGTGACAAGAAGGTAGAAGGACAAGACAACAATTTAAATTAATACAGCACAAACTTTAACATAGCTGCCAGCTAAAATAATTTACACTAATCTACACTTACAATCTTGTTTCATCCCAAACGCGATGCATCTCTGCAGCCTACAGTACTGACATCGATTCCGGTGGCGTTTGTTAATGACACAGTTTTTTGCTCCTCGGCATGAATAAACTAAATTCTTCCGTATGCTCCTTTTAAAAAATCCCTTGCATCCCTCACAAGTTACTGCTCCATAGTGACGCCCTGGTTACAGAACAACATAAATCACGACGTTAATTTTATACTGTAATATTAATTTTGTTTAGTTTGTATTTATTAAAACAGAAGTATTTGCTCTTTCATGCAGAAAAAAGATCACTTTTTATCCCCATGGGTTACAGATCTTAATGTATATCGTGGCTGTAAGGTTATGTTAAAAAGCAAGTGAACTATTGTTCTAGTTCAGCGCACTTAAACAGGACAGATTTTACAAACAGACAAGTTGCTTATTACATTCTTGCTGAATGTGTTGACAGCAGCATTAAGAGGTAAGACAACTGGATAGCAAGAACACAGAAGAAACTCTTAATTTATACATTCTTTAGCAATTTCTTTTTATATGACCCTACAGCCAAGCCCTGTTACTGCTCATTACAAATTCAGCTATCAAAACTGTATGCACTAAATCTAGTAGAACCATGGAAAGTGCAAACAGCATTTGACAGCAGTAGGTAATCACTTCAAAGCCCTACTTTCCTCTTTCATTTTCCTAACAGGAGAATGGTACATCTTTAGTTCTTTCAGTAAAACTTCAATGAAAGAAGTATCTGAAATAGCTAGATTATTTGGTTTTAATCAGTTCTTCTGTGGATTTTCCAATATTCAATACTAACATATAAAAATCGTAGGATACACTGAAGAAAAAAGTCAAGTTTTAAAAAGTATTTTCAGCAGCAAATCATTTTCACTCTGCTAGAGCACAAAATACAAGTATTACCAAAAAGCACTGATTTTGACTCAGGCATGCTTGGCAATTCCAACAATTTTAATGCAATGTTCCTGAAGAAAAAAAAATATTCTAAACCTGAAGATCCCTGACAAGCACACAAAATATACACTGCAGAGACATTATGGCTGCTGTTGGAACTAAGTAAGGCCCATTACAGAAATAAATCTCAAATACATACTCATTTAAGGGAAAATATATCTTTGGATTCTTTTCTCGCTCCTCACATTTTTAGGTACATCAATCTCACCTGCCTGAAGTTTCTAGAACTCTTAACAGGTTTTCTAGACTCCCTTATCACAATTATATTAACACACTGTTAAGATGGGAGTTTTATAAAGCATCTTGAATGCTAGACTTTGCTGCAGTAGGAAAATCTTAATTGGTTTTATTGTCTAGGAAGTTCACTTCCCATCCTACTACTTCTCATGATGACAGACAACATTAAGAACTTCTTCCCTCTGGCCCCTCATCTCTATAGACTTTATTCCCATCACTTCCCAAAAGGTGCATTTAACTGCACTTGTCCTATTTTGATATTACTAGAAGTCCATCACAGAGACTTCACTGATAAACCACATGAATCTTCTAATTGAACAAGTGTTTCCCTACTTAGACTAATTTTAGCTAAGTAAGTAAAGAGCAAAGTTAAATGTCTCATATCTCTCAGACCCCATTATCTTCCGCAACAAAGAAAGTGCAAAGGAAAAGGAGCCTTCAGGTAGACCATGCTGAGGAACAGCCCTCTCTGTTTCTTTTAATAAAAAAAGACAAGACATTCCCTCTGTAATTCCAACTTGGACAGATCTGGAACACCTGATGGCAGGCACACATGTAAAGGGAATGTGGGAGACAGTTCTCCATATTTCTTTACAGTCTCTCAATATCATTACACAAAATGCAATGCATAAAACACTTTTCTTACCTTAGTATACTACTTTGGCAACATATGACTATACCATTCTTAATCTTATGTTTTACTGGAATTAAAATGCATTTTTACAATTTTAATCATGGTTCTTCAAATAACCAACTGTCCTGCAAAAATCTCATAGCAGCTTTTTGTTTTCATGTAATTGCAAAGTCTTCCTTGCCTACTGGTTTCATATTTAAAATAGTGAACAGGTTTCTCATAGATTTTAAGAGAACCTGTCAACAGTAACAAAGTTCACTGCATGAACTTATTTTTAAGGAAGAAAAATCTCAACATTGTTGCTTAAGTAATTTTATCAGTCAAATTTCCATATTAGAAAATAAAATGCACCAGCCTAAATAGAAAAAAAGCAAAAAATTATCTGGTATGAAACATTACATTCATGATGTAAAGCAATGATTAATCCCACCCATGGACACCAGAGCCCTCTTCAGTGAAATTCTTCACTGAAGGAATAGTGCATCCATTCTGTTTGTGCACACAGAGAGATAAATGTATGCAAACTATTATACAGCTTCAGAGGAATTCTAGATTGCTTTTAGAAAATTGTACCACATTAAAATAAAAAACAAAAAAAGGAAAGAAAACGTAAATACCTGATGCCTTGTCTCCACATACAACACACAGATCAAACACTTTATTTAGGCCCTGTTCACTGGGGGAGTTGTCTGTTAAAATCTGGAAAAAAGTGTGAAAGTATTTCATTTTTTCTTACCATTGAGAAAGATTAAAATATATCTCATGCTTCTGGTTCTGCTCTAAGACAGGGGACCAAATGTAAAAAGTATAAGACTTTCATGGCTACATTTTACAGTCTTCATAGAAAGGAGCAACCTGCCATGCCACTGTGCTCCTTTTCAGGATGGAGCAAGAGTTTTGCTTGTAATACTTCAGATTTCAAGATTTCATTTGTCTAAATATTACCCCTGCAAAATGGGCTGACATTTTGAAAAACATTCAGCATCTGCGTACTCTTACCTTTTGTTCAATTTTCTATTTATATCCTAATGATTTGTTCATAGTACAAAAGAGACTGAAGAATTACACGGATGGAATAAAAGAGATCCCTTGTAAAGGCTCTGATATCTACATTCAGGTTTATTAACTCCTTTTTTGATAATACACATAAATGGTGGGTCTACAGAAAATGTACCCTGGACACTACCACTAACTGTCAAGTGGTCTATAGTTAGGCTTTCAGTAACAGTTTGACATTATTACAGTTCTGTTTTCTCATTCATTCATTTATATCTGGTACCTGTAAAGCTTCAGTAAGCATGTAATATTAGAGCCCCAGCACTACAGGGGGTAGGCACTATAGCCTTCCATTTTATCTTTAAAAACCCTATCCCACTGCAACATAAAGCGCATCAGAAATTCAATTTGAAAAAGGAACACACATATAATGAGTAACAACCAAAAAATCATCTTGACAATTATGTAAAGCAGAAAAGGAAAAATTATTTTTGCCATTAAAAAGAGATGATAGTTCAGAAGTTTGAAGAGTTTCTAACTTCTTCTGTGTCTTAACAAGAAGTCAGATTCTGTCATCCTTGCTTTGCATATTCAAAACAGGAGCTTTGATGACAAGAAAGGCAACTTGCCAAAAGAGAGAGAATTTTTTAAGGAAGTTTGGAAGATAGTACAGGTGATATATAATGGCACATTTCACAAGCGTACTTCTTTCTAGTTAGCCTTTGTTAACAATACTGTCTCAGAGATTCATCTATTTAGTTTGCTTTTACATAGCACCTTTTTAAGAAAAACAGTATCAATGAGTTAAAAGAATATTAACCTTTCATTGCTTTCTAAATGCCATTATTAACAGTATGTATTTTCATGATGTTAAATAAAATATACATAAACAAATTCTAAGTCCTTCCATAAATGAAATCTGTACTGAAATGGAACGTTCCATGTAAGGAAGTGCTACAGAGTTGGACCCATGTGATAAAAATCCCAGACTCTGAGAACTCATCAAATGACCTTGAACATGAAGAATAAAAATTGATTATTAAAATGAAGAAGAACCATTGAAGGTAAAGCAGAGGATGGGAGAAAGGGCCTTCCCAAATGTGTCAATGTAAAGGTAAGATGCAATAAATGAGAGGGTTTTTTTCAGAACAAATAAATGGCCATTTCAAGTGAAGGCTACAGAACAACAACAAAGGTGAAATTGTAAATGAAAAGCTCATTTAGGGGAGTAAATACGAAAGATCCCAATGAGGATGCAGCTGAACAACAAATGAATGGTAATCTGTATTTGACAAAATACTGGAAAAAAGTGGGAAAAAAAGAAATCTCTACCCATACATATTAGCTGACAATAGAGCAATCTAACTGAAAAGACAGCATAGCCTGATGCCTCTCAAACTAACCTATTTTGCCCAAAATGTACAACCAGAACCACAGCTTTCCATTTTCAGTCCAGACTTCCTCCATTCCTGAATTTTGCCTTTTAAATCAGTGTGGCACACTTTTAATCTCTTAAATAGTCTTTGAAAATTCTTTTTTGTATGGATTACTTTAAATCATATCCCACTGGTTTATACTTTTGAGGTTGAGGTTTACCTAAAATACAAAGTGTAAAATAGTACTAAAAATGCTTAAATGCCTCTCAATGGGACTGGCTTTTGCTACTGCTGCCCTACTCTTAACAAATTCTTTGCAGCAAGTATCTTGGATGTCCATTTGCAAAGATCTGCAAGTTTAAAATACAAAATAATGTAATATATAATATAAAGATGCGTTAAGCTTAAGCAATATGTGGGTAGTGAATCAGAATAATGGACTGGCTCCCAGAAGAGTGCAAACTAAATAGGTGTGGGGTCTTCAGTTGAAGAGATTACTTGGTAGAGGATATAATACTGGTTTATAAAAACAGTATGATCCTTTAGAGCTGTCTCTTACAGTGCAGTAGAGACCAAACTGAATACTTCTCTCAGAAGATGAGGTATAGTATTGTTTGCATAGCATACAATTATACTGTAGGATATTACACAGACCAAAGCATATATGGTCTATATAAGTAACAAAAAAAGTTGTTAAACTTTATATGATGCTCTCACTGTAATTTCCAAACCAGGATGTTGCTCTAAATCATTGGCTAATGGAAATGAAAGGGTATGTTCAGAAGAACCATTTACTTGCCCAGTTTTCAGTATTTTTTCCTTAGGCAACTGTTTCTGGCCATCGTTTAAGTCTGAGATAGTGGTTTAAATGGATTGTAGCTATCCTAATGTTGCCTGGCCTACCACACTGACATATTTTAACAACAGCATAAATGTACATGGGTAGACAATATGCAATAACAGTGCTTTAGCTGGAGTGCAGTAACCTCCTATTTCATTCATACAATCACAGAATCATAGAATGGTTTGGGTTGGAAAGGACCTTAAGATCATTTATTTCCAACCCCCCTGCCTTGGGCAGGGACACCTCACTCTATGCTGAAGAAGCTCAAATCTCCCAAGCTGTCTCTGCATATTCATACAGAAGATGGAGGCGAGGACTAAGGAAGCAACACACAGAACGTGTATGCGAGTCAGGTGCACTGGGGACCAGTTTATGGAGTTATAAACTTGCATTAGTAAACCGCAAATCTTTAGCGTTATTTTCCCCTCCCAACTGAGTAAGGTTCTTCCCTACTACACAGTCTCTTTGAGAAACTACCCTGGAGTACAATCCATACAGCTGAACAGTAGTTACAACAGCATATGGAAAGGAAAACAAGCGGAATGAAATGTTAAGTGATAATGGAGAAAAGAGTATGTTTTTCAACAATACACAAAAACAGATGGAGAGTCAATGAAGCAGAAATAAAGGGCCACTGGTATGGCAGGAGCTGTAAATCACAGTAAAAGTAACAGTACTCTTTCCAACATCATGAGCCAGGGTATAAATTTTAAAAGGAATAAATTTGCAAAAAGAAAAGAAATCACTTTTCTTCATAATTTCTAACTATCCCCACTGAAGCCTTGTGCAAGGTGAAGTACACCATTAAAAAAAAGAAAAGAAAAAGGAGAACCCAGACAAGACATATTTGGAAATAAACCATCTCTTCTCATCCCATTTGAACCAAAATGATGAAATAAAGTGGATTATCTACCTGGATGTGCTGTGCAGATATATCAGGGGATGCAAGAAACAGTTGGTTGACACCTGCAGCATCTGGAGTTGCCAGGATAACTTTTCTTGGAGTGGAATCTTGTCTGGCAAGAATCACCTTGCTTGGGGTAGAGCCATCATGATTTGTTAAGATGAACTGCTTGCCTGGTGTGCTCTGATCAAGTGCTGTAACAATCTGAATCTTCTGGCCCGTCTGCTGATCTGTGACAATCTAATTTAAACACATTTATCTCAAATTGTGATGGTAACTTAAGTTCACCTGGGCACTTGAAGAAAACAGGAATTTTGCCTTTAACATCTCTGAAGCAGGATTGTCTTCCCCTCTGTCACACAAGAGTGTGGTAAACTCAGGTGAAACCATAGATTTTCACTATATTGGAAACACATTTCAATCAAGGGTATCTGAAGTCAAAATCTGAGTTCATACTCAAGTTTTACAACTGGACCGCACTTTTACAACACTACTGAAACCCTTGACGAATCCAGCATCCAGAATTTGAGCTACATCTGCAGCTCAGCCCTTGGACCCATCAGGTTGTGAGAGATCTTAACTCCTGAATTCACTGCATCACACCAGGTAAAGTATTTAGCACCTCCCAGCTTTGGCTCCTTAACAAAAGCTTCTTAAAAACACAAACGTAGACTTCCAAGTGAAAAAAGTAAGCATCAAAAAGCAAGAAAAGCAGTAATGTTGTTGTATGTACATTTTAGGCTTAATTTCTGAGGGCTTTTCTTTTTCTCCATAAATACTCCTAAATAAAATAAGTAAATTAGAATCTCTCTCCTTGTCACTTTTTCTTTTTAAGGATTAACTTATTTTCATGTTACATTTCATAACCAGAAACACACTAACAGACTATTTTTTTTCCATTTTATACCTATTTTCAAGCACAAATACAGCAAAACATTATTAAATAATCCTCCACTAAACTCCATTTTTTTGCCAGCTTTGTCGGAAGACTATAATCCTCAGAGAAAATAATCAAGATTAGTTATAGCCAAACATTTATGCCCATCTCGCCATCCATAACATTTATATGGGCCTTATTATGGATGAAATTATGAGTTTCAAACTACACAAAAGGAATGCGTTTCCTTCAGATGTTTTTTTTGCTATTAACATTTTAATGGATCAAATTTCAATTTTTTCTCTGCAAAACAAAACCCTGTTTAAGAGAAAAGTGTAGGTAAGATGACAGAATTCCAGGTGCTAGTTAGAAGAAAAGAACATAAATGATCATGAGATTTTGGGTGTAAGGTGGGAGAACAATGCAAAACCCCCATGATAGCTATCAACATGATTAACACAGGGTTTTCCATATATTCTTTTCAGATATGCACATGTCCAGGACCCCCAATGACTAGAGCAGTCCCTTATTTCTCCTTTCAATTCCTTTATGTTGGTTCTGTATTCTTTAGAAAGCAAACTTCCTTGCCCTTTTCCCTTCTTTGCTTAACTTCCTTCTTCCATTCAGTTTTACTTCATTTGCAGTGTTACTTCTGGCTATTTTCAAAGCAACTGATGTTCCCTTCTTCTCCCCAAACACATTTACTTTATGTGGATTAGGAGAGCTCCAGTGCATGTTATCCTTAACAGGGTGCAGACGTGTACAAAAGCCAAATACAGAATATTGTGCTATTTCTTGAATTTCTAAACCTGATCTTTGAAGGACACTAGTATCTAAAATCTGTCTCCCTAGCAATACTTAAAAGTGCAACTATGTGTATATCAAAAAAGGTATATATTTGATCTAGTTACGTTTATAGAAGGTACAGTACAAAACTAGGTCAAAAACCAGCATGCCCCAAACAGTGAAGATACAAATTTTACAAATTTGAACTAAATTTCAAACTATTTTTTGCATATATATGCTAAACTATCTTTTATTGCTCGTGAAGTCCAGCACCGTAATTTAAAACCAGTATGTATTTGGAGCCAAATACAGCTGGCCATTAAGTAGAAGAACCGCTGCTACTTCACACAAGTCACTGCAACTCTTATTTAACAAAGAGTATCCTGATTCTTCAAATGGCTTTCTGGAACTCTAGGAGGATGCCCAGGTCATTTTCACTACATGATATGGTAGGTATAGTGTTATGTTAGTATGTAGACAGAGCTATTCAAACTGTATATATGATTTTTACAACTGCCAAGCACTTGACAACTGACAGGAATAAGTGAGACCAGTTTAAACAATTAAGCACAACCTGTCTGAAGCTGGCCTCTTCCAGCCATATACCTGCAAATACTCGGCTAAATCACATCGGGACTCTGAAAAGCGGAACAGTTCACCAAAGCATAACAACTTGCAATACCTAAGTGTTGAGATAAGAGAAAAAAAATAATCAAAGGGAAAAAGAAAACCACTTATCTCCTCAAGGGAATCCATCAGGGCTCAGTGAACAACTCATTATGTTTCTTAATAATCTGAAACTCACTATCACTAAAGGGATAACGTTATAAAATGGGAATATCTTAATGCAAGGACTGTCTCCTTAAAAATTTATTTTCCCATGTATTTCATATAAGCACCTGTCCTGGCTTCAGCTGTGAGTTATTTTTCTCCTTCCCAGTAGCTCGTGCTGGAGGATAGTATTCTGCTTTACTGCTTTAAGCCTTGTCCATTAACAAGTCCTGACTTCCATTTGAACATAATTCAATAAACTAAATACCTCAAAAATTCTGTGTTAGAAAAAAGAAAGTGTCTGAACACAGAGAACTAATTCACCTGTTGATGATAGAGCCAGTTTTGAACAGGAATGTCTGCTTAACAACAAATGTGACATTCAACTTCTGTCCTAGAGAAATGCTTACATTCCCTATAATGGCTGACAAATGGAACACATTAAAACATTTTACTGAGGATTTTCTATTTCAAGATTTCAGATAATCATTTATGTGCATTTAACAGTAATAAAATAAAGGAAAAAATATTGAATGAACATATAAACTCAAAATTAATCAATTTAATATTTATTATGAACATCTCACTGAAATACATTTGGACACAAGCCTACAAACTACTTTACTCTTTATGGAAGTTGTGCTTCAAGGAAAGTTTTCACTAGTAAGTTCCACCTCATATCTAATTTATTATAATGGATATCGGTGACATATTTGTAGCGGCCTATTACAGGAAGGTTGCCATTTGACTGAGCACTGTTCCACATATATCAAGAGACAACCACAGCCCCAAAGCACCTACTACCCATTCTGAAGCAAAAACCAAGTGTGGTTAAAATAGACAAGGGACAAAGCAGCTGGGTTAGAAACAAGTGATCTTCCAGCTACATGAGACGATTAAAAACTACATAATGGTTCCTGTCCCTAGAAATATAATTCTTTGTGTTCATCATATTTGCAGTAACTACAGTGCCTAACCAAAGTAATTCTCCCTGCACAAAAAAGCTGACACAGAAGGGTTAGAAGTCTGCCACTGGCTTTGAACCAAGAAAACTGTCCTGCTCTGCAACAATAAAGGCTCATGGGTTTTTTATGTTGTCGTCCCACACTCAGACCCTGATGCTGAAATTACATTAAATGCGTTCACACCACAGGGTCATTACAGCATACAGGTATTGATAATGAAAACCAAGCATATAAAGATGGTGGTCAACTGATTAACATAAATCAGTTAGCAAAAGGTACAGCTGTACACCAAACATAGAAGAGGAGCAGAGATAGTTGAAAGAATAAAGATCTACTGGATGGATAGATAGGACCAGTACAATGACTACAGCACAGGTACATCATGTAAGAGGGCAGTTGTGAAGAGTTTTAGAAGGTTGAAAGCTTGAATGCAGTGCACTGAAAAGAAGAAAAAAAAAACAGTGGAAAATGCTGAAGAGTGAAGCCAGCAAATATAAAAGCAGCCAAGATTATACTAGCAGCTGGCTCACTTTAAACCACAGAATGTTTCAGGTTGGAAAGGACCTTGAGATCATCTGGTTCCAACTCCCGTGCCATGGGTAGGGATGCCTCACACCAGACGATGACACCCAAGGCTCTGTCCAACCTGGCCTTGAATGCTGCCAGCGATGGAGTATTCACAACTTCCTTGGGCAACCCATTCCAGTGCCACACCACCCTCACAGTAAAGAACTTCTTCCTTATATCCAATCTAGACTTCCCCTGCTTAAGTTTAAAACCATTACTCCTTGTCCTATTACTACAGTCCCTGATGAAATGAGTGGTTTTGTATGCAACAAGAGGTATCTAAGAATACTTTTTAAATTTCATTCTGCAGTTGATACTTTTCTCTAGGACAAAACTTAAAAATAAAATGTTTGCAAGGACTTGCATTGACTTTCAAGGGATAAGAATACAAAATTCAATTCCTCAAATCCTCCTAATCTCCATACACACATATCTATGTTGTTTTAACTACCTACACTGCCAAAAAGTTCATACCCTTGCTTGAATTGGAGATCATTACCTGGCCAGGCTACGAATCAGCATACCAGTACATGTAACATTGGCTGGGACAACCAAAAACCCGTATGTCCCTAAGACCATTAGGTTCCTTTGCACCTTTTCATCCCTTGCATCAGTGATACAACGCAGTATTTCCCTCCCTCCCTGCTCCAAAATGTAGAAAAGATCCAACAACTCAGCTGAATTACCAAATATAAAAATTATTCCTCTTTTACAAAATATTGTATGTATTTTATGTATTTTTATGTATATATACACTGTAGTTTTTACAGCATTAGGGAAAGTATTTTTCTATTTAGTGATTGTAATTTTTTGTAACCTTAACATTCTTAGGATAAAAAAATAATAAAAAGGCAGGGGAGGCATTGAAGTGATGTTTTATTCCTGTTTCTGTAAAAATGATCTCTGCCACCAGGGCTGAGTATCCACATTAAAGCAAATAATATGATGTAAATGAAAAAAGAACCATATGTGGAAACTGGTAAATAGTTCCTATCTGCTTTTAAAATATCTCAGAAGAAGCATACCTGTATACGTTGTGGTAAAGAGAGGCCTGAATCTGCAGGGACAATCTGTATTCGTTGTGGTGTCCCATCCATTAGTGTTTGTGAAACTGCTTCCTGGGAATGGGCAATCTAGAAAGAAGAAACAAACAGAATGGATTGACAACATACACACTGCCTTAAGGATGGATACACTAATGCTTGAAACCTTCAGGTTCCACCAACTTCTGGTACTCTGCACAAGGCTATGGAAACTCTGACACTCTTACTGTATAAGGTATGCAAATGATTGTAATCTAATTTAATAGCTTAATGTTGCTAGTTTGAAAATTCTGTTTTATTTCACTGTCTAAACCCATTCTGAAATACCTTCCAATTTGAAATTTAGAAACATGTTAAGTAAAACAATTCACTGTTGACAAGCCCATGTAAGTCAATCAGATTGAATATTTATTACTGTTGATGCTCATGAGACACAATACCTTTCATCATAGCTCTGCCACATTTACAATTAAATACTTTTACTTTAATGGCTTATTCAAAGTGACAAAAGAATTTCTGATGCGGAAACACAGCAACTGGCCTTTTCTGTTCTGCTTTTCTGTGAAACAGCAAAACCAGAGCAACACAATTCTATACTGGGGAACTATCAAAAAAGTTAAGAGAACATCAATGAAATTCATTAAACTGGCAAGCTGTGTATCTTAAACCAAACTGAAATCTCTGTATGAGCACTCTCAGACACTATTTGTGGAAGTGTCTTAACTATTATATTTCAAAAATTCTTCACATGATATAGCCAAAGGTATAATGGGGTATAATTACATTATTTGTCAATAGAAGTTAGGAGATACAGCTGCTGTTTGTAGAGGCTTGACCAGAAAGGACAAACTTTTTGTATTACAAAGGGAGCTTATCTTCATCAAGCTTACAGATACCTTCAAATTGAAATTTTTGTCTAAATTCCTGAGTAACTCCCTCAGCTTTCTGCAGTTCAAAAACTCTGGAACGTCCCACAGTTTTGTATTAATAATAATTTCCAATATTTACACCATCATAAAATGCTCCTTTTCACCTGTCCATCTGTTGCCCCTTCAAATTACTATAAATTATCTCCCTGTATCACAGTAATGGTACTGTTCCTTAACAGGTTGAGAGCTTTTCTGTTCCTTCTGGATCAGCTTTCCCAATTTTGCAATCATACCACCATGTAAATGCTAGTACCAGCAGAAAAATTCAGTCAAGAACATGCAAGTGGAGGCGAGTATGAGAAGAGGAAAGAGCAGTGGGTAAGACTTCCCCCTGCAGCAGAAATAAAAGCTCACGTCAGTCTAAGCTGATTTTGACATTTCAACCCAAAAGGCATTACTTGTGGTACCAGTCTCAGCTCTTACAACCTACTTGCTCCTATCCCTTCAGCCTGGTAGGTAAAACTGGTTGTCAGTCATTCAGTGATCTGGAATAGGACACTGATTCAGGTTAAAAAGCAGCCCAGCAAACAGACAGACAAAGGCTATTCTTAGCACAGCTGAAACCTTCAATCCCAATCTCCACAATGCTCAGAAGCAGACGCATCAAAGCAAACGAGAGAGTGGGATTAAGCTGCTGCAGGGATCACTCAAGCTGCCAGCATCATCAATGCTTGTCAAACTACTGCCCAAACCATCTTCAAACACTGCTTTCTAAATTTTTCATGAGCATGAATATTTTCCATATTCAAACAATCCATCTACTTCTTTGCTTAAGGAAAGGGTAAAAAAGTGTCCATTATACAGCAAAATTTACAGTTTGGAAGATACTTTCAAGCATTAAAATTGTGCATCAGCCTTTCAAATGACATATATATGAGGTGATCTACAGGCAATTGGGAGTTTTGTGTGAATTTATCTTTGCTTTGCAAAATAAGCTACATATTGCAGGACTGTTTTACATTTGCTCCCTTAAAATGTTATGATCCACATGTTGTGTAAGGCAAAACTGCACTTCAACGCCACAAAGTACCAGCCTGACAGTTTTACTTCTATACAGGACAACAGAACACAGGGAGTTTTTATTGCAGTTGAAAAAAATACTGATAAGAACAACCACAATATTTGCTAAAAATTGTGTTTTGTATGCGTATTACAGACTCTTTCAACAAATACATAGCTTTTGCCTGTTACTGGCAAATCCTGCGGAAACAAAGCACTGCTTTTGGATACTTAAGGTACCCAATGACACTTTAAAGAAAGAAGATTGCTGTGGGCTCTTGGCAGGCAACTTCCCTACCTGAATCAAGGAATGTGATCTTGATATAGAAATATTATCTCACACTCAGCAAAAGGTGATTAGCAGTTGGCAGAATTAAAGAGAAACAGTGTGCAATGCTCCATACAGGCAAGGCTATAAATTCTTTCCTTAGTAGGTTCTGCTTTCATGCTGTAAAGCCCTAAATTAACAAAAACAAGGTTTGTGAACATCATCATAAAATTGTTTGTGAATAAGTTTGTGGTTTAAAATGTTTCACAAACAATAATTAATATTACGAAGAAACCAAGACCTATGTCAAAGAACATTTATGACCATTATGTCAATGAGACATGGAAGTACTTCCCATTCTCCTCAGAATGGAAACACTTCTTTCTTGCATGCTCTGCTCAGGTAAATTTTTCCCGTAAATTCAATTAAAATCATTTCAACAATCAAGAGAATTACAACTGCTAGCAAAACCACTGCTGAAGTTCCATAGGCCTTAAACTACCATTTTAATGCTTACATCAAGTAGGAACAACACCAAGCAATTACAGCCAGTAGGTCACTGGTAGGTAGGAATGTAAGCTGTTACTTGAAGGCCCCTCACTTTCCCTGCTGACTCCACTTTTCAGGCAGTGCACTCACACACGGCATGCACCTTTGACAGCAATTCTGGTTTACAGAGTCCCACCTTGCACTGCCCTCGGTGACGCTTTTCAGTCCTTCTAAGCAAGAGCCAGGCTGGGCTGCACCTTGTACTACATAAGGGAACTGACCCCAACTAGGAGGGAGAAGATTTTTCTTCCACTGTCCTGTAATTCTTTTTCTTCCCCCAGTTTTGTTCACCACACAATGACACACAGAGCTTACCTGAGCAAGACTAGCAGAGCATGAGAGTAAGTGACTAAGTGAGGGCTGGGGAATGCTTAAGCTGCCTGCACTGCTGCCAAATAAGATGTGATGGCCTCAAGCTCAGAAAAATCTTGCTATAGGACGAATCCTAATCTACACTGCTGACAGAACAATATCCATAAAAACCATAAGGCTGAAGTTTCCCCATGAACAGAAAGAGCCAACAGCTCTCTGTAGTGCTGCATCTCCACTCCCTCAATCTATTCCACTGCCTTTCCCTGGCTACCAACCATCTCCTTTTCAAGGGCTCTGGTATTCCTTAGAGCCTTCTCAGAACCTACTGAACACATTAACCCAGGAAAAAGCCTTCCACTTGTTTTGGGCAGGTTAGCTTGCTCTTGGTGTGGAAATGAAATAAGGTAAGAAACAGAAAAAGGACCGTCCCCCTGTTAGCACAAAGATACTTAAGTCAGCTCAGTATCTCAAAGAATCACGTTGTGAAACTGAGAAACAACCTCCCAGAGAATAAACACCATCATTACACCACCCTCTTTTCTGAATGGAACGTACACTTTAGCTAGCTTTGACTAGCCTGTTATTTAAAATAATAAATAAATCAGGAAATACAGCCCTATTTAGACCTCGATAAGGAATTATATTACCAAAACTACACTAGACATGCCATTCTCACCTACGAAGAGGACAAACGAGAGAAAAAAAAAACCACACCATACATCACATAAATCACTTATGTCCTCTGATACAGTCTTAGCAAAACTCAGATGTGTCCTGGGTTCAGCAGTAGCAGTCATTTTCTCCTTCTTAGTAGCTGGTGCAGTGCTGTGGTTTTGACTTTCAGCCTGGGAACAGCTCTGAAAACACCAATGTTTTTAGTTGTTGCTATGTAATGTTTAGTCTGACCAAGGACTTTCTGAGTCTCATGCTCTGCCAGGGAGGAGGGGAAGCCGGGAGGAAGCAGAGACAGGACACTTGATCTAAACTAGCCAAAGAGGTATTCCATACCACAGCACATCATGCCCAGTATATAAACTGGGGGCAGTTACCCGGAAGGGTTAGATCACTGCTCAGTCGGGCTGCATACTGGCTGGCAGGGGGTGAGCGGTTGTATTCTCTTCCCTCGTTATTTCCCTTATCATTATTGTTATTGGTGGTAAGAGCAGTGGTTTTGTGTTATACCTTAGTTACTGGCCTGTGCTTATCTCAACCGGGGGGAGTTACATTCTTTCGATTCTCCTCCCCATCCCTCCGGGAGCGGGTGAGAGGAAGGTGGGGGTCGAGTGAGAGAGCGGCTGCGTGGTTCTGGGTTGCCAGATGGGTTTAAACCATGACAAGATGCTACAACAATAAAATTTGTAAGAATTTATACAGAACAGAATTAACCATACTTCCTCCTCCACACCTTGCTATTTGAAATCAAGCCTGAGAAGAACTAAGATTACTTGAGGAGTAAGACTATGTCTAGACAAGAAACCAGTGGGAGATATTTCAAGCTAAA
Source organism: Pezoporus wallicus (assembly GCF_028554395.1). Taxonomy (NCBI): domain Eukaryota; kingdom Metazoa; phylum Chordata; class Aves; order Psittaciformes; family Psittacidae; genus Pezoporus; species Pezoporus wallicus. The sequence continues at coordinate 1,063,841 of NW_026635478.1, forward strand.
AGAAAAAAATGTCACTGCTTCTATCTAATTTAAAGCAATGCTAATTTTAAATAGGCTATGCTATGATGAAACCTTCTAGATAAGTATGTATACTCTTATCTACACTCCCAAACTATTTGTGCATCTCAAAGTTCTCAGGCTGCAGCATACAGACTACAGAAAATGAAAAACAGAAGTTAGAAGAAACAACAGTTCAATCTCGGTTTTGACTTATAGCAACAAATACAGTGAAGAGTATGGCAAACCTTTACTAGTGAAAACAAAAATGACAAGTGAAACAATTGCTTAATTGGAAAGTAAAAGCTAGGTGCTGACAACTCTCTTGACTGTGGATTTTGCAATTGAAAGTGAGCATTATGCAACCAGAGGCCCTAAAAGCAGAGGTGAAGAGCTACCCACTTCCTGGAAACACTGCCAGATTTTCCTTAGCTCCATTTCTGTGGGGCAAACTTTGGCAAAAAAAGAATTTGCAGCATAACTTTAATAACTGGACATAATAGGGCTTTTTCAGTCTTCCCTGGCAGAGAGTCTGGAAGCTTTGGGTGTACTAAAAATTATCTTCTCTTGTGATTCTGGCTTTTACATATCACATTTTTCTACATATATAACTACTTTCAGTAGTCTGTACATTTTATCATTCAATGTCTCAAACAGGACTTAAAAATTTATGTACCTCTCCCATCTGCGGTTCAATAATTTGATGGGCCAGTTCCTCTATGGTTGCCATGATCTTTAATCACCAGAATTTCCTGTCAAAGAAAGGAAATAAGATGCTTAACATCTATAGCCTCAAAAGTGAAAATATCTTAGGGAAAATATAGTTCACATAAGTAAAGCATGTTCATATTTATCTGAAAATGACATCCTTGTAGAATTTAAAGTTTGATTATACTAAGAAGTAATAATATATTTGCCATCTTTAAACTGTATCTTTTTACTCAACTAACATAGAGACTTCCTATTTTTCCTTCTCTGCTTTTCCAGAGAGCAACAATCTAATAAACTCCCTGAGAACAGAAGTGTGTTTCTGATCATGACATCAGCAGGTACATAATTAACATCTTAGAAATGAGAACAAAGCCAGTTTTGTTACTGCAAATCAAGGGGGTAAATCTAACTCCTGAACCCATACTGATTTTTTAGTAGCAACTGGAGTGCTTGAAGGTCAATTTTGTAATTAATATGAAGCACAACTCGGAAGGCAGAAAATATCATGTTTAAAAAAAGAAGCTGTTTTGGTATCAACACTGTAGTTACAGCGTTAAGAAGAATTTTGCAAGATTTAACAGACACCACTACATTAATGCAGTATGAAGTACTCAGCTGTATGCCTTGTTTGTTTGGGTATGGATTTACAAATACTCACTAGGCAGTACTTAAAAGGTACATATACAAATTATGAAGCACCATAAGCACTGAATTTTCCTGACAAAAGCGGTATTAAAAACACCGCAATACCTGCTTCTTGTATGAACAAAACTAGCAAACTCTTACATGAAAGGATTTATGTAGTAAATGTGCTTTGTTTCAAACATACAATGTAGTTGGATTATATACAGCCTCTTCATTGCAGACAGCATTATAAAGATGTTTAATACCAATACATGTATTCCTGTATTAACGTAAGAATGAATGGTGTCAGTATAAAGGAGTTTTTATTTGGGATGAAACGTTTATTTATTTATTTAGTAAGGAAAAAAATATTTATTTAGTAAGGAAAAATGGTTATGTGCAAGCATACAAAAAGTCAGAATGCTAATGAAAGTAGTTATATATGTAGAAAACCTATACGTATAGCTAGTTGGTTTTCACTCTAACTTTGCTAGTGTTCCTAGGAAGTATCTACCACCCCAGTTATTTCTTAAATGTTAACTCATTTTGAAGCTCGCTCTGCTCTTACAATTAGAAAGAGATCTCTCTCTTGACCAGGACAAGAACTGGATGCCTTAGAAGTGTGCACAGCCGTATATCAAACCCTGACTGATGCATGGAAGGGAAGACTATACAAATACTGCACTGCAGATCATTCTCAATCACCCACCAGCATGCTGCATTGTTAGCTAAGACAAAAGATGACAAGCATACGCATAGAGCATAGGAGACTGAAGCTTATGTTGAAAAGCATAAACCCACTTCTGCATGCAGTGACCTGCAGCACAATCATTATCTAAAGAGCACCTAGATTTTCAAGACAGACAATGTATTTTATCACTTTTTCTTCATTTAAATAAAACACTAGCAACAAGATATTGCATTGTTTACACACACAGTGCCAGAAATCAGTACTACTTCATTAAAAAAAGTTTAATGTCTTTAATACAAATTAGAGAACTATTTAATTAAGACAGACACACTTTTGTGTAAGACAGATAAACTTTTTGCAGAGTTATTTCAGTGCTCTGTCACAACCGATGTACCAGAAATATTGTGCCCATGATGATAAGCTGCAAAAAATTGAGAGTAAAGTAAGTAAAAAGCTGAAATTCTAGTCTGATCTCAGAACTGTTCCTGCTTTGGACTAGAGACCATCTGATGTCCTCTCCCACCTGGAATATTGTACAACTCAAAAATGTACTGTTTTCTCAGCCACAGGAAGAACAAGAGTTGCTTGCAATTACAAAAAATGCCCAATATTTTGAAAGCAGTTTGACTTACTTCAAAGTCAAATCTTTTGACTGCCCCCATGTAAGTCTACTGTGCAGATATTTTCAGACACAATAAACTGTTAGCTAATCTTGGAGTTTTACTTCTGCCCATGGCAGGGGGGTTGGAACTAGATGATCTTAAGGTCCTTTCCAACCCTAACTATTCTATGATTCACTGTGTAAAGACCTATGCACAAGAAAGCTTGCCTTGAGCACTTTAAACCGATTTTATCGAGAATACATGTTCCCCTAAGTCAGCATATTGCGGCAGTGGTAACATCTTCTACTCTGCAATCACTGTGTCTAGCATTTTCTACATTGTTTTCTTGAAAGAAACTAGGCTACGTCAATATCATTTTCCCCATCAGAAAAGCCAGGTCTACAATCCTTCCCATAACAAAGTATGATTATGACCTTTTCAATTTTAGTCATATTTACCAACAGAGCATATAGCTACTTTATTTTAGGCTTTTCTAAAACTCCTAATGTTTCATCTTGCAGAATTAGCATATTCCAACAAGAATACTGAATACTAATTATTCCTGCTATAGCTGTATTGCACCAACTCAGCAGCACATGGAAATGAACAATACAGTACAGTGAAAAGTGTAATTTATTATTCATCTAGTAAAAGCTTGCAGTGAAATACTGAACTTGCACAGGAGGCAAAATCTGGAAAACAACTTTTACAGAAATTGACAGAGACATGAAGAATAAAAAAATTTCTTCCCTATCAGGCCAACAGCACTGCAAAATCATAATTATTCTCTTTAATGTTCTCTGTCACACCATTACTTTAAATTAGTATGTCAACACATTAATATTTTTGCCACAAACTCAGTAAGTGAGTGGTCTAATTTATCCAAGCCTCCTCCACAAGTACTCTGTCCACAGACTTAACAATAAAGAAAGGTCTTTTTTACGTTAGACTCATTACTACCATATTCAATACAATTCTGTCACCAAAAGGGCTAGCCCTAACCTATTTCTCAGCCTGAGTTTCCAACTTCTCTGCCTGCTGCCAGTATTGTTACATCTGTAACTTCACAGACAGCAGCAAAGTTTTCTTTTTGTTCATGTTAGTTCTCTTGCCCAAGGAATAACTTGCACGTGATATATTACCATGCAAATGCTACTGCTGTACCAGTGATGGAGGAGAAGGGTAGATATATCACACCTTTCTACAGCAACAGCAATTTACATACAAAGCCATACAAAGTTTCCTATACTTGCCAACAGCTCTATAAATTGTTGTGAGATGAGCCCTGGAGCTTAGACACACTTACTTTGGATCTTACAGATGAATCTGGTGAAGAAACAAGAAACAGAGGATGAAAAAAAAAAGAAAGTGTGATAGAGCCACAGGACAAAACAGAAAATACCCATGATGGTAAAGTGGCCTAGAACATACCTCTGGTCCACAAGCTAACAGTTAGATTCATGGTGTTCTATCTCCTTTACTCACCCCCAATTTCTAGGCATAGTATCATTTTCTAATTGTGAGAACCTTAACAGTCAGAGCTACTTTTCAAAACAATGCGATGAAAGCAGTGCCGCTGTAAAAGCCTCACACATAAGCTAATTTATAGCTAAACTTTGTATTCTCTAGTAAAAACAGTTGCCAGAACAGACTTCTTAACCTCTTAGTAGTCAGCCTGCCAGTTAACAGATACTGGTTGACCTTTTCAAGTCCCAATACAGAACTAAACCGTACTGCATCTCTGCAACATTGCACTTTATGTTCTTTGCCATACTGCCAAATGCTCACCAAGAGCATGGCAGAATTTGTACTGGTTATGGCAGAATTCTGTATTGATGTTAACATCTGTCTTTAACAAGATCTCTCTTGTGAGCAAGAAGCATAACTATGAGACAGAGCTGGTATTTTCACATTATTATTAATTCAGTGTTATCAAACACTGCTAATAAAAATAATGAAGATACTCAGCTTCCCCAAATCCAGAATTGATATAGGCATCCTGTATTCTTGCTCTTAGGAGCAAGCATACTCTGTTTTACTTTTAAGAGTAGTGGAAGAGGCTTTCTAGAAGAGATTCCCTGTTTTGATGATGTGTTTTCAAACTTCTGTAGTGAAATAAGCCTGAAAACAAAATTAAGGCTGTTTAAAATGCATAAATGCCAATATATCCCCTGGGTTGGTCAGTTTATTTGTGTTGGTTTTGTTTTGTTTTTTAAACACAGTGACTTCCAGTATTTGTAAATGGTACTGTGTACTGAGATACCTTCACTTTAATCACCTTCAATAAATTAGGTGACTTTGCTCTGAAGAGCATGCGTAATAGTGAAACAACTCACCAACTCCAATGTTTCAATGATAAACTTTCAGGCAACACTTCATGCTGCAGCTCAACTACCGAAATGGCTAAGCCAGGCATTCCTATCCTGTTCCCCATCTCTGCTTTATTATTTAAACTCTTCTTGTGCTGGCATTGGTATACACATAATGCCCTGAGGAGTCAGTTCAAGAAACTGAACTGGCAGAAACCTATTTCTTACTTGCAATGTCAGGGCACAGTTTCAAAGGCAGTTTGAACAGAATTACAGCTCACCCCTGGTTGAGAGGAGGTCCTGCTCACCCTGACCAAACTGTGGTGGTGGTGACCACACACTAAGATAATTCAACTTGATAAAAAGACGGAAAAACTAACCAAGCAGAAATGCACCAAGCATCTGCTAGGTAAGCACAATGAAGTAGTTTACTGGCAGTCAGATTCATTCCACTGCAGACAAAAAGGGAGAACATGTTGTTATAACTCAAAGGAGGGAGGGTTAAAAAATTAAGATTAAGGAGGAGGCAAACCTCCCCTTCCATTGTTGTTGGTGGGAGCTGGTAATTCAGTTCAGCTGCACCATGAAACTACACCCTTTGTTCTCACCCCATCCAGCTGCTTGATGCAGCTCACTGTGGAGACATTCTAAGCTAACTTTGGGACAGATGTAGAAAGTTTTGTAGTTCACCTTTTGCTTACTTATCTATGTTTGCCTTCACATCAGGTATGAGTATGCTTAATCACTCTTTAGAGATCCCTGCAAGGAATTAAGTGGAAAAAACACCTTTTTTTTTTCTTCTGTTACAGAAACTTAAAAATTTACAACATTATTCATGTTCTTAAAAGCATCTTCTTCCAAGTTATTCCAGTCAACATTCCCCAAAGCTGCATTTTTGTGTGAAATTATGAACGTATCCTAAAATCAAGCTATCTGAAATTGGGAAATATTCATTAAACACCTTCATTTCCTAGTAAAGAAAAAAAGATTTAAATTAACTGTTGTCATGGTCTGTGTTTTGATCTTCAGCAACTGGAAGTAGCCCTCAAGGTGTTCTCATTCAATGGGCATCTTCCCAATTTCAGGTATGCCTCTCTTCTCCACACTTGTCCAAACCATGACACACATCTTCAAAGCACACATCAGACAACATACAAGAAATGTTTTTTTATTGCTAGTGTAGGAAAGAAGTAGATTGAGTCAAATAATTGATGTTTTCTTGCTTGCAAATGCATTGTTCCTCTTTCAAAGGGAAAGAGACAAAGACAAACTAAACTTCATCCGGGCACTACCTACTGCTAATCACATTTTTATTTCCTTCCTCAAGTCATCTAAAATAATGAAAGGACAAGGGCTGGAATTCTAAAAGGGACCAGAGAACACAACATGGAAAAACTGCACATACTTTCAGGATCTTATTTATAACATCCCACAATTAAAAGAACCATAATAATATTACAGCTCTATTACTACTCCAAGAGGGGCTTCTACCAATAAATACAACAGCACTAAGCTGTTTCCAAATATTGCATTTACTGTATCTCTCCTCAATCTTGAGACTCAAATGAAATGTAACAGGAATCTCTGTATGTAAATATCATTATTTTATGTCCATAGTAAATGAGTTAGCAAACTCCATAGTGAAATGCAAGTCAGAATTATTTTTCAATACATCACTACCATCACTGTTAGCTCACTGCTGGTGTTGAGCCTAGCATCATTGCCAATGGTTTTCCATCACTACTTTAGATACCCTCCACAAGCCACCACATGAGCAGAAAACTTTCATTAGCTTGCACTAATTCAACCACTCTTTTTTACTCCTTCCTCAGTTTTCATGGGCCAGCGTTTCTCCAATGCTTTAGTCAACATAACTTAGAAAAGACTTACTTTTTGAATTGATTTTGGCTTACTTCAACTGGAATGGGTTACGAAACATTCCCACGAGAACAGCCAGCAGATTTGGTGGTCGGTAATCAGAAGCACTAACCTCTCCACTAGTACAGTTATACCCAAAAGACACCAATGTTTAATTCAACATCCTTCTCCAGAGACAAAAGTTATACAACTTTAATTATCCCAGTAGGAAGTTCTTGCTAATAGTATTTCAGAATGTTACATCAGTGTAAACTACGGACTTTAAAGCAGTAGCAGGAAGAATATTTCTTTATGCCTGGACTTTCCATTTGATGTAAGTGAAACATCTTTTGTTCTATTATACTGCACTTGTGTTATAGCTGCCCCACTATTAAGTACCTTGATTCTGATTTAGCACCCTTTAAATGAGTAAGAAACCACACTGGTATGAAGATACTAGATGATAAAATTATGCTGATCCCAGATGTTCAATTTACTTACTTTTTTCAAAACATGTCACAACACTGGCCAGTGTAGTTTTACTGGTGTGAAAACAATGCTTGTAAAGTTTGAGTAGTAATTTACCCTGCCAGCATTGTCAAACCAGCTTGACACAATGGAATACATAATGATTCTGATGACTACATATATATACACGGGATGTGTGTTAATAAAGGGGTCTTTCCTGTAGAAGGTCAGATGCACATTTAAACTAAAAGTTACATAAGAACTTTAGACACTTCTGAGGTACAGGCTCATTAAATAGTTATGACTGCAGGAATTACTGTCCACTTTCTGTTCTTCTATCACAGTGGAAACAAATACAGAAGATCAGCTTGACTTTTTAGGAAAGCTCAAAAGGTTAATATAGTGGAACTTTAAAAGTATTCCTTCTTAGAAGAAACTTTCTTTATCTCTATACTCATACCGCTTCCATAGAAAATTATTTCAACTGATCTCCGAAAATGAATTAAGAATTCACTATTTTAGCTCAGGTCATTACACTGCTCTGTACCTTAAAATGGAAACTAGTCCTCATTTCCATTCTCAAAATCATATACTAATTAAGAATTCAGCATAACCTGTGCCAAACTTGTTTAATAAACACCTATACATAAAATAGAAAGCATGTAACAATACATCTAGGACTAAGAGTGCTAGAGTTAGCTGGCTTTGTTACTCGTACTAGCATTCCCTTCTACTTCACAACAGTATTCTGCAATGCTTTACAGATAATAAATTAAGCCAAGGAATCCAAACACATCTGTGAAACAATGACACTACTCTGCTGAATGCTTCATAAAAGAGCATTACACAGCAAACTAGATAAACTATTCCTGGATTATGACTCTACAAGCCATATTGCTCAAGACCGTAGAACAGTTGGCAGATTTAAAGGAGTAACATTCTCCTTACCAATGAACTAAGGAATATTTATGTGATTCTTAACACCCAGTTAGATACTGTTTACTAAATTTGCATGACATCAAGATTTAGAGACTACATATGTAAGAGATAGTAACAGAAAACTGAAGCAGCTAAACCTGCAGGCATGCAAGGGAAGATGAGATGCTCGCAAAAGCATAAGGGAGTAATTAAAAGGCACAGGGCAATAGAGGAAGAGATGTATCTGCAAGCATGCCTGTACAATTAATTTAGAATGATTACTCTCAAAAGTAAACGAGTGCTACAGTGGGAGGAGAAGTGAGAAAACAGAACTGTTAGGATAAGCTTTGAGGAGACTGCCAAGTCATTCTTACCACTAATGGGTCACTTCCCTTCTAGCCCTGGGCTCCTGCTGCTTCATCATGCAGTCTCTAGAACCTGCCTGAATAGTTACAGAGCTGATTCAGCTCACCAGCCCCACAAAGGACAAGGAAAAGGAAGGACTGGTGAGCAGTCAACAGTTTGTGGGTCAGGGTTAAAGGGAGAACAGCTAAGGGGGGCATTATTGTGAGGATCTGTTACAGACCACCTGATCAAGAGGAATCTGTGGATGAAGCACTCTACAGACAGATAGGAAAAGCCTCACGCTCGCAAAGAGTTGCGGTCAATGGCTCAATGTCCAGCTGGAGACCAGTAATGAGTGGTGTCCCTCAGGGATTGGTGTCGGGACCGGTCTTGTTCAACATCTTCGTTGCCGACATGGACAGTGGGATTGAGTGCGCCCTCGGCAAGTTTGCCGATGACACCAAGCTGTGTGGTTTGGTTGATACCCTAGAGGGAAGGCATGCCATCCAGAGGGACCTTGACACACTTGTGAGGTGGGCTTATAAAGTTTAACAATGCCAAGGTCCTACACCTGGGTCAGAGCAATCCCAGGCACAGCTACAGGTTGGGCAGAGAAGAGATTCAGAGCAGCCCTGTGGAGAAGGACTTGGGGGTGCTGGTTGATGAGAAAATGAACATGAGCTTGGCTTCAGTGTGCGCTTGCAGCCCAGAAAGCCAACTGCGTCCTGGGCTGCACCAAAAGGAGCGTGACCAACAGGTCGAAGGAGGTGATCCTGCCCCTCTACTCTGCTCTTGTGAGACCTCACCTGGAGCATTGTGGGCAGTTCTGGTGTCCACAACATAAAAAGGACATGGAACTGTTGGAACAAGTCCAGAGGAGGGCCACAAGGATGATCAGGGGACTGGAGCACCTCCTGTATGAAGAGAGGCAGAGAAAGTTGGGGCTGTTCAGCCTGAAAAAGAGAAGGCTGTGTGGAGACCTCATAGCAGCCTTCCAGTATCTGAAGGGGAGCTATAGGGATGCTGGGGATGGACTCTTCATTAGGGACTGTAGCGATAGGACAAGGGGTAACAGGTTAAAACTTAAAAAGGGGGAAGTTTAGATTAGATATAAGGCAGAAATTCTTTACTGTAAGGATGGTGAGGCACTGGAATGGGTTGCCCAGGGAAGTGGTGAATGCTCCATCCCTGGCAGTGTTCAAGGCCAGATTGGATCGAGCCTTGGGTGACATGGTCTAGTGTGAGGTGTCCCTGCCCATGGCAGGGGGGCTGGAACTTGATGATCTTAAGGTCCTTTCCAACCCTAACTATTCTATGATTCTACGATAAGGAGAGAGGAGGATAGGCAAGGGGGGCTGTCTGCAAGCTGAGGCCATTCACATGAGTGCTGGCTACAGGCCAGAACTAGGTAAGAAGAGAGCTATTTAATGAGGTCAAGTTGCTGTCACGGCGCCCGAAGCCCGCATCGGCGCCCGAAGCCCGCATCGGCGCCCGAAGCCCGCATCGGCGCCCGAAGCCCGCATCGGCGCCCGAAGCCCGCATCGGCGCCCGAAGCCCGCATCGGCGCCCGAAGCCCGCATCGGCGCCCGAAGCCCGCATCGGCGCCCGAAGCCCGCATCGGCGCCCGAAGCCCGCATCGGCGCCCGAAGCCCGCATCGGCGCCCGAAGCCCGCATCGGCGCCCGAAGCCCGCATCGGCGCCCGAAGCCCGCATCGGCGCCCGAAGCCCGCATCGGCGCCCGAAGCCCGCATCGGCGCCCGAAGCCCGCATCGGCGCCCGAAGCCCGCATCGGCGCCCGAAGCCCGCATCGGCGCCCGAAGCCCGCATCGGCGCCCGAAGCCCGCATCGGCGCCCGAAGCCCGCATCGGCGCCCGCAGCCCGCATCGGCGCCCGAAGCCCGCATCGGCGCCCGAAGCCCGCATCGGCGCCCGAAGCCCGCATCGGCGCCCGAAGCCCGCATCGGCGCCCGAAGCCCGCATCGGCGCCCGAAGCCCGCATCGGCGCCCGAAGCCCGCATCGGCGCCCGAAGCCCGCATCGGCGCCCGAAGCCCGCATCGGCGCCCGAAGCCCGCATCGGCGCCCGAAGCCCGCATCGGCGCCCGAAGCCCGCATCGGCGCCCGAAGCCCGCATCGGCGCCCGAAGCCCGCATCGGCGCCCGAAGCCCGCATCGGCGCCCGAAGCCCGCATCGGCGCCCGAAGCCCGCATCGGCGCGCGCGCCCGAAGCCCGCATCGGCGCCCGAAGCCCGCATCGGCGCCCGAAGCCCGCATCGGCGCCCGAAGCCCGCATCGGCGCCCGAAGCCCGCATCGGCGCCCGAAGCCCGCATCGGCGCCCGAAGCCCGCATCGGCGCCCGCGCCGAAGCCCGCATCGGCGCCCGAAGCCCGCATCGGCGCCCGAAGCCCGCATCGGCGCCCGAAGCCCGCATCGGCGCCCGAAGCCCGCATCGGCGGCGCCCGAAGCCCGCATCGGCGCCCGAAGCCCGCATCGGCGCCCGAAGCCCGCATCGGCGCCCGAAGCCCGCATCGGCGCCCGAAGCCCGCATCGGCGCCCGAAGCCCGCATCGGCGCCCGAAGCCCGCATCGGCGCCCGAAGCCCGCATCGGCGCCCGAAGCCCGCATCGGCGCCCGAAGCCCGCATCGGCGCCCGAAGCCCGCATCGGCGCCCGAAGCCCGCATCGGCGCGCGAAGCCCGCATCGGCGCCCGAAGCCCGCATCGGCGCCCGCAGCCCGCATCGGCGCCCGAAGCCCGCATCGGCGCCCGAAGCCCGCATCGGCGCCCGAAGCCCGCATCGGCGCCCGAAGCCCGCATCGGCGCCCGAAGCCCGCATCGGCGCCCGAAGCCCGCATCGGCGCCCGAAGCCCGCATCGGCGCCCGAAGCCCGCATCGGCGCCCGAAGCCCGCATCGGCGCCCGAAGCCCGCATCGGCGCCCGAAGCCCGCATCGGCGCCCGAAGCCCGCATCGGCGCCCGAAGCCCGCATCGGCGCCCGAAGCCCGCATCATCCTGTATTGGTACACAAAGAAAAGGACAAAACTGGTTCCCTGCACCAGAGCTGAAGCTGCACAATGATCCAGACCAGGTCCCTTCTACGTGGCACACAAAGATTACATTAACACAGCATAGCAAGTGCAAATCCTTCTTTCCAAACACACTGAGGCATTAAATCTACTGTAGAATAGATACAGCATTTCACAAAGATGCAGTCCCAATCCTGCCTGACAGCTTTGTCCCCCTCTGCATTTCACCTCACAGTTATAAAGCTGTAAGGTAAGCTCATCTTCTGAATTGATTTACCCTGCATCTAATTGCTACATGTAACACACACAAAAAAGCAGTTAGTAGCAGAAATAAAAGCATTTCTTGTGGAAAAAGCCCATAACATTACAAGAGCTTATTCATAATACCAAACTGCCCATAGTCATGGTGTGAGATGACTGGTTGGGGTATTCACTGAATTACAGCCATAGATGAGACAGCTGATACATGAAAGTACACTATGGAAAGGACATGCATACGTATTCAGCAGTACTACTTGCACACATTCACATCCACAGAAACTGCCTTCAAATGAAACACCCTCCCCCTCCCGCCCCGAGTTTCACACAGATCCTTTCAGTACAGTAAATCAGTGTTGACATTGTTTCAGATAAAAATATCATCATCCACATCTTCCCCGTTTCTTCCCCCCCACCCCTTATCAGCTCCACAGGATCAGATTTTGTTAGAGGGGTGTGCCTGGGTTTTTGTTTGGGGTTCTTTTGGTTTGGTTTTTTAGTTCCTATCAACACACTTGTAAAGCATATTAGGAAAAAAAAACCAACTAAAAACAGATTAAATCAGTCAAGAGTGAAAGCATTAGTCATGTTGACACACCGTCCTGCTAGTACTTCAAAGGAAACATCACCAAAATAAATGGAGCAGTTTTCACACCACAAAGTTGCTGCTAAGCTATAAACCACAACCTCAACCTTCTTGGAATTAAATAACCGTTAATTATAGCTAATATGACAACAGCAGAGGGTTTGGCTTTATTTTTTTGGTGGTTTATGTTTTTTGAGTTTCTCGTTTAACTTTCTACAGAGGCTGTCAAATACTCAGCTTAGTCCTGCCTATCTCCCTATCAAGTTGAACAAGAGTAATTTAAGTTAGCCAGATTTGAAGAGTCTTTCAGAGAAGCCCTGGCCAAACCAGCAAAATTAATCTAAATAGTGACATAGAATGGGATATATAGATATAGGCAGTTCTTAGACCACCATTTTCAGGAAAAAGCGTACTTCGTTACAAAATCTGCTGCACTACATCATAAGACACATGGGACTTGTGCAGAAAGCACAAGCAACCCTCTGGTCTCAAAGAGCTGGAAATGAAGAGTTGACCCTTCAGAAGATAAATCCTTTGTTGCTTTAAGAGTTTGGTGAGTACTATCCAACACAGTAATATCTGGAACAAGAAGCTGACGACTGGAAGAGTAAAAATATGGACAGGTCTGCATACACAAGAGTACGATTTTGATTAACTGTACTTCTGCAGTTTTACCAGTCATTCTCACACTGATTAAATTCTGCTTTGCAGCTCACCTTATGCCAATAATGTACAGGCACAAGTTTAAAGTGCCAAAAGCAGCTTGAAACAGCACCAGAAGATAACTTGTCTGGTTTTCCCTGACGGTCACTGTTGGGTTGCATGCTGCATCCTGTGTCTGACAAAAAAAGCACAGGCAGATACCTGTGCCAGCCACAGGTTTGGCCCCTGCGCCCACCCTCAGAGGGGATGTTAATACCCTCACAGGCCTGGCAAAGCAGATACTCACATGAGAGCTCCCTGACCTGCATCAACCAAAAATCACTCAGGTTAGCAAAGCTTACTATTAAAACCAGTTAAGCCCTGGTGCCTACTGAAGCAGGAAAGGCACATACCCTTTGTCAGATGCAGCACTGCCAGCAGAGATCCATACTTTGTCCACCAGCAGAAGAAATGTGTACAAGCTAAAGATTTGACCTTGCTCTATTTCTTATACACAGTTCAGCTCCCTTTACGCAGGGGCTGCTGGCTGTTTTCAGGATTTTTTCTGACCCAGACATTACATACGGGTTACTTTCTTTAGGGAGACTGCCTTCCTTCACAAACCATAAGGAAACTCCAGCAATTTCACTGGCTGCACAATCTTTAATTGCATAATACAATAAGCACACAGTGAATCAAAATGAAAATTGAGTATCAGCATAAGGAACAAGGAGACTAATCTTCCCAGTGTAAATATTTAGATTTCACATTACAGGTGAAAGCCAGTATTCACTGAACTAGCACATTAGCTTTAAGCATTCTGTATTTTGCATGTGAATTATTTAACAGCATGCCATAGTATCAGTGGGTTTTTGTTTGGCTTTTGCTCCCCATGCTCCTCTCCCCTCCAACTTCAATAACACAACACAGTCATGAAATAAATTCGTGTTGAAAGGGACTTCTGGAGGTCGTCTGGTCCAAGCCCTTTTCCCCCCAAAGCAAAGTCAGCTTCAGAGTTACCCATGTTGCTCAGGGCTTTCTCTTCAGAGGCTGAGAAACTTGGATCAGAGAAACCAAGGTAGGCTTTAAAAAAAGTAAAATAAAAACCCAAACCAAAACAAAACCCAGACTCCCCCTGCTAACCCACAATCTAGCCTAGGCTATGGCTATTCTTAAAGACATCAGAACCCCCACTGCATTTCCACCATATTCATTCTCTTCAAGGCAACACTTCACAAGAAAACAAAACCAGTAAGAAAAACAAGTGTTAAGAAGATTTGAGGGGAAGAGATAAAGCCAGTTAATTTATCTGCTGTTAACTCTTCTGTAAAAAACATCTTGATCTGTTCTTGCAGAATGCAACACACTTAGCAAATGGTGCCCAATCATGCGGATAGAGCAGCCTGAATGAACTGCAGAAGCAGCTGAGGACTGTACACCATGCCAGGTGATGTCAGTTATGTTCCCTGTATTACCATGTATATGTACACATACAGCTGAGCACCATCAGATGAACCTCAGTCCTGTGATAAGAGAGGGTCTGTAATGCCTCTGGAGAAAGAGCTATGGATAGAAGCAGTCAGACATTTCACAGACCTTAGGACTTCCCTCAAACAAGCATACTGAGGAAAGCTGTACAGTCAAGGAGAAAGCTGCGGGTTAAATGCCTGTGTCACAACTGGCCAACATGGACTAATAGGGGGCTACAACAATTTACAGAATTATTTTCAGGTAGAAATACTGTTACAGAAAAAGCCACCCAAAATACAAAGCACAGAAGTGTCACCAGGTGAACATTGCCTCACCCAGCACGGTAATGTGATGGTTTGCCTTCCCCAGTACTTCTGTTTTTACTTACATAATGGTGACTCCAAAACCAGGAAGCTGCCCTACAGAAAACTATTTGAATTCTCTACCATCTCATTTTTTGGGATGCAGCTCTTCCTACTACACCACTTTCCCCAGTCCCCCTTGTTGATGCTCTATCAATAACTTCAGAGCAGTTTTCACATATGAAGAATGCCCAGCTCAGGCTTTCAAGAATCATGCCCACACGCTCGTCTTGTGGTAAAACCGATATCGAAAGCCTTTTTTTTCTCCTTCTCTGTTTCTCAAGTTTATTTACACAACACATGCCACCTCCTCTCTTCCCTGCATAAAGTGCAAACCTAAGTCCATCCTATGATACAGGGCAGTGCTTTTCATAGTTAGGACAATACGTTGCAGCAGTGAGAGAAGGAAGAGCCCAGAAGCCCAGCAGCTCAGAAGTAAACCCCCACCCAACGACACAAAACACGGACCAGCGACAGTGTCATCTGCCACAACAAAAACACTACCGGGCGTTATGCAGAACTTATTACCTTAACCCAAACGAACCCAGACAGCCGCCAGCGCTATCTGAGAGGAGCGAACCGGCTGGGTGACGGAGACGGCAGGCACAAAGCGGCCGGGGGTCGGGAGCTCGGTCAGCCCCCGGGGGGCCTGACGCCATGCACGGCCGTCGCCGATGGGGGGGGGGGGGGGGCGGGGAAAGGGGGAAGGGAGAGAGCATCGCGGCGGCTCAGCTTCCGCCCAGCTCCCAGGCCCATCTTACCCCAACCCACCCTCAACCTTCCCCCTCGCCTCTCCACTCCCCGGGGCGCTCCGCGGAGCTGCGGCGAGGCAGCGCCCGGACTCGGCCTCCCCAGCGGGCCCCTCACAAAATGGCTGCGCGGGGCCGGAGCCCAGCGTGAGGGTGGCATCGCCCACCGCCGCCTCCCCCCGCGGCTGCCTCTCGGCAGCGGGAGCGGCCGGAGCCCGCCGAGCTGGCGGCGAGCAGCGGACGGCGCCGCCCGGATGCGGGGCGGCGGGAGGCGCAAGCGGTTCCTGTAGGTGAAAGGTCGGGGGGCGCGGGGCCGCCCGCGGGACGCGCCGAGGCCTGAGGCGGGACGGGCGGCGCCCGGCGCCATGCTCCGCGGAGGCCGCGGAAGCCGCGCAGGGACGCACCGTTAGCGCACGGCCATGGCCGCGCCCGCTGCCGGGGTAGCGGCTCACCTGGTGGGTCCGGCGGCCTCTTCCGCCGGTTTATTTGGCGGCGGCGGTGGTAGCGGCGGCTCCGGCTCCCGGAGGTCAGAGTTCGTGACCCCGCCCCCTCGGCTCAGCGCCGCCCCGCCCCTCACCGCCGCGGCGGCTGCGCCTGCGCTTGCGCCTGGCTGCCTTGGGGGTGCTGGGGGCCGCCGTGTGCCCCCCGGCACCTGCCGCGTTGGGCAGCGGTCGGTACCGGCGCTGCCGCCTCGGGCCTGGAGCGGTGCTATGGGGAGCGCCGGGAGCAGAGGTGCCGCGGGCAAGTGGCATCCCTTACAGATGGGGAAACGTGGCTCTGACCCACGTGTTTCTGACAGCCCCGTGCCCGTGAGGAGAGCTCGAGTCTCCCGTGTCTCCGCTGCTGTTCTCTTCAAGGAAACGGCAGTGTGTCAGCTTTGGGAAGCTCGGTGGGATCTTCCCACTGGGACAAATACATAGGTGAGACTTGAAGAGATGAAACATGGTGGAGAGACATCGACAGCACTGCCTCACGGTGCGAGTCACGCTCGCGGTTACTGTAGCAGTTCAGCCGGCGGCGCTGGGAAAAGCTGTCTTTCTCTGCCAGCATGGCAGCAGCGAAGTACCTCATTAAACGTCAGCGCTGCTCTGAGCAGGGTTTGTTAAGGCAGCGGGGAGCCTGACTGCTCCTGAGCGCACACCGCGCTGCAGCAGGGCTTTCAGAAATGCGCCAAAACTGCTGCTCTGGCTGTGTCTCAACAGTCGTTTGGACCAAAGTTGAATTAATTAATTTATTCTAATCATTTTAGTAACCTTCATCTTAAGTAAGAGTTACATACTTTAAATATGTCCCTTTCCACCCCCTCGTTTTCCACGTGTTCAATGAAGGTATAGCTGTGGTTAGAGATCAGCAGGAACTACAGGATCATTTAGGCTACCGGGGCTGTATGCACAATTTCATCACCTGAAATTAATTTAACTATTTTACACAATCAGATGACATAAGCATCAACATCTGAGAAGCAGAGGTAGGAAAAAACCTCCAGTTTATGTGCTATTAATAAAATCATTCTTGTCAGTTGCTTCACTACTTTTCTTCCTACCTAGTCCCATAGCTGCACTTGCATCCGGCTACTCTAGCTCAAGATCACTAACTAGTTCAATTAGCACATGCAGGCATCAGTTTGCTTTTTGATCAAACACATGCCTAAAAGCCAAATGCAAATGAACCCGACAAAGAAACTTTAAATTGGAGCAATTAACTTGCTAAGCATTTCCTGAAAGTGACAGATATAACACTCTCAGTTGACAGTACTTGTCACTTCCTAAACTGGCCTGAGCCTTACATCCACTTTATAAATGAAGGAACTTACTGCACTTTAATTTAACGAATACCAAGGAATTTGAACCAGAGCTTATTTCAGACAAGTATTCTGATATGTTCAATAGAGCAGAAATGTTGCTGTGACCAATAAAACATGGGTTTGATTTTTTTCCTTTAGCAAGTGACCCAGTTCATACTTGATCTGTATCACAGAGGCATGGAGCTGTGTCAGCCAGGATTACATGAGACACATCCCTATCAAAAACATGCAGAGAAGCAAAACTCTTTATGCTGCAAATGCAAGTTACCAAAAAAACCTGCTTTCAAACATCCATCAGAGAAGTACAAGGAGGCAGCGTAACTAACCTGACAGAAAAATCTCTCATTTACAGGCCCTGCTAAAATACTTACAGAATCACAGAATCATTTACATTGGAAAAGACCTTTAAGATCGAGACCAACTGTTAACCCAGCACTGCCAAGTCCACCACTAAACAATGTGCCTAAATGCTGCATCTGCATTATCTTTCAAATACCTCCAGGGACGGTGATTCAACCTGGGCAGCCTGTTCCAATGCTTGACAACCCTTTTGGTGGAGAAATCTTTCCTGACATTCAATCTAACCTCCCTCCCCGCCAGCACAACTTGAGGCCATTTCCTCTTGTCCTCTCTCTTCTTAGAACTAATGTTTCAGGTGGTCAAATCCAGCAGCAGTGTCAGTCTGTGCACACAGCTTACATTTTCTGGCTGTTTTCTCTTAGTAAGGGCAAAACATGAACTTTAAAGCAAGACTGATGGGCAGGATAATGACAAATTCTGCTGTTTGAATACACAAACTACATAATACATAAAAAAACATGATTAAAAAAGACGGAGATTCAACTAAAGTGAATTTATTTATACAAAAATGATACATATCCACAGGAGTATTTACAACAACTTTAAACTGTTTTAATTTACAAAATAAAGATTCTATTTGTTCATTTAGACAGTACAATTTAGGACTGCTCCAAATAAAAGCCTATTTGGATGGTAAATACAGGGGACAGCAGTTACGGCAAACAAAGGCATTGAATATGTCTTTCTAAACATCTCTTTACATTATGATGTAATTAATATACATAATTGAGTAATCAGTTTTTCCACACAAAAAATATTTAAGTAAAATGTGTTCTATAGCTGCTCAACTATCCATTTGTTTTAAGTCCTTTGGGCACAAAAAATAGTTTTTGTTAAAAAATGTTAAAGAGAATTCAGGATCCTAGAACCTTTCATTTATCTAAGAATAAAGATGCTAGAACTATTACTCCATGCTAATGTTTGTCTCATACTCTACTAACCAATCTTAAATTAATTATTAGCTATAGATTCTTATAAGAAGAGGTAGCCAGGTGTTTAAAAACTTCTGGTCTTTTTTTAGTGTTCAGTCAAATCAAAAAGTGAATACTTTACTTTTGATGGCAATGGATCAAAATGGGAGGTGAGATGGAGAAATAAGGTAAGTCTGAAAAGCAATCATCTGAAAATGTTACGAAAATGCCTATGTTGTGGGTTCTTCATATGACACAAACCACTCGTGCTGGAGAAAGGGGAAAAATTCAAACATGTTGACAAAGACAATTTATTTCACACAGAATTAGGCTGCAATGTATACACTATTAAGGCTCCAGTCAATCTATCTCTGTCACAGAAAGATTTTTTTGATTGATCAGCTGCTTCTGGAAGAAGTCCTCTGATTTTCATAGAACACTTGAAACTATTTTTTCACTCTGCACCAAATCCTCAGAGGTAGTTTAACGCCACAGGAAGCAGAACTTGGGCGCCTTAATTCAGTACCCATTTTGACTTTTATTGCTCTGTTCTGCAACAGGAAGATCAATATCACATGATGAATTGTAATTAAATTAGCTTGCTCCTAGCCAAATCTGATTCATTTGCTGGTTCATGGCTTTGCATCTTAGTTCTTGTGCAGACCCTATGAAAATACTAAAAAGCTCTTCCCTTGGATAATACTAACTGGAGGAGCCACATCTCATCTATGTTATATTGGGTATCGGTTTTGTTTAGGAGACAGTAAAATCCATGTCAGAAATCGCCCCGAAGAGACATGCTAATAGCTTACATAGCTTCAAACAGCAGCTGGTTTTGAAAATTAAGTAAAGGCCCTTTATATATAACAAGAAAAATATTAATTTATCATGTTTCTATTAAAATAATAAAAGAGAATAAAGGCTTTGATCAGACTCACACTGAATTTGAAACACTATTTGGTCAAACCTCTAGCGTTCATGAGGGTCAGATCTCCACAGCCTTAAGTCCCTGATTCAGAAAGGTACTCTACTGAAATGCCTGAAATCAATGAAATTACTTGTATACTTAACATTAAACATTGGCTTAACATTAACATAGGCTTCCAAACACACTATTAACAACAGAAGCTCTGGAAAATCAAGCTTCTTCAGAGCTAGTTAGTATCTTAGACCTGATCGTGAGGTATTTGAGGGAATAGGAGAATTTTGGTTTGCATTTTCATTCTTGGCCTTCCTGTGATGACTACTAACTATTCTATTATGCATTCTCTTTCCTTTGTGAGGCCACAGAATAGCTATTAACATGGATTCAAACTATTAATTAACAGTGAATTGCTCTTAATTCTGTTAACCACAACTAGCTTGATTCAGAGGAATACTGAGAAGTGTTTCATACAGTAAAATTAACTGGCTACTTACGCATTTGACATAAAAATGGCTTCCTTTCATATGTTTTTTCATAGTTCTAGTTCCATTTATGCTATTACAGTGTTAAAAAACTTTCAAAAATTAAATAGAACAAATGCACCAGAATCATCAGTAACTATTTCCTAATGAGGTATACTGATGATTTTCTTAAAGAAAAAAAACCCTAACACCTAAAACTGAATTGTATTTTAAAGTGTCGAACAGAAAAAAGCATAGTGTAAACAAGAAAAGGTATTTCAAAGAATTGTACGCATTTTCAATGCCATCTGCACTAAAATAGCTGGGTTTTCTTTGTATGGCAATTCCAGTTTAAACATAATATTTAAATATAGTTTAAAATTTGGGGAAGGGTGTGTGTGTGCATATATTGTTTAATGTTCTTTGAACAGTATACAGTGTTTCATGCTGCGTACAGAACCCATTTGACACAAAGTTTTGAAGCAAATAATATATTTTGTCTTTTCCCTGTGTATCAAAAATGTATTTTTCATTCTGCTTTAAATTACTATTGGAAACATAAAAGAAAATACACCCTGTGATTGTTTGAAGATAACTCATTTAGTCTCTTTGGCATCTGTAATACTGAAAAAGCTCTAGTGCCTTATCTCTGTAATTGCAAAAATCTGTTTTACATTATTTTTCCCTTTTCTCTTTTTGTAGTAATTGAACTTTATTTTGCATTGTTTCTGTGATACAGAATTCATTGTACTGTTTTAATGTACTGGTAAGCAAGATTTCAATTGCCATTCAAGGAAAGGAGCAGCAGTATCATACAACTTCTCATAAAGGAGTTTACAAAGCCAACAAAGATCCAGAATCTTTGCAATTCCTATTCTAATCTGTTCTTGCTAACTTGCAAAGTGAGCGTCGGCAATTCATGACCTATACACAAATAATGAGGAACTGTACAACTGCAACGGATTTGTTTTGTGTTTTGTTTTGTTTTTTTTGTTTTTTTTTTTAAATAAACTTTAGGAATATGTTGACCAACCCCTCACCATTCTGAAGACACGGGCACTTTGGACCTCAGAGCAGACCTCACAAATCATTCTGACCATTTAAGTAAACACTGGAATTTAATAAATAACATATTTTGTATCAACACAGAAATACACACAGTTCTTTAAAAAAATATTACCTTACACTAAAAATGCAACAACTCCTAATCCTGACAAATATACAATTTTGTGGAAGCTGAGACGGCAGGATTCCATTTCTTTGAACAGCTGCTGTACTCTCTTTTACCACCATTCCTGGACATTTTCCTTTAAGCTTGCAGACACGATGCTGACACTGCTATAATATGGTGCCTTCTTGAAAAGCTTCTATCCACCTATTAGAAAATCACTGTTAGGCAGTTGCTGGTAAAAGTGTAAATCACACTGCTTTGACTAGCTACAGATCCACACAAGAAATAATACCATACTGGCATTAGCAGTTGGTCTGTTTGTGCAAATGCCAGAAATACATTCAGTGAGTCCAAACATACAAAGCTTGCTAGAGATGTATTAGCTATCAGTACAAGGCCAGATGATAGAAGCATTGAAGGCAGTACTGGACTAAGAAATTTATCAGCTCTAGCAGTAAACGTCTTGTTAAAATTTATTACTGTACTTACACAGATACAGAGAGATTTTCTTGGCCCTAGTTGGACAAAATAGCATCCGCTGATGTAAACAGGCCAACAGCATGTTCTTTGTTTTTTTTTTAATGCTATCAAAGCAGCATTTATTCTAGAGGTTCAGCATAAGTCTCCTAACGATATTACTCAAACAAAGCTTGCATTTTAAGGTACTGAACGTTATTCCTAGCTAGAGTAAAAAAGAGTATGTCCAATTTCAAGTTTTCCTACTGATGAAAAAAAACAATTGTCTGAATAGGAAAACAATGCTATTGAATGCCTTGGATCTTTTTTTAGTTTTGTTTTATACAGTACGAATAAGGACACAGTGGAAACAAGGGAATGGTATTGTAACTAACAAGAAAATATTTGTATGCATCTGCAAGACAAAATACCCCCCAAAATCAATTAACGACTTACAGATTTTGTGTAGAGAAGTGTATTTAAGCATGTTTGCAGCTGTTCAGAATTTTCAGTTGTGCTGACTATTTTGTTTTCTTGAATATCCCTATTTGCACAAAACTATTCATGCAGCCCTTTGAATGCTTAAGTATTAATAATGGACTAGTTAGCACATGACATCTATTGTATTAATGTAAAATTCATTTGGGAGAACTGCAGTGAAACCAGTCATATAAGATAAGCATACAGGCAAGATTAATCTACTGCTTCCACGCTGAATTCTAGTCTACTCCATGATTCATATAGCAAATATTGTCTCCTGATTAATGCCCAAGCTTCTAGGTTATTTCATATAAATCACACATAATACATACATTGATAAATATGACTCCAAACTCAGACACATCAGCAGGACTTTAAATGAAACAGCTTGTGTAAGTATTCTTTGAATTCAAGCTTTTGGTCTGAACATACTAAGCATGCCAGGTGCTCACGCATATCTGCACACACACTTCAAACGTGTGTCCCTTACTTTGTAGGGTTTGCTTTATTTTCACTGCCATATATTAATTAAAAATAATTAAAATTTACAGCTGGAAATAAAAGAAGGGACACATCAGTTAATTCTTAAAACACATTTTCTGATTTCTCCAAAGGTAACATTCAATTCTCACTTCAGCAGACCAGGGATAGAGGAATAGGCTAAAAAAGAAAGGTTTTTTATTTTACCTTTCTAAAACTTTTTCATTCTCCTATATTTATTCTTTTGCAAAGGACAGTCTGCTTCTTCATTTAAAGCATTTCAGAAGTCCTAATGAAACCAGGACCTTATGTTTAAGTAATTTAAACGTTTTGTTTACATATGTTATAATATGCATTTTCGGTACATATGCTTAATCTGTGAACATTAATATTCATGATTTCTGAACCATTTTCTAGAAAAAAGTAACAAATCAAATAGTTTCTTACTTTTGAGCTGAATGGGGATCATCTGCTTTAAATATATAAAATAAAGTGTTTTTGTGCAGTAAATGGAACACTCTAGACTCTGAGTTTTCATCTTTTACTTCACTGACTGTGAATCCAAGTAAAGGCTGGCTCTCTAATGCTGCCACATCCTATTTTATGGGGGAAAAAAAGCAAACGAGACAAAATTGAGCATGTAAGACATACTAAGAAATGCATTTAGACTTACTCATGCACCATACCATTGCAACATACTATACAACAAACAGGTTGTTACAAATAGTCACGTACAAAATGCTGCTTTTTATAGTCTCCATGCATGAATCGAGGGACAGGAAATAACAAAACCTCATAGACTTCAACATAGCTGTTCCTCTTTTTATTTCCCATTTCCCTGGTAACATCTTGATATTCTTTTCTCAAGCACAGGAGTCACACTCCAAATACTTAATGACGGTTAAACT
This sequence comes from Pezoporus wallicus, assembly GCF_028554395.1. Classification (NCBI taxonomy): domain Eukaryota; kingdom Metazoa; phylum Chordata; class Aves; order Psittaciformes; family Psittacidae; genus Pezoporus; species Pezoporus wallicus. The sequence continues at coordinate 1,087,404 of NW_026635478.1, forward strand.
TATTTTGCTTCCTGGTGCTGAAAACTAAAGAGCTGTCCTGGGTTCAGCAGTAGCAGTCATTTTTCTCCTTCTTGGTAGCTGGTGCAGTGCTGTGTTTTGACTTTCGGCCTGGGAACAGAGCTGACAATGATGTTTTGGTTTGGCCAAGGACTTTGTGAGCCTCATGCTCTGCCAGGGAGGAGGGGAAGCCAGGAGGAAGCAGAGACAGGACACCTGACCCAAACTGACCAAAGAGGTATTCCATACCACAGCACGTCATGCCCAGGATGTAACTGGGAGTGAGCCGGAAGGGCTGGGACTGCGGGGTTGGAGGAGGTATGGGTCGGTGCTTGGTTGGGCTGGGGGGGCAAGTTACCAGTCAGCTGGTGCTGAGGTGTTGTATTCTCTTCCCTTGTTATTTCCTTTATCACTGTTATCGTTGGTGGTAGTGGTGGTGATCTGTGTTATACCTTAGTTACTAAACTGTTCTTATCTCAACCCGTGGGAGTTGCATTCTTTTTGATTTTCCTCTCCGTCCCTCCAGGAGTAGGGGGAGGGAAAGAAGGGGGGGAGTGAGTGAATGAGCTGTCTGGCTGGTTTTAAACCACGACAGAGCATAGGGAAAAAAGGTTGCTAAGCGTTTTCCTAGCCAAGTGGTTGGCTAGTACAGAGTAGCAAGAGAAGCTGCACCTTTTTACCTCCTCTTCATTTAATTTCAAAACCTGGCTAATAAGGCAACCTTTTCCCTTCCTCAGTTATCTCAATTGCTTCCTTTTTTTATGCCCAGAATTTCTGGAAGGGGGAAAAAGGAAAACATATTTTCGTCCTTTGCATATTCCAAAACAGTGTTTTGTAACTAGGCAGGGACCTGCAATGCTTCTGGAGAGTAAAAAAATAAATAATGAATGCACATAAACACCGACACATCAGGTGAAGACTTTGGTAATTGCCTCTACATTGAAACAAGAGTATCCTGAGAAAGCAACATTTCTTGATGTTGGAAAACAGTCAAGTAAGGCTTAGAAATCTGGTTTAATATCTTAGGCACCTTTTAGTATCTTAGGTAACTTTTAGTATCTCAGGTAGCTTTTAGTATCTTAAGTTTTTGTACCACTAATAAGTGGTCTTTTTAGCACTAAACTTGATATCACGTGGAACTAACAGAAGTAGTTTAACTGGAGCTTTCTGGCTAAGGCCACACTGGACCTTCCCTTGAGCCTCTAAACAATGTCTCCTGCAATGGCTCATCAGGATGAAAAATAAAGACAGCTATTCCTTAGTTTAAAGAAAACAGGAAAGAGTTAATTTTATGATTTTGATCTGCAAACTGAAGCTACTCTGGAAGGCTAATATCAGCAAAAGAAAATTTAAGGTGACTGTCACAGACAAATATGCCTTTCTTTACCCTTTGTTAAAGTCTCCTTTGCAACTACCGGGAAAGACACATTGCTGTAAAATATTTGTCAAATCTTTGCAAAAGTACCTAATCAAAGGTAGTTTTACAAATACTTGGGGTTTTACTATTGACAATGCTGTGGTGGAAATAACATCACAGTTTCTGGACATAATTCAGAAATTCAAAATAAAGATTGGCACTACAGGAGGAACAAATCTGAGCATAAACCAGGAAATAGCTAGAGTGGGAGTGGCACGAGGGTAAAGAAGGGTAATTCTTTACAAAATATCAGGCCCAGGATAGGCTGGGCCTTACATTTTGGAAGAAAAGTAAAGGATGGCAATGCCTTTAAACAGATGCCTTGGATATTTTGCTCTTCAAAGCTATTAGCAAACTATAATATGTAATACACAAAGGTGAAACCCAAGATCTTCCAGTGCTACAGTGCATCCATATATGCTGCAAGACATTATAAGATGCAATAAAACTACATCCTCAGCACATGCTCGGATGTGCCAAGCTTATACATATTGATTAGATTATTCCACACTACAACAGAACTACACATTCTAAATAAAAATAGCAAATGCCATTAGATAAGATGCATTTCTTTTTTCTACTGCCACACTGTGTATTAAATAGTAACTCCAGGCTGAAGATGACAGTTTGAGAAGAGATTTAGTCTGCTCATTTTCCAAACATTCAAGATACCATATGGAACTTCAGAACAAGATACTTCAAGATGCTTTTATAAGGTTGTCTTTGCCACTAGCCCAGCATGATGCATCCAAACAGACCTCCATGTATTCAGCTGACTCAGAACATACCTACAACTGTGCAATGGTGTGTAATGCAGAAGTACTCAAAGCTAGGTCTGGAATCAGAAACAGTGGAGCTGTATCAGCATGTTATGGTACTAAGTCACTGGGCCTTTTCAAAATACTATAATGCAATCAGACCAGTTAGCATTACGTGATCTAACTATAGCTTGTTGCCAGATGATAAAAATAAACAGCTTTGTAACAAAGAAAGTATTATCATTGGCTATTTGATTTCTAATATGTAACCTCTTACCTCACTAGCAGCATATGTATATAGCACCTTATTTTTTATAACAAACCATAGGTGTTTCCATGGTTTCTTACTGCCCTTAGATCTGTGTAGATAGCCACTCATTGTAGAGTCTTCTGTATTTGCCGAAACCTGAAGAGACAAACAAACCCCAAAAGTATGTATGCATCTGACCAGGTTTTCACAGTACAGATTTTTTTAAAACAGATCTCCAGTGCCCTGTCCTGTCAAAGACTCCAATTCTTACCCGATCTCAAGTTAATGTTGCTAATTAACTCAGACGGCTGAAAGAAAACTGATTTTGTCTGCCACCTTCTATCTGGTCTGCAAGAGAGGTTTCTGCAGTCATTAGGGTTGGAACTTAAATTGGATGCAACAAGACAAAAGAGGGCTGAAACACTGAGGATCACACACAGATGGAGAACACACATTTATGTAAGAAGAAAAAAATTACTTCCTTCCATTCCCAAAACCTCCAGCATAGGTAGGGAGAGTTTAGCTCTACCTTTCCTAATCATAAGCTAGGAGCTGAGTTGGTGTAGGCATTGACTGTTGGTGCAGTGGTAAATCACCATTCCTTGAAACATAGGGAAGCAGGAAAGAAATTAAAATTCCAACTATCTCCCTGAATCACAGTCTCACAGGTGTTTATGCAGTTTATATTCTGCTTCAAAGTTCAGGTCCCTGCCTAAAACTAAAGGGCAAGCCACTGTTACGGGCAAATTTTGACTTTGCAGATTTCTAAAGAGATGCCTAAATATGGAACTATTTTTTTCATTGTTAATATTGATGATATAATATCAACTTACTTCTTTGAGGGCTGCAGGAATTTTTTTCTGCTTTCTTCCAGAGGGAATGCTGTGTAAAACTGTAGACAAGGCACTTGATGGAGATTTATGGTTGACTGGGGATCCACTCTTAGGAGTGCACTGGTTATCTAAAATACATAGGATAAATATGGCTTTCATGTCATAGGTGACTAAACACAGGCAGTGATTCTTGGACTTTTTTCTTAAAAACAGCTGACATTTTTCTTCTGATTAGCTGTTGCAAAAATAACAATCACATTGTGTGGAATTAACTTTTCAGTATTATCATCAACAACATGAATTAGAATCTCTCAAATCACACCCAGACTGAAAAAAAAAGCCCACAAGAAAATGAAAACCACATGGATTGGTCTTGTTTGCTTACAGTCTGTGCTTTTGATGATGAACTACCTTTGCCCATATGCAGGGTGAAAATTAAGTCTTAAAAACCACACCAAAGTTTTAGAGCTGTCCTCTGCAGTTCAGCCTGTGCTTAACATCTGTTCCCCAACACTGTCCTTCAGTCCTCTACATCTGTTATCTTCTCAGCTTTTTTCAGTATGGGTGCTACACAGTTCCTCTTCCAGCATCATGCCATCATTCATGCACTTCTGGAGATTCCCATCTACAGAGTCAAATCCATACTTCTCCACTGCCACTGGCATTCCCTTTATCTCTCTTGGAAGACTTCTGCAACACTTCACTCCTTTAAAACCCTATTTTCTAGCAAGACCTACCACTGTTTCACAGCCCATCCTGGAAGGAATAGCTTCATTAAGTCTACTTCTAGAGTTGTCCCTGAGCAGAGCCCCTGCCGAGGCTCTGAAATAATAAGCAGAGCAGGAGAGCAATTGGATTGCGACCTGTACCCACTTGCTGTGCAGCTCTCTTCCCAGCTAAAAGCACCTGCAATTGCCTGCAGCACAGGAGCCTCTAGTGCCCAACCCACAGACCTGCAGGTGGTCCATACAATCCACCTTCTGCATCAACGCAGGCTCCCACCAGCACTTCAAGGGTTGCCGATGCTGCTTTCCATATCCCCATGAGAAATGTCACTGCCAGCATGCTAGAAGCCATAGCCTGATTATTTCCCTGGGGAATCACAGATTTCCTGATACCCTATAGAGCTTGTGTTGAACTGTAGCCTCTGCCAATGGGAAAGGCAGCAAACTGTTCCAGTCCCTGCTTATGGCTGCTTGCATATTTTATACTAGAGTCTTTGGCAGAATTCAGAGCAAGTCTTGTGAGATGGGACTGGATTCCCATTTCACTCAGAGATGCCTGCACTGACTTTATGTTCGTTTCTGCATAAATATAAGATGAAAAGCAATGTAACACTAGTTATCTCAAGAAGAAAGAGGTATATGGTACATGTCATTACCATAGGGCAAATGCACGTTCCTGGAAGAAAGAGCCAATGTATTGAAAATTCACTTCCTAGCTTACTCCACAGAAACTTGCTTGGGCCTTTTATAAACTCAGATGCCTAAGACTTGTCAGTGACTAGCAGAATTAGGCAGTTGAATCCAGCAGTAAGGATGAGGCACAAACATATGTTAATAAGGGCCACAAAAATAAGACAGCTTGTGAAGAATTTCTTTACCTTGTTTCTGTAGCTCCCTGAAGCAATGATCACATACTCTTGCTGGCTGGTTTTTCATGTAGTCTAAACCATGTTTATTTGATGAACAAGCTTGACAAACAATCTGGAAACAGATAAAAGCATTATTGTACATGATGTGTGCTTGTAAATCACCAAATGCTCAAAGACATTCATTTCAGCACTGTTAAGGCTGTAACAGAACCTGGTTTAAGTTTTTGGCTTTACCCTATGTCCTTATGTTCAACATGCTGCTCTTTTCCTCCTCTAAATTATAACAATTAAAATATAAAAAAAATAAATCACTGAGTTACACAAGTTAATAAACCAACATTAACAATCCATGAAGAGAAGAACAAACTTACTGTGTTACTGAACTGTTTAAATCATAAGATTTTAAAGAAATAACTAAAAATAGTAATTGCTCTCTTGACAATTTCTCTACAACACAGATGTCTCAACTGCACTGAATTCTGTATTCTCACTTGATTAAAACAAGAAGAAAGGTTTATTAGATATACCTGTCATAAGTGTTAAATATATATATATATATAGCTTGGTACCAACATAAAACCAAAAATCATTATTTATCTTATCAAAATTGGCGAGGAAGATATTTTTCCTCATTTCAGCTTACATTCTCTGTTTGTACAACGTATTTACAGAAGCGGAAGACAATTGTAAATAGTACTCCAAAACACAAAATAAGAAACATGTAACAGATTAAAAGGTTGAACACTGCTCTATTATAACACCTTGCTCTAAAACAAAGAAGCAGGCAACTCCTACATGATGGTTTTAATCCATACAATTGTGTCACAGTACAGCATTCTCTTAAAAGAGCTGTGGCACAATCAGGCTCCATCTGCATTTGTCACACAAGGAACCTGAATGACTAATGGAAAAGGTGATGACAAAATTGCCCAACCTTTCCACATGCCCTGCAGTGATGCCTTCGCCAAGTCAAGGTGAATTCACTTGTGCAGATCATACACATTGTGGCTCTAGTATCAGGGATCCAGATTGGAGCCTTTGATCCGAGCGGACTATCTTCTTCCTGTTTCTCTGGATCTGCCTGAGAGAACATAGGCAGAATATCATTGCATTCAGTGATGAGAAATAAGATTAATATTAATCAGTGATTATAGGGCAAGTCTAATTAACATTGAAAAGCCTTCTCTGATAAATTGTCATGGTTTTAAATGTTATCTTCTATTTCATCAGTGACCATTATAATGCAACCCTGAAGAGAGAGCTGTATTTAATTAGTTCAAAAAGGCTGTGTGACTTTCAAGCTTTACCAGCCTATTTATACCTTGCTTTTAGCAAGATTACAGACAGAATTGAAAACCTGGCTTGGATTTTTTTGAAGAAAATAAATGTATGAAGCAGGTAACATTACGAATGATGTATTGTTCTGTTCACTTACCATTTACCATCCTGTTGTATTATTCATTATGGAATGCCCCTTGTTTCTCTAAATACAGAGAAGCTTTGTATTCAAAAAAGGAAAAACACAACAATAACGGTGTGACATACCTCTTCAAGACTTTTGCTAGGATTAAATGTGATTCTTTTTTTTGTATATTCTTCAATTGACTTGGAGATGGCTTCTAACCACTCATCTCTTTCTGTAGCAGAACTGTTGGAGTAAAAAAAAATATAAATTTATTATTACTAACATTTAAAACTAAGAAGCAAGTGTTGATTAGAATCCCACTGGCTTTATTACACACTGACTTAACTCTCTTGCAATTTCAGTTTTATAGAGCATCTCCAGTTCCTGCTGAAACAGGCATCATTGTTTTAGCTGTCTGCATGGTGTCAGTCATTTGTGTTGATTAATGATAAAAAAGATTTCTGTGTCTGTCATTATAATGTGGATTCCCTTTCCCTCTTTCCTCTTTCCAAAACCTTGTGATTGTTTCAGGGCTTCTTCGTCATTATCATTTACTGGTCTAAATGGTGCTCCAAGAACAAAGACATGGGCCCTCCTCTTTTGAGAGGGACCCTGAAATTTCAGCAAGCTTTTCCTCCCCCCCTCCCCTTCCTTCTGCATCAAAGTGCAGTTTGTTATACTCAGCTCTATGAAACCTCAAACTTCTGTCAGGAAAAATACACTGTCTCTTCCCCAGCCTTGTGCTCCTACTGGGTCATGCTGCTTTGAAATGATTCTTCTCTTTCGAATTTTTCCATTGGATTAGCTAACTCGAAGAGATAAACATATGAGCTTCCTGTACCTCTCTATCCCACAGCTGGTGGATCACTAACCAAGTGCAAGGAAAACATTAGGCTGAAGTGGCATGGCATGGGGAGTAGGGGGAACAAGGAGTGCCTGGCACAGCCTGTAGCTACACTAAATTATGTGCAATGCCAAAGCACTTCCTCTGGCCATGGGCCCACTACCACTTTCATATAATAAAAATCCATGCTTCTCCTGTTGCAAAGGGCAGGCTCCTAGACTCCCTGTCAGCCACTAGGTCTTATTTTCACTCATGCCACAACACACATGGTAACACAGTGGGCTATATAGGCACAGTGCACTGGATTGGGGTACAAATCCATATTAAAGCAACCATTTGACCTGGCTCTGGATCAGTTTACTGACTGGGTTCATTATGCTGAACAATTGTACGAGCGCTATAGAGGGTGCTCTAAGGAAGGAAGAAGCAGTTTTGTGGGAAAGGAACAGCTTGACATGTTTAAGATGACATGTCAGCTTAAAAACGGCTTCTAAGATTTAATCAGTATCTACTACCAACATTATTTTTATTCCTTGCTTCTTAAACAGTATCAAATAAATTAATTTGGAATAAATTAATTTGAACCAGATAAATATATAAAAAGGAAAGTTGGGAAGAGGAAAGCAAACTGGATGTGCAATACCAATTACTTTTTAAAGACCTTTGTAGATGAATTTGGAAGCTTTGATCATCTTTGAACCTTTAGGAAAAATACTTTGAGCCAGGGTTTTGAATTGGATGAAACTGAGTACTATACAGAATCAGAGAGGACAAATCTGGTAAGGTTCCCCTCACAGGGAAAGCCTGTGAAGCACAAGGGGAAAAAAAACCCAGACTGTCTAGCACACACAGGAATAAAATCAAAACAAGAGGAGAGGAGATAAGACATAAGGAAGGGTAAAGCAATGTATTATTGTCTGTCCCAATATCTCACACTCTACATGGAACACTTTGTTCAGTTTATTTACTTTTGCTGCCTCATCTGGAATGAACAACTGGCCTGCATTAGCTATGTAACATCCATAACTGATCAACTCCTTTGGCTTTTCCAAAATCTGGTTACATTTAACTAGGTTCCTATATTAAATAATTACATTTAAAGTTAGCCCAGTTTTTGGAGATTAAGCGTTCCCCTATCATGTAGGGACTGATACACATGAGGCTGCTTGCGCATGAGCTATGTGGCTTATGTCCCAGTGTTCAGCTGTGGAGCTCGTGCTTGGTAGGTTTGCTAGTGCTAGCCTTTAGGATTGCTTACAGCCCCTTCAGAATTTAACAGCAAAGGCAATGCCATCAGCAACTGAATTGATGTAATGGTATAGTACAGCAAAATGGGCAGAGTTCCTTCTGCTGTCACTCCCAGCCCTCCTCCCCAGCTGCACAGCCCTACCCAGCTTCTCTCGCTGCAGGTCCAGTATTTCTTGCAGCCTCCCAAAAATAATTTTGTTTACTAAAATTGCAGGGTTTTCTTCAGGTTTTTCAAAGTTATTATTATTTATTTCTTTATTTAACAAAACAGCAGAAAACTCTGAATGGACTGCAGAGAGCCCCAGCAATTGTTATTACTGGCAAACATGTGTGCTAGGGGCACACACCACAGCTACCCAATGGAGCTAAGCAGCTCAGTGGTCCCAGGAGGGCTCTCAGAATTATACCCCTGTTGCTTTCAAGATCAGAGCCTTAGGGCACCTCTCCTAGCTGAGCTAGTATCCCATGAACTATCCTTATGTTAGGGGAAGCAACGCAGCTAGGTCTGCCTGGGGCAGCTCTTCACTATCCTTATTGAGGGGATGCTAGCCTTGAGGGGGATGGGACCAGCTGGCCTCACACCACTTCAGGCTGGCATGACTGTTGTTTTCAGGACTGAAGCTTTACTGCTGTACAGTGCCATATCATGCAGGTGTGCTAACTTGTTTCTCCAATTAAGAGATTTCTAGTACAATACTGCATTGTACCATGTAAAACAATACACATTCCTACAGCTATCCCAGGAAAACTGAAACCTCAACACAGACTAGACAAAGCAGAATAAATAAATATATAAACCAGGCAGTAAAACTAAACCTGAAATGATAAAAGACTCTTGTCTAAGTAGTAATCTACACTTCTTTTGTTAACTGGCTTACTTTTTATGACTAGCAATTTTTCACCAGCTTAATTGCTACCCTCCCCATCTCTATCCCCAGGATCATTTCAGAATCTCTTCTCTGGTATACATTCCACATAATACTTACTATTTGAAAAGACAAAAGCAAAATTTGTTTCCAATGTCTGTAAGATTTCAACAGTTTTGCAATTGGGATTTTTACCACAAAGGAATCAGTATCTGTTAGAATGAGGTGTCATCACAAGGAAGATGTAGGCTGTATTGACAAGCTACTGATTCTTTTCACATCCAGGATATTCATCAATAGGAAAAATACATTTAACTGTGAAAAAATACATGCAAGCACCTATTGCTGGTAGTTTTTCACTTGTTTCCCTCCTACATCATAATGGGCCCAGGACTCACAGATGGGTAACAATCTGAAAACCGCTATTTTACACCTGGGGCCCTCAGCACCTCCTTTATCCCCAGCAAATGCAACCTCCCATCACTGTTGTGTAACTTAGGGCTCTGACATACACACAGCTTCCAGCAAGTATAAAAATAACAGAACTGAACACTGCAGAGATGCAAGATCAACAACACTAAAAAAGAAAGTAAATCAGAGCAGCTTTAGTTGGTAATGTGAGGTTAATTCCAGTAATTGCAAGGTCAAAACAAAAACATGTCACAAACTCTGCCCAATTTCATGAAAATGTTATATATAAGGGGTTTTCCCCATGGGACTAGCATGCATTTTACAGGAGCTGCTTTTAATCTACCACTTAATCAGTTCCTCAAAGGGACAAGTCTGTCATGTTTTGTGGAAGAAGGTAGGCTGTATTTCAAGATGACAATCTTTTTACAGGTTCCAGTGATTTCTTACAATTTTCTTAAATGACTGAATTCAAAGTGAAACACTGTTTCAAGTCAAGCAGAGATAAATCCACATTGCCTACTGCAATCGCATAAATGTCTTCATGTATTTGTGTGACACCCAGTCACTGAGGCACCTAAGCAGTAAGGGCCTGCTCACATTAGACTGAAGCAGAATCACACTCTAAACTGTGACATGCATTTTTTTTCCCCACTGTGCAAATGAACTATGAGAAACATTTAAATTTGTTGAAGGAGTATTTTTGTATTTTTCAAGTCTATTGTTATAAATAACTATTGCTCAGACAGTCAAACTACTTCCTTTGGCTACTTTGACATGGTTAACCTTGGTCTACCCCTCAGCTAGAGATAACTGCTGTCTTTGTGCAGACATCCTCATGTCGGTGCTTACAAGGTCACACAAAAAGAAGCGTCTGCCCTTGCTCAGCTTTGCTAAACAAAAGAAAAAAACATGTCTTCCTTCACTGGTATCAGCACCGTCACAAATATCAGAACACATGAAACTTCAACTCAAATGTAGCAAAACCAACAATCCACAAAACCAGCTCTTTGCTAAAGGCATCTCACTGAAGGCAGACCAGAGTTACTCTGGCTTAGTGGCCATTTATCCTTTTCTTCTAAACAGAGAATTTGGTTTTCTGTTGAAGACAACCACTGTTCCAATAATTGCTGCCATTTCCATAATTTCAGGTTCACTGAGATCCATTTCTTGTTTCAATTACACTGAAGACCAAGATGACTTCTTCCAATTTATATCAGTTACCAATGATGATATCGAAATTTATTGTCATGCTTCATATCCTGTCCTGTTAATGCATGAACTTAATGCATAAGTAACTTTGGAAGAACAAAAAAAAACCACTGAAAAGCAAAGCCTAAAATTAACCGAAACAAAAATATTTGATTTCTTCTTCCTCTCAAGGGAAGGCAGTGAGAGGATAGTGTTTCTGTTCAAGTTTCTGAAGGTGTATAAGCTGAACAGCAGGAGCCAAGCAAGAGTTTTACTCACTCCAATTGTTAATGGTTCTGAGAACAGCAGAATCCCTACCAGCTGTAGCTTTAAGCCCAAATTGCTCAAATATCAGCTACATTTACTGTATCTTTTGTGCTTCTATCCATCATTTCACAACAGGCAGTCTTCCTTACAAGTTAGGGTGAACTGTATGAGAAACTAGAAATTCATACGGTATCTGTGAAACTTATTACATGTGATCAGGCTTCCTTTCTGCTGGCCCATTTAAAAATAAACTTAAATTTTCAAAATTAGATTTTGAATGTGAACAGAAGTAGATTAGAACAAAGCCTACCTTATTTCCAGAAATCCATCTGGCATTCCCTCTGTTCTGTAACTACTCCAGCCAAAGGTAACTTTGCATTACATAAGTGCACAATGAGCTATAAAAAGCTTACATGGCGTTTTCATTTGTAAGACTTACCTTGCCGAAAGAATGAAGGATCTCTCTACGCTTTCAATGTTCAGTTCATTCTGATATGCTTCCTGGGTTGGCTTTTTAACCTTCCATTAAGAGAGAAAACTTGACATTCAAACTGAAATGGTACTTTCACAGTCACTTTAGTTTTACTTACTGTAAAATCCCTTACACTTTAGTTTTACTTATTGTACAATCATTTACACTTTAGTTTTACTTACTGTGAAATCCCTTACACTTTTACTGGTACATTGGAAAGAAAAATCTCTGCTCATACACCTCAGAGGGCCCAGCTATGATAAAATTACATGCAACCCAAATTTTTATTTCACTGTGGCCTATACTAACACTGGTGACACACAGGCCAATGAAACTCCTGCTGTGCTTCAACATGCCCAGGCCCATTGCCCTCTAATTACCTCCTGCAGCTGGGCACAAAAAGGCACTGCTGCTGCTACAGGAGAAGATTCAACCTGCCTGTGTACCCCACAATGGGTATCTGCCCCATACCTCCAAGGGCTGGATTGCCCTGCTAACCCTTCTGAGCTACCAAGTTTCAAATATAAGGAGGTTTAAAAGCCAAGAGTGGTTTCTGAGCCACCATGACACATCTGCTGGCAGAAGTGATTTTGCAGCTCTGCCTGCGAAAGCTCGGACTTGGGTGCCAGACCTGCACTGCAGCTGGACTTGGTGCTTTTATCTGACAGGACCAGAGACAAGTTACTTCATTCCCAAGGCAATGGTTTGTTGTTCCCACTGTCATGTCAGAGATTATGTCAATATATGGCATGTGTGTCCCTTATCACTACCCAGAGGGGCTCAGGGCTTAACTTTTGTGGTTTTCACAAAGGCTCAGAAGCAAAAGCCATGTCTCCCCTCACTATCAGATCTCTATAAACCACGGAGATTTAATCCACCAGAGATTTCACAGGCCTAAGCTCTGCACGTAGGCAATAAAAAGCAGTTACAAAGCAAAAGAGAGGCAATCTCAGGAAGTAGGCAGACTGTTCCAGAGTAGCACAATACTGGATGAAATGCAGGTGAGATCATCCTGCAGCAACACAGGTTTTTTAGGGAAACCTAGATAGCAATCCCACAGGCCATATTATGCAAGAAAGATTCAGCCTGTAGGACTCCTCTGGAACGTAAGCATCTTTAAATCTCTTTCCAACAATAAACATAGTTGTGTTTTGAACATTTGAAGGCCTGAGTTTAAATAGATTTGGAGAAAGACTCTTCTAACAAGTGACTCACCTTCATTCCAGCCAACGACAGCATGTTGTTAAGTTTATACATCCCTGACTGAACCGGGGTTGTATACAACAGGGCATCATTGAACTGTAATACAGAAGCAATGTTTTTTAATGACTGAAGACTGTTTAGAGACAGATAATTTCAGATGCATTTTACTGGAAGTACAGAACTCATACAGCATTGAGATCAACTGTCCAGAAGGGCATGTTCTACTTCCTATTATTCCACTTAGAACCCAAGAAACATTTTCATGTATGAATTTAGGTAACAATAGGTGTCTATTTATATCATCCTTGTGTAAATATACATTTGGCACATGACTAAACAGTGCACGGATGTCAAAGAACAGGCTGTCAAAAAGGACAAAGATGTTTCTCGTGTACACAGCTGTACTGCATAGCAAGCTACTTTAAAAGAATATTAGAATTAAGCATTCAAACAAAGCAAAACATTCCAGAAATTCAGAGACAGTAGAATTAAGATTAGTAATTTATGCTTATAAGGACAAACTTATCCGCATGTATCATGTGAATTTTACCAGCTTAAATGTGCATCTACTGTTTATTTCCTGTTCCACCAGACTTGGCTTCATTCACTGCACTTACTGAACAGCTATTGAGATTTATTTGTTGTTCAACAAATGGATCCAAACTTCGCTAGTGCACATAAACATAGACCAGAAAACTGAACAGCCTCATCTGTGAGGTTCTTTGCAAAATAACCAAATGTTTCACAAGCCTTCACATGATCAGTGGAAAAATTGCTGGTGAAGTGTCTGAAGGCATAAACACTAGCCTGCACAGTATTTATATTTATATATATTTATATTTATATTTAAATCCCCCCCCCCAAATACCCCAAAACTCACCACCTCCAAAACTAAAACAAATAAAATCCAAGCTAGATCTACTCAAATTTATAAACATCTGATTTGGGAAGTCCAGCTCGACACAGCACCAGATTTTTGAGAGTATTACCATAACTGACAGAATTTGCAATTATCTCCAATTATCTCAGTGCTTTATATGCTACAACCTCCAGAGCATAAGACAGTCACTTGCAAGCTTAGAATTCCTACTCCATGACTGCCTAGGGAAATACTTATTTGTACTACTGTAACTACAATGCAGATTTCAGCTAGGACTGTGGACCAGCAATGCCACATATTACACATGGCAGCAGTTGCCTTACCATCTAAATAAAAGGGATAAATAAAAGTTCAAGTGGAAACAGGAACTTCAGGGATGCACAGAAGTTTCAAAACAAACAGTAGCAGAGACAGGAAAAGAACCCAGCACTTAACTTCCAGCTCAGTGCCCTGCCCAGGATGCAGGGGGCTTGTGCAGGGGAAGAAGGGAGGAGAAAGGAGGGAGAAAGAGAGAGAAGGGTAAAACAGCAGCCATGGAGTTGTAGGTTTTACGATCTGGTACAGCTAAGTGGGATGGAATAACTGTTAGCTTTTGCACTACCACAACAGCATCTTCGCATAAAAGTGCTCAGATTTTAAATGAGCCTTGTTCAAACAATACATTTTAATAATCAACAGTTTTCTATTAAAATTAGCATGTATGCTAATAGATGATCTCTCCAAATTAAAACTGTGCAAGTAACACAGCAACAACTGGTCATTTTATCCATTACCTGCACTTATTAGTTACTTATGTTTGCGGTGCAATGTTTCAACCACTTTAAATTACATTAGCGTTAGGTACACAGCAACATATACAGTGCCTTACCAGAAAAAACATTCGTGGCTGCATGACCTTCCGGGACAGCTTCATCAGTGTTCCCTCCTTCAGAAAGACCTAGCAAATTAAAACAAGACATTTGAAGCCTAGCTTCTCATGGCACAAGCTGTACAGATGAGTTGACTTCATCATCATCATTCTTATTATGATTATGGTTATTACTACTACACTAGAGGTGCTGCAGAAGTTTTGGGATTCAAGACCCCTTTTCTGAGAAAGGCTGTTCACTCTTAGGTTTCTCTAAAAGTGAGTGTGAATGGCTGCATTAGTTTTCCACACTTGAAACCATGCTTGAGGAAAAATAAACCGCCTCCAAGACCTGGCAAGGAATCGCATACTAAAAATCACAAGTTTTCATCAGATAAATGTCTAAGCCCCCCCCACACACACATATGGAGAAGCAGTATTCATTTGACTTTTAGAACTGAGTAATTAAGTGATGGACCATTTTTCTTCTTGGTAAATGCCAGCTTCAGTACTTTGCATATCATCTGTGCTGCACTTTTACTGCAATCTGCTGAATGCCATCTGGAGGACCTACCCTTCCTGGCTGTACAATCTCGTGGTGTCCATTTAAACTGTACTGGATCTGCATAAGTTTCTGAAAGTTATCCTACAGGGAGAAAAAGCAAAAGGTAAGTAATTGCCCTTGCACCCATGACTTGAAAAAAGTTTTAGTCAACCAGCTTTGTAAATCAAAATACTTACTCCTTGCTTCATGATGTCGTTGGCATGGTTTGCAACTTCTATGACAACAGCTAGGGCATCTGAAGGATGAAGAGATGGTGATTAGGTTATACAGACTAGTTAGCATTGGTATTTTGTAAAGCATGGGTACAATATTGCTCTTCCACAACACACAGAGATTCAAAAACCAGTCACTGCATCCAGGAGCACTTCCATAGATCCCAGAGTCTTTGGATCATGGTTTAATAAGTGCACTAGCAAGTCATTGCTTCAACCAGCAGTGCTGATCATTTCTTACAGTTAATCAAAACAGTATAAAAGCAAAATTAAATTCTAGATTATCACATAAAGAATTACTTTAATTTCACTGTCTTGGCATACAGCAGAAAAGTTAACATTTTAACAGAAACTATGCATTTTTTTCCATTTTAAACAATTGTCTCCAGTGCCAGTCATAGACTACTTAGAAAAATTATCTAAATCTTTGTGATTTCTTTATTCTGCCTTTAGTTTTGTTGCACCTCAAGATAACAGTATAAAGTTCAAATTTCTAAATGTAAAATTTTTAATACCAGAAGAAAAACAAAAAAAAAAAAAAAAAGAAGAAAGAAGAATCTCTCAAAGGGAAGAGTTGCCGAAGACAAGAGATTTTATTAAGTACTGATATTCAATAATTAGCAATTACAATTCAATGATTGTAATATATGCTATGGTGTAACTGCAAAAAGATGTTACATAAAATGATTATGTAAACAGGGAGTGTATATGAGAGAGAACTCATCCAAGGTTCTCATCCAAAAACTTGTAATTTACTTAAGTAGGAAAAGAAAAAAAGAAAAAGATTAATTTAATTGAAACCTGGAACAACTGCTTTGATAAAATGTAGTCTCTAAAGTATTTAGCATCTTCTCAGTAACGGAAATACTTCAAATAAAGCAACTACATCTGCTTAAAAGTGCACAGAGAAGTCTACTAAACCAGGTAAAAGCAAGGCCTTGTTTTTTTTCCCAGATAATCATTAGAATATTAGTACTGTAGAATGTATATATTTCCCTTATTGTTGAGTTCATATTCAGGAAGAAAGCATGTTAAAAGGTGCACCATTTGAACTGAAAGGTTCAGAGAGTCATGAAGGCATACAAGAAACTAAACTAAGATATGGACAAAAAGATCCTAAATTAATCTAAGGAGAATTTTTGTTTCCATTAACCAAGGCAATGCAAGCACGAGTCAAACAGTTAAAAAGCATAGCATATATCAAGCATTTTATCAAAATTTTAGTTTAGATATAGATGTCATGATGTCAGCTGAGCCTGCTGAAAAATAGCTGGTGGTCTCCTGCTAGGAAATGTTGGAGCTGCTCCAGCCAAAACATTCCACCAGCTCCCATTCACTTGAAAGAAATGAAGGGAAATTTAGCTAAATTCACAAAGACAGGAACGAGTACCTGATTTTTTTGTTATAATTTCCTTCATCTGTCAGCTATTATATCTATTAAAAACCTAAAATTTTACTGACTCACTTCAAGAAAGTGTGAAGAAAGTTAGAGAAAAATTTGTGGTTATTGAAGGGAATGTTCCAGAATCTCAGGGCTACTTATACAGCCAACACTAAACAAAACTAAACAACAACAGAAAATAATCCATAGGGCCAAAGTCCATAAACAAAGTGGGTTTTGGCAGGGAAGTGCATTCCATTTCTTATACCACTTAGCTGGAATTAGTGTATTCAAGTGAAGGCCATCAGGAAGATGTGTTATTAGGGTTTTTTTCCAAGAATACTAACCATCACTAAACCTGGTCTTCCCCTCCCCGACCCTAATTCAATTAAACAACTAAGCAAAGTCAGATTCAGTTAAGCTTAACTGTCACAAGAAAAAACTTGACGAGTAAGGATTCTTACTCAGTTTCAAAGTTAGACTGTGGAACATGTCAAATGCATAAAGCTAACACTGTTATTGTTACAACTAAGCTGCTGCTTTTATCTTTGATATAAGAAGGGAGAAAAAAATATTGTGGAAGTTACAACTACAAAAACCACAGAAGCTGGAGAAATTACAAGAAAATGTAAAATAAAATATGTTGCTCATTAATAAAGTTAATTTATTTTTTTATTATTATTTTATTAATAAAATTATAAAGTTGCTAATTTTTCAAGCGGTCAATTATTTAATGTGCAGTGCAAGCACTGGATTGTTAACAGCCATAAGAAATGCAAGGCAAACTTTTCTCTCTCTTAATCATTTAAAATATTTTTTTATATTTTCAATATACTAAAACAAACATGTCTAAATGTCCTAAGGAAGATAGTTACTCAAAAAATTTATGGCACTGCATCAGCATATAAAGCTATAAGAAAGCAAACTTGGCTCAGTGCACTGAAGACACTCCTTTATTGCAGTCCAGTCAACTGCATCTGCACAACCTTCCTAATGGGCTTGCACAAATGTCACTAAAGAGACTGAAATAAGTGACAGGAGCTCACACAAACGAAATGGAGACGTTGCCTGGGAGCATTTTTGGAACTAATGAGGTATGCACATGGAAGAAGGAAACAGTCTGAATGTGCATTGCACCACTACACTCAAGTTAAACTAGCTTAATACCAAACTACCATGAAACACACTGTCCTCTTCCATCACAGCTGTTCCTTCCCATTTCCTCTTACGTCTTTTCCCCTCACATGCAGGCAAAGTTGCAGAAGTCAGTTGTGTTTGTGCAACTTGTAACAAGCCAAACTGGAGAACTCCTCAGTTTAAATATAACCCAGAGCAGCTCCTTGATCTTGTTCACTCCCACCACACTAATGGTTGTCCTGGCACAAAGAGAGAGGCAGTCAGAAAGGCCCATAGCTGGGGGAGAGCAGCTGGTAGACCAGACTGCCTGTCATGAAAGGTCTACCAATGCAAGGACTGCCTCTTTCAATAGCAGCGCCCAAAATATCTGCTTAAGCTGCCTGTTCAACTTCACTTGTATCTCCTGGTTTCAATTCAAGGGTGAGCTGATACAACTGTAATCTTGAAACATTTTTGAAACACAAGCAGTATTTCTGCTGAGAAACTTAGAATTAAATAGAAAACATTTATATTACTGGCTTAGTGTCTTGCATGCATTTGAAATTTAGATACGTTTTCATATGTACATAAGCTATTTTTCCTTTAATCTAAAGAGACATTTACCTTGAGTATCCCTATAGTCTGCAGATTCTTCTAAAAGATTCTTTAAATAATCTGTATAAAGAAAAAAATAATATAGAGATAGTTTTGTTAAAGAAATAAACAGCACCAGAGACTAGCAAAAAACACCCTTTTCCTGGAAGTCTGCTTTTCAGGCAGATCTGTGCCACAGAGATCTTCTGCTAAATCTTTTAAATCTGTCAAAGTAATTACAAAAGAAAAATTAGCATTTCTATGACGAAAGCCTATTGTGATATCTTGCTCGGGGCAGTGCAAGATTTCACAATTATGACCTCCCCCACCCCCTATGTTCAAATAGGCATTTTTTATTATAAATTATCAGTTTAGTTCCTCAGCCACGAGGTGGCACCCTCAATCCATTAAAGTGTTGGCAGCTTTAAAATCTGTTTTACTTAGCTAAAATTAACTCCAAGTGTATGGCTATACAAGAAAACATCCCCCTCGAGTTTTCATTCCCTGGTATAGTGTCTAGCTCACCAAGATTACAATATCCTGTTAAAGATTAACATATATATGTTAATATATATGTTAATCAGTAAAAAGTCCATCTACTCTTTACATGCTACAGCTTTGAACTGCTTCATATTGACAGAAATCAAATCAGAAACTTTCAAAGAAATATACATTTCAGATTGATAATAACAACACTGATTTATAATTAGCTTTTAAATGAGGTATTAAGATTCTGGCAGACCTACAGAAAACTAATCGTATGTGCTCTAGCAAGCGTTCAATTTTAGCTTTTCTGTTGTACAAGTTTCATGTAGGAGTGATATAACTCCCATATGGTTGCCCTACCCAAATTCATTCTTTTACTCAAGAAGGATCAGGAGCCAATTGTTCCTGCCTTCATGAGATGTCTTGCTTCATGCGTGTCCCTCAGAGACCACTCAGTGTATTGTAAGCTTTTCCTTATGTAAATAAAAGATTAAAAAAAAAGAAAAGGAATTATGAGACATGTTTCTGCAGTAGTAATGCTGTGAAGAGTGTCACAGTTAATGAAACCTTGGAGAAAACCAGAACTACAGGAAGACAAATACCTGGCACTGAAATCTTATTTTTTGGCAAAGACCTAAGGGAGGATTCAAGAGAGAACCATGAGCAGGTTGGAGTGAGGGAAGAGGAACCAGCTGGGGTCTCCTGCAGGGAAGTGGGGAGGGAATGCTGGGAGGTCTGTCTGGCTGGGACGTGAGAACACCCACAGCCTTCTGCTCTCCGCAGAGTCTTGTCTGATCATTAGCAGGCGCTGGGCAACGTGTGATCTTTTTAAGACAAGTCTGACATTGCCACCAAAACCTCTCCAGCTATACTCATAAATACCACATCCTTCACATCCCTCAAGATCTCATGCTGTAGCAGCTACCAGGCATTGCAGTGCAATACTTAGGTGGACGCATGTTCCATTAAAAGCAAAACTCATCTTACTTCACCTCAGATTATGCTGATAAAAAGCTGGTGTGAGAGAAACCGTGGGAACCGCATCTTGGCATATTTGTGCTTTATGACATGGTCCCCAAAACAACATTTTACACCAGCAAATGGAAGAGGGAAAATCAGAGATTTTAACAAAAAAGTATTCATTTAAAACTCTGTTTTTAAAAAAGGCAGCTTTTGCATTACAAGACTGAAGCAGTCAATAAAACTGTAAAATCCTGAAAGTGATAAATACATAATTTTGATCTTGACACTCCCTATGCATATCTGGTAAGTGGACCTCAGTTCATAGCTAAAGCTCTGCTTTAGAGAAGCATCAGAACAGATATTTTTAGTCTCTTCTGTGAATACACACTGTAAATTCTGTGCTTGCAGCAACCTTCTGGAGGTACGGGCTTAAACTATACAGACAAGTGGGTTTCACAAACAGGAATAACGTCACAATAAAAAATTATCAAAAATATTCCTAGCTAAAATAAACACAGAAGTCAAATACTGAGGTGGAATTGTATTGACTGTCTTTGCCAGAAAAAAAATCCCCTCTTCAATGTGCTTTAGTTGTTCAGACTAGGAAGACCTTAAGCATACCTCCAGAAAGGCAGACTTAGAAATTAAAACTCGTAACTCTGCTAGATACCCCAAAATACAATAAAAATCTACACAAAACCATACCATTCCTGTGACAAAATTTCCCTATGCCCTGCCTCTACCTGACAGCAGCCAGCAATTCTCTTTCATGTTCCTGAGGAGCAGTGACTATCACTTCTGCTACAAGTTCTCTTCTGCTTCATTAACTACTTTTTGTTTCAGGTTGTCTAATTTTATTAAGTTAAACGCTAAGCAATCCTTCCCCAACAGAGTAACTGGCCTGAAGTCTGACAACTCTTTCTGACCTGCGAAGGAGCAGTGAGCTCAAAGGCTTGTTTTTCAACCCCTCAGCCTCTCAAACACAAGACTCTCCACAAACCTGATGTTGAGAAAAAGAGAGGCTTATCATACAACAAAGAGCCCGTTCATACCGTACAGTCTCAAGTCCTCTACTCAAATCAGAAGTTTTTGGGAGGAGAGAATCACCTCTCTTTTATTTCCATTAGAAATCAGAGGCCTCTAATTAACCTCTCCCCAGACCCAGTATTTGCCAGTATGTGAAGAAGTGAAAGCTCTCTTGCTGGATGGAGAAGCTGTACAATTAAGCAGAAGCACAGCTGAGCTGTGCCTCTCCTTGGCTTGATTTATATGAGTCCACCTGCTCCTGCTTTTGTTAGCACAAAAGTAACTCCACTTCAAAGCACACAGCAACAATCTTGTGATGCGACCATGTAGCAGCAGGTTACCAGTACAAAGCTGTCCCACTGACACAGAACATCTAAATAGCAAGAAATCCCTGCTGACTCAAGCCTAGCAGCTTCATTTCCTGGATTATTTTTGCTCCTCTACACTCACCCACTGCCCCCTCCTCCCTTGCCCACAGATCCCCCCGTTTTCAGCCTGGGCAGCTGCTGCATCACTGCATCTCACTCACTGCAACAATAGGCCCAAGTGTTTTGTGTGCCCTCCAAATATTTTGCACCACAAGTTTATGTACAGATTGCCCTATATTACACAGAGGTGCTGCAAGGTAACAGAGCAGACGGGTCATACAGACAGATATGTAAGAGGGAGAATCTCAAGGATGACAGAAATGCATGATAGATTGAACAGACTGAAAATGAAACAGATCCAAAATAACACTTCCAGCCCCAGCACAATTAAATTTTTAGTCTGATCTCTTTTAACGCTCGCATTGAACAAAAGAAATTATTTTTCTGAATCAGCAGCCAGCATTGAAATCCCATTCCTGTCAACTGCATTTGCAGGTTCATTTAAATCTGGGCAGCCACAGTAAGGTCTGCAGACTGGGGACACTCACAGCAACCCCCATCACTACAGAATCATTTTTTTTCAGGTCTAAACCAGCTTGTTCTAGCCACAGTAACAGTTAATGATCACAAGTAATTGCCCTTCAACACCTGAGTTCTGTTTCAGTGCCATTCACCTCAGACATCTCTCGCTTTGCTATGTATATTGACAATGGCATTTACTCCTTCCTGATCCTCTGTTCAACCTTTTTAATATAAACTTTTGAACTTATCCAAAGCTCTGCTGATTTTGGACGTTTTAAGATAAAGCAACTCACCAAATGCCATTTTATGGTGTGATTTAATCAATAAGAGTCACTAAGATTTTCCCCTACAAAATAATCTATTTAATAAGGGGGTTTCACCCTTTTTTCAACACCTGTGACTTTAATGAGATGATTAAAATAAAAACAGTCAACATTAGTAACTTGGTAACTGCTGTATAACACTTAAGTCTGTATCTCTCACAGCATCACTAGTCTAAGTACTTGCTGGGGAAATGCCAACAAGCTGCTACAGAGCCCAAAAGAAAGGTCACAGAGCATTTATTTTGCAGTTACTACATAAACAGAGGCTATTTTTAAATTGTTCATCAAGAAGCAATGGCTTTCAAAAACAATGCCTTAAGTATTTCCAAATCCTTACAGGAGCCATCTCCCTCCTACAACAAACACATCTCAAAATACTTCACAAAGGAGGCCTCTATCATTACCCTCCTTTTACAAAAAAGAAAGCCCTGCATCATGGAGATGACTTGCTCAAGGTCACCCAAACATGCCAGTGCCAGAACAAAGTATAGAGCCCAGATTTTCTAGTCCCAAACCAGCTCTTCAGCCTCCAATGCCTCCATAACAAGCCTTAAGCGCTTAGTGGTAAATGTATACTAAAAACATGTGTTTTACCTTTAAAAGAGAATGGATTTTACAGGCAAAACACCTGGGTGGGGCAGAAATGGAGAACTACTTGCAGAAGTTCACAGTTGCATAGACTTCTTTCACTTCCTTCTCTGAGCTCCAATTTTCCATATTATATTTCTCCACCAAAAAACCCTGACCAAACCAACCAGTCCCTCCAAAAAACCTGAAACCCACACAGAAAACAAGAAAACAAAAAACAAACCTCAAAGCAGAACAGGAGCATTCCAACCTTCTAAGGAAATTACGGGCTTCTATTACCACAGAAACAACCAAAACCCCCCACAGGTTTCATGTTTTCCAAGTACTGCTGAACATACCATCAGAGAACACATCACAGCTTTGAGAATATTAGCATCTATATTCTTGCAACCAATATTAACAAAGAAAGCCTCTAAACCCATGCTGCCTTTTTAAAAGCTCCACATATCTGAAGTCAGATAAACAACGCTTTACAGACAAACACAGCTGCCTAAAAACAAGCTTCCTGGAACATGTGAAGACTGGCTTCTTCTTAAACCTCTAAAAGAGTTTGACAGTACCTGTCAACAGGAGCCTGTACTGTGGAATCCTCTGAACCGGCTTGAGCAGATAGTGCTTCAGGGCCAAACTAGCACAGCGGGGACTCATCTGCAAGAAACACCCAACATAAGTACCGATTCTGTGGCAGTCAAGAATTCCAGCACAAGAAAATGTACCTACAATCAACTAAACGATTACATTGGATAAGCTTTATCTTGAAAAGGTGTGACTATCACAGAGTTAAACACTACACTACAGAGCAAGCATTTCTGTGGGGAAGACCTCATGCAAAATTAATCATGTGTTGAAAGAGTACGGTAAGCACTCGTACTCTGTGGATTCAAAACAGGTGCTTTTGCTTATAAGGAAGAGAGGTGAAGCTTCCCAGAAAAAAAAAAAACAAAGGAAACACCAGCGGCAAGGGCAACATGCCCCTTTGTAATTAGTCAGTGCTCATTAGGCAGAAAGGCAGAGGAGATAGTGCTCACTCCAAAGGTTTTGGTTAATTCACACCTGTAAAGACAACACAGAATTAAAAGATTCTTGCCTCCAAAATGTTAATTATCTTGAGTCTGCATTCAAAATAACATGCATCTGAAACATGGAATCTTTATAAAGGCCTCTTATCGTCTTCCTGTCTTTGGCTGACTCTGCCTCAAGCTCTTCCTTTGCCCACTGTAATCAGCCCTTTGAACCACTTGCAAGCAGAGTAGGGATTACCCAAGGGGTAGGGACAGCCCAAAGGGAAGCCCATGTAACAAGAGGTAAATTCACAGTTTGCGTGGATCATGTGCTCAGGGAGCTTGCACCTCTTCTCTGTTTTGTTTTAAGGGCGTTATGTAAAAATCTGGCAACGCTCTTAGGGAAATGAATCAGCTTTCATCCGATTCCGCATGTGCTGGGTTTGAAACCTCTAGAAATACACTGATGAAAAATATCACTTTTTTATGTTTCCAACTAAAATGAAACACCACTCCCATGTGTAAACTACTGCCCTGTGATGTGGCAGAGAAATCAACCTGGTAAAACAGGACAGTTAATCAGAGTATAGTATGATTGTAAAACAAAACTAAAAAAACCCGGCTGAGTTAATGTGTCTTTGATATAATCTGTAGCAAGTGCTGCATTTTGAGAAAATCAAAGTCCTTTATCATATCTCACAGTGGTAGCCAAAGTCACTAGCTGCTTCACAAAACCTGAATTTACTTCTTTCCACTTCTATCCTACTAAGTCTCAAGCCAAGACTGCAGGAAAACAAACCAGCCACAAAAATCCCACTAAAAACTCCCAAATAAACAAACAAACTTCAGGATAGTCTAAAGCCTTATGGAGGATCACAACTCCTGAAAAGCCACAAAATAGGATATATCTTACAAAAGACTACAGTACCTCAAAGTCTTTGACTACTGAAGCAAAACCTGCATTCTTCTTACACTGTTCATCTAATAGTGCAACGTTTTTATCAAATTCTTTGATGTAAGTTGAATACATCTTTAAGTAGGGACCCTTTTTAACAAATATATCAGCAATTCTTTGATGTTCAAGCCTAGAAACAAAAAACAGAGTAATAAGAGTGAAAAAGAACATACATCTTAAGCCTACAGCAAAACATCTATCTTCTTTTTTTTCCACAGTAAGATGTGCTAGTGTATGCTCTGAACAAAAAGCTTACAGTTCATCAGATAAGCATCCATCTCACTAGCTATGCTGAAAAGCCTTATCAGACACACCTTGACACACTGATTTAGTGTTAGATGAAAACCACTTAATACACAGTCTGTATAGAATGGTCTTGAACCCTTTAGTACAAGTTGGATTTCTGAGGAGACAGATCTTTAAACTTCAAGAAGCAGTCTCCACCTCTTAACAGCAAGCATGGGATTACAGTCTTTATCCATCTCAGTACCTTTGTATAGCTCATTTAGATCCACCCACCAACATAACTGAGAATTGACTTCAATGGGATTGAGGCTGTCAATCAACATTATGCCTGGTTACATCTCAGCTACCTTTAAAATGCAAACCAGTCTTCAGGACAGCCTCATTTTCCTATAATGAAATCAGTCCACTTACTGTGCCTATGCAGGGACCAGAACTTTCAATTAAAAAAGACATTTTAAAACAAAAAGCGTGATTGCTAAACACATGTATTGACCATTGCATCTTTCTGGATACATCTAAATAGCAAAAAGTACATCTCAATGGAAAATTATCTCCTGTCCTTTCCAAGTCAATTCTGTCATTTAAAAAGGCACATGAAACACAAACAAGAGTCAAACCATGACCACATGGAGTCACATCAACCCCACAGATAAATTTCAACAACATCAAAGCAGTGGTATCTCTTTATTGATAGTCACCAGTGAGATAATCGCTCTTCCAGTTCCCTCAGGAGGTCCCGATTGAGTTCATACAGCTGAGGTAGGTAGTACAGGATCTGATTCAGGATTCTGTCCTCAATCACTGGCTTTCCAAGCTGCCTAGAGGCATGCGCCACAGCATCCCGGAAATCCTGCCGGAGTACAAAGAGGACAGAACCCCCCCTTCCAATGAGTGAACAGCCTTCAAAGCACCAACACATACAACGGGTTCTCTCTGCAGACATTCCAGGCGCTGCTCCCTATTACCAAAGGCAAGGCAGGTACCATCTGGGTTATGTTTCACTGCAGCTTCAACTTAGTCCCCTGGGACTGCCTTAATCCCTTTGGTTTGAGGCTGGAGCTTTACTTTTTTGCTCCTGTATGCATAATGTAGAAGTTGTTCATTATTTTTACAGCATGCCCTTAAGAAATGTGCTGGTACTACATAATGAGGAAATTACAGGGGTAAATATCTTGTATCTGGCAAGGGTGTTAGCAGCCTTCAGTATCTTCTTGTTAATATTTGGGTCAAAAAGAAGAAGTATCAGCTAATACAATCATAATCTTACTTTAAAATCATGCTAATTTTCATAAGTCATCTATAAATGCTCTTTTAGAAGATGTGCCTCTTGGACAAAAATGTAGGGTCCCAAAAAATTACTATATGTAGCCGCTTTTCTATATGCAGAAAAGATCACAACTAACAAAAAGATACAGTAACAACATATGGGAGCCATGAGATTACAAATGTTAACAATGATCAGAAACAACATCGGTATATTCAAAACATTACTGGGAGGGGGGAAAACCCTGCTTGCACTTGAAGGATCTTCTTACAGCATTTCTATGCTATAAGAAGATAGCGTTTTTATGCTATAAGAGCTCCCAATAGGACACAGACAAGGCTTACTGGCCCTCATCAAACTATTTAGAATTAAAATCTTGGCCCCACACAAGTCAGTATGGCCAGGACTGTACCACGTCGAAACTCAATATCCGTTACATGAGGTATTTTTCCTGATCACATGCAAACAAAACTTCCAAAAAAGGTTAGCCATTAGCATTTCACATGAAAACCAGCACTGCCTAAACTGACCAAAAAGAAAATCCAAATTAGGTGGCGTGCTGTATGATCGTGTCTCGCTTGAATTTGAGCAACAGTGGAAAAAAGACAATCTGTAATAGCCCTTTTTGAGCCTGTGGTCTGCTGAAACCTGATAGTGTGTGCACGATCTATAGGTATCCTGAGAAAGGTGACTAACAACATGTTCCTAAGTACAACGATGAGTTTTATTTTAAGTGTGCATGAGGGCAACACCTGCCTTTGAGAATCTGTAGGGTCATCAGGTTTCCCCCTCCCCAGGTCTACCACTACATGTCTTATTAGCTATCTCATCAGTCCAGCATCTGGCACTGTTTAGGGTCTCCCAAACTTAAACTGTCTCAACTTTCCGCTGCCCTCTCTCCTCATTACGTCAGCTACAGGCAGCGTGAGCTCCAGACACACTTTCTTGCTTTGTGACCCTCTGGGTCACAAAGGCTGTGACTGGGCAGAGTTATGACAAGAAACTGAAAGGCGATACAGGGTGATGTCTGTGATGGGGGAAGGCTGAGAACTAAATACAACGGAGTTAAAAAACAGATGGCGTTATTCATATGGAAATGTTCTGGTTTACATCCTCTGCGCAGACTAGTGACACATAGGTTAACTACCAGCTGCATCTTATGGGTTTTCCTGACCCTAGGGCATCGCTTAACACTGAAATGATACATGGAATTACAATGGCAAAAGCTCAAATGAGGCATTCTGGAGCGCTTCATGCAAAATACATCATCATATTATGATAATATTCTCTCTCTCCCCCCTTCTTATCCTGTCCCTTCTCTTCCCCCCCCCCCCCACCCCCCCCCCCCCCCTTACAGGCACACACAATATACTGTATGTACTTTGCCATGGGATGAAACAAGAATTTCATCTGAATGTTGTAAGGCTAATTACATGACGAAAAGAAAAGTAGTTTTGTCTGTAGTGTAATCAACAGCCCAGGCTTTTCCCTGACCAAACAATAAAAGCGGAGCAGGGAGCCAGGTTTAAGCACCAGCAGATAAGACAGGAATGTCATTTGTAGTTAACAACATTTATTTATCTTCTGGATATAGCTTTCAAAGAGTCTGCAGGATGTTCTCCAAATCCAGATTTGATTTTTCAACTAGCTTGATCCAAAGTCCATCAGCTTCATGAGGCTTTGGATCACACCATGAAAGACTCTACCATTAAAACAGCCAACCAAAACTGCTTCATCGCCCTCTCTGTACCCCTCCACAACTGAATAAATGAAGGAAGCCCTGCAGAGAGGAAATGCAGGGAAGAAAGATAACGTGAAGCTTTCAAATGATGCAAACCAGTCTGCTAAACAACAAAAGAGCTAAACTTCAACACTTCTTCCAATCTATTTTTTATAATTATCAAGTCTTCACTACAGAAGCAGTACAATGCATTTGTCACTGTAACCATATTAAGCTTTATTTTTAATCTGACAGTGGGTGTGAGGTAACTGTCATGCCAAGTTCATCTGGAGATAAACTGAAGAGTCGGAGGCAGAGAGCACATGCCTGAGGAGTGGGGGTAGAGTAAGTCAAACAAACTGTAACAAGGCTGCAGTTAACAGTGTTTACACTTGAAGGTACTGGCCTTCTGCAAAATTCCTTATCCAAAAGGATAAAATACAGAATAGGTCTGTTTTAATTACCAAATGCAAAATATGTTAACTTAAAAAGTAAATCCTGAAATTTCACTCCCAAGCGTAAAAAGCATTCAGATATGGGCAACTTTTTATACAACTAGGTGAATGACTCAGAAATTAGAAATTGCAGTAATAGTCATTTAATGCACCAGAACCAAATCCCTATTAACACTAAATCCATTCCCTGCTAAATAAAAAGAGAATAGCTGTTGCAAATAATATATACATTGCTCTTACCTATATATACCTGCAAGAAGTGATTCGTATTACAAACATTTAGCATATATATATGCTATATATCTGTATATGGCTATATTTAGCATATAGTACTACACAGCACTGCTGAAAAGCACTACTTTCATCAGTCTGTTCAAAGACAGTCACCTAGGTTGTCCTAGAATTTATTCTGTTTGAAGCAGTGCAGTCATCCATTACAGTGAATTGTAAAGAGAGATTTTTCTAATTTAAAATGAGCCTTTCAAATATTACAATCTTCCCCTCTTAAAAAAACTTGTCCAGCTTTGGAACTAATGTGCTTATTTCATTGCAAAACACCAGTCTTACAACTGTAGACAAAAGTTTCATATGCTGCATGACAGAAAACAAAAGATTATGCTAGGTATCCTGAATCATCCCAGCTTCTTACCAGGGCAATTTTTCCTTTCAGAAGGAGGAAGGCTATTGTACACTTTCTGAAATGCTGGTTTACAGTTTCTAGTTTTACATTATATTCTGGTCCCGTAATAATCCTTTACACAACTTTTTACTGCTTGGGCAAAGCCAACTTGCCTAAAGGCAACGTCTTTAAGAGGACGGCACTCATTACCATCCCCGGAAATCACATTCCTTCCAAACCAGAAACAGTCTTAGTTTATTCTAGACTAAGACAGCATGCTGCTAAGTACTAGTTCATATGAAAATCTAGTCTAGGCAGTTTCAAGGGCTTCTAAGTACATACTGTTGCTGAATGACTGCCTGATAAAACATTCCCAACTGGAAAATGTTTAGGGAATTTTATTTATCCTATAAGTATACACTCCCCCCTAGAGCTGTGCAGTTTTTAAGCAGTATTTGAGAAGGACACCACCTTATGTTTCCTTCTGCCCCTCCTTCACTGCAGTGTCTTTAAATAAGCAAAGGGCTGTGATATCTGAAATAATTCTGACCCTATCGTGAATCATGTGTGACCAGCCCACACACTTCCCCTCTGCAAATGCCCTGACTCAGTCCGTCTCAGTCCTTTCCACTGGAGGATTCCCAGCACACAGCGAAGTGACCTGCCTGCATCAGTCTAGGGAGCAAAGGAGTAAGTAAGTTTAGTTGTTAACAAAAATAGGTACCAACCAGATTAACCCCTCACTCAGCTGCTGAGTGGGTTAAGTACACCTTCAGGTGCTGAATGAAGATAACTTCATATGGGTGAAATTAAAACTTCTCATAAATTTAACTGAAAGAGAGAGAACTATGTGATCTAAACGTGGTCACATATTTTACTCCTAAAGCTTCAACTAATATTCATCTTGGATCTGTTCTCCTAGAACATACCATCAGCAAAGCAAAACCAAGCCATAATCCCTTCTGCTGAGACACAACTCCCAGCTAAATACACCTGCAGATAGCTCAAATATCAGTTTAATTTAAAGGAAAAAAATATGCTTGCGCCTGGACGCTTTTCAAGGAACACACATACACACATCCTACGGGGAGGGAGGAGGGAAGGGGAGGAAGTTTTACACTCTGGGGAACAGCCAGGCTGCTATATGTGACAAACTGTAAACACAAATGGTAGGAATATGGCTACGGAAGATTTCAGAAATACATTATTTAAAATATAAATAGGCAGTCTTAACTGGAGTTAGACTATTCTAATGCATCAGGGGTGCATTAAGTAGGGGAAATTCAGATTGGATATAAAGAAGAAATTCTTTCCTGTTAGGGTGGTGGGGCACTGGAATGGGTTGCCCAGGGAAGTTGTGAATGCTCCATCCCTGGCAGTGTTCAAGGCCAGGTTGGACAGAGCCTTGGGTGACATGGTTTAGTGTGAGGTGTCCCTGCCCATGGCAGGGGGGTGGAACTAGATGATCTTAAGGTCCTTTCCAGCCCTAACTATTCTATGATTCTATTAGCCATGAGCTGTTCAGTTAAACTATAGCAATAATAGTTAATGCAGACTATGAGTAAGTGTGGATCACAACATTTTTCAAACATAGATTAGGAGATTGCTTCTGGAAAGCTGCCAAGTAGTTCCACACCCGTTTTCTCAGGTAGTGAGATCATTTATGAGTCTTTAACAATATAAGATGGTTAATTTCTTATAATAGTCAATGCTTTGACTGTGGCATAACCTCAGAACGTTATTTCAAGGAATGGGCTTGGTAGTGGAACAGCGTTTACTTCCAAACCAAAACTATTTCACTAGCCATCTTAATGAGATTACTACAGCTGCAATTCATTGTCAAATGCCTCAATCAGCAATTCTAAAGCCCTTCATAGACTAAAATTTATCAACATATTCATGTAAAGATTGGTTAAATACTGAAGTTTTGCAGATGGAGGAAAAGGAGTTTGAGGTTGAGAGGATTTTATACAGCCAAGCAGTAGGTCAGTTGTAAGCCAGGACCAGAGGTCAGGACTTCCTTTGCTCCAAAACCCATAGCTGTTTTATTTCTCAAGATACACATTACATTCTTCTCCCAAAGCTACTATGAATTATTTTTCATAACATTTGGCTACAATATATAAAAAGACTAAGTTTTTACATAAAACTATATGTTTAGTGGTAGACTTGGCAGTCCTGCGGTAATGGTTAGACTCAATCTTCAAGGTCTTTTCCCACTTAAATGATTCTGTGATTCTATATATAGCTTATATTGTATACTTTTGCAATTGTCTTCTGAAAACTGAAACATACTAAACCAAAATTTCTCAGTCTTGTGTCTCCAGAAGGACACACAACATAAAAAAGAAAGAAGTGTACCTCTTACCTGCCTTCTTCAATAAGAGGCTGATCTTGTGGCTGCAGAAAAGTTAGAGGTGCCTCCTGACAACCTCCTACTTGTTCTCAGAGTCCTCATAAGGACAGAACAGGTTTAAATGGTCTAAATCAGAAGCTCCAAAAGCTCAGGAAAAAGCCCACAGGACTAAGGTTTTCTTTGCTCACACAGCACAAAATTACACACTCAGCCTTGCCGTGGAAGGACCCCTATCAAAAAAACATGTTCTTCTGCTCAACCAGAAGCCTTACCACCATACCACAGCAGCAGGAGGAAAAAGAAATCAAAAAGAATGGGAGAACAAAAACAGCTGTGGGTTTTCGGGAAAAAAAAAAACAACAAAAAAACAAAAAACAAACAACCCACCCAACAAAATTTGGGTCAAAAATAGACAAAAGAAATTAAAACAAATAAACCAGGCAGCTTACCCCTAGAGCACCAGGATGCTGCTGAGGTCCTCTCACTTGTGCAAAACCAACCATTTCCAAAGAATCTCACAGCAAAAAAAAGTACAAATGGAACCAATCCTGCCTTACTCCTTTTCCAGGAACACTAGGTGTTTTTTTGGGTACCAAGTATCTCAGACAAACTTGTTTCTCTTATGTCACTTACGTTTTACATTCAGTTCACTGTTCCTTTTTTTTTCTGCAAGTTCCCTTAGGGAAGGAACAACACTTTTACCCTTGTTTACCCACTTGTTTACCATGCATGAATTATCTCACAAAGAGGCATACTTATGAGCTGATCTGATTTAAGCCCCTTTGTTTTCAAGGAGTTTCTTAACAGCATTTTACTGGAATTTTGTCCTCTAAAACAGCATTACGATAGTTACAGGAATACAGAGAATTCAAGATTACATCTGAAGTTTGATTACTCCCTCAAGCAACACCATTCACCAAGTAATATGAGAGAGCAGCAGTGTGCAAAGCCAGTGAAGTCCCTTATCTCTGCTATGACCTACTTATTTCATATTGTTGAGTGTCCCCAAGTGTTTATAATTTTCTAGAGAACTTTTACATTCTGTCTTTAACAGCAGCAGTCAGTTATACTTACAACGTGCAACAGAGTCCAAACACGCTGGCACCCTTGTATCTTGGGAGTGGTGCTCCACCTACCTTGACTTACCAATTTAAAAGAAAAAAATGCTAAAAAAAAGTAGTATCAGTGACACTTGCAACCAGTTCACAATCACATTCCCACTTTATCAACTGCTTCAGACTCCACTTCAACTGCTCTAAGCAGTAGCAACTTAAAAACCTTTTTCCTGCATCAACAGCCCTGTTCCCTGACTGTACTAAGAGCCATGAGCTGCACTAACTGGCAGTGGTAAAACAGACTGAGGAGAATACTATTCACTTCAGATCATTGTTAATGGAATTAGTAAATTTCAATAACTACTCTTTGGAAAACCACCAGTAGGTGTTTCAGAAGGTGTAACTGAGCCTCCCCTGACCACCCAAATCTCTACTATGGGTAAAACAGCCCAGCCTGGGGAGAATCTGTGTTTTCATTCCATAAATCTGTCAGAGGTTGCTTGCCTGACAGTTAGTAATCCTGACAGTGAGGCTAATAAGCCAAGTGGTTCAGTGCATGTGAAATGAAAAGGATAGTTTTATCAATATCCAAATATCAGCCACAAGAAATACACGATTAAACAGATTTAATAATGTCTGTGCTGAACACACACAAATCCTCAGGCATGCTGTTCTGTGGAAATTGGAAATAAAAAAAATGTGTCTCTTCAACCCTTCTCAAGGGTGGCAATTCTTATTTAATGAAGAATGCACACACACACAGAGCCTCAAAACCAATGCCCACTCCAACAAGGACATCACCAAGGTTCCTGCGGCAGGCCAGAGGACAAGATGAGGACAAACTGTTTCCTTGACTCCTAGCCTAGCATCCTCTGCTATATCAGGCTGAATACATGTTGATATTGCTAGCCAACAAAAACATTTCTAATGGTTTTCATTTGGCAGCTAGAAAATAGCATACTGTCACAAAGGGAGTTGAGAGTTATCCATTAAGAAAAAAGCATTTAGTATTGCACATTTACACTGTGTAGACAGCCTGAAGTTTGTCCCAGAAACTTCCTAAACTCCCTACTATCTTCCCTCTCCCGCATTCTTTCTCTGTTTGCCTGCATACTCAGCACCAACGCCCTTTTCTTCCAGTACCATGGCATGTTACTTGAAGAACTGATACAGTGAAAAGCAAAGACACCTTTAAGTTATAACTTATATACCTGAAAAATATGATAATTAAAATCATACAGCTTAGATTTGTCTATACTCATCAGAACAACTCTCTTCCTTTATCCAGTACTTAAGCTTGAGTTCTGTACTAGAATCCATATTGAATATAAATTATATATTGGCCGCAACTGCCTGGCCAAGCTTTTAAAAACCAAGCTTGACCAGAACAAGAAAATCAATTACAAGAGGAATCAGTAAGTGGTGTGGCAAGTTTTTGTTTCCTGAAAGATGTCTGTATAACAGGACTGTATACATCCATCTATAAAAGCCTTTGTTCCCCGTTTCACAGAACATGCTTCTCAAGAGACAGAGATAGACCAATGCATCTGTTTGCAATATAACCACTTCTACTGACCAAGGGAAAAAAAAAAAAAAAAAAAAAATCACTATGCATGCGCTTCATAGAGTGACAAAATGGAACAAACTATTCCACAAATATCACATAAGTTGGCAGAAAACACATAAAACAGAGCTAGAGAAAGCCACATCATTCATTAATTTACTATTATCACTTTCAACACAACACAGCATGTTTAACAGATGACTGGTTTGCATAAACATGGATTAAATACTTAACCCTTGCTGTGGACAACACGTTGCTCATACTACAATCGCAGCTGTTATCAGAAAACAAGCATCTGTCAAAGAATTGTAGCCCCCCAAAATATACTGCCATGGTGATGGATGCACCATTAGAGTTAATGAATGTTTATTTTAATGTACCTTTTCTAAAGGTTCCTGCCTCCCCCCATTGCTTTATAAATTATTCTAATCAAAGATTTACTTTGGGTGCTATGGTACAAGCTGGCTTATAAATATGATGCTGATTAATGCAAATGGATATATATTCCATTTTCAATATTCAAGCAACATCCCTGCTTATCTGGAAGTCTGAATAAATTAATTAAGGAGATGCAGAAGGAACCATCAAAATATTCATCCATTATATAAAATCTGAAACTTTAAAGTTATACTTAA
Source organism: Pezoporus wallicus (assembly GCF_028554395.1). Lineage (NCBI taxonomy): Eukaryota > Metazoa > Chordata > Aves > Psittaciformes > Psittacidae > Pezoporus > Pezoporus wallicus. The sequence goes on from NW_026635478.1 coordinate 1,121,898, forward strand.
TTAGATTAACTTTTATGCTTTGAATATGTAGACACAACAAAAAAAAAAAAAAAAAAAAGTCACACTCACTGCAATAAAGCCTAAACATAGAACTTTAACAGATTAAATAAATGGAAGAGAAAACTTCTTTTTTTGGGTACTTACAATGTGTAAGAGCTTTAGCACATCCACAAACCTAGCAGAAAAGCAAGAAAAAGCAAATAGTTACATTTTAATTGCCCAATTAAAATAAATTCAGTAGCTGTTAAGTATAGCACTGGCACTTACACTTTCTCTGAGCTCATGATCTCCTTGGCAATATGGTAAACCTTTGTTTTCTTCCCAGCTGCCTTACCCTGCAAATAAAATTGTATGTTATACTATGCACCTACTAAAACTGTAGCTAGTAATTCCTCAAACTCAATGTAATTATTCAATAGTTATTTCTAATAAAAACGTTTTACACTACTTTGAGATCTCTCAGATTTGGAATCTTCTGGCCTTTCAGGATCTGTGAGAAAATCAATTTAGCTTGTAGCTGGAAACAACAATAGTAGCTAAGAGTAATTTTTGTAACACTATCAGCCTTTCTATTTAATTATTACAGGAAGCATTGAAGCCCATTAATAAACGAAGCCCTAGCAAGTGACAATTATTGTTCAGCAAAAGTAGTACAAATAGTATTTCTATATTATTTGACACACCCCCCACACCACATACCCCCCAATTAATACAGCAACAGTAATATCTGCAGTAAACTCAAGTGGGTTTCAGTAACATCTTAAAAGAAAGACACTTCTTTTTTTTTTTACTGGAAAAAATGACAAAAGGAGAAAGCAAGGAAAAAAAAATGACACTGAAAAGTCAGCTTCTGACAATCTACTAAAGGAGCTGCTGGAATAACTAGCAACCATACTGCAAAGATGTAGAAGTGTGAGCCTTGTCATCTACCTGAAACACCATAGATGATTATGCTGGTTTTTACTGCACATGCATTTGGCTTTCAAAAATGAATGCTATTGTTCAACATCAGACAGAAGGAACAGGTATATCAAAAGGGTGTATCTGTCAGGATTCAGCTGTCTTTCCTATGCAGTGTAACTCCCATGTACCATTTCCCCCACATAAAACACCTTTCTCCATTACAGCTGTCATGGTTTGCCATATGCTTCTCTGCTGCCAGCTGTCACCACATCTATTAGACATTCAGGCTTTCATTTTAATTGGCTGCAAAGAAAGAACGCAGATAAGGAGCACCAAACATCACAGGATATGACCATAAGTGCAGTGGAAGTCCCAGAGAGCCTGTATTGAGTATGGTAGTATAATGTTGGCATTATTTTCATAGTTCATCTAGAAAATCAGGTATCGGTGGCATTTTATATATATATATATATATATGAATTTTTGCTTCATAAGCACTAATGTTGCAAGATTTGTCTGGAGTTTTAGCAGTTCTCCAAACCTATAAACAAGTCTCAAGAGCTGGAAATCAAACCATGGAACCAACTATATTCATAGGTTGGTGTTAATGATATTGTTATATTCAAAATAAAAAATAAATGTAAATTACTTTCCATTTTACTCTAATGCCAAATTAATAAAATTAATTTCTAAATTTAGTAATTTCGTGTTGCAACATATATATGCAAATTATATTCTTTATTTCGTGTATTATATAGACATCTTCACACAGAGCTGCGATTTTTCTCCTAAAATTAAACTTCTTTCCAAAAACCAGTCAGATCTACACATTGAGGGTCAATCCGATTCAGGTGAGATTCTAACACCCATCCTCAGGCCTCAATACGTCTTTAGAAAGCACAGCTGACATGCTCCCTACAAGACTGAATTCACAAATAACTCAGTTATGCAGAGCAAGGTATCTGCCATCACTGTAGATGTGACAGTTGCAAATGAGATGAAAATTAGTATTTTCAGAACAAGATGCTACCGCTAAACAATTACAAAGTGAAATATCACAGTCTGTTTTCAACCCCTTTTGAAAGACTTTTCACATACCAGCTGGCACTGAAAAGGCCACTTTGCATTTGCTCAGCCAAAGATACTCTGGACCTTAGAGAGCCTCTAATGGCAGAACTGAAGGGATGCAAATTGGGCTATCAGGCATGGCATTGGGAAAGAACCTTGTAACTTCTCTAACAGATAAAAAGCATCAAAACAGCCAGATGCTCACAGTAACAGAAAGTAAAAACAAGCCTAGCTGATGACTGATGCAGAGACTGCTTCTTTCTCCTCTGCAGCTGCTCTGCCTGTTAGGAAGTTGGTTGTTAATGCCCAGCTGCCAGCCACACATGCTGCAGGAGGCTGAAGCAAGCCTACGAGCAGATGCTTCACAGCAAACACTGAATTACTCCATGAAACCTGCCCAAGAAGCCTCCTAATGGGGATGCTTTTCTCTAAAACTCTGTCATTAAAGGTTTAGGGCATTTCTATAGGCATTCAAGGTAAGTTAGCTTCTATTGCAATACAGTCCTGCTTAGTTTCACATGCACAAGCTTTTCCCTTGACTTACTTTCCCTCCCCCAGTTTATTCCGCTCAGAAGATTTGGTTATATGACATTTAGGTCTGACTTCATCATCAAGTCTTCTCTTCCAGCACTAAAACATCTCATTGCCCTTTTCATTTTATTTTATTTTTTATCTTATTTATTCATTTCTTAGGAAAGGAAGGAAATATAACTACTATCAAAGGAAAGAGAGCTGCCAGGACTGATGCTGAGGACAGGCATTGGTCTGTGCGCAGTCTGGTGCCAGGGAATCCAGGACTGAGAAATAAGAAAATGGGTATCCCCAAGGACAGGGATAGGACCCCCAAAACTTCATTTCATTCTGAGTAATTAACACTGTCTTCCTGCTCCTCATTTGAGGAAGAAAGAAGATGAAAATAAGATGAAATATTAAAATGAAAATGAAGAAATAATGAAGGTGGCCAGGTTGGATGGGTGGCTAGGTTGGATGGGGCTTCGAGCAACTTGGTCTAGTGAAAGATGCCTCTGCCCATCACAGGGGGTTTGGAACTAGATGATCCTTACAGTCCCTTCCAACTCAAACCATTCTATGATTCTATGAAAACAGGAAATCATTGAAAGCTGGCACTCACAGAAGCTAGCAGAAGGTCAGACCTTAACCCCAACAGTCAAGGGTGACTTACACTCCTCAAAGGGCCATAGAAGTGGTTCTGCAACCCTACAACAACAGGTCTTGCATGCATACACTAACAGTCTCTCCTTAGCACCTGAGCAGAGAATTAAGGAACTTAAATGCTGAAAGGCATGTTGAGCCCCTTGTGTTCCATACCACTGAAAAGGAAGAATTAAAAACTGCCCCCTGTGCCCAAGCAGTGATTTGGCAGGTTAGTATGTAGAACCTACAAACATAAGAAAACTGTCTGCACAGAAACGGTTACTGGGACACAGCCTTTGCTGCATGGCCAAGATCCCGGAAATAGGACCATCCAAGCAAAACTGCAGCTTCCAAGAGGTTTTTCAGAAGGCCCTCCTCAGACGTTGCAACCTTCACCTAGCCCCTTTCCTTGGACTTCAGCAAGGCTGTCAAATCAAAGGTTGACATTAAATGTTCAGTGTAAAAGACACTGTGCACTTGAGGATCTGTGAGGCATAGATGGCTTCATTAAAAGGTATTTGCAAGTCTCAAAACTGAAGATCTTTAAACACCCATCTTTGCATGTAGCTCTGTAAGATGGGCATGGTAGGCAGGTCTACAGCTCCACAATTCAGAAAAGATTAAGAACATATATGCCAGGCAACACACACTTTTTACTGGGCTATTTCTAAACCTGATCTCTTAGTACCAGGCTAATGTGCACATACAAGTTAAAATTTTAGAAAGGTACTCCAACACTAAACAATAAAAATAGCAAAAAAAAGAAATATATAAAGTTATGTTAATTCAATACCTTTTATATGAAAATATCCCAGCAGGCTACAACTTACAAAATAGAGCAAGAATGATTAATAATTTCAGCAGATAGAGATACCTGTTTATCTTCTGGAGGATCAGGCTCCCCTTTGCTGGAATCAGAATTTGTGTCATCATCTTCATCAGAACTGTTCATGATATCTTCTTCATCTGACTGAAGATCTCCAATTACCATGTTCGGATGATCATGGTGTTCTTCCAAGGACCTAAAATTAAAATATTCTTAGTCAATAAATGTACTATATTTATGTAAAAAGCCTTCTGTTTTACTTCACCATCAATGGCTTACTTGGTATCAAAACCACTAAAAACAGTAGTGGGTAGTCTGAAGATGACAAGAGTGGTAGGCTGTTCTGTACTGGATTCATAACTCTGCAGTGTTTTATCTATGCTGGTATTGATATAATGCTCACTGACAGTGAGCAAAAGCCACAGTACCGTTGGAATATTTATGTCATTCTTATCCATCAGAGTCTGCCTGACAGCAAAGTTTGATAAATCTATTTCCTTACTGCTATGTGCATATATAGTGCAACGTTTGTACTGTGTGCCAGAAGGATACAGAAGGATCATAGCTGTTTTGCTATCTTCTGTCTCATAGCATCAGGACTTGTTCCAGGCATGGTACTCAGGCTGGAGCTTTCCATCTGAAATTTTAGATGCATTTATTACGCAGGGCTGTTTCTCAATGCATACACTGAAAAACTGCATCAGGGATAGCAATACTAACCATTCTGTTCAACAATTCTTTTTTAAAACACAAAAGCAGAACCTTTTGTGATTCAAAACTACCACCCCTCAGAGACAGACACCTTCCAGGGAACTGTCAAAGCTATAAAATATAACCTTATTTTGCTGCTGTACAATGATTACAGAGGTCTCTCTTCATTAGGTTTACCCATATTTGCAATACAGAAATTGCATGAGACAAGCATACAGCCTTCTTCCTCTGACTAGCCTCGACAACTTCAGTAGAGATTTAAGAAATGCAATTTTAGAAGAAAATAGAAAAAAGGGTAAGGAAAGATAATGAAGAAAATACAGACTAGAGGAAACAGAGCCTGAAGTTTTGGTAAAGTTACATAGAAACACAGCAAATCCCTGAACTCCTACTTTTAATCCCTAAAAATATCTGGTAATTGCCAATTACACTGAAGCTGTGCCTAAATTCACATAATCTGTATTCAAGGCCTGCAAAAATATGCTGGAATGCCACAGACTTACTGTGATAGGAGCCAGAAGTTACCCTAGAAAACAAAAAGCAAATCTAGAAACCCTTATTCCCAAGCTGCTACAGTCAGCAGAGATCTCACTGTGCTGATCAACACTTACTTTTGTGCAGCCAAAATCTGTCAGGGCTACACACTTCTTCATACAGCTGCCCTCTGCCTCCCTACGCAAAGGACGGTGATATACGATCTTCTCTTTTTCCTAACTTTGAATCACAAGAAAGCAGGGATGGAGGGTAGCTCTTCAGACCCACTACCTCCAACTATGATAGTCACCAGATAGGAAACCTGTCAGTGTGGATCCCATGGGAGGTGGCTGCCACTAACCTGAATAGCAGAAGTAAGGAATACCAGCTGTGTAAGGATGCTCTGGCAGCCACAGCAAGTTGTTGATTATTCAACACTCAAAGGAGAGTTTGAAAAACAACAAAATAAAATAAAACAATATCCACACCAAACAAAAAACACACAAATGCTGATCACAAATAGAAATATATTTGGAGATGGCGATGAGATATGTAGATAAGTTGGCTTGCAGACAGCCCTTGGTCAGCCATGAAGACATAGAAGATTAAAATAGCTTGCTTCTATTAAGACAACACAGGAAGGACTCAGGAAACACCCAAGCAGTTACTGTCTCCCAAAACTGAATGGGGTGGGGGAAGGAAAGAGACTGCAAAGCTCGTCACTGATTTCAAACAAAATCTTGAGCCAAGACTGCAGCACTCAGGGTGCAGAGACACCCCCATTTATTTCAATTTGGGAATTACCAACTTCACATGGGAAATGAATGGCCACCAGAGAGATGGGCACTGATGACAACAGCTCAAGGAGAACACCAGGGATAGCTCCAGGAGGGCAAAAAAGTGGCTTTTCACTGGAGCTTTTCCTGGTATGGAACAACACTCGTGGGACACTGAGACTTTTGCGGTTACTTGTTAACTTCAGCAATTCAGAAAACCCCTTATCTATCTAATTCAGAGTCAAATGACCTGTTGGCTTGACAATGTTTATTTTAGCAGATGCCATTACATATCCTGTTATTTTATAGATGACAAACATCTTTATTACATCTATAACATTACACATGGTAGATATATCCTCATGCTTTAGTCAAAAACTGCAACAGAAATAACTACTGCTACTCCTTCCTTTACTACATTACTCACAGTTTTACTTTCCACATCTGCCATTGAATCTACATCTGATCTGGAATATTTTTCCCCCATTGAGTATGCAAAATGTATTAAGCACTTTATCTCTAACCACGTTGGAATTCACTTTTTTTGTCCCTTATTTTACTTTTCTTATGGAAATTTTATTTACCTTTTCCCTATCCTTAGTATTTGTTTTTAATTGCTGCTTTATTTTCCTTTAATTAAGATTCCTTTCCTTCAAGAAAACATTATTTTCACAGTTGTGAAATCACAGTTCTTTTGCCTAAGCATATTGTACAGGATGCCCAAATCCCAGATACTGCTGTCATTTCTTATTTAAATTTTTGAGGGAAACTGAAAACTTTTAGAAAACCTGCCCTTTAGGAAGTCAGGAACAAACATTTCTAGATGAGGCTGTATTCTGTTGATACAAACATAACCCCATCACCACTAAAGGATGAAGATCAAACTAAATGGACTGTGTCGGTGAAGCATTTTCTAAGTGAAAGATTAATCAGCTTATTAAATAGAAAGTTTCAATGAAAAACCCTGAGCTATTAAAAATTTTAAATAATTAGCAACTGATGATATAGGATGTTTAGAAAGTGCCCACAAGTGGCAGCAGCTCACCATATACATTTTTTTCTTCCTGTGAATCACAACGTTAAAGCAGAAACCTCCTTTGCTTGCCTTTGTGGTGTGTATGCACCTACTATTTGCGTAAAGGAAACTATGAGAGCTGAGAAAACCATGTACGAAATCTTGCCTATGGCATCTGTCCCACCAAACAAAGCACCTCAGAGTCATCCCTATACGTATTTATCCCATATTTGCTCAGTTGACAGCCTAACATAGCCCTCTGGTTCTTCCACCGGGTACAATTTGTTGATTTTTTTCTTTCTTTGCTTTTGAAAGAAAAAATACAGTGGATGATCAGATGATAAATGATCAAAAGTCTGTTTACATCCAGCCATTTTCCAGAATCAAACAAGCCACCACTTCAGGGATAGGGTGCAATTCTGTAGCCAGGGGTAGATGCACTTCTGGTGGTATCTGTGGTTGTGTCCTCTCTTTCAGAGAAGATGGTGGCAAAGTCACTTTGTTAATCTGCCTTTATCAGCCATGTGCTAGAGAACACATGACTCTCCTTGGACTTACACCTTAACCTTTCATCATAAATACTATGGCTTTACTGTCAAAACAGAAGGTGGTTTATTTACTGATTACTCTTTCTGTACTTTTACCCCTGAAAGTCATCTATAGCTAAGTTCTCTGTAAGTTAACCCTGGATGCTTGTGGCATTTAAATGACTTTGGAAATAACAGCCAATATTTAAATAAACAAAACCTTTTCTACAACATACCAGTTCCCCTTTTCCAAAATACAACATGAATGCAGTAATGGTTATTTTTAAGCGGCTCTTCTGAATGGTATTTTGGGGATACTGTGTACTCTCTCTATCTTGCTCCCTCTTCATCACAATTCTTTGTCCTACCCACAGCAGTACCAAGAGAAACTTCTGCATTATCTGTCATGTGAAACACCATCAGTGCCAACTCACCGTGCTGCCCACTGAGTAAGAATATCTTGCTGTATCTTGTGAGCAAGTTATCTAAATATAGATGTGGGGGGGTTTTGACACATAAAATAAAGGGATCATCAGTTTGCCTCAGAATGAACAGTTTATGGGGGATGAAGAACATACATTACGCTCGTTTTCCTAATGCAATAGTAAATTATTAATGAAACAAAACATGCCAGTCCTAGCAAGATGTACTGCAAGATAAACTATCAAAACTTAAGAACTGCCATCAAGATATTACAGCCAGAAAAATATATCTTAATTAGCATAAAACCCTCTTACTGTCTTCAAAAGATCATAGAATAGTTTGGGTTGGAAGGAACCTTAAAGATCATCTAGTTCCAACCTCCAGGGATACCTTCCACTAGACCAGGCTGGCTCATCCAACCTGGCCTTGAACACTGCCAGGGATGGGGCAGCCATAGTTTCTCTGGGCAACACTGGAGTGGCTCACCAACTTCAGAGTAAAGAGTTTCTTCCTAATATCTTCCTAATATCCACTGTCTTTCAGTTTAAAGACATTTCCCCTTGTCCTATCACTTCTTGCTCTTGTAAAAGGACGACCAAGACTAGTTCAGACTAGCTTATTATAGAAGCTTCAAAATACACCTGAGGCTTCACTTCCAAGCAGTGCCGATTTACACACTGCATAGGACACTATAGCCTCAAGTCACAATTAACATTTCAGACTCAGTTCTTTATTTAGAAGACAAATAGTATTTAAGCTTGACTGAGATGATTCAGAGGGATTCTCTACCGTGGAATGCCCCAACGTCAAGTATTTTATAATATGATGGAATTAATTCAAGTGTTAGCATCACCATATCTACTAAAAAGCAAGTTTCCACAGCTCCAAAGTATTTGTTAAAATAGGTTCAGTCACGCTGCTGCTTTACACACAGTTCTTTGTGTTCTTCATTACTTTTAGATGTTTCTTCTACTTCCATTAAGTAATCAAAAATATTTAGGAATCCTGAATGAACAGACTCTTGTACAAAACACTCTGCTAAATTCTTCTTTTTCCATCCTTTTGTTATTTTAAAAGGAGTGTCCATTCTACTCTGCTTTTTGTAGGAATGTCCCACCATCTTTATCCTTTTTCTGTCTCTTCCTGCAGTATTTCACTGCGCTTTTTTTATGGGTATTTTTGCTTGTTTATTTTTAAAGAAAGCCTTCAACATAGTCAAAAATCACAGAAACTGAAGTTCCTGCTCAACTAAAAAACACACACCAAATACCAGAGCTCCAAAAAGAATACCCTACTATCATATTTCATCTCAAATCCTTTTTGCATTACTACAGCATTTCACAATCCTTTCACTGCTGCTTGCATCTCACTTTCCTCCAGAGAAGCAACAATTGCTATTGCTGTTCATCCATTTTCAGTTTTTAGTATCACCAGTCCCTGCAATCAATTTCAACAATTAAGGCATGTCCAGCTGCCCTTTTTAAGACCTGAAAGCACACTGTCTCTCTGTGGAAGCAATAGCCATTAAGGCTATTTTTTCATCATGCCTCATTACTTGTAATAGCTGTAGGTAAGGCAGCATGCCTCACTGACCGATTCCCTCAATGGATCCTACTTGTACAGTTCTGGGAAACCCCAAGGATAAAAGACGTAAAGGGAGAAAAAATAAGAACAAAAAAAATATGTGTTCTGTAGCTTATTTTCTCTTTTTTCTATTTCCTATCTAAATTCAGAACCTCTCAAGGTAGAAAGAAGGGCTGTGAATATAGAAATAAAGTTAAGATCCTACAACAGTTTAGAGTTTAGGAAGCAATCACCTGATTTGAGTGCTGAAGGTAACAGAAGATGCTCTTGGAAAGCCAAAGCAAAAGTGAAATTACTGCTTAATTAATAATTGCTTGATTTTGTTTCCTGAACTTCCTTTTGCTTTAATTTAATACTTTTTACTTAAGACAGGTCAATGTCTTCATCTAATATTTCTTTACTGCAGGTTTTCGGAAAAAAATCCAAGACAGATTCTAGAAAGTAAGCATACTTGGCAAAGCACAAAGATAATAATGAATACTAACCATGAGCCCTAGCGAGCTCTTATGGAAATCTGAAGAAAACACATGACTGGATAAGTGATAAACAACATTAATAAAAGCATCAATTAATGTACTTTTTGGATGAGTTACATTTTGCTGCAATACCACAGCTCCAGAACCATCCTTAAGAAGCCAACATCAGCACCTGTTTCCTTTCTCAAACCAGTCTGGAAACCAAAATCTGAACTCCGTATCACTCCATATGCAACTGGACCCTAACCCACCTTACCTCATAGCTTAAAGTTCAGATTCTCTAAACAATTGTGACTGTCTGCCATTATAGCTAAAACATTACCTCCTTCATCACAAAATAGTTTGGGTTGGAAGGGACCTTAAAGATCGTCTAATTCCAACCCCTCCGCCACTGGTAGGAACACCTTCCATTATCATGTTCCCCTGCTTTTCATTTCTCCTTCAACCATACAGGACCATTAAGCAGCAAATAAGGATTAAATACAGCCTGGACCAAGTGGCTTACTTATCTGAGTTATTCCCACAGCACCAGTCAGCTTTCTGGTTTAATGACAGACGCACAGATGGGAAGAGCTGAAGCTGAGATCACATCTCTGCTCTCTAGGTGTTGTGGACAGTGTGAGAGAAGGCAGTGGATGCTGCTATGGCTCTCACAGTGCTGGCCTGGCTGCCAGCACTGGGGGCTGGTTGCCTTACTGCAGCCAAGCTGCTTGGGCTTCAATTTCTCTGCCAAAAATGGTGCTTTTTCACAGTGCACGAGAGAGATAGCACAGTGTCCTCTCAAATAGGATTTTACATGCTAAAATTAAAGTTTTGCCATTTGTTCTGCAGTGACAACTCAATGATTTTAGTAAGTTCTTCGTATTATTAGGACTAATAACAAAAAAGGCAACAGGCTGGGACTTTTTAATGGTCTGATGCTAGGGAACATGACAGTTAATTTTGATCTCCCTTTTATTTATATTTTTAAGACTGCTTAAACAGAGCCTGCCTGTGAGATTCATTAGTTCATTTTGCAAGCTATCCTTCAATAGCTGACATTGCTGAGGAATGAAAACACCTCTGTGACAGTCTTTAAACAAAAACAAGCACCACAAAATGAGAGGCAAACAAACTAGACCAACGAATCCATGATTATTTGCATCACTTACAACTGTTGTGCTATATTCCCTCTGGGATGGTTAGGGAACTTTAAGGATACAATTACAAATATAAACACTCTTCAAGAATCACAGCTAGAAAACAGAAACAACTTGCACCCAGCAGAGCAACTACAACTGAAAATGTTCTGTGCACATCAGATTGCTTTTTCAAATTGTAATTTAAAGACTGCAAGAATTGAAACAGAATTATTTTAAGCAGTATCATATGTATTCTATGCGCGCATCTACATTTTTTCATCGAAAGTCAGGACACTTGATGACAGGGATCCACGGTCAAAAGAGAAGCTCAAGATATCTTATTTGAAACAGCTTTTGGTTCAGAGCTGCTTGTGCTTTGAAAGCTGCTGCTGCCCCCCAGGCAAAGGGCTGGCTGCAGCAAGAGGCCAGGTGGGAATGTGGGGAGTTTGCTCCTGCCAAGAGAAATGCCAAGAGCTACTGTCTTTAGCCTTTACCTGCTCACACCTGGTTTTTCTGGGCAAGAAGGATATCATAAACACTGCCGAGAGCTGCCACCATATTTAGCCTGTTAGATCACACCACTGGCAGCTCCTTCTATACTTGGCTAAGCATGCTGCAAACTGCAACACCTGACTTGCTGGAACCAAAGTTAGCCTAGTGTTTGCAGCCAGCAGCATTTAGTTTAGCATTTGTTATCCTCAGGCCAAGTCAGCACTTACTTCTTTCCTCAACAAGAAAAAAATTAATCTGACTTGCATTCTAAGCAAAAAAAAAGCAAGACATTTGTCATATGTGTCTCACACTTAATAAATCTTGGCGCTTTTTTTAAGCCACCAATTCTGTCGGTCACCCTACTTCAGGCATGCTATGGTCAATGCAGTCACCCGCATACTCTGTTGCACGACTTAAAGAAGCACAGTGTAAGAAAGGTGCAAACAGCTCTCAGATTATCTCCATATTTAGCTCTGATTTGCAAACACAAGCTCCCGCAGCACACAAGGACCGCTCTCGCCGCAGGCAGCCTCCCATGCTCACAGGAGCTATCTTCAGCCAGAGCGTTTGTTGACAATTCCCCAGTTCCTTGGAAAGTTCAACATAAACACACACGCATGCTTCAGATGTTTCCACACTCACCATAGAAAAGCTGCATTTAAGAGAGGTCCAGTTCTAAAAGTCGTCCGAGAAAACTGGTGCCCATGGTGTGCCAGTTCAGCTCCAGAGCAGCATGGCACAGCTGCAGAGACAGTCACATCGCCCTGCCTCTGCCTGGGCGGCCCCAGCAAAACTGCCAAAAGGAGAACATGCCAATGGAACAGAATATAATCCAAGAGGATACAAGGGGACAATCTCGAGCACTAGTACAGGAGAGTGAAACACTGCAGCAAAAAATGGGGATTTAAACCTCTGCCAGGAGACTTGTACAGGGGAACAAGTCACTGCATCAGTTCTTCCTGCCACCACCCAAAGCTGTGAGGGATTACCTGCCTCTCAAGGCAGGTAAAGAGGGAAGTCTGCAGAATTCACATCTTCTTGCCTTCTCTTATCATTAATTCTCATTTCACAGGGAGAGCTGCAAGGCTTATGGCCAAGACCTTTGGAAAAAACTCCTGGCATGGAAGTGATTAAGCAATATAAAACAAGAACCCCAAAATATGGCACTCATTTACAATCAGGACTTGTTATTCTACCTTCCCTCACTTCACAAAACAGACCCTAAGGGGAAAATGTTTATAGGGAAAGAACACCAGGATCAGACGAAAAATAACACTTTACTTCCCAGTCACACACACACACACAAAAGAAAAAATACAATTTGGGCACACATTGAATAGACTTCAAGAAAACTATAACCAAAATGTGACAAAATCTCAAATCAAATGCATCAAATAGGAAAGAAGAAACTTAGACCAAGTAAGAACAAAACCTCCTATTAATATCCATTTCAAGCAAAACTGATTTTACCTTGTCAAAGATACCATGACACTCCAACATATAACTATTTCTGCTCCACTACGATCAGAGTTAATGGAAGGCCCTAAATACTTTCGATATTGACTCATCATTATTGTTATGATTTTGGGGTGACTTTATCCCTGAAATCAGGGCTTAATACCTCTCTTCAAAAAGTTCCTAATTCAACTAGAAATAACATGCAACCATTTCACTCCATTTTTTTTGCATGTCAGATACCTAGAAGATGACAAAAGAGATAAGTAGCAGAGTACTCAGAAGGTAGTGACTTGGATCTAAAATAAATATGGAGAGACTTAACTCTTAAATACACAACGGTATGTGCAAGGGCTGATACAGCTTCCTGAACAGTCTGCCAGAAAACATAGGATGGAATAGTGTGGTTGAGAACAACACAGCTGGCTGTAGGGAATAACAGAGCTGCTTGCAAGATTTGACTTGTACTCTCTCTTCCTCTAAACTTTTGCACAGATTAGAAAAAGAATGGGATTTAAACTGTTTCTAAACTATTCAGTACAGAATATCCAATCCCAGAAACAATACCACTGGGGAAAAACAAAACCAAAACCACTAAACCCCCCCGAAAAATCAACTGAACTCTGCGCAGTAGAAATCACTGAGCCATAGGCTCAGGTTGTAGCTATCAAAATAGCAGTTTTGGTAAAAACTCCTTTTAATTTATTTACATGCATCTCAAGAGATTATTTTAGTCCACTTCTGCTTGAGTGGAGCAACTTCATAAGCACGAAGATATATTAAGAAAAACTTAAAACTTGTCTAACCTTAACATTTTTATAAGAAACCTCTTGGATTCTAGCATCTAAAATAAAATCTACGTTCCTTAACCTAAAATTTTTGTAGTGCATTGAAACAACACAGCTACATAGTTTTGTAAGGCTATTCCTTAAAACATCTTTAACTGAATCAAATATAAATGTTGAGTAAATAAGGCATATAAATATCACTGTTGGCATTTCAATAAAATCTGAAGTTAATATTTTGATTGCTTCCTTTCAACATTTATTCTATGCCACCCAAAATCTTACCGTTTTGCATATACAATTACATTAGTCCTTGCTGCAGTTAAAATATCACCATACAAACCAGAGCACCATGGAGCTCCACAAGCACATTTCTTGAGCCAACACTGAAAATAACCCACAGGAAAAGGCTGTCGTTGAGCATATAAATGGGTCTTTCATCAATTTTCATGTCACATTTGACTTCCCATTCTATATTTGAGATACTCTCTGGAGCTACACTTCGTTAACCTGCAATTTATACCACAGTTGGCAACCAGGGACAGAGCATGCGTGTTGGAGGCCAGGGTGACACTACGTTAACTCTGCTTCCCCCCATCTTAAGGAAAAGGAAATGTATACAAAGAATACCAAAATTAGTAAAAAAAAACAAAACAACAAAACCAAGAAAAACAACAAAACCAAACCAACACACACAAAACCCCCACAAACCCATAGCATAAAAGAGGAAAGAAAAAGTGTTGGAGATACACCCATAAAAGTGTGTGACACCCGAGTTCCTGTTATCCATACACAGGGGGGCAAGCAAGAAGGCTGAAGGACACAGGGTTTTATGTGTGACTTTGCTTACTCCAGGCTCCTCCACATCGCTCTAAGTCACCCTTTGGCTGAAGGCAAGAGCCAACATGCTGAGCTGGGGCGACGTCACTAGGAGGAAGGACAAGGACATCCTTGTATTGTACCAGGGGTATCAATGGGAACAGCAGAGTTAGGACATTTTTGCCATCTGTGGTGAGCAGTTCTTAGGTGGGAAACAAAGGATAGCGCAGTTTACCTCAAAATGGCTCTTTTAATGCATATGGACTGCACATGTGCCAAGGTTAATGTGATGTAATTTTCTAGATTGCACCAGACTGTGACAAAAGTAACCACCAAACCTTCTGCAGAACAGCAGAGGGATTTGCCTAGCAGCCGGGCAGCACACCCCTGCAGTGATGTACCTCATTGCCGGCACCACTGTCAGCTTGCTCCTTCTCACACTCACAAGCACACCCAGCCCCAACCACACTTGGTAAAAAGATAAGGACAAGAACTCAAACCACATCTATTTTTATGCAGCACTTGTAATACATCCGATAAATTAGAAGTCTTTTATTATTGCACCTCCAACTCTACCAAAAGTTTCCATGTGCTGGGCCCTTGTCCATCTGCATCACCCACCTCCTTCCTTTACAAAAATCAACAGGGAGCCCTTGAAAAGAGGGATGAAAGAAATAGCAAAGACAAAAATTCTCTTTCATAGCAATCTTGGAGATCTTTACAATTGGTTTTATTTCATATGACCTTTCAAACCTTTTCAAGACTGGATTGTATACTAGAATAATGGACTAGGCATTGGAAAAATGCAGTCCTCCAACTCCTTTCTCTCCCTTATTGGAGAGGGAGAGCATCAGACCTCAGAATCTTTCCCAATGTCAAAACAGATTAAATCAGCACATCTCAAATGCATTTGGATGAGAATGTGTCAAGATTTTTTTAAAGCAAGAAAATTCCTATTTATTCTGTTTTTTTTTAAGGGTAGGGAGCTAACATACTTCTCCCAGATTACTTCAAAACATTTAAGTACTTTCTCAGAGTGCATATCTTCTTCTTCTAATATATGCATTTTATTTCAGGTTGTATAACAGAATAAACTGTAAAGCTGCACAACTGAAAGCCACCTCAATCCTAAGGAAAACTCCTTTTACTGGAGAAGCAGACCATGGAAACACTGATTTGCATGAAGTTTCCTGCAAGGAAAAAAAGGAAGACCCAAAACACTCCATATGCTTTCCTGAGCAAAAAAGTTCACTGCGAGTCTTTCATGTAGTTTCACATGCCACTCCAGAAGTATAAACTTGCTAGCCTGACACTACAAAATAGAATAATGCCAAACCTATTGTCAGTGATTTGACTAACCCCTGGGGAAAAAGGCCCTCTGAGAGCAGCTTACAGCACCAGGATGAGGGTGCCAACATCTGCATGCGCTCAGTTCTGTCCCAAAGTCCTTGCGTCAGAACATCACTATTCCCAAGCAACAGTACTACCACTTCTCACCAATATTTCAATTTCGCACTGATTTGGACTCTGATTAAACACCCCTAACTTCATACAGAATCCAGCTCTTCATAGTCTGTAAAAGCAAAACATAAGAAGTCAGTAAAACAGCATGTCTGGTAGCCAAGAATTGCTTTGTTCATTCCCTGCTCCAGAGCACCGCAGCTGGGAGAGCCAGTTAGGCTTTGCATTCAGCCTGGCAGGGGACAGGAAGTGGAGACCTGAGCCATCTGACTCGCTCTTTACTGACAAGCCCTCAGATCCGGCACAAGCCTACCAGCTGTATAACATGTATGTGAGAAAGCAAGGTGGGGAGGGGAAGGAAAAAAGACAGGCTGAAGGAGGCAGAATACAAAAAGAAGGCCAGGGATAACACATGCCTGAAGATAATGAGGACTGATAACAAACCCGAAGAGCCTATTATCAAAACTATTCTATTAAAACCTGAGGTACAATTGCAGAGAAAGAATTCAATGTGCAACTAAGGGTGGCAAAAGCCAGCTGGAAACACAGGGGGAGACTGGAAGATAGGATGAGCCTTTAGAGGTGATGGAGGAAAAGAAACTTGCCTTCGTCAGGTCAAAACCTAATCCATTATCATTTTAAGAAGCAGATGAAATATTAATAAAAAAATCTACATACCTGCCCTCTACTTATTAGGAAATTAGATCCTCTAATAAAATTCAGTAAAAAAAAAAAAAAAGTGGGTTTTAATGCATAATTGACACCTTCAATGCCTAAAACGTATTTTGTGCATTCAAATCTCAGCATAAGTGTTTGAAAACTGCTTTTAAACGCTATTTAGACCCTGCAGTATTTTATTAATTTAGTGTTTCTGAATGGGAATTTTGCAATTGCAAAAAAAACCCCAAACCCTTCCCTAAACACCACATTTATTTTGTGCAATATTGCTCATCAGAAGCACGTCTCAACCCTAACAAAGTTCAGTACATCAAAGAAAGGCATATATCAAAGCAAAGCACTTAACCACACAGATTTCAATACTAAATTCAATATTCCAGGAAGGCTTTCATGCACACTTAATTGACCTCTGGGGACTCAGCCGCCACAGCAGAATTTAGTCCAGAAAACAAAACTTTTATGTTTTGCATTGAGATGTTCATTTCTGGAAAACCAGTAGATTATTGTAAATCAGCAGGGGTGGAACAAATAGGAAGCAGTATTTAATTAAACCAGCATTAAGATTTCAAGGGATTATCGTCACATGACACAACAACCCCCCACCCACAAGCCCTTTCCAAAGAAAGATCCTAGCTGGAAACACAACACAGCTACAGATTTTGTCATAATCAATTAGCAGTCATGTACGTTCACACCATCTTGAAAGAACACTGTCAAAAGTACCCAGTAAATACAGTATGCTGTTCCCTGAAGGAGGAAGAAGCAGACTTTCTCCACCTGAAGTACAATTGTCTTGCCTAGAACAACATTACAAATACCAACAGGAAGCCCACAAAATCCGGAAAATTTTAACTTTCTGTTTTCTGCAGCATGACAGATGTTCCAAGGCACATTCACTGTTCCTTTGCGTCTTTAGATTACCGGACAAATATACACTCAACTGTACTTTTAGTTTAAAGGCTGATGTGAAGTAACTCAAAAATCAAGCAGTGAGTGACAACTGATACCCACCATTAATTATCCAGGCCCATCATTTGCAGTTAAATCCCTGTGGGGAGGCCTAAGCAATGAAAGGTACCTGAATTTAATGACATATGAAGTTCAGGTAAGACTGTAGGAAACTATTACCATTCTCCACTAAAGCATTCACCAGAGGGAATCAGTATTAAATTTCTCAGTAACCACTAAAGCAGTGTGTATATTACGAAAATTTTATCTCTTCCTACAGAAAGAGAGATAATATGGGATAGTAAAGACACCATCAAACTCTTCTGGTAATGGCAAGCCTAGCATTCAAACTTAATATACTGTCTATGTGCTATTATGACGAGAAGCATAGGCAATCCATCTACGAATTTCTCAGAAGAACAATCTCATTTGTACATTGGCTTTAATCATAAGATGATTTGCTTTGAGATCCCCATTAGCAGTGCATTACAGGAGTTTTATGTGCCAAGACCTATGGAAAAGTTAAGTGCGTGTTCTGACAGGCTGGGAAAAACACAGGCAGTGATAATTTCAATTACATCAGCACTGTTTCTCTAACTGGTTTTATAATACCACCTGGACCAGGAAATGATAAAAGGCTCTCAAAGAACTATGCAGAAAAGGTAAGATGACACTGATAAAAAAGGTTCAAAGGATTTGAGATAACAAGGTATGGGAAAACTGGAGGAGCTGCCTGGCTGGCTCTCTCTGGGCAAGGACCCCTACATCTCCCAGGACAGAACCAAAAGGAATACCTGTACCTGCTCTTCCTGGTAGCATCCGATCCAGGTCAGGAGACTTCTGCCGTATTGTGTCCCCTTTTTTCCCCTGGGGATTTCTTTGTACCCCAAGATCTACTGAAGTAACTGCAAGCATTAATCTGTTTCCTAAGGGAGTTTCTGACTATGTAATTTAGATTAAAACAACCACTTATATAAAGGGCTTTGGTTATGGTTTTCTATGTGTGCTTTTTAAAGAAAAACACAACACAAACCCAGTTATGCCAAGAACAGTGAGCTGAGGGAGCAGCTACAGGTACAGATGTGCCAGGACACAAGAGATCACTTTTATCCCTTTAATCACCAGTGATACTAAGGAAGGTTTGTGTGAAAAAGGAAGAAGTGCATATCTCCCACACTCAGTCAGTTAAGAAAACTGTAAATTTCACTCAAGGAGCAGCTGCAGTCTCATGTCTACCATGCTTCATACAGCAAAACTATCCTTTACTTTTCCTAAAGCAGACACATTCACCTAGATCCTGAACCACAACACAAACCAAAACAGGCTGCATAAACATATAAAATATATCCTTCTTTAAGTTTGGTCTCTTAGGTAAACCGAATCAAGGGAATACCAACAAGACCGTAGTCAAAATACCTGAAAAATACCCAAAGATTAGATTTAAACAAAAAGCATACACTTAGTCAGGAACTTAACTTAGAGTATACCAAAGACAAAACCATGAAACACCCAACTGTAAACAAGAAGCACACTCAACAGCCACATGAATAAATACACCAATACCAAGCCCATAACCAGAAATCCTACTTCCCATGATAAGGCTTCATGTTTTCAATCAAACAGTCCAATGCTGAGATTATCAACTCTCTAAACAATCACTAACATGGGATACCACTTAAAATATTTGTCTCTTATATAAGATGACATGGTCCCCTAAAGAATGGTCATCTCTCAGATTCTTTGGAACATATGTATGCTACATACACATTCAAAATGAAATGAATCTTAGTAACTCTCACTGAAAAATTAAGTTAAATGTGACTATCCATAAGCTATCTCATTTATTCTTTTCATTATTAATATATTATAAACAGTGTAAAGAAGTTTGCTGGGAACTATAAAATATACAGGCTGCATATTTCATTCAAGTCCTTATTGCTGGTTTGAGATAAATCTTTAGGATCTGTAAGAACAACTGATTAGCTGAAGAAGTTAAATGATACCATACTGGGTGAAAACAATGCTTTACCTGCTAACACATTCTGACAGTCACAATAAGTGATGCTATTTAGGGAGAACCTATGAGTTTGGCCATTCTCTCAGGCCCATTCCTCTTCCCAGCATACACAGCCACAGTATTAGATATTAAAATATCCGTTCCTGCCTTTTCCATTTAGCATCTGTTTTGGACATATCTATGAATTGGTCCAACCCCTTTTTGAATCTGCTGATGTTATCTGTCTCCACCACCTCCTGAGACAATGAAACACAGCAGCAACCTGCAGTGTCCCCAAACTCCATCTTTCAGTAATATTCTGTGAGAGTCATGCAAAACTTGTGCACCACTATCACCTTTGCTGGGAGCACAGGGAGATACAGAAGACTCACTATATTCAGGGAGAGGCAGTATCTTTCCTTGTATCTGAAAAGCTTTCAAGACCTGACAAAGAATTTGCATACCCAAAAGCTTGTCTGCTTTCCCCAGCTCTATCAGCTGACCGAAAAAACTTATTAATTCCCCCTACAAACCCAGCAACCATGCACTCCACGGATGCTTATTCAACTTTGTCCTCAGATAGCGGTAAGGCTCATTCCTCCCCATTTAAGTATTCTTAGATACAAGTACATGATCGTGCCTGATCTGTTTTCATTAAATCTGGAAAAGCACATAATTAGTTTCCCAAATTCCAATCATACATGAGGGAGGACTAGCCTACTTTTCCTCTTGACTCTTTACCAAATGCAGTTTTGAAACCAGCAAAAGCATATAAAAAGATATACAGCAGCGGCTGTCCTGCTGACATTTCATCAACTCATCATCTAAACACATTTATAACAGCTAGAATTACAATGAAGCTCTTGAACTTCTCTTTTCTCTTTACCTGCCAAGTCTCAAATGCCTGCTTGTAGCTTCACAAGGCTCCTCAATTTCACAGAAGCCAGGGTCCTGGTCTTCCACACTGCTCGTGTTCTGCCATTCAAAACAGAGCTCTCTCCTAGCACGCATAGCAAAAGGCAAATTCTCATACTCAGGTATTTCCTCATAGTGACGCACGTTCTCATACTCTGGAGCACAAGTGCTGGTTACAGAATTCAAATCTATTTGTGACAAATTCTCTCCTGAAAGTATATGCCCATCTAAAGACTCCAGCCTTTGGTTATTTCGCATCTCAGGTTGACTTCTGTTTCTCTGCCTCTTCTTCTGTAACACTGGACTACTTATTTCTATGGAAGGCAGCTTGGTAGATTTAGCTTTCTTTTCATGGCCTACAGATGCTGTATTCCGGTTGTTACCGCCTCCATACCCATCCCCAGCGGAAAGGTTGGCAACAGCACTATCCATTGACTGGCTGCCTTTAGACAGAAATTTTTGGAAGTCGCTTTTCATTAAGCAAACTGACAGTTTCATGTTGAGAAACTTTTTTAAGCTATTCTTCTTCTGATGGTCTTTGCAAGGCTTGTCTGTCCTTTCCATGTCCACAGAAGAGAGAGATTTGGCCCTAGGCTTCGTCACAACAGTCAAGTGGTTGAAACTGGTAGCAACATTAGCAGTTTTTAATGACTCAGAATTTCCTGAAAATGGAAGAATAGGATGAGGTAACTTCCAGACAGGTTTCTCAGAAAGACGTTTGGGTATGTCACAGGATGACAGTGTACTTTTCTCCTTGGCTGGTGGATGCGTGAAATGAGGCCCTTCCAGAACACCATTCGATTTGTCCTCACTGGAGCTGTAAGAACTTTTCTCCACAAGCTCTGCTGATGCAGCTTTTTTCAGCACGCCAGCAGCTGGAAGGCTGTGCCTCTGTGGTTTCTTAGGAACGATTTTTGGAGAACTTTCATTCTTTAGTTTAACTTCTTTATCTTCCATTTTTTGTGGGGAAACATGGAGGCTATTGGAAACAGACAAGTGCTGACTGCTAGTTAATTTGAGCTGCTTTGGCAAACTCATGGATAAAATATCACACCTGACAAAGTTAGTCCTTTTGTCCACAGCATCTAGCATACTGGTATCATCTGTCATCTCATCCATAGAGTTAACTAAGTTATGGTCTGCATTTAAGGAACATTCAACACTTTTCACCAAATCAGAAGTTTCGTGTGATAACTGAGGCAAAAGATTCCGTGAAGTTGACTCTTCTGTAGCAAGTGCCTTCACCTGATGCATTTCATATGCATTGCCTTCAGTTATCTCAGATTTTTCAGGATGAAGCACTTCTGTGTTATTGTTATAACAAACACTTTGACCAAGGATATTAATTTTTGCTGGCTTTTTAAAGCTTTGGTCCACAAGCCCAAAGGAATCTTTCTCTGAATTAGATGGTTCCTTCGTTCCTTCTCCTGTGGTGTCTATGCCATCCTGACGGACTAGACATGCAGCACGTGGCTTTCTTGGCTTAGGGATAGGAAGCACTTTTGAGCTCAGGACTGAAGATGTTTCAGAGGAGGCTTTATCAGCATCTGCTTTCATACTTATTTCACCTGAAAACATACCATTGCTACTTACATTTTCATTTTCCAGGATTTCCTTGTCCAATGGGCAAGAGCAGTTGTGGTTATTTACAGTCAAACTAGGACAAATTTCAGACATCTGAAACTCATCAGCAGTGAGCTTACCATCAATATTTTGTTGCTTCCCTTTGGCTACCTCAGAAGACAATGAAGACTGTACAAGTTCCATAAACTCAATTTTAAAATCATTCTTGGAACTGCTGCCATTGCCTTTGTCAGATTTATCTGCATACCTGCGCCTCACAGGACTGCTGTTAGGAAACATACTATGAGTTAGAACATCTTTAAGTTTCTCTTCCAAAATGCTGGCTTTCAAAACAACCTGATTTCTGTTCACCAGTTTTTCATTGTGACTGTCCCCCAGAGCTAGTGCATTTTTTTCACCATCTTTGATGTTCTCCAAGTTTCCAAAGTGCTCAAAAATGATCTGAGTTTTACAAGTGTTCTCCCCATTACCAAGCTTATGAAGGCATTCAAATTTGCAAGATGACACTGGCAGAATATATGCTGTGTTATCAGTACTCCCTTCCAAGGCTTCATTTTTACAGTTCAAGTGGTCTAGTGTTTGAGAAGAATCTCCCCTGCACTCCTCAAAGCTTTTTGTGCTTTTTCGTGTAGATGATGGAGGTTTAACTTCTGGAACAGAGGAGCTCTTGAGAACCTTTGGTTTCGGTGCAATTGCTGGCTTGGTTTTCCTTGCCGCCTGTATAACACTAGAAAGTACAACATCGGGCTTCGGTGCAACAGGTGGAGGCGTTGCCTTGTGTCCTACCACAAATTTGGGTTTGGGGGCCACTGGTGGCTTCTTAATCTCTAGGAAGGATGGAAAACAAAGATTTTAGTCACCATCAGCCCACAGAACAACTTCACCTGCAGCACAGTATTATTAGTTATTTGTAACGTTTAAATCATGTGATCGACAAATCTCAGTGTGTGTATATATATATTCCTCTTAAAAACATGCCTCTCTTCCCTGCCACTGTTTTTTTAGTTGTTGACTTTGTTTTAACAGGCACAATCAAGGAGCAGTAGGAAAAGTCTTCAAGGGTAACCTGTTTGCTAAAAAACAGTTTCACTTTAGAAAAGCGCATTTCCTTGCTTAGATGCTAAAAATTATGCTAACAAAAACAGCAGATTAGCCTCGTTTTGCAGTTTCAAGTATTATAATACCGTTTTCAAATGGCACAGGTATATTAAGTGCCTCTTCTATAATAAGCTATGAAGGTAAAAGAAAGGCTAGAGTAGCAATCAGGACAGTTCAGTACCTTCCCCTACCACCTTTGGAAATGTGTAACCTAAAGTTCCCCTTTCCCTTCCTCTTCTTTTCCAACAATATTGAGATGGATTACCAGACCAGCTGTAAAACTGGCACATCACTACCCACAGTTCAGTGAAATGAGTCTGTGGTGTGAAGTTAATGCGCTAATTTGTAGCAAGTCAGCACTTTCCTACAGCAAAAGTAAAATACTATTTCTGTGCATCCTATAAAATTACTCTTCCCAACATGCTACTGTCTGATCTCGAAACAGTCACCACTGCTATGACTTATGACCCACTTGACAGCACAAGACGACAAACCCTGGGAAGAGCGGACAGCCGGAAAAGGAGCACATGAGGAAATAGGAGATTATGGAGTTTCAATTGTGTTGTTCATTTGGCGTTTTTTGTTTGGTGGGGGATTTTTTTTCTGTATGCCTTCAACATTTTTATATTGCAGGAGGTCATTTATGACCAATTTATTTCCATACGCTGGAATAATTCCAGATTTCTAAGTGCTCCGAGTGATTTTTAACATATGAAAATTGACTTACGAAGTAAACAAGTTCCTCGTTCTGTTTTTTTTTGCTGGGGGGGGTTGGTTTGTTTTGTTGGTCTTTTTTACATACTACCTCTGGGTTTACTTTTGTTTTGAATAACATTTTGGCATGCTTTCAGGAAGTCATATACATGTTAAATAAAACTCTCAAGCAAACATGCTTATTGACGTTTCACATGCAAGGAGACTGCGTAAGCCATTGATTTATTATCCCCTTTGAACTGTAGGTTTGGTGTTTGGCTGTTTTATCGTGATTATTATTATAGATGTGCAACTGTATCCTAATCTCTAGCCTAGAAATACAAGAATGAAGTTTCATTCTTGATTTTTTTTTCTGGTTTGGATTTTTTGTTTGTTTATGTGAAAGAAACCTAGATGGTATTAAAAAGGAAAAAAAAAAAAAGCCAGATGCCCTCAGTTGCAAGCATTTCCCCAACACTGAGCCACTGCTCTAAGCAGACAGCCAGAAACAATGTCCCCACTATAGAAACAGGAAAACCATGTTTTTCTAGGACATGAATCATTACAGGGTATCCAGACTGACCCCACTTACACTTAGAATAGCTGTCTTTGCTGAAGTTACATTAGCGAAGATATAAACCCAATGGCAGCGACAATTTGAGACATTTTGCAAGGGTGAAAGCAGAATTTCTTTCCAAAGCTCCCTATAGTCACCAACACAGCCCTACCATCTAGTGCAAAGGGTGTAGTACCACCTTCTGCTTCCTGTCCAAAACAGGTTGCCCACAGAGTGAAGACTGAATAGTCTGCTAAGAAAAAATAAATAAATTAACCCTTTGAATGGGCAACTACCAATTCTGAACAGCAGAAGCATGTACACTCACTTCCAGACAAGGCAACTGCTCATTCAGTTGCAGAATGAAGAGATGGCAATAAAGGAGCCTGTTTTCTAGGGTAAAAAAGACAAGTAATGGATGCCCAGTTTGTCACTGAACACAACACAGTAGTAGACCTGGGCCATGTTCAGTAACATTTATCAAGTTATTAAAGCTCCCTGAAAACAGCGGAAAAACAGTCTGTTTGGGAATCCTTCCTGATGCCCAAATGAACGAAACAGATTGCAGAAGATATAAGAGATTAAATACTGGCTAGGCAAGTGATATCCTGGGGATTATTTGTCCCACTCTGCAAACTAAAGCCGATAAACCTTGGCAGTTTCTCTCTCTATAGTGGGCCTGCCTAACGTTTTGCACAGCAGTCAAAGTAGGTTACACTGCAGGGCTTTCAACTAGTATTTATTAAGGAGGACACGAAGAAGTTATTATATGATACCATTACCTGAATAGCATATTCAAAACTAAAACATGAAAATGTAAGGGAATGCAAAGAAAACAAACCAGTCATTTATGCGTCAATAGTGGAAACCTGCATAATGAACAGAGTGAGAAAAATTCGCTTCTGTTAGTAAGTGCTATTCAATACCATTTCTGAAGCTTACTAGAATTTTTCAAATTACTTCAATGTTAAAAAGCATTGGGAAAGACAGAAGAGACCAGCAAGTTGTATGGTATAATAAAGACACCACTGTCTGCTTTAAAGTAATTGCTCATTTCATCTAGAGTAGATACGGGTCAATGTATTAACAGGCACATTACAGTATCAATACAGATATGCAGTCAACCGCTCAATCAGAAAGGAATGTGATGAAGAGCCCTTTCAAACATAAATATGACGCGAGACGAAAGACTCCAGGAAAGGAATGCATACCAGCAATTTTCCTCAACAAAATATCCCTAAGTTTCTGAAAAATACATGTGATGAACTTGTTAGAAAAAAAGTCACAGCAGCTAGGCAAGGGTAAAAGTATATTAGATTTCTATTAGAAATCAAGAATTAAAGTTCAGTTGATTATAAAATAATTTCATTCACTGCGTGTGGTTAAAAACCAGTTCTACATACACAGTGCTTTAAAAGGGACAATTTCCCACCCTGCACAGAAAGAAAACTAAGGAGGAGGCAACTGTTCTATATAAAGGTGTAAGGAATGACTGGAAGTCATATGAGAATGACTTTTTGTTAAATGACAAGCATAAGCAAGCTTCTTCGATGAAAAACAATAAATATAATCAAAGAAATGTTATACAACCAAAGCAAGGAGTTCTGAGTTGTTTGAACAATGGGCTTTTTCCTGGTGCCACATGGAACTGTTTACCTATGAATAGAGATGGTTGGCTATGCTTAGGAAAGTAAAAACCTAAGAGAATTTGGAAATCATTGCAGATAGTTATTTTATGAGAGCCCTGCGCAAGTCTGCAGCTAAGTGGTAAATAATCCTCTGAATTACAAGGAGATAAATATCAAAAGATGAAGGGAGCCAAAAATATTTCTGTACACAGCACCTGCCAGACTGTTAGTGACATGCTGTGTCACCTTCTGGTATTCTTAGGTGAAAACTTGGGACGAATGCAAAGAATATGAAGTATCCAAGGTCTAAAAAAATCACGCCTTGAATCCCAAGCAAGTTCATCCTGCCTAATTTAACCAAGAAGCTGAGAAGTGAGATGGTAATAGTACACATACTTCTGCACATATGAAAGATTTTTGGTAACAGATGGCTCTTTAACATGGAAAAAGAAATATAAAAAAATACAGGATGAAATCCCACAGCTGACCACTGAAGTCTGACAAGTTCAAACTTGTAACAAAGCTTTAAAATTCTTATTAAACTCGAAGGATAATTAACTACAGGAACATCTCACCTAGGGTTGTGGTAGAGTCACCAGCACTTAGGGTCAACCTAAACTCACTTTCTGAGATGTGTAGAAGTTTCAGAGGACATTGTGCTCTGGATATTGCATTCTCTATCTTGTCTTATTCGGCAGATTAGATCAAAGAATCACAACAATTTCCCCTGCTCCCTCCTCTAATCTTACCCCATTTCTCCAAGAGGATTCCTGCATCATGGGTTACTAGTAATGAACCCAAACGTAAGAGCAGAAAGTCAAATTTTTATTTGCATAAACAGATTAAATGATTAGGAGACAGAGAAGCAGCCAGATATCCTCTGGTTTGCTTGACCAGACAAAGGAAGAAATCCATAAATAAAGTGACTAACAAAGCTGCCATCACCAACAGGAAATCTACTGCTCATCTGGAACAGCCAACACTGTGTTCAATGCTGGAGAAAAAAGAATGCCCAAAAATACCAACAAACCCAATAAATACCCTTTATTAAAGTGGATTAAAAAGGGAATTATTTTTCTAACAATAAATAGCATTAGCACCACCTATGCAGATGAATGCATATGCTGCTCTTTCCTACTTCAGGTCACGCCACAGAGAACACACATTTGTCCCCCTGGTGAATTATCTCCTGCAGTGTGCTGAGGAAAAAGCAACACCCATTCTCATCCTGCTGAGCTCCTGTGCAGCCAACACTCATCATTGCTTGACTAGCACATGCTCCTAGCCTACCTTCAAGTTGGTTTAGAGGAGGATGAGAACACCCTGGGGCAATTTCTGCTTTCAATATTTTGGCCTCTAAGAGCCCATTTCTTCAGATGGTAGGATTTGGCAGCTGAGGACCTCATTTAAAATTGCTTTTGTGTCTTTTCCCATGTAATATCATGAATGAGCAGAACAGCCAATAAGACAGCGCAGACTTAAGCACTACTATTACACAGCTTTAAACCTTCTCCTCAAATTTTTACCTTGTTATCTTGCCTGCCCAGCACAGGAACGGGAAGGAAAAAAGATACATTAAGTCGAACTGAGGTAAAAAATAATCAAATAGCACTACCCCTTCTGCAAAAAAAAATAAAACTACTGTTGCTAAAGGAACATTTTCCCAGGTGATCTTTATGCCCACACTTTTGAAATTATGTTAACAACCTCTACGCTTGGGAACAGCAGAAGAACAGTTTATGTTTACCTGCATCTATTCAAGATATAGGGACAAATGGTTCCAAAACCTGCAGTGCAAACATAACTTGCAATTCATGCCCTTGCAATGCTCTGCATGAA
Source organism: Pezoporus wallicus (assembly GCF_028554395.1). Taxonomy (NCBI): domain Eukaryota; kingdom Metazoa; phylum Chordata; class Aves; order Psittaciformes; family Psittacidae; genus Pezoporus; species Pezoporus wallicus. Next base: position 1,149,904 of record NW_026635478.1, read on the forward strand.
CAGAGGCCTCTCTCCAGGTATTCAGGGTCCCCAGTGGCACTGTGTCTAGCCATCCAAGAGGTATCCCCATGGCAGGATCCTACAATCCACCCTAAAGCAATATCCTTTTTTAACCACAAAACGGAAGGAAGACAGTAAGCAATTAATCAGTGTGACATAAAATGTTGACAGCAGTTAGACCTAAACTTAAGGTATGGGTACACAATCAAGTTACTATGAGGTAAGCCCAGGTGTGAATTTAACAAATCAGCTACTTAGTAGAAGCTGGCCATATGTATTTGAGCTAGTTTTTTTTCAGTGATGTCCAGTGATAGGACAAGGGGCAATGGGTGTAAACTGGAGCATAGGAGGTTCCATGTGAACATCAGGAAAAATTTCTTTACTGTGAGAGTGACAGAGCACTGGAACAGGTTGCCCAGGGGGATTGTGGAGTCTCCTACGTTGGAGATATTCGAGGCCCGCCTGGACAAGTTCCTGTGTGATGTACTCTAGGTTACCCTGCTCTTGCAGGAGGGTTGGACTAGATGATCTTTTGAGGTCCCTTCCAACCCTTAGGATTCTGTGATTCTGTATACTCTCTCTTACTATAAAGTATACAAGGTTTATTCCTTTTCACCTATCAGTGAAATTTATTTAACATGTACTAGGAAAGGAAAAGAGCTTGAAATATTTACTGCATAATAACTGGCCTAGTGCAAATGCACATACTGACTTTCTCATGGCACCTTATTTACATATGTATTCTCAGAGTTAGGAAATCACATCTGTAGGCTATATATAAAAAATAACATGATGCCCAGAAGGTATCTGCCAAGGGATCCATGTGCTGTTCCTTCTTAAGTGAAGGAAGAACTCACTCCAATAGCCAGTTTACTGTTCCTAAGACTACTTTTGGCTTAAAACACTAACACTACAACTCACCAGACACAAAACAAGAAAGCCAATCTGGCTTTTAAAGAGCATGTAGGAAGAGAAATACTTATTGCTATATGTTCCGGATAGGCTCAGTGATCATTGTGATGGCAGTTAATATTCATACACTTCACAGAGAAACAGCTGAAGTATTTTAAAACTCCCATTCTCCAGCAACTTAAGTTTTAATGACTCACAAAAAGGCTTTTCAGTTCACTTTGCTTTCAGTTACAGAAAGTAAGTTTCATTAGGTATAAACACCTCAAAAAAGTATTCTGACATCATTAATTTATTTCCTGACAATGTGTATTTATTTTCTCATTATGCAGAGACTCTGATTTTCTCAGGTGTCACAATGCTCAAGAGAAAACAAAAAAAGGAATGAGTCATGACATCCCGGAAGATAACACATGTAGTTTTTAAACTGTAAGGGAAAACGATGGTTTCCAAGCCACTACAGTTTTAGAAAACATCCTAAATAAACTGCAAAAGGAAAACATTAATTTCAGAATCTCAGGTTGTTCAATGACTTGTTGAAATAAATCAGGAAAGTTGGGGATAACTTTAGCGTAAGGAAAGGAGATGAATAAACAACCGTGTAAGATCACATGCAGAGATAGAGCCAAATAACTCTAATAACAGTTGACATGTTAGAGGGTTAAAGGGACATTAAACCCTGTAGGTCTCATTTTTTGAATCCTTGAAAGCAATGAAGTTTGACTGGAAAAGTCATGTTGATTTTGTTTATTCTATTCCTGCTATGTGTCCCGTCCCCCCCACCTTTGAATTACACTTTTGACATTAAAATACACTACATGTTTCTCGTTGCTGTCAAATCAGATTTCAAGCCTAAGCTATACATTCTGCCCACATTAAATAAACTGTATAGATTCACATATAAGGACTGTTTCTTCAGCAAGAAATACTAAATGTCAAACTCATAACTCTGAACTTTTGTTTTTCCCTTTTAAAGGCAAAGCACATACTTGAAGACAGCACAATAGTTCCAGGCAGAAAACGAGTAAATGCACATTCATCAGCACTGTATATAAAGAATATGCATGAGAAAGCAGTGAGAGAAGAACAGCTATAATTGAAAGTTAAAACCAGCATACAGGTTGATCACTACAATAAGATATTTTTTTTACTTATCTGGAAGTACTTCTAACAAGTACTAACAAGTTCTAACAAGGCCAGATATACACACACATCTTCAAATCTGCAAGCAACAGTTATGGCAGAACTCTTTCACCTATCACTGAATTACATCCAGCTCTGGACTGAGATGTAACTGAAATGATTTTGTAGAGGAACTAGAGAAAAGATACATAGCAAGAAACTGAATATGCACTGCATTACTTAGAAAGGCAGAAGGGAGGCTGGAACAGAGTCAAAGCCAAGCCATCAGTGTTGGACCTTTCACATCAGTCCATGAAGAGGATCCGTGTTTTGTATTTCTCTCCATATCATAGTCCCTTCAAGCAGTACAGTATCTCTTACAGAGTCCTGCATTATCAAGCTGAAGTCACTCCTACCTGCTAATCCTACTTAAAAATATTAAATCAATGCAGATGATGCTGTACAAGGATAGTTTTTTTTCAAAGGTAAATGAAATGTTTTAAAGGTACATTAAAAGAAGACACGAGAGACACTCAAGCCCTTCAAGTTAACCTGAAGGAAGAGAAGAAGGATTTCTAGGCATTTCAAGCTCCATCTGAAGCCCTTACATGTGATGATAAGATTTTTACTGAAATGCTGTGTTGTAATCAGTTGTCAGAAAGCTAGCTTATGCAGCACAAACGAGGAATAACTGAACTCACAATGAAATAATTTCAGTGTAGGAAATAGATCCTACATAGCAGAGGGCCGAAATTAAAATTTAGGAATTGGTAAGTTTCTGTGTGAGCAGTAGATTTATAAAGAATGTCTGTATATTTCAGGAGCTAAATTCTGCAGCAATACAAAGAGATGGATATTAAACTTTCAGAACTGTCTTCTGGCAGTCCTCAATCATTCCATACCCTGCCTAGGAGCTCTTTAACCAAAATGTCAAAAACTGTCATGACACTGTCAGCAGGATCGTGAATCACTGAATCACAAAATGGTTCAATTTAGAAGAGACTCTAAAGATCATCCAGTTCCAAACCCCCCTGCCACAGGCACAATTTCCACTAGACCAGGTTGCTCAGAGCCCCATCCAACCTGGCCTTGAACACTGCCAGGGAGAGGGCAGCCACAGCTTCTCTGGGCAACCTGTTCCAGTGCCTCAGCACTCTCCCAGAGAAGAACTTCTTCATTATATCTACTCTAAATCTACCTCTCTCCGTTTAAAACCATACCCCCTTAGTCCTGTCAATAAAATAGATGCTAAAATGAAAAATAAAATGAAAAAGATGCTAAAATACTGAAATAGCTTAGTGTTTTCTTGCAGTTTGACTGTACTTGTGGTCACCCAGTCCTAAAACCTTCCCTGCTTTCACTGGGATTGGGTACCAGGGGGCAGACCCAGCAGGTGTTCTACTTGTTTCACCTGTTCCACATACATTTTTTATCCTCATATAATCCATCAGCCACAAAATACTCTTCATCCCTTCTTCAACAGCCTTCACAGATCCGTCAGCTTCCCTCTTCCTGTCCACCAGGACTCAATGTCTTCCACATCAAATCCCTGACTGTATTTCACATTTTCCATGACACTATCCCACTTCTTATTATTGATACCCCTCTGCATCCCTTTCTCTTTTGCTCCCTAAGTGACTTTGTTTATTAGAACCACTTTCCTACTCACCTTCCCCTGAAACACCATCATAACATAAACTAAACGAAGAGACTCCATCATGCAACCTCATCTCTGGAAGTGCCGAAATCACTGTTTAGTTCTAAAAATCTATCCAACCCTGCAACTTCATACCATAACAGATTTTAACAGCCCAGCTCTAAGCTCTTGAGTACCCCCTAACATTTATCTTTTATTTGCACAGCTGTTTAACGCTTAAAAGATCAGGGGTGGGTTGCAGTATCAGCACATGCTGCAAACATTCAAGGCAGCTATTAAGCAGAGATGATACCCCCCTTTATTGCATACTTTTCGAGATCTGAACAAAATCAGTTCCATCATATATATCAAAAATGGGAACATATTAAATTAAGCAGAAAGGTGCATTAAATAGCTTTTTATTGTCCAATGAATTCTTATTAGCTAAGAAAGATCTTAATCACAATACAGTTTGGGTTGGAAGGGACCTTAAAATCATTTAGTGCCAACCCCACTGCCATGAGCAGGGACGCCTTCAGTGCAGGACTCAAGTAACTATTTGACATATTTGAGAGTAAAACACTGAGAATAAGGTTGATGGTTTTGCTTGAGGTCAGTGTACTGCCTTTTTCTTTAGAACACCCCTCACCCCAATCCTTACAGGAAGCACTTCGCTGCTTCAGGTTTACACTGTAATTTGTTGTGTTTCCACACAATACATCGTAACTTACACATGACACCTTTTCAATGCGGAAACGACTATCCTCATTTTTAAGAAGACTGAGAAAGGAATCTACTCATCTAACAGATGGGTGAACAACTGTACTAACAGCACACCACCGTGCTGCCAAATAAACAAAAACTATGAGCAGCCCCCTCAAACACGGGGAGCTCTTGTTTTATACGAAGAATTTGCCTTGCAGCTCTTTTAGCTGTAAAATCTGGCAGCGGACAGCAGACGGGGGAGGAAAGGTAAGGAAAGCACTGAAGTAGGTCACTTCAAACCGGCAGCTGGCAAGCCCAAGAGGGAACGCTCTCCAGTACCCCCGTCCCTGCGGGAGGGCTCAAGCCGGTATCAGCCCGACCGAGACAGGTACAACTGGAAGCAAAGCCGGAGCTTTGACGCTGACAAGCTTTGGCAGCGCCGCGAAGTTAGAGCGATAACCCCGAAGCCCAGCGCCGGCCCGGCGGACGCTCCGTCGCTGCCTCAGCCCCACGCGAAGCAGCCCGTTCGCTCCGCCGCCGGACAGGCGAGACCGAACGGAGCCGTCCGTGTGCGCGGAGAGCCCGCACAGCCCCGAGGCCGAATGCCCCGGGGAGAAGAGGGGAACGGAGCGCCCGTAGTGGACCCCGGGGTAGTGCTGCCCGACGGGCCGGCAGCAGGGTGCGCTCTGGCCGCCTTCCCTCCGGGGCGATGGAGAAAGCAGCGCCCGGCCCCGCCACGGCGATCTTGAGGAGGGGAGCCGGGCGCAATCGGTCGGCGCTGCCGGGACAAGCAGAGCAGCGACCGCACCTCCCTCATCCCACTCCCCACCGCCGCGACGCCGGGCCCCCCTGGCCGCCACGGGGGGAGGCGAAGCTCCCGGCCGGGCGGGCGGAAGGGAACCGCCGCTCCCCAAACTTTCCCCGGACACTCACCGGCGGAGCTCATGGTGGTCCCCAAGCGCAACGCCGGCCTCCCCCTCGTCCTTTACGCCACGGCCCCTCTGAGGGCTGAGGAGAAGGATCCCATTGTTCCCCCGCGCCGCCACCCAGCCGCAGCAGCAGCACCCCCCGCCTGCCACCGCATACCGCCCCGCGGCTGCCGGCACAGCGAGCGCCCGCAGCGCCCGCCGACAAACCCGCCGCCGACGCACAGCGGCGCCCCCTGCCGGGCCTGCTGCGAGAACCGCACCGCCCCCGGTGCCCGCCCGCCCTCTGGTCCCCCGGAAGCGGGTCTCGCGGTGCCTCCTGGGGGCTGTAGTTCCCTCCGGCGCCAGGCAGGGCCGGGTTGGGCGGGGAGGGGCTGCCAGCGGCGCGGCGGACTCTGTTTCCCAGAGTGCCCACAGGGGGTGGCATGGCGGAGAAGGATGACACCGGAGTTTGACGAAGAAGTGGTGTTTGAGGTGGGCGCGGGGGCCACCCGGGGCGGGTTGGGCCCGTGTCTCTCCGCCCCTCGCCGGGGCGTTGCGCCGCGGCCCCCGGGGGCGGTGTGTGCCGGGCTGGCCGAGGTGGCCGTTGGGCGTGAGGCGGGTGTGGGGCCCGGCCGGGGCAGCGGTTGCCGCGGGCGGGGAAGCGGGACCGGCAGGTCGGGGCGGTGCTCGCCGTGACAGGCGGGACGGCGCGAAGTGTCCCTCGCTCCAAAGCATCCCCGCGGCCGGAGGCGCGCCCCTGCCCCCAGGCCGCTGGCGGGAGAGGGAGCCGGGCTGGGGAGCGCGCAGCTGGGGAAGGGGCAATCCTTTGTGCGGCTGCCGCCGGGGCTGCCTCTCCCCGCGTTTGGGGTTGCCGGCCTGGCGACCTCGGCGAGAGGTCTCGGGAGACCAGTGTCGGCGAGTGTCCCCCCGAGCCGCCTGCGCCGGCCTTTGGGGACCGTTCGGGGACCGTTTTGGGTCTGAGGAGGGGCGCACGGCCGGCCGGGGTGCCGGCGAGGTGGGGCTTCCCGCTCTGCACTGACACTGAGCTGTGGGGTCAGGGGCTTGGGTGATGAATCCGCTGTGTAGCTAATAAACCCAGCTTCTAAATCTGTGTAATTCACGTAAAAGGTACATTTCAGCATGCACTCACCTGTGTAGTAAGTACTGAAACCACTTAATCTTAGAATCATAGATTAAGGAAGGACCTTAAGATCATCTAGTTCCATCCATGGGCAGGGACACCTTTGGAGCGTTTGTGTTATTTACAGAGTTTGCATAAAACTTTTACCATTACATTGCATGCCTTGTTAGATAATGGGGCTACAGCATCATCTTGGTCTTCTTTAAAACGGTTGTTGTTGCAATGGGGTAACAAAAGTAGACCAGTTTGCAGCAGTAGATGTAATTTCATCTTCATGGAGGGCACACCTGATTTCACAGGTGTACAGAGAAAATGGCTATAGAGAAATAACTGTCTTTAAAATTATTAATTATTATAACAGTAATAAGCTTTCCATTTTTACCAGGAAGGAAAAGCTCCTTACATAAGGAATAACTTTTTATTATCGGTGGTAAGTACTGGGCTATGGTCTGTACCATAAAGTTTTGTGTTTATACACAAGCAGCCTTGAATCCTACCAGTAAAATTTGTTCTTTATATTGCTGCTATGTTAAATCACTTCCTTTAATGGCATAAATCCATGGTGAGAATTTATTTCACGGTTATAATGCCTGCCCTCTGCATTTCCTTCTTCAGTAAAAGTGATATTTATTCTACAGTTCCACAGTTCATGCAGCAGTTTCTCTTTTGATGGAAAACATTCTGCTGTATAGGGAGTAAAAGATCTCCCTGCATGCGCATATGAACTTCACTTTGTGTTTTCGGAATGGATTTCCATTGCTAGTAAAGGCTCTCTGATACATTACTGTATCAAGTATGCGTGTGTGTATATACACGCACTTATATTGAGTGACACAGTAATGTATATTTCATATATTAGGGTACAACTATAATGTCAGATAAGCAACAGGAGGCAAAACATGGTTGGGGTTTTTTTTGCTGGTTGATTGGTTGGGGTGAAGAGCTGGGTGAGATATGTGCTGATAGTAACGGGTATGGTGGAATACTTGCCAAAATTATCTTCAGAAATGCTCAGCAGGGTTCATGCTATTGTAAAATGAAGGTTCCATAGAGAATTATGAATGTACTCTACACAAGTGCACCAGAGATGGGAATTAGCAAGGAGACGAAAAATAATTCGATAGTTAATGCTACAACATTTGTTTTTTAATTACTGTTTTGGTTTTTTTTTCTTGGGCCCCAAATTCTCCCCCTTAATTATTTGTGGTTTCTGGTAAGCAACTACATTTTTTCTGCACCTTCACATGTTGTTCTTCAGCAGTCATTGTTGAAAGGAAGCCATCAACATGTAGACCTAGATTACTGTGAACAGCTGTCCTCTGTGCTTTTGGAGCTCTTGTGAAGAAGATACCAGTCAGTACTATAAGCAGTAGTGTTGTGCTGACAAATGCATAATCAGGAAAGAAGTGGTCCTTTATGTTTTTCATACCCAACAGAATGGGTAGGAGAGGGAAAAGATCAAATGGGGGAGGTTTCACCTGTTCCACAGCACGGTTATCCCCAGCGATATTTTCTGCACGTTTTGCAGGTCAGAGCTCTGTCCACCAGGCCCTGAATACATCAGTGACACCTGCACACATTACAGATTTTGCAGCATCAAAGATATGATGTCCCACTGATAGATATTTATGATCTTCCAAGGACTGATCGTTTTTCTCACTATCAAAGTATCTTTCACATTAATGTATCTCTGAAGGAAGGGATGCACAAACATGGCATCGCTGCGCTGGGAAGGCAGTGTTTTCCATCCAGTTCAAGAGCCATTGCAGATCATTGTGATTGAATAATGGGCAGTTTATCCAATAGGTGCTGCCATGCTCTACCCAGTTTATAACTGAATTCTTACAGCAGCCAGCCATTTTCATTCACCAACTGTGTAGTCCTCAGCGCTTCAGTTCCTGCATTTGTTACAACCAGTTGTTCTTGCATTTAAAATGCTACAGATGTTGGGGGGGTGACAGAACCCAAGCAGCACAGAAGTGCCTCTGATGTGCTTGGCTTGGACTTGTCTGTCAGCATCGTGTCAAATTAAACACTGTTGTGGTGTAGATTGTACTAAAACATGAGGAGCAATGAATGACATTCTATATTAATGTCTGTCTTAATTTATTAAGGGAGATCATGAGATAGGAAATTTGATGTTAAGTTACTTGAAATTAATTTTTTACAAAATGAGCTAGAAGTCAAAATGCTGTAGTTAGTGTGGGGTGCACTGCAGTTACAGTGTGCCCCCGAGTCCTCTAGAAAACTGCAGTGTTTTGTGTATTTTGAAGCTGGAATTGTGTGAGGGTTTTTTGTTGTTTGGACAATAACATCTCCTTGTTTTAATTTTTTTTAATGTATAAATTAAAGAAGATTGTTGAAACTGTCTAAATTTCTGCATCATTATTCCACTGGGGGGACTGTGTCAGAACTTCATTGCTCTGATAGTTAATAACTGCCACCTGGCTTCTGACTTGAAATTTATTTATGGCCACTTCATACCATGTGCACTTCTGATAATACTGCCCATTAGAATATATAGTTACATTTATCTGGAATTTACATCTACTAATATATTCAACAAGAAAACAATCTTATCCTGGCTAAGGATTTTGCTAAGCTGAATAATCCAATATAATTTAGCTTCCTTTCACAAAACAGATTTTCCTGTTCTTCAGTTTTGTTTGGTTTTTTTTGTTTGTTTGGGTTTTGGGGAGTTTTGGCTTCTGCTTCAGTTTGAGTTCATCTTTCTTTACCTGAACTTGGAGCATGGTACTCTGCATTCTTGCTGAGGTCTTGTACAACTATTTTCACATCCTTCTGCTGGGAATACTTTGTTTCTTGTATCCTAGGCCTACAAACAACTTTTTCAAGTCTTCGTATTGTTTGACTTGGTTGTAATGCGATAGGGTAACCACTCATGTCTATCCTTATTTTTATCAAAATTTCCATGTTATTTTTTTAAAAATCCTTGGGATTTTTTTAATATCCTAAAAAAGGATATATATCCTTAGTATCCTTTTCTTTTATATATTTAATATAGGGGAATATTAAATAGTTAGTTTTTATTAGTCCCTCTGTAAAGTCTTGCTGTTGTTTGCTGTTAAATTACATGCCATTATCAGTAGCTACTCAAGGTCATCCAGTTCTTTTTGTATGATGTTTCAGTCCTTTTCTTTGTGTTACTTGGTGCTACTGGGAAATTTCATTAGCATGCTTTTTTGATAAAAGGTTAATTAAGGAAAATACAAAAGCTTTGACCAAAGACTCATTCTTTTAGTACTCCATTAGTAGCCTTCTGATCTGATAGCTTTCTGTTCAGCATAACCCACTATTATCTTTGCCATCTACATATTTGGTTCCTTTCCCATCTTTTTCGCCTTAACTGATATGGCACAGTATCAAAAGAATACCCCATATGGCACAGTACCAAAAGTCCATATAAAACTTCCTGCATTTCCTTTATCTGGAAAAATCAGCTGCCTTATCAAAGAAAGATGTCAGATAACTTTGGTGCACTCTATCTCTGGTGAACCTATGTGTTATCTTCCATTATGATGATCATCTGTTTTCTCGTTTGTGTTTGAATTTTGCAAGAACGAATAATTATTCTCAGTAGCATGATGCTCTTGATCAGATTCATAGGCCTGACATATTCCTGATAGGGTTGGTTTTTTTGTCTCCTTGTAAATATAGGTGCTATTTTTGCCTTTTTCCACTTCTGAGTTAATAGATGTATTAAAAATCCTTTCTGCTGAATCTTTGATCTCCTGCCCGTGCCCATTCTTTCAGAATACTGGGATGAAGGTGATCCAAACACTGCTTTTTGAGTGCGTTTTCAGCTCCCTAATTCTGCTTCCAGCTAAGTCATTTGTCCTACATTTTAATGAGCTTGTGGAAGTTTGTTTTTTACATTTGAATGAATATTAAAGCTATGCTCACAGAATCACAGAGTGGCTGAGGTTGAAAGGGACCACTGGAGATCATCTGGTCCAACCTCCATGCTGAAGCAGGGTCACCTAGAGCAGGTTGCCCAGAACTGTGTCCAGATGGCTTCATGACTGTGTCACTTAAATGGTTCTGGTGGAAGGATTGGGGCTGAATTTTGTTGCTTTCCATTTTAAGGCTCTGTGTGCAGGAGAAAGTTAATCCATGCAAGATTTTTCATCAGATTGCACAAAAAAATGAGATTTTGACACTCAAAATCTCTTAACTGCCCCCACCTTAGATTTTTAAGGACTTTTTCATACACAGTGTTTCCTGTAGAACTGTAGAATATAGTACTGAACTAGGTTTGTTGATTTTGTGGGGGTTTTGTGGGGTGTTTTAATTTTAATTAGGAAAGACAGCTTTCCTCACTTGAGACATTGTTCTGATTAACTCATGAGTCCTGTGCCATTCCTATGGCCAATTCTGTCCGTATTATTTACTTCCACAGCTTCTCTGGGCAACCTGTTCCAGTGTCTCACCACCCTCACAGTAAAGGACTTCTTCCTAATACCTAATGTAAATATACCCTTTTCATTTTAAAGCCTTTCCACCCTGTCCTGTAACTACATTCCCTTGTAAAAGTCCCTCTCCAGATTTCTTGTAGGCCACCATTAGACAGTGGAAGGCTGCTATAAGGTCTCCTTTGAGCTTTCTCTTCTTCAGGCTGAACAAGCCCAACTCTCTCAGCCTGTCTTCATAGGAGAGGTGGTTGTCCAGCTGCCTGATCGTCTTTGTGGCCTTCCTCTGGACTCACTCCCACAGCCAAAAAGGACTGTCATGGTTTAGTTCCAGCTGGTAACTCAGAACCATACTGCTGCTTGCTCACACTCCTCCTTCCCCCCCCCCTGCAGGCAGGATGGGGAGGAGAGTCATACAATCAAAGAATGGTTTGGGTTGGAAAGGACCTTAAGATCATCTAGTTCCAGCCCCCTCCCATGGGCAGGGACACCTTCTACTAGACTATGTCAAAAGAATGTAAAGCCCGTGGGTTGAGATATGAACAATTTAATAACTACAGTGCAATATATTACCACTACTACTATTAATAATAATGATGATGATAAGGGGAGAGAATATAAAACTAAAAGTGGAGGAAAAATAATAATAACCACAAGTGATGCACAATACAATTGCTCGCCACCCAATGACCAGTACCCAGCCCAACCCAAGATTTTACATTGGGGCCCCAGGGCTGAATGCAGTACTGCAGGTGGGGGTCTCGGGAGAGCAGAGTAGAGGAGGAGAATTGCCCTGTCCCTGGCAGTGTTCAAGGCCAGGTTGGATGGAGCTTTGAACAACCTGGTCTAGTGGAAGGTGTCCCTGCCTATGGCAGGGAGGTTGGAACTGAATGATCTTTAAGGTCTCTTCCAACCCAAACTATTCTATGATTCCATGAATCTATAATAGGTGTGCTTATTTCACAGCCAGCTCTTGCTCAAGCAGCCATCCTCATCCATCTTTGGAGGAAAATATGCACAGAAATGGAATCACCCTTTCCAGAGTCTGGAGAGACATTGTCTGCATTCTTTGTCTTCTCGCTGTAGTGGAAGAGGCTACTGTGAAAATAGGTCCTGAGATAGTGGAGGAGTCCTTTACAAGCAGCATGCCATCCTGAGAGAGAAAGGAAGTTCCAGGGCTCAGCAGAGCTGGCAGCTGCATGGCACTGGGTCTGGCCTGTGTGGGGAGGAGGTAGGAATGGTGGCGTCTGTTTAGGAGGGGCATGGGACAAAAGTGCTTGGGAAATATTTGGCAACATCATAATGCATTCATATGTCAGGTTCAGAAAGACAACTCTGCTTATTTAGGCAACAAGCCAAGATGCTGCTTGGTGCTTAGGGCCATGGAGGATGCCTGCATATAATGGTCTGATTTACAGTTTTTTGTAAGATTTAAGAGAGATTCCAGTAAGGGGCACCTTCGTTTCCCAGCATAATACAACTGTATTCAGAACAACCTTTAGCCGATGTGTTCTCTGCATGCCTACCATAGTAAAGTATGTCAAAAATATGGCATTTCTTTGCTTGGAATACTGGTACATCACTAAATTGGGAAGTTCATATCCTCATCTGAACTCTTTTAAGCCAAATATAGCTTTTATCAAAATAGTCAGTGATGTTTGTTTTCACAAATGCTTTTTCCACCTAAATTGAGCTGTTCTAAAATTATTTTGTTTAAAAAATGAATCAAAACCAAATGAAAACCCCTGGAAACCTAACCACAGAAACTTTTTTGTTGTGATGAAGATTTTCAGTCACATTCATTCAAAAAGCTGAAAACTTTAGGATTTGCCAAGTAATGTGATTTTTATCAAGCGTCAGGCTTATAAATGTATTCTAAAAAAAAAAAACCACCAAAACACAGTGTCTTAAAGAGTCTAAATTAGGAAGAAGAAGCTGAAAAGAACATTCACACAACCTCAATGGTAGTGTCAGTGGTGCTCCCTCAAACAGATTTTCTCACTGAATACTGGGGTGGACTAAAGATGTAGTAGTCTCTTTTTATACATATGCATAAAATACAGCTGGTTTTTTGACAGTGCTGTCAAAACCACAGTTCAGTTGTCATTCTGGTGAGCTGGATCTGAGACTGCTTTGTCTGCTTGAAGTGTGGGCTGTTGTCAGAAGAGGTGTTTGGCCTTTACTCCTCTTTTTGAGCTTATTGTCATACTCTTCCTTGTCCTGGCACCTGGATTTGTGGGTGATGCTATAAGCTGGCTCAGGAGACTGATTAAGCTATAAAGTAACCTGGCCAGGAAGAAAAAAAAAGGATGGTTGGCCAGGAAGAAAAAAAAGGATGGTTTTTGTTTTGTTTTGTTTTTTTATAATCAGATTGGTTCCTCATTCCATCTTACCATTTGGCTGTATAAATATTACCATAAGTGTTCTGAAATGGTATTGCAGCTTTTATGCGCACCCACTGGTAATGGCAGATTAAATTGACCATGTAAATGCAGCCTGGGGAGGTATCACTGCTGTAAATTGCAGTGTACTATAGAGGCACCTGGACTAGTGACGGGTGGACTATTTCAGATATTTTACTTCTCAGCAGTTTGGTAAGAGGAAGGGGAAGACAGGCTGTGCTCTTTTTCAGCACATGACTGGGAGGCGCATGATACCACAGAGAAAAATAAAAGAAACTTCAAGCTTAAAACTGTAAGGAGCAGTCTGGTTGTTGCAGAGGCCAAGTAAACTCATCAGGCATTTTGGGATGTCTGAATTGAAACAGGCAAGTATTATATGGGCTGTATGGTGTGTAAACACATATTGTCTTTATTATTTTTTAACAGAAAATACAAAGACAAAAGTACATGATGATCCATAGTAAATTTTGAGGTCTGTTGCTCCAAAATTTTTTTCATCCTCTATTATATTAATTACTCTGGGGTCATGTTTTCAGGAGGGTTAACACTGCAGTGCAGCTTTCACAACTTCAAGTTATGAATCAACTTCCCTGAGACACATGAATAGAAAAAATGACCCATTACTTTTCTTTTAGTCTTTATAATGGTGACATTATCCTTGTCAGAAGCATCCTGTTCAGCTTTTCACCTGTATCCGAAGTCCACTTTTGAGCAGATGAATAATACAGACAGTTTTAGGGCTTTGTCTAGTACATCATATTTCTTTCAGCGACTTTTTCACAACAGTAGTAACATGCAACCACCTGCTGAAAATGCAAGGGAAAGAGCTTTCCCTTGTCACAGATACAGTGATAAAGAATAAAACTTTCTGAACTCTTCAGGACACATGGGTGCATGCAGAAATAGATACATATTGTACATCAGAAAACACCTGGGAATGGTACTAGATAATGGCTTACATGTAGTCCTCGGAGCCTGCTTCTAAATCAGATGATACAGTAGTACCAGAAAAACCAAGGCCTACGCTCCTGTGGCAGTGAAAGCAGAATAGGAAATGGAAATTACTCTTTCAGTGCCTTGAAGTCATTGTCTTATATTAGCCCTGTCAGTGCCTGGCTCTTTGTCAGCTGGAGCACAGGAGGAGGTGGTTACCAGCCAGGAGAATATGACCAAGGCTTTTAAATACTGTTGCTTGGAAAGTCTTATTAATGGCTTCATATAAGATCGATGTGCAGTAATTCTTCCAAGCAGTATCTTTTAAAAGCCTTTAGCAATCTGTCATCCTCATCTCCCTCCCCCCAGTTAGAAAGCCACATTAGTCAGGAGAAATCGCACGGATGTGGGAAGTTTCAAACTGCATCCACTGATGCTGTCAGGAAAATGCTACTGTGCAGGGGCACAGGTGCAGTTACACTGACGGCTGCTTCTCATCCTCGGCTCGGGTCATCCTGGAGGGACCAGCAGAAAGGAACGGGGAGGCAGGCGAGATTCTATCAGGTGCATGGGAACAGTACCGAAGAGAAAAATGGAATACCCTGTTCCAGGAGACAAAGATCGCACTGTCTGTGAGTGTGTTGGTTCATCTTCTTCAAATCTGTGTCTTGAGAGAGAGGGGGGAATTCCAGTACTCTTTGTTTTGGTCTGAGTTTAGTAACATGTTCATCGTCTTTTAGCCTTTGCTGTCGCTGTGATAGAAATGCTTAATTTATTTCTTTTATTTTTTTAAAACTGATCATGCATAAACTGTAGTTATTTGGAGGTGGTTTACAGTTCTGTGGTGGGTTTGGGGATTTTGGAACCCTCAGCTTTGGAAAAACATATCCGTATCTTAAGAAGAGATCTTTAAACCTCTTCTTTTGTGCAGTGGCATTAAATACTACTTTTAAGGTTAATCTGCCCCACTAGCTATGGTTGGAAACTAGAGCAGGGGTTTACTAGGTAGCAAATGTTATCGTAGTAAAGAACACTGGGTGTGGGAAGCCCCTGTCTGTGATGGATAAATCCTGAGTCATTTACTTCATGATGCATCAGCAAAATAATTTGGGTGTGGCTTTGATTTTCAGCTGCTATTGTAAGAAGGCTATGAAAGCTAACAGTGGTTTAACCTGATTTGTGATTGCAAAGGTTTTTCTCAGAATACGCACAAAATGCCTCACATATTAAAGTGCAACATCTGTGCATGCAATGCTGCAATAGATGTAAGTATTTGAGTAGGTATCCATCAAAAATGCGCTGTTCTGACGCTAGTAAATTCTCTAACAACCTTTCCATCACATAGCAGTAAGCAATGTTATATATGTTTTATTATCTTTTAATGTTTGGCTTGGATTTCATTTTCTAGGGTATTAATTTTTACTGTAGGCTTATTGTTGTAAACACAACATTTAGTCCTCAGCTCAGATGATGTCTTTTTCCAATGCAGTCAGCACTGCATTACAAGTGGCACTAAAATCAGCACTGGGAAAGGGTTAAAGAACAAAACTAATTTAGTGGATTCGGTTTTAATCCTGAATAATGTATCTTGGGTTTAGAATGAGACTCAGCCACTTTCAACAATGAGAAAAGGAGAGCTGTAATTAAACATACGTATGTAAGTGAAATAACTTTTTGTATTATGGATCTAAAATAAATACACTCAGGGAGTTACAAATGAGGAGGAAAGGATTCTCTTTCTTGATTCTGGAAACAAGGGCTTAGATAAACCTTTGCTATACTATAAATGTGTAATTACAGTTGAATGCCTTTGCAGTATGTCTGACTGTAGTGAACTAGAAAAGTCATAGAAGGGCAAGTGGGGGGCTTTGCTGTCAGTCTCTGATGGATACCTTATTCTTAACATTTTCAAAAAGTATATTCCTGCTCAGTACACTGACTGTTTCTGACTACCTTGCTTCACTTGTTAGCAGGTTTTTTTAACATATAATCTGTATGAAGTACTCCAGAGAATAATGGCATTTTGTCTTCTGTCTGTCCTGGAACTGTTTTCCATTTCCAGCACGCATTTTGGACAAGTAACATAATAACAAAATGTTCTAGCTGTAAATGGAATGCTTGTCTGTTGTATTTAGGTGGTCTCAGAAGGTGACTTAGAAAAAGAAGAAATGTTAGAAGAAACTTTAGAAATAAGTGCAGCATATTGCTAAAACCCCCTGAGTATCCTCCCTTGCTTTAGATTAAATTTCTTGTCAGTAACTTGCAGTATGATGGTATCATAACAATAAGCTGAATTATTAATTTTTTTTCTTCTCGACTTTGTACATTATTCATTACCATGTCATCCTACCAGAGACAACTAGAAATAAACAAACACGACTGTCAGACATGAGTAATACTGACTATTGTAGTTATTTTCTGAGAGTGTTTGAAAGTAAAGATTCAAAAATATGTGGACATAGATTCCTCTAGAATAATGTGATGCTGTATTACTAGGAAGATGAGTTTTTGTATTTCCTTTTCATGCTGTCCACTGAAACAACTTTGCTGTCCCTTTACCTCACAGTTTAGCATAAAAACCTTCTCGAGGATAAACTTTCTGGAATGTCCTGAATTTCTTAAACTCAAAGTGTAGTGTCTAGAATTTGTGCTGAATTGTAAAATCAGTAGCCTTTTTTTTTTTTTTTTTTTTTTTTTTGTGTTGGAGTGTTGAAAGAAAAGGAATGCAGGAATTTTGGGCAAAGAAAGTTGGGAAGAAAAAAGGCAGATCCATTCTATTTTCACCAACCAGAAAAATATATTTTTTTAGTATTGCTATGGCATTTGCAGGTGGAAACAGCTGATGATGCTGGTGAATGACAGCATGAATTGAAACCAAGAAACTTTACTCACAGAAGTGCACATGCAAGAATACTTGCATATCTGCAGTTTTTATGAGAAAGAAGACATTTATGAGAGGTTTGGGTAAGGATGTAAACTAGAAATTCAGAGCTACAATTTATGGGACATCAGAGACATTATGAGATTTAATTGTTTCTAACTTTATGAAGATAAAAAATGTTTCGTAAGCGTTATGTATAACACTAATGTATTGAAAAAAGCATTAGGATATTTTAGTTATGTATTGCAATTCTGTATTTGCATAATTAGTAGGTTTTTGGTAATATTGGAACTTTAGTGTGAATGTGCACATATATAAAATCTACCCTTACACTTTTAAATTCCTTTACTGGATTTTCTAGCTATTACTTGTATATTTCATGGGAGAAATTTGCTATATGGTGAAATTTGCTATATGCTATATGGTGAAGACATCCTCAGCGAATTATACAGACCACACAGCTTTATAAATGACAGGCTTGTCAGTATCATTTAAAGTTAGGCAGTATCTAGGACATGAAAATAAACAAATAGCATGTGTTTTTATGTTAGCATAGGCTAATTTATGTATGCCACCAGTAATATTTCTAATAGAAGAGTTTAATCTGCAGATTTTCTGAGCAAAATGTAAAGCTGTGTTTGCTACACAAGCAACCTCAGTCTATGGAAGAAGTTTATGATAGTTTCATTAAGGTTCTTAATCTAATGTCACAAACAAGGGCCTCAACCCACTTCTTAGTGAGTGATTTCTTTACCCACATCTTGCTCGCTCCTCATGGATTCAGAAGGGGGAATAATGGTCGTTTTACAGCAGAAGGTATTTTAGGTACAGCAAAGTTCTTGGTCATTTATGTTGATAAAAAATGAGATTTTCCAATGTGAACTTAACTTCCACTAGTAATCTTTTAGGGAAAGAGAAAGCATGTGAAGCCAGAGAAGTATGTTAGAAGAGGATTATCGTAGCCTGAGTACTTTCTGATGCACTGAAAGAGGAAAACATTCTACTTGAAGAAAATGTGATAAACATCCAAGTTAAATTTTAATTAGTTATCATTTTCTAACTCAGTAGTTAGAAATCTGATTTCCAGTTCCAAGCAGTGATTAGAAATTGCATAGCTACCCATAACTAGACCCTGTAAAAGCCTTCAAAAAACTACTCAGAAGAGATTTATGTAAAATTAGACAGGAGCCTGTATTCTACAGTGATTACAAGAACAAATAAAATTACTCTTCCTAGGTAGGGGCTAAAGTCTCATTAACATTTGAAAAGATGGTGTACTTTTTACTATTTCTGTAGAGTAGAAAATGTACTAATTACAATTAGATGGAAGGTTTTGATGTTGCCGAATACCCAGTAAGAGGGAAGAATTGGTCAAGATGATGGTCAAGATGATGGACTGCCAAGAGCCTAGGTACAATTTCCTGCCTGGAGGGAGCATCAATGCTGATTTTGAATAAAACGTTCTCTGGTCACCTACTGTTTTGTTTATGTGTCTTCATCTAAATGGGGAAAATTCTGGCTGGTTCTGACTGAAATCTCCATGCTACCCAACCTAAAGCACCTCATTTTGGGGTGTTCACATTGTTCCAGGTGTGCCGACAGTGCACAGCCTCTCTCTGTATGAAAACAGTTTTAAGAAAACACGGTTGTGTGCATCCATTCATACTCCGAGTTTTGTCCCGAAGTTGTTATGCAAATTTAACTGTCTTAAATAAAAGAAGTATTCTAGTCTATTATGTTTTCTTTTGCATTTTAATTAATACTGATAAAGTGGCTTGTTCTACACCTTATTTTCAGCCAGTCCTAATGGCACATTGCTTAATTAGAGTTAGATACATTTGAAGGGTACTTGGAAAAAAGGTAGGATTGAGTTGTCACACAAGGAAATGAGTCATTAACCTATCCTACTGTTTTGTACCATCGTCATCATGTGAGGGGAATTTTCTGTACCTGTGAGTTGGTAGAAATGTTTCAGTTTCAGGTGATGACTGGACACTGAATCTGTTCTAACTCAAGCACAGCACGCAATAGTATGAATTTGCATGCTTTAAATAGGTAAGAGTGCTCAAAATAGCACTTTAGTGATGGAGTTAAAGAATCCCTAGAGGTAACAAGTTAATTTGTTCAGCTTGCATGAATGATTGCTTCTGAGTTTTGCTGTATGGCAAGCAGTTATTTGAGATTTGGCTATGTTGGTTTGTGGTCATAGTGGATCAGCCACCTTCACAACTTGCATCAGCAAGTTAATGACTGTTATTACAACATTTTGTTACCATAGTGGAACACTTTCCACTAGACCAGGTTGCTCAAAGCCCCATCCAACCAGGCTTTGAACATTGCCCGGGATGGGGCAGCCACAGCTTCTCTGGGCAACCTGTTCCAGTGTCTCACCACCCTCACAGTGAAGAATTTCTTCCTAATGTGTAATCTAAATATACCCTCTTCCAGTTTAAAGCCATTCCCCCCTTTACTCTCACTACAGGCCTTGGTAAAAAGTTTGTCCTTTCTTATAACCCCCATATTTAATTATTGTAAGGCTGCAGTAAGGTCTTTCCGGAGCCTTCTGTCCTTGGGTTGAACAACCCCAACTCTTGTCAGCCTTTCCTCAGGAGATGTGTTTCAGCCCTCTGTTTCTGTGGCCCTCCTCTGGATCTGCTCTAACATGTTTATGTCTTGTGCTGGGGACTCCACAGCTGAACACAGTACTTAAGGTGGGGTCTCAAAAGAGCAGAGTAGAAGGGGAGAATCACTTCCGTTAAGCTGCTGGCCATGCTTTCTACGCAGCCCAAAGTGTGATTTGGCTTTCTGGACTGCAAGCATACAGTGCCAACTTATATCCAGTTTTATATCCACCGCTATTGCAAAGTCCTTCTCTGCATGGCTGCTCTCAGTCCATTCCTTGCTGGCTGTGTGGTTGCTGTATTCACAGTTGTGTTTTATGGGAAACAGGGAATTATTTTAACTTTCTTTTTTTTTATTTTTTATTTTTAATTCTCTTTCAGAATTCCCCACTCTACCAATACCTGCAGGATTTGGGACACACAGATTTTGAAGTATGTTCATCTGTGTCACAGAAAGCAGAGCAATGTGCAGCAGCGGAAAGCCAAAGAGAGCGGACTTTGCATGCTGCCCAGAAAGTGAGCACTCTCCTGTTCCTATTTATCTTCTCAAATGAGAGCTATATTATTTCACAAATAGGAAAAATCAGAGGGGATAAAGATAAACCTCTTGCTATGTTAAAAGAAAAACAAAGCAAAAGAAAACAAAACCAATTGTCATATCTTGTCTGCAAATGGGTTTGGAAATGTGTGGTTTGCCAGTATAGTTTGGAGTGCTTCTTTGCTCTTGTGTAAGCTAAGGAAGCAAGAAATGTTGATAATGAATTTTTTGAGTGTTGTAAGTTATCTTATTTACTGGATATTAGTATGTTACCTTAGCATGACATTCTGGGAATAAATCTACCTGAGCTCAGTTTTCCTTTTGTTCATTCCTATTTTATACCTCTTCAGCCATTTTCAAATCAGAGGTTCACAACCCCTTTCCCTTTGTTTGTAACCTCTGCTGCTTTCCTGCTCCACAGTGTTCTACCCTCCCAATTAGTTGGCAGTGAGCTGGAGGGACATCCTATTTTTCCCAAACACAGGTGGTATGATGAGTGGTCAGGAAACACCCATAAGGTCTCCCTGCAGGTTTTGGTGGATGAGGGGATCATATGGCAGATGAGGAGAGTTACTGCTTTTCTTAGGCTCTTTTCTCAAATAATGCCATCTTGACACATATCTGCTACTCAGTTCTCAGATGCTTCATGGAATTAGCCAAGTAATAGTCACAAGGCTTTATTTCCACAATTTTTTCCAGTTTTGTACGTGTCCTTTTTGTTCCTCGTTTGGTTTAGGTCAGAAGCATTTATTTTTTGTGGGATTTTTAATCTATTGTGCTGTGTGTAGGATCTTAAAGGATAGGATTAGGAAGTGGATGAATTGATGTGGATAACATCAGTCAGGGTTTTTTTTTCTGATCTGGGGGAAGAATGTGTTTTTAATGTTTGCTATGATATACTTGCAAGCACTGACATGCATGCAGTCTTTGAAGTGGAAATTTAGAAATTGCAGTGGGAAGCTTATTCATCTAGCAGTATTCAGAGGACTGTTGATGGGTCATATTTTCATATAGTGATACTCATTTCAGCCACTCTCTGTATAGACTATATAAGCTTCCTCACACTCATTAATCCATTTGAAAAGACATGATGATAAAACGTGAAACATTTTGCTTTGGTCTTCAGTCCTGTTGGAATTAATCTTCAGGCATAGATTGGTCATAGTTTGGTTTTACCTGTGTGCAGGTAAGACCAAGCTGTGCACTTTGTTTCACAGCCTCAAACCCTGTTTTCTGAGACTTGTAGTCCTTGCAAGTGTGCCACGTCTCCCTTCTCTCATGCCTCACTTTCTGGTCAAAGATGATAATGTAGATGAGATGCAGGGTGCCTATCCACTGAACAGGCCAGTAAGTACTGCATGCCCAGCACATGAATTAGACACCTGTAAAAAATAATCATACTATAATAAGAACCCCTAAGTTTAGTACAGTTCAGCCATGTCCTTGTAGAGTTTACTTACAGCTTTTCAAAGAGTTCAGTAATCAGGTAGAAAAGAATCAGGAAGCAGCTTGATTACAGAACTCCAGTCTCGTGTACTGAGGATTTGTGAGCTCACAAAACAGATTAAGTGAGGGGAGGAAGAGAAGTGATTCTGGCAGTGTCTCCATGCTTCCTCAGCTGATTTCTCTACCATAAGATTATTTCAAATTTAATGAATAAATTGATTTCTAGTTACTGTTGATGTGGATAGTTGTTGCATTTGTAATACAATTGCTTTTATCAGTGGTCACAAGGCAAAGCTGAATTTAATTCAGGGTTTAACTCATAAATTTTTATACTTTAAACTACCTTTGAAAGTATTCATGGAAATATTAGGCTCACTAGCCTTACTTTCCAGAATTGTCAGTTATTGTCACCATAGCCCTTAAGAAACCACCTGAAATTTTATCTTTGCTTTAACAGCTGTTGGCAGTTTTGAGGTACATTTACGTTGAAGATACCTATTCTGGCTTCGTGCAGGAAGACTTTAATCAAACCACTATTAACTGAAAATTAGAGTGACATACTTTTTTGGCTGATTATCTGTTTGTTACTATGAAGTAATGCATGCAGTGTCACTTGCTAGCTGCGTTACTTTATTTTGCATAGTTAGTTTTGTGGAAGTCAGTAAAGCCATATGATGCCATGTTCATGTATATGATTTCCACCAAATTTAATACAAAAGTGCTGTGGGGTGAAGAACCTCAGAAGGATTAAGTACACTGCTTTGAAAATCCTCAAGCATTCTGTTTTTTCCCCTTGCTTCCCCTTAAGCATTTCGCACTTAATTTTATTGTGTTGGGAGCAAGTCCTCCAGTATTGTGTCAGATGTAGAAGTAATTTGCCATGGTTTGCCTTGCAACTTGCAGGGAAGTGGGTGTGTGAAAATGTGCTGTCCATTTCTTACAAATACTAGGATGACATTCACATTGTCTCATCTCCGTCTAGACAAGGATATGTGATGGAAGAACCCTTTGTGTAACTTCTGGTGATATAGGTTCTTTCTGCTGCTGTTCCAGTACCAGTTTGGGAATGTGAACACTTTTCTTTTGTAATCTGATGTCAGAAAGTCTGTTTTTGTCATTTGATTTCTGTGTCCCATTTTCGTAGGGTGTCTCGAAAGAGAATGAAGGAAAGGCAGCAGGCCACACATTTAAAGTAGACTAGATTTAGAAGGATCTGAGGCTTTGCTGCAACATTTGTATGACACACAGGCAAATTATGAACATCCCTATCCAATCTTTTCCTCAATTTTTCATGAACAAGTTATCACTTTCCTTCTCTCAGCCTTCCCTGGCCTAATCTACTGAAGTTATAAAATGTCTGGGAAACGCGGTTTCTGAGTTCTGAATGTGTACCTACCCATAGTCCTGGTACAAAATGATCTTGCTGAGGCTTAGTGAAGTGCAAAATACAATCACAGGGCATGGATGATGTTCTATGCCGAGTGATGTCTAGTACGTGTATATATTTTCCTTTTCTTTTGAAAAGCAAGTTTACAAATGCCTTGAACACTTTATTAAAATAAAAATAGAAAAGGTGCAGTGTTGCTGTGTCTTTGAGTTGAGGTTGTTTACTCCTCATATATCCAGTCAAGTATGAACCCTGTGCAAATACATTCTGGTGACATGTAGCAAGATTTTGGCAAGGAAAGATGTAGTCTGGGATCTTCAGGGACTGAAAAAAAAAATCTGGGAAAGAAACGGGTTCCTAGTGGCTGATACAAACGTTGCTGCTGTGTCTTGTTGTCCTGCCAAGCAAAGCATGTGAACATAGAGCTGAAAAGCTCAATAAAGGTAAAGTTGCTTCAAGGTTGTGTTCTGAGGGCTGAAGAAATGCCAAGCTCCGATCTGAGGGAGTATAGAGATGTGATTTAGCACGGTAATTATAGGTGCAGTGTTCCTGGCTGTACTAATCTCTGGCGGAAATTACAGTAAAGTTATGGTCTCATGATCACTTGATACTCCAAAGCACAGCTTGCAAGAGCTTCTAGACCTGTTTTCTGGAATTAAATCCTATTTGGATAATTCTGCTTGATCTTTACAGAATGAATTTCTTCCCATTTACATTTTTTCTTTCACAGTCATTTTCTTAGACTGCTGTGCATATCTGAAAGTTTAAATTGATTATACTGTCACACCTTGTCCCATCTTAGATGTGTTAATATTTCATCACTAGAACAGGGCTGGTGCTGACGGCAGCTACTGGGGATTGTGTTTGGGCTAGCCCTCAGTAGTAGTGCAGATGACCTGATGTGGAAAGTCAGAGGGACTAGTCCTTTGCCTTTGTCCAGGTCTCCCACCCACTCAATGCTAGCTCTGGATAGCTGGAAAGTATTGAATATGTAGCATTATCTTCTTTCTGAAGTGCACAGAATTGAAAGGTGCCAATGTGAATGAATGATGATATTTTAGAAACCTGCTAGCTTGCCATTTCAGGTTTATCCTGTGCAAAAGGGAAATAGTCCTTAGAATTTTATTTTAGATTCAAATTAATGTACCTAAAATAGTTTTTATATTTTTATGGTTTTTAATGTTAGGAGTTACACATCTTTGTTAGTTTACAGGGGGGTTGACTGAGTGGTGTTTTAAAGCTGTGAGAAGAATGCTCCAGAAGCGTTGGCAACATGACCTGACTTGTGTGTTGATGAAAGTTGCTTTACTTGTCAGTAACACTCCCAATGGGAATGCAAACTGTGAGACACTAGTTCAAGGATCTGAATAATTTAATGTGTTACTGTACTGTACTGGGTCACAGCCTAAGACAGTGGGTTGTCTTGTTTTGTGTTTTCAAGCGCTGACATGCCTGTTTAGTGTTTGTGCAACCTCAGATTTTTATTTTTAAACTAAAACACAGAAAAGAAACCAAAAGATTATTTACATAGCACACTACTACGGTTTTGGTTTGCTGGCCTGTTGTTTTGGTTTTTTTTTTTCAGTAATTCCACAGTCTAGTTTAATCAGCTGGTAGCAGTTTAAAATTATCCTGATGTAGGTTTACATGTTCATGATAAAAAAACCAAAGACTTAGGGAAGCTAAACAGTTGAAAATGGGAAGCTCCAGAGGCATCATTTTCAACAGTAAATGGACAATTTTTCTGTACCCTGCTTTCAAAGTATGGGGAAAAGTACTTCTGAATGAAGTGTCCCATCTGCAGCTCAAATGCAGAACAAAGACCTTTATTTTCTACAACGTGTAATTGGAAAATTTTGTTTTATTTTTCACCACTTCACAAGAAACTTGGAGGATAATCCAGTGCTGCAGTTTGTGACACTCTTCTCCC
Source organism: Pezoporus wallicus (assembly GCF_028554395.1). Classification (NCBI taxonomy): domain Eukaryota; kingdom Metazoa; phylum Chordata; class Aves; order Psittaciformes; family Psittacidae; genus Pezoporus; species Pezoporus wallicus. The sequence goes on from NW_026635478.1 coordinate 1,174,893, forward strand.
CTTCCAATTTACGTCAGTGCTCTTGAGCAACATCAAAATACAATCCCTTGGATTTATTCCATAGTCTAAGAAGTGTGGATTGTTGGGATAGCTCCTCCTAGTAAGCCAGAATGATGCCTGTGTATTGGGAAGAGCTATCATTACAAAACCCCTTTTGGTTTGTCTCTCCACTGACCTAAAAAACACTTCCTTTTGGTATAGGTCTGCAATTGCAACTGTACACAGAAAGATGAGACATACATAAAGAAAAACTTAACTTAGGTACATAAATGGATGCCAAAGTAAGTTATTACAAAAATTGTTGAAGCATAAGGGCCTCAGGGTGACAATTTCTGATGTTTATTCAAAGCTGTTCTGCCCTGGCTTGCTTCATCAAACTTGTGTCATGCTGCCTTGAAAAGGGCTGTCAGGTTTATCACAGCACTAACCGCAGAGCTCCAAGCTCTTGTTGCTTGGTTTTACTCTTCTATTTCTCACCTTATAGTTGGGGGAGAAAAAAAAAGGAACAAACCCCCAAAACAACAGAATGAGGAGAGGGGGTACAGATGTAGGTGCTCCACAGTTAATTTTTTGGGCATACATTTGGTTTGATTGTATTGCATGTCAGCAGTCTGAAGATTAAGAGGTAGGGCCTCAGAAATCATGAAATATGTGTAAGTATTTTGAAGAACTCTTCCTGTCAGCTCAGTCTGAGGGAAGTAGATACACAATGCATGTCAAAAACTCTTTCATTCAAGTGAAGCAATATGCATCTATTTAGCTATAATCTTTCATACATCCTATTTTAGGAAGATACATGAGTAAAATGTGTGATGACCAAGAAGGAGTCCCCCTAATTAGTGTCTCATTTACAGCTCAGATGAAAGTGTGGGTTTAGTAGGCATGGGAAGCAGCATGGGAGCAAAATACCTGATACCACACACCGGTTGGGACAGGGAGGTTCTGGGACAGTTCCTCTTCTTACAGTCACTCTTCCCTGTCTCTGTTCACAACTTCTCCAAAGCCTTGCCCTCAGTCTGTGGTGGTCTGCCAAAGAGAGGTTGTTCCTCTCCTTGTCTTTTCTTCATTCCCAATTAAATATTTAACCTTTTATCCTCAAGGAGAGAGAAGATTTTTCATAGTGCTGCAGTGTTTGCCAGCTTAAGATCAAACTAATTCTAGCTGTAGTTATTTTTAACAGTGCAACATAACAATCCATTATGCTCCAAATAGGTGGGGTTACTGAAAGCTTTATTTCACGCTCTTGTGTGTACAAGCAAACTGACGGGAAGCAGATGTTCCTTAGCGTACTCTGAAGTTAGGCCAGACACAGTAAGCGAAACTTCCTTACAGGTACTTGGGTCTGAATTAACAAGAAAAGCAAATGCAGAAATAAAGGAATTGCCTGTTGTTATTTATTTTTGGCTTGGTTTTGTTGTTCTTTTTCTAATTGGAGTAACTTCTATTCCCTTCAGCAAAGCATCCTGTCAAAACTAGTTGAGTTCTTTAGAAGCTGGTTTCCTTTTGCACATTATAAGAAAAATGATGATATACTTCACCGACTGGTAAGTGACCCCTTTTTTTTTTTCCATTTATTTTCCTAATCCACAAGTCTTCCTCTCCTCTGTACTTCATCCTCTGACCACCATCTTTGTTCTGTGTTGTTGGTTTTGGCTCTAAGAGTTTTACTTCAGATAATATTGATTCTGATTTTCAGAGTTACTGTGCCAAGCGAATTGAGCACACAAGAACAGAAACAGTGTCAGTAGGCAGGTTGAAGGTTTTCAAAATGTGAAAGAGAAATTAAAACGTATATTAAAGAAATTCTTGAAAGCTGAAAGGTGTTAACCTACAGAGTAGCTACTCTCTTTGATGGAAGCCAGTATGGAGACCCTCCTGAGAAAGTTCAAATATTGCAGCCTAGTGCTTTGAAGACACAGCTCAAAACAGAAGGCTGTAGAGCTTCACCTGAGTATTGCTTCACCCTCTGTTTCAGTGCATTAGCTCAGGCATAGCACCACCACAGTGCAGATCTACTACCCCTGAACCCATCCTGGCCCATTTGTTCCTGCACTGCTGTCCAGAGTGCTTCTGCATTTGGGAAAATCTAAACAAACTAAGTCATCTCAGTTGTAATGCTTCCAAACAGCGTTACGCATTAAGAGTGGATGACATCTGTGTAGCGGTCTGTCTGCAGGGAGAGGCAAGAGCAGTCCTCTGTAGTACCTGTGTGCTCTCATCTCAGCAGTTCAGATGCTGTTGGGAGTCCGTCTGCCCACCAGAAGTTGTATTCTCCTCCTGGAGCCTGCAGAAACTTTTAGGGCCCAAGTCAGCCTGCGTGAGCTAGACTTAAGTTATAGTTCTACCCCACATATTTAAAAATAGTTTTATGGTGCCATTACACCTGTTCTCTGCAGTGCCACTTTCCAGCCAGGTCAGTCTCTAGCCTGGGCTTAACGGAGATCTGCTTTAACTTGCACCCAGCTGCTCCAGTTTCCTGATCTGGCTTGCCAGTGTCACATTAGTCAGACTGTCCCAGAATCTAAAAGTTAGCATTTTGATTTATTTTTTATTGCTATGATGTAGGGATGGTGTCTTCAGATGTAGCTTCAAAAAAAAGAAAACAGTTGCGTTCTGCTAAGTCCAATTGCTATCTCTTCTCCCTTATCTCAAGATAACAAAATTTCCTCCTATTACTGATCATGGATTGTCCTTTTTAATTCCTCCCTCTTCCCCTATGAATCAAAGGTATTATCTTAGCAGCTTTTTTTAGCCTTACTTTCTTGAGATGGAGACACAACCAAAGAGTACGGAAAACATGTTTCTTCTGCTGCTTGCTACAGTAGGGTACTGAAGTGACACAGGATGCGTCGGAGGAGGCAGAGTTTCCTCTTACACCGTCCTCAAACGAATGTTTGCTATTAAAAGTGGAATGCAAAATATCTCAAGTGACATCAATGTATGGAAATAAACTTTCAACTAGCTATCTTCTAGTTTCATAAAGAATCTTGGTCTGTCAGTGACAGAGCTAAACAGATTTTGTACTGTGAAATGTCATACTTCTGTTAAAAGCTTCTAATAGAGGGTTTTCAGACATACTCTCCTTTCCCTCCTGTAATCTAGTTCGATGTAAAGATGCACGTGTTCAGTGTTTGTTGGGTTTTGTTATGACGTTCTTAACTTGTTTTGTAATTATAGTTGGTGCTGGATGCAAATTAAAATTTCAGGGGGTTCTCTAATGGATAGACTTGTCTTCAAGAGCATTGTATCAGTCTTGAAGAGCTGTACTTGTAAGGAAAAAAAAATAGCAAATGCTTATCATGTCATCAAATCCATAAGTAATTCCCTGAAGTTTGCCTGGAGTTCAGCAAGTATGTGGTCTTCAGAGTCCCATGCTGTTTCATGTTTGGATTGAGTTCCTTTGGAAAGGCACAGAATCCTGCAGGAGAGGGCATCACTGTCTTGGCTCAGGGCTTGAGTCTAGTGCATTTACCCTAATGTTTTTAAGTATCCACAGGTGATTTTTTGTTGACTAATCTGTAATATCCCTCTTCTTCTTTCTAATTTTTATTTTTAATGATGTAAATTATGTCATGACATCAAAAAGAAAGTGTTTGCTGTTTTATTAATGACCTTCTGATAGATACAGTACCTCTCTGATTCTTACGCAAATATATTGGCATAATCTGTGGCACTTTTCCAGGTATTGTTACTATCTAGGTCAGATCACAAAGTCAGTGCAATGCATCCTGCAAGTCTGAACTGTAGGGACTATGTGAGTTTTTAAAGTTAGACAGCTTTAATAAAAATGAAGTAGCTACTTGTGATATAGCTAAAACATTCCTGTAGTCTTTGGGAACAGATTGTTGTCATCAAAGTATAGAGTGTCTGGGTGTTTTCCTTGTTCTACTAACTTAATTTTAAGAATTTGCATATTCTCTACTAATGCCTGTTTTTTTCTCCTGCCCATTCGTGGCTAGGATGTTGGATTTCGATTTGACACGCTCCGTACCATCCTGCAACAGGAAGTTCTGCTGCAGGAGGATGTGGAACTGATTGAGTTCCTTGACCCCAGTATCCTGTCTGCAGGGCAGTGTAAGCAACAGGAAAACAGACAGCTTCCAACGCTACGCTCCCTAGCAACTCCTAATATTTGGTATTGTACAGAGAATATGTACCACCATATTCACTGAGAAACAAGCAATAAATATATTGTGTGTTTTTTATATAAAATGCAGCAACAAAGTAACTACTTTTCTTTTTTCTCAGGTCGTTGAGTCTTTGGTACACTACTCCCCAGATTTTTGTATACGCATGTTTTTTTTCCTAAAGTGTTTTGTTGAAAGAGTCAGTTTTAATCTGAGATAGCTACATGAACCCTAATATGTGCTCTGGGGAAGAACTAACATGGTTGATTAATTCTTGAGTTTCTAAAGCTATACAATGGTGATTTTGATAAATGAGACATGATTGTGAAGACTGAATTGAAAAGTGTCTACTTTGCTGTGGTCTTCATAATTATGTCGGGGAGGTGTGTGCAGTTAATTTTCAGATGTAGAATACCAGAAGAACAGACTTAAAGCATTTTTAAAGATGCATTCAAGCCAGCAGAGGCTGGTGAAATTCACCCTGGAAAACTGAAGGAGCTAGCTGCTGCAGCAGCATCAGAACAGCTACCACCTGTATTTGAAAACCAGCAAGGACAGTGGGTGTTCTGACAGGGGGTCTTGCTCAGAAATGGACAGGAATCAGTAAATAAAAATACCTCATAACACAGCCCAGTGTTATGTTTTTATGCTATGTTAGGAAAATGGATAAAATTATTATAAAGCCACAGCATGTTAAAACCCCAACTGTTTAAGTTGTAATATGTCATTATTGATTCTGTCTGTCAAACAAGAGAACTTCTGAAACAGATTTTTCCAGTGCTTTGTCTTGGTCCTAGCACTATTTATTATAGTTTCTTTAACCGTTCGGATGATAAAGTACACTTACAGAATTTGTGACTATTGCTCAGCTTCCAGACAACACCAAGTTTGTAAATGTTTTGGCAGAATGGAATTCAAAAGTAGCTTTGAGAAATATCTTGAAATCAGTAGAAAAGTCAATAGACAAAAGTCTAATGCTTTTGGGAAGGAAAAATCAAATGAACAAACAGGTGGTTAATAATTGGGTAGGCAGTACTACTTCAGAAAAGGATCTGCACATGGTTGCAGAGTATAAATTCAATGCTTCAGCAAATTATTGAAAAAATGGCAAATCTCATCCTGGTGTCCTTATTAAATGCAGCATGCAGGGGGTTACTTTTCTGTCTGTTTCCCTAAGCCTTGTGTTAGACTACAGCATTTGGTTTTAGATGCCGCGCTCGGAGAGGCATAGGCAATTTAGAGACAGGCCAGAGCAGAACAAGAAGAATAACGAGTTTAAAAAATAGAGTCTTTTGGAAACGTTAAAGTATGCTAGGATTGTTTGGCCAAAATGGACAAAATTGAAGTGGGTAAAGCAGTGTTACAATGCGTAGAAGGTAGCTAATAGGAAGTGGTGATCAGTCGTCATTTATCCTGTTCAGAAAAGGGAACGATGTGAGGAAAAATCATGCAATTAATTTGCCAGTGATTCCGACTTTACTTGGGGGAAATCTTTTGAACTCTAAGGATATGTATGAGTTGCAGTAGCTTCCTGGGTGGGTTGTGGAGTCTGAAGTTTCTTCTTCAGTCTGTCTGTGATGATCTGGATTAACCAGAAACCGAAAATGGACAAAATGAGCTTTTAAATCTCTTTGAGTCTTTCATTGTTGTGTTTCATTTTCTATGTGTGTGATTTTATTTTCAATGTACCAAGCAAGTTGTAGACTACATGTCTCTCCTTTTTAAAGTTAATTACATATCTGGAATATTTTAACCCTGGACCTTTAATGAAAGCTGTCAGTAGCCCTGAAGAATTAACGCTTGTAAACTGTGTTGAAATATGACTACAAAACTGTCCAGAAAATAGAAATCCAGAGATCATGCCTTATTTTAGAAATGGGAAAATAGTCCTTTTAAATACTTCCAAAACTAAATACAGGATATGCAGGTAAAGAAAGTGAATGTTTTTCTTTCAAAAAAATATGCAAAAATAAAGTTGTTATGCATCTTGAAGCCCATATCCCATCCATCTCTGGACTGTCATTTAAAAAAATGCAACTATAATACTGTATATGAAACACAGTGTATTTTCAAGCAGTTACTTCTTTTTGTGTAATTTTTCTAGGTGAAAATAACAGCTTTATGAAGTTTTTTTAATGTCCTTGAGAAATAACTGATTACTGAGATACAGTGACTGTTCTCTAAGGATTTGCAAGAGCTTCTAAATTATTTAAAATGATTATACAAGCCATCTTTATAAAAACATGTTAAAAACTACTGCTGTGTTGGTGTCCAAGTTAAATGAGTCAGACTCTAGAAAAAATAAAGCTGGCATTACTTGAGGATTTTGTTACCAAAAGAAACATGCCCTTCCCTACTGTACTCTTGAACCTGGAAGTACAGATATTCCAATTCCTACCCACCCTGGATTATAATGCTGAGTAGTCAGTTTTTTTCTTATTCTATTTTCTTTTCTTTTTTTTTTTTTAAGTCATATGTGTAAGAGAAACTGACCTTTCAAAGTGGTACATTATTCTTCTCCTTGTGACATAAAAAAAGCCAGAGAAATGTTTCCTTAGAGTACACTGACCAAGTAGTATCATGTACATATACATGTAAATCTGCCACTAGGAATATTTTTCAGTGTTTATAGCTCCCATCAGAACCTGTATAAAAAACCCATTATAAGATGTCATAATGGCAGATGCAACCAGAATCTTCATGATTTTGCCACTCATTTGACCTCAGGAATCTGTGGTTGATGATATTTTTTCTGTTTACAGGGATGTCTCGCTGCTTCTTGCCTTTGTAAGTGCACTGTTTATGCTTCCCTCATGGTGGAAGGAATCATCATGGCTGCTATGGGGACTAGTTCTGCTTGTCTATGCAGTCTTTCGAGTGTGGGGCACATGGAGGACAGCCAAGCTGCAAATGTCCCTGCGAAAATACTGTATCCAGCTGGAAGAAACAGTGGCAAATAGCAGAGCTTTTACTAATCTTGTGAGGAAATCTCTACGACTTATTCAAGAGACTGAAGTAATTTCCAGAGGATTTACCCTGTGAGTCTATATTTCCTTTTATTTAATACACAGATCCATTCAAGCCAGATGCCTTCTAAAATTGTCTGGTTGCACCATCTCACATAACAAGTGGAATTTCTGAAAAACGTGATACTTAAAGCTTTTTGTTCACATAAAATAGTATCATTTCCATTCATACTAAATGTATGAATTCTAACAATTCACTGTTAAAACCTGGCATCCTGAAGGAGAATTAAGTCTCACCAAACTTTTATGTCACTGAAATCTGCTACTCTGCTATCAATTAAACACATGAAGAAATGGATTTTGAATCAATTTAGTTAGGTATTTTGTGGAGTCATTTAAAGGGCGGTTTGTGGGGGGGGGTGTATATCTTTTATTACCAAATCTATGTAAATAAACTGACTGCAAGTAATCATTCATATTTTAGGAAACAAGATGACATCATAATTCTATTTTTATTTAACAAACAACAGTCTGAAGTAATGAGAACACAGCAATCAGTGAAGACCATTAAAGCTCATTTCCCACCTCAACTAAAGGTTACTTTACTCATTGAGAGATGAGGTGTTTAAATTCTTAAATTCTTTACTGCTGAATTTGCATCGCGCTTGAGGGATATGAAAACATTCCTGGTTATTTAGCTCTTGTAGCTATTGGGCAATTTTCACCTATTTGCTGTGTGAAAGGACATGAGAACAGGTTTAGTGTATGCGATGATCCCAAAGCCAACAGTCCTGCTTCTACACACTCTCATTGCCATGTACGCTTTTCATTTATAGCAGCCTATGGTTAGATACGTACCTGTGCCAGCTAGCCTTACAGTTAAGGAGGGTGGAAGTGCCAACAACTAAAATTCAGACAACTGATTTCTAAAACCAGTTAAAAAATTCCCTTGTGTGCACAAAGGAATTGTTTGTTCATGCCAGACCAACTATTCTGTGCTCAAGCACATGTTTTTACATGCAGGTTTGAAACTGTAGACTTAACATTTTGAATAAATTTTCTAGCTTGAGATACCTTCAGTATGCTTCATTGAAAAAATGTTTCATTCTCCCTTTGGGATGAAAAAGCACGTCTTCAGTCTGCCTAGATATGTGTTTTGGTTTGTTTTGGTTTTTTGCTGAAGGATCATATAGTTAAGCAATAGGCAGTCTTATCTTTGCAAATGGGTTCTTAAAAGAAGTTATTGTTAGGGCTTGTCCAAGTTACAGATGAGAAAAACATTTGGATTTTTTCCTGAGTTAAAGCAAACGAACTTGTGGTCAATGTCTGTATTGCTGGTGTCTTGTTCTTTTGCTACATATCTTAGATTAACAGAAAACATACTGGTCTTTAAGCTGATGCTTGATCTAATAGCCTCTTTACTTAAAACTTTGGCAAGCTTTTCCAAAGACTTTGAAGTATGGATGGAGTGGGAGAAGTCTGACTGTGCCAGTATCCTCATTGGAGCAGTTGTCCAGTATGAAGAAGTCAGTGCTGTACAGATTTTTATTTGGTTTAGCCTGGAGGAAAGTCTAATTCCAGAGTGTTCTTTTCTGCAGCCATATAAGCAAAAGATGGCTGCTGCACAGGGCACCTGAAATTCTTACTTGAGATAGCACTTCATGTATGAGGTTGAAAAACTAGTTACCTTTTTTCTTCCAGAATTTTGTTACAATAAACCATAGCAGAACAAAGTTTTGTATGTTCTCCTGTAGTAAATTTGTCGAAGTCTTAATGCTAGTTGAGAGTCACATGGCAATAGAAATGGTTGCATGTAAAAGTTAATGAGTATCTTCTTGTGTCATTTTACATCCTTGAAGGAATGGGATTTCAACCAGGTAGCGCAGCGTTCTGTTCAATGATACGTGTGTTGCTGTTCTAGCATACTTCTAGCTCAGCATTGTTTGGAATGTGTATTAACTGTGTTGTCAGTGGAAAAATACTGAAGCTGACATTTAAACAGTACTGAGTTCAGATTTTGGCTAGGTGTACTTAGCTAAATACTGATATAGCAAACCCAGGTCTGCAGCTTTGGCCTGAATCTCATTGTATTCCACTACTGTTTCTTCTCGTTATTGCACTGTACATTGTAATGTTCTTGTAAGCTAATTCACATATGCTTTGAAATCTCTGTGGCTTTGCTTTATTCTACCCTGTTGCCCCTTGTTAATTGATATTTGACTGTCTCTGTAAATGTTAAATTTTTCTTCATGAGGTTTTAGTCAGTTGTCCACTGGTTCCCTGGTTTACTGCTGTGATAGTGACTGCTATATGATTAACCAATTCAGGAGTCATTTTGCCTTCATTCCCAAAACCCCACAGCAGCCACTTAGAAAGGGAACTATCAGGCGTCTTATATTAGCTGCTCTCAAAGGCAACTGTATATTCCGATTTCAGAATGGCCTTCAGAAGTGTTTAACGCTATTGTTGGCATTTCAGGGATGTCTGCATGGTACAAGCTGTGCATTGCAGAGATGGCTGAGACCTCACCAGAGTAGTTTGGATTACAGAAATTGGGTAGCCAATGTAGGGTAGTGCTATACTCAGGCAGAATGGCACTATTCCTATCTAATGGCTTCATTTGTCGCATTGCAAATGATCATGGGTTGCAGCCTGGAATTTCCACTGGGTAATGAAAGTATGTCCATTGTCTCACACATCATGAAATGGAAGCTGTAGGAATACATAATGAAAGGCTGCAGCAGTAAGCATTAAGTAGTTATTTCCCTGTTTGTCACTGAAATAATTAGCTTTTCTCCAAAATGCTCCCTTTCTACTGTATTTTAAACTAGAATCAAGCTCTATGAACACATATTGGTGTATATAGCATCTTTATTGAACTGCTTTCATGGTGGAGTACAGTAATAGGTTTTTATTAATGTGTCTATACAAGTTTGTTATAAGTTGAGTCTATTTAAAATTTGGCTTGTGAGATCAATGGAGAAATAAGTCACTGTTCTTTACTTGTAGAATGGCTTGGGGCAGTAGGAAAGAGGAAATTCGCCCTTAACCTTTTTTCTTCTTGCTATTCATGGCTGGTATGCAAAGTTGATAACGTTTTTTAAGTCCAATTAAAATATATAGAAGATAAATGAAACATTAGGAACTTAATGATATGGCATATCTGGCGTAGACATTAATAGCAAGTTATACTAATTTAAGATTACTTGAATAAAAAAGAATTATTTTATAAAAAACACTGAAACAGGGCCTCCCAGAAGGAAAGCAAGTTGTTTTGCTTAATACTGGCAGAACATGCTATGCATGAGTTGTGCTATATTTGTCCTGTATAGGAGCTGGAAATGCTTATATCATTGCAGCAGAACGTAGATTTCTTTCTCTCTTTTACAGTAGAAGAATTTTGCTCTTTGAACCTGCTTCTGACAGTTCACCCAGGGCTTGAGTCTACAAACTGATGGGAGAGTTTATTCATAAACACTTCCAGCTGTTACCTTCAAAACCTAGGGAAATGTTAAAAATTGGCATGTATTTTACATGCTGTGTTCCCTAGTGAAATGTATGGCAAGACTAGCATTTTAGATTTACATTTAGAAATTGAAATTAACACAGTTTGGGTTTATTTTATTCAGGTTTTAAAGTACTTTATGAGATGTTACATAAACCATTTTAATATCACTCACATCATTTAATATGGTACACAGACATTTTAATGTGGTATTTTGGCTAGCATATTCAATATACTGCAGTTTTTGGCATGAATCTCCTTGTGTTAATCGTATGGGTCCAGCCTTGCTCACTGGGTGGGCTGCATTGCTTTTCATATTTGACAGTGAGGCGATAAGCTCTTTCCCCTCCCAGTCAATGTGCAGCGTGGTCCAGCTAAGCACATGCAGTAGGACTGACATTTTTCCAGCAGGGTCAGGTTTGCTGGCTTACTCAGCTCTTCAGTCAGATAGGTTACAGAAATAGTTCCCAGTGAAGCAGCCCCCCTCAGTTTCACCAGGTATCCTATATGCTTTTCCCTTTTAAGTGGCCAAAGACATGAAATCACCTCCTTACCATGCCCTGGGAAAGGTGATGGCAGAAGCAGGCTCCCAGTCTCCAAAAATTAATCACAATTCATTGTCATGTTGTCCACTCTGTGTCCGTTCCTGAGCTGACTCTAGTAAAAAGAGTCCCAGCAAGTAAAGGCTATTTTCAGTATCTCAGTCATAAGTTTGGCATCAGACTGTATATGAATAGATATAACTGGATATGAATCTTTTTTATTTTCCCTTTTCTACAGCTTATTGTTACACAGACATATTTAACATTCACCCAGTTCATGAGTCAGTTTATTTCCAGATGAGGCAATTTCTTACAGTTCTAAAGCCATTCTGAAGTATATTCTAACAGGCAAATGGCACAGTTTCTTTTATATGGTATATTCACCTGAATATGTGGACACCAAAGTATATTTTCAAATATGCTTGTATAGTTGCATATATTTCATGTGTTTACCTGTCAGACTCCCACAGACACAGCTGCCATTCATTGCATGATGATAAAATCTGTGTCACCACTCAAATAATATCTCTGTTGACCTGGAAAAGGGAGCATGGAAAAAGTTGAAAAAATACAGTGGATTGTATGAAAAACAATATGTAGTAGCACATTTTTTCTGCAAAAGAATATTGAACAAATTTGGCTATAAAGAGGTATATGTTAAGCATTTGTTAAAATTTCCAAAGTTTACAGTGGGCTTGTGGTAGTTTTTTACTAAAGGTAATGTTATGGTCTGTCAACCTTTAGCGTATAATTTAGGAAATCTTTGGAGAAAACAAATGCTTCCTGTGTTCTGGTCATGTTTACAAATGAATCCTGGCTGCTTATCTGAAATTCTGATTAAATGTATCATTGATATGCTGGACAACAATATATATATTATTATATATATCATTGATATGATTAGGGTTTTTTTTTTCTCTCATAGTTACTGAGTGGTTTGAAAAACTTTTCTAAGTAATGGAATAAGAAAGCTGATGTACTGTCTTTTAAAAATACTTTAGGACATCTGTACAGTTGTATCACATTTTACTTTTCAAGTTTGCTTGACAGGGTCAGTGCCGCTTGCCCATTTAATAAAGCTGGACAGCATCCTAGTCAGCATCTTATTGGTCTCCGGAAAGCCGTTTATCGCTCTGTCAGAGCCAACTTCCGAGCTTCAAGACTGGCTACTCTGTACATGCTGAAAAAATATCCTTTTTGCAAAACCTGAGCAGTTCAGATATTCCAAGTTACCTACCTGTAATTGGGCCAGTCTTTAGAGTTAGTATATCTAGAAACTGACAGTACTTAATTACATACCTAAACAAGACAAAGAAAAGGTAGCATAGTAAATTGGGATTTACGCTTGTGCTGTGCAGTGTGAGAGAAGATTCTGTGCACTGAAAATGTAGACCCAGTTATTCACACCCGTGCCCTTGGTGTAAGCACTGTTAATGTTTTTCAGAGTCCTTCAGGATTTTGTTTTGTAATGCATCTTAGCCATCTTTTCCCCTTGCACCAAAATAGCCTCTTCTCTGAATAATATGGCCTTTCACTCGACACCCCTGTGTTCAAAGGTAAGTTGATTTCCTGTTTCAGACAAGCTGAGTGACATTCATTTAAGAGCGAGGAATTTCAACTCTGAATCAGAGAAGAACACTTGGTTCAGATTCCATTTTGTGAGTATCATCTGTATTTCTTTAGTGAATTGTATACATGCTTTCTAATGTTAGCACGTCAAGGTTATTTTGTGTTTATTGTACTTGCAGTACTATATAGGAAATAACAATGTCTTCACCTTAAATTATAGCACAAAAGTAAAACAGATACGTTACTGATCTGGAAGAACACATGCAGGGAAACAAAAGCTGGTGGTAGTGCGACTGTTGAAAGTCTGACATGACAAATCACTTCTTTTGTCTTCCTGGAACATAATACTAGACTAGTATATCTTGCCTAGCAAATGGATGGATGTACTGAGTGATGACGGGTAAACACGTAGGGGAACGCACAAAGCTACTGGTATGCGCAGTCACTTTGAAGGAAATGAGTATTTCTTCATAAAACAGTAACTTGTGTAGGGATAGGCATCCTCCTTCTGGGCTCAAGACTTCACTCTTAGCTCTCAGGAATAAGGTGTATTTGTTATGTCTTAAGAAAGAAAAATTACTCTGACTGGTTCAGACAGGTTATAAGAGCAACTGATACCTACCTTGGAAATAATCAAGAATCCCTTCTAAGAACATGGGACAAGAGATCTGAAAACAGGGTCAGTTAACATGGCCTTCTTAAGTGTCCTCCAGCATGAAGGGTAGCAATGGTTAGGACAGGTTTGTAGGTTGTTGCTGTGGCTGGGAAAGTTACAAGTCAAGGAATATTGGTGTGTATTAGACTGTCCACTCGTTTTGTAACTACTAAACTTAAGGAATGGCTTTTAAATTAAGGAATGGGAGAGAAGAAAATTTTGTTTACTTTGGATAATTTGACTTTTAGATCTGTCTTTGAGAAAATTTTAAGATGAAAGTACCATTATGCCACATTATCACACAGATATCACAGTAGTAAGGGCCAGCAGAAATAAATGGCTGAAAAATTTATGGACGTTGCATGTATATAGGTTCTTGACAAATGGAAAGAGAATTTGTATTTGTCAAGAACATCGTGGCACAACTAGTGGTAGCATGTGAGCTGAGATGCAGGCTGGCCCAATTCTGCAGTGCATGAAAACTGAAAAGGAAAGACCTTAAGTGTAAGGAATGTGAGTAAAGGATTCCTCCTCCCCACCAGGATAATTAAAAGAAGCTTTAAGGTAGTTCCAAGTTGCCTTAGTTTGAATATTTCCCTGTGTATCATGAATGCCTGTAAATGTTATGTGTTTTGCATGGGTATATACGGCAAGGGGCATCTTTCAAATAGATTCTAGTGCCTCATGAAATTGAATAGAACTTTTACGCTGGAGGGGCCAAAGGTTCCTTCATGTCAAAAGCATTCACAGCTGCTGCTTGTGGCAACTTTAATGCCCTTGTCTGTCATTAGATTGTTAGCAGAAATCTGGCCTAGAGCAAGGAGAAAAAGGAACTGGAGAGATTAAATAAAGGAGCGAGGTGATAAATTGAAGGGAAGGAATGTTGATAAATTAACAGAAAGGATCTTCCATCCAAAATCTGGAAATGAGATGCCAATTCTGACTTTTACAGTTCTTTTTAGTAAGTTCTGCTTTGCACAAAATCAGAAGATATTCTCAACTTTGCATAAACAACATCTATGCAAAGTTGCATCAACTTGATATCTTTACTTGCTTCAATAAAACTAGGAGTTTAGCAGTATTTGTTTGTGGCTAGTGTGCGCCTTTTTAGCTAGACAGCTGCCTTCAGGGAGTAGAATAAACTACTGTTGTCATAATTAAAATTTGTTCCTATGTAAAAAAAAAAGATGCAATTATAATTTAGCTTTATACCAGGCATTTGTATCAAACCTTGGTGGACCAGTAATCTAATGAGATGGAAAGACATATTCCTTACATTTTATGTGAAGGGACGGTTGGGTGCGTGCAGAAACAATTCATCGTTTTCTAAAGCTGTTCATATTGGAAAGAGTACATTGCTCAAAATCATAGAATGAACAGAAGGAAGGAAAGAGAAGAGTATTTCTCTTTTAATCTGGAAGACAAGGATATAGCAGGCTTAAACTCAAATTAGGTGTTTTGGATTAAGTATTTACAGGATGTTGTGCAGACTGGTCACTACCATTTCAACAAATGTCTGCACTCTCCATTGAATTGTGTAATAACTCAGGCAGTACTTCAGTTGGCATGCTAATTGCTTAATGTTTTTATACTTAAGAGCCTTGTGAGTTCTGTGTCATAGGAATCTATGCTTTAGTCACTGGTTTAATTATATGCAAACTGGATGGAGGAAATTTTATAGCTTATTTTGCTGGGTTATGTTAATAGTCTCATCTTCATCTTATGCAAGATAGTGTGACAGTGCATTTCCATTGAATTATATTGATAGGTAGTACCTGGGCATTGGACTGTATAAACTAAAAAAGCTTTAATTTTGTTATAAGTGTAAGGTGTCATTCTCTGAATGCGAAGAATAGCGTTGCAAAACCAGACATTGGATACCAGTATTTTAAAATGAGTTTAAAATGAGTATATATATATATATATATATATATATATATGTTCCACCTTAACCCATTTATGTCTTAATGGGTTAAGGTAGAACATACATATATATTTATATTTTATGTCTTTGGGGTGCACTGAGCATGGGGAAGATTGCAAATTTCCTCTAGTAAATCTAGTGAAACATTTTTCCTTCTCCTCTGTAAAAAAATTAGTTATTGCATCATGAAATGTTAGAAAAACACATACTTTTTAACTTGGGAAAGAGAAAGCTCACATAAGAAAACAGGAAGCTAAATAAAAAGCAGGACCCTCTTTGGGTCATGAAAGCCTAAATCAGAAATCTGATGCTGGAAAGCCTGAGTAAAGAGACTGGGCAATTTGCAGTGCAGTGTTTCTTCCTTGACCAGTCAATGCATCCATTCTTGCCTGGTGAGAATTTCATAAGAAGGCAGTTTGGATTTCTCAAGGATATTGTGGGGCCCTCCTGTTCGATCTTTAGACGGGAATGGGCTTTTGAAGAGCAAAGTCTGAATATTAAATTGCTACATACAGGGGTACATTATTGTTCTTGCTTTTCTGTAGGCAAATAAGAGTGGCTTCCTGGCAGAGGTTAGACAGTCACTGTACAGATATTTTATTCTGGATTTGACAGTTTATTATTAAGTAGTTTTGCCTTTTCTTCTCCCAAGCTAATAAGAGATGTAAGTTAAACAGATGAACGAAATATTTTCACAAAGACATAAAAAAAATTTCACTAACCTAAGGTTAGTTACTGTATTTGGCTTTAATACAAAACATTAGCAGTTAAAATACTTGTGTTTTAGAGCAAAGTGCGTGAAGGAAGCGTGTTTGTGTATATGTTTGTGTGTATGTGCTTAAACTTTCTAGAGGTTTACTCCTTAGGAAGGTAATGGTGGCAGGGGATCAGTTCTCTGCTTTCATCTATCCCATAGTAATGGGGGTGGGAGGTCTGCGATAGTGGAAGGCAAGGCAGGCAGGCGCTGGAATATGCTGGGAATCCCTAGTTGGGACATAGTATTGATGAGGGACTGCTTTGGTCAAACCACTCATTTGAAATGTTGCCTGGAATTCTTTTCTTAGCATGACTTAGAAATTCACGTGTCCAAACTTTAATGGTGTTCATGTTGTTGGAAATGTCTTCTTGCAGGAAAAGAGTAACAAGGCATGTAATTAGTCTCTGAGATAACTGGTCCTGAAGGGTTTTGACCAGATTTTTCAGTCTCTGACAGTTAACATCCTCATCCCATGTGCTCCATCTGCTGGGCATTGCTGTCAGGTTAATTGACAATGGACAGCATTCATGTGAGGCAGCTGCTAGTGGCAACAATATTAGCTCCTAATTAATTTGCCTTGCTGGTTTTTGTCTGAACACTCTAATAGGCTTCTTTCTTCCTGGATTTCTTTTGGGGATAAATTAGGGAGAAGTGTGTTTGGTTAGAACCTGGACACTTGGCATTGTTCTTTTCTGGGACACAGAATATGATTTTTTTAATGCAATGCGTTCTTACTCAAATGATAAAAAATTTCTTGAGCAAATCACTTTTACAGATTCAATCTTATGAGAATTTAGCACGTCAAAATTTTGGGAGTAAAAGTGGGTGGGACTTGTAGCTTCCCCAGAAAACATTAGTTAGACAAGAGACAAGCGCTTCTTATCGGCTTTATGTGTACCAAGAGATGAAAGCATTCAGTTTTCAAATTGAAATATAAATGAAACAAATATTTTAAATTAAAGCCTTATTTTCATGCATGCTTTACAATTATATATATATATATATTGCTTTAAAAATATTTTTATATAATGTATAAAATATGTATAAAATTATATATATATATTGCTTTTTTAATATATATATATATTTCTGTGGAGCAAATGTGCTTATGACCATAAGTTGTAAGTTCCTATTTTAAAGCAAATTTTACTGTTTTGAGACTGGGTAACTATCCAAAATGCACAGAAATCTTGAACTGTTCCTCCTCCTCCTTCCCCAGCACAAGGTTAGCCTAAAATAAGAGCTGTTTTAAAATAAAGGCTGCCTAGTCAATGAATTATTTTTATCTGTCTTCTGGTCTCAGTGATACAGTGTTTGCTTCCTGCTTATTAAGCAGTTCTGGGGACTGGAAATGTACATATTCTCACTTAGAATTTAAATGTGCTGAATTGCGTTGATAACAGCTTGCTGCTGTTCCTGACAAGATCATGGTGGTTTTACAGCAATATAATCAGTAAATTAATTGTATGACAATCGGGAGCTCCTGTTCTTCACAGTACTATGTGGCATGTCCAAGAGCAGTTATTGTGAGCATTCCCTCCACAGACAGAACTCGCAGGGAATTCCCATCATCCTGAGTTTGACCTATAGCATAGGCTACCTTTTAGACTTAAAATTACGCAAGTGTTTTTCTGTTTCCTATGTTACATGTATGATTTCTGGTTTAAGGTGGACTTGAGCTGCTTCTTGAAAACTTAATATTTCATGATATTTTCCTTACTTGAAAGGGATGCAGGGGTCTTTCATCAGTCTGTTTTGTTTCTTTTTATGTGTTTGTATTTACACGTAGCTATTTTATCAATGTCTTGTCTCTCATCCTCCTAAGAGCCTTTAAAACCTGTGCTTTGAATAAGGATTGCAAAATGTTCAATTAAACATGATTTAGGTGGATTTGGGTGGAATGTAGGTGCTTTCACACAAATTTCCAGAAATAAGAAACCTCATTAGGTGTTTTTTCCTTTTCTGTGTGTTTAATGGTGAAGTTGCTCTGTTAACCACCTTAACTCCAGCTAAACCTACCCTCTGAACTCGGAGAGTGACAACGTGACCAGCTACATCTGTGTAGTCCCCTTTAAGGAGCTGGGTCTTGGGCTGAGCGAAGAGCAGGTCTCTGAAGAGGAGGCACACAATCTAACTGATGGCTTCAGCTTGCCTGCACTCAAGGTAAACTCTCTGAGAAGGACACGCACATCCACACAGGCTTCTGGTGAAAATCTCTTTCAGTTGTCATAAAGCTCTATGGCTTGTGTGTACTAGCCTGTAGTAACAAGGTCCACTGAGGAGGAGATGTAATCAGTCTCATGTATTTCTAAATTTATTGGCATATAGGCTATTTCTTTTTGCATGTGGTTGAAGAGAAGTTGCATAATCATAGAATGGTTTGGGTTGGAAGGGACCTTAAAGCTCATATAGTTCCAACCCCACTGCTATGGGGAGGGACTCCTTCCAGTAGACCAGGTTGCTCAAAGCCCCATCCAACCTGGCGTTGAACACTGCCAGAGATGGGGAAGCCACAGCTTCTCTGAGCAACCTGTTCCAGTGTCTCACCACCCTCATAGTGAAGAACTTACTAATACCTAATCTAAATCTACCCTCCTTCAGTTTAAAATCATTCCCCCTTGTCCAGTCCCTACATGCCCTTGTAAAAAGTCCCTCTCCAGATTTCTTGTAGGTCCCCCTCAAGTACTATAAGGCTGCTCAAAGGTCTCCCCAGCGCCTTTTCGCCTTCAGGCTGAACAACCCAAATACAACATTAGGATTTTTTTTTTTTTCTGCAAATCATGTAAATTCAAGTCAGTGTTTTACAGTCAGCTTGATCAATCTCCTTCTTAAACGTATTTTTTTTGCTCTGTGATTGCACTTGATCCCAGCTGAGTAAAATGATTTCCAAGTTTGTACTTACATCTTTTTTAGCTAATCTCCTGACTTCTGTAAAGAGATACATCAGAAAATACAAATTAATTGTAACTGCCACAGGGAATAGCTGCATTTAGTTACACCAAGGAGTAGAAATCACGAGTTTCAACCCCTGCTGCCATGAGCCATTATGGTTCTTTGATCTTCGAAAAACATTTAGCTGAACAGAACAACAACCATATCCTGGCCTTTTAATCTGTTTTGGTTTGAGATGTTAGGTGGTTTTAATTTGCATGAGTCAATGTTTGCAACTGGAAAGAGGATCTAATTTGAATGCAAGCCTTTGACACTCCAGTGATTCTCTGCTGAGGCAGTCCCCTTTTAACGTTATTTTTTTAAACGGAAAATTCCATTATTATGTGACTTCTGTGATTTTGTGGGTTTGGCTTTTGTTTTGTTTTATTCACTTAATTCCTAGACCTTGACTTATTTTGCTGTGACAGTAAATGTTACCAGTAATAGCAATTGCCAAGCTTTGAGGCTTTGTCTAATTAGTTGGAAGCTAAGAGCTACATCAGATGTAAGCTTTTGAGATTTTTTTTCTTGCCATTTCATTAACTGAAATTCTTACTGCAACCATGAAAGCCCATTTATTTACCCACTTCTTTTTAAGGACAGGAAGGTGGTCAGAAGTGCCCAACCTTGTAAGCTAAGTCTTTACCTGCAGTTTGCAGTAATTTAACTGTAATCAGTTTTAGTTAAACTGGTTGGGATGCTAGTAAATCTCAGTTTACGTTAACTCATAACAGACAGTGATGGCTGTGTGTGGTGTAGTTGAACTAAGCTAAATTAACATAGATCAGTCCTAAGCAGATTCGTGCATAGATAATAAAGTTGATATACATTGATAACGTTGGGACATATTTGTGTTGTGAGCCCTGGATTTATGTGTAGTCCTCTTCAAGTTCTTTTCATTTGAGAGAACCTGTATTTATATTAAAATGCTGGTAGAACACAGATGTGTATCCATATTTAGTTCATGTTCTAATTTTCATTCAAGCCCATGTCTAGGCCATATGACAAATTTAGCCTGTGTCTTTTGCCTACTCTGTCTTTGAACTAAATTAGTTTGAAGAGTACAAATGCTTAGTTTAAGGAAAACATACCGATTCAGGCTGAGGAGAGCCAGTTGGATATTTGGGGTGAAGTTTAAGAGCCAGTAAAAATAATCGGAAGTCATTGGCAGAGCTAGCTATTTGCAACCCAAAACACATCTGGAATTCCCTTTTCTCTCATCATTGTGCCTTTTTCAGGTAGGTTTTGGATTATTATAAATTGCTGAAGTCCATTCCTTTTTTTGCTACTTTTCACTGCTTTTGCCTTGTGTCTGGTGAAGGGGATTGGTCATCTTTTGTGCTTACTATAGCATGAGCTCTTGGCTTGCTATCCAGGGCACTGCATCTTCAGGGACATGTGGATGATTGCTGCCCATTTGTTTGCTTTTTAGTTTAGCAGCCAGTTAATTTTGTATCATTCTGTGTTCTTTCTTCTCATAACCACCTTTTGTAAATTAAGAAGTATCTTTTTTCTTTTGAAATTTCTGGGTTTGTTTTTAGTTTGCATCCAAGTATTTTTGATATACCCTTATGGTATATCAAACCACATCTATATGAAGGCATTTAATCTTTTATGTTACTGTTCTGACTGGTTTGCTCTTGATTTGTTTACACACTGGAAGAAACTGCTACTTGTCTACAGTAGTATGAGTACAAAACTGTAAATACAGTATTTCCAATCCTGTAGGTCCAAAACCTCAGAACAAGTAAATTCTTAGTCCTATTCTGCAGCTGAGGGGGGTAGGGTGGAAAAAAACATGAATAATAATTACTTTGTCTTCCTTGGTCTGGAATGCTTGAGAACAGATTTCAGACTACACCTCATACTCACCTACAGTAGATGCCTTTTAATAAGGGCTGTATTGCAGAGAAAAGTGTCATAACCTTTCCTTTTCATTTTGAAGATAAAAGATTCTACTGTTCTGTCATGGGGTATTGAGCCAACAGTCTCCTTGAAACTAAGAAAACAGGCCTTTTCATTGCATTGGAAATGGGAGTTCTTAAGAAGTTGAGCTAGTGGGTTTCCTTGCTCCCAGAGGAACTTACCTCTTTTGTACCATATATAACATTGTGAAGCAATTCATTTCTTACAAGCCTTTCCCTCCTTAGTGGAATTGGTGAAATTTTCACTTTGGTGGAATAAAAATTATCAGCTTAGTTTTCTTCAGATGTAGAATGTTTTTTGATGAAGTACAGTGCAATTAGAATTGTGTTTCAAGGTTGGGTGTGGGCCAGTGCAATACTCAGTAGATTGTAGAAATGATAGCTTGGCATCATAAAGGATAAAATGTCTTAGCCGCCACTGGAATTTTGGCAGTTCTTTATGAGCTTTAGGGTATGTGGACATTATAGCAAATAATGAAGCTGCCTGATGAGAAATATGGGGATTTAGGCCTCTGAGTATAATTGCATATAATGTCCTTCATCGAATAATTAGCAGTCATCTAAGGCTCGTGAGATCTGAGCCTCACATGGTCTAGGATGTCCTTCAGAAACATTCAGCAGATTTTCACAGTTTTTCAGAGGTCTTGTTTCTGGCTGAGGAATGTTTTCCTGTGTGTATCTGTACATTTACTTTGGAGGCTGGCTATGTTCCCAGGTGCACAGAGCTAACACTCCCCTGTTTTGCAGGTCCTCTTTCAGCTCTGGGTAGGGCAGAGTTCAGAATTCTTCCGGAGGCTGGTGCTGCTCCTCTCCCCAGCCAACGCATCCCCCAAGCCCTTGGTCTCCCCTGAACGGCTGCCTCATCATATTTTGTCTGATGTGACTCAAGGCCTACCTCATACACATGCTGCCTGCTTGGAGGAGCTCAAGCGAAGCTATGAGTTTTATCGGTACTTTGAAACTCAGCATCAGTCGGGGTTCGAATGGCCAACCAGAACAAAGCAGAATTCAAGAGAGCTGAACAGTCTTCAGACAGCAGTACGGAGCTTGCAGCTTCATCTCAAGGCACTGCTCAATGAGTAAGTTTACACATGAATTAAGCAAATACTCTGGTAGGAAGAAGGCAGATACATAGAGTCATTGCAATCACAGGCATATCTGCACATAGCATGGAGTCAAAGATCCTTGGTTCAATATGGAATCTGATACTGTTTCCTGGCTATTCTTTAAGTGTCTGATGGAAATTCAAAGCTGAGCAGTGCATTAAGATCTTGCCCTACTTTTGTCACTCCCTTGAAAAAAATCTGAAAACATATTTACCTTTCATTGATTTTGCAACGTATCAAATGCTTTATAAGAAAGTTCAGCTCATAGTAACTACCTAGTAAATATTTTCAAAGATTCATCACTGCCTTAGTGAAAGACTTGAAACTGCCGTACTCCTTAAGTCTTACATGTAAGAGTTACTAAAACAAGTGCAGGTGAGCAGTGTATCTTGATGAGGAGAAAAGGATCTTATTTTTAAAATTTTGAGGCATCTTTGAGGAGTTGGCTGAGTTGGATTCTTAAAACTTGGAGGAAATAACAGGAAATTAAATGGAATTCTTGGAGGAATGATGAAGTCATATTTATTATCTCTTACTTCTGTTCATCTCCTCATCACCTAGGGTAATAATTCTTGAGGATGAACTTGAAAAACTTGTTAGCACTAAGGAGACACCTGAGTTGACAACAAAAGCCCATCAGGTTCTGGAACAGAAACTGAAGTTCATTCAGCCTCATATGCAGGCAAGCAACAGCTGCTGGGAAGAAGCCATTTCTCAGGTGGAAAAAATGAGCGGAAGAAACCCAAATAAAAAAGGTAAACATGAGAGATTAATTTAGCAAGTAACAGGATACACTTTAGAGATACGATGGTCAAATGGGTCAAAGGCAGCATTCAGCGTGCGTATCAGAATTTTAGCTGAAGAGGGTCTTAAAACCATAGACTTTAAAAACCCATATACTAACTCAGACTTTTTCACTGTGATGACCTTGAAGCTTTTGTTTCAGCAAAAAATGTGAACATGTTATTCACTGTTAACATTAGTTAGACACGGGTCTAATTGATCCACAGTTAGACCTGTGGATTCAGTTTGTTACATTTCCAGGTGTAGACAGGTAGTGGCTTTTTGCTTTTGACTGATGAATCACTTGTGAAGGGGTAGGCTTGTGATGAATCGTCCCTAAGATTTTCATTTATTTACTGCACATGTAGACCATTTACTGTTATATAGTTCATTGAAATGACAGTGGCATTGTTATGAAACTTTCTTGACAGTGGCATTTTCTGGAACATTTTAAATTGTAGAGTATGTATTGAGCATAAAATACCCATTTACCTGCTCTCTCAGAGAGAGTGGACTAATTTGTATGCTTGCTAGGCAAACCAAACAGCATATCCCAACATTTTTCCCTATGCCCCTCTCCTTAGATGCCATTCTCCTTGTGAATCCCAAGTAGCTTAAATAACATAAGTGAACATAGGCTCTCCTGACATGGAGTTGAATCGTAATTTCTAATCTTTCTTTTTTCCAGGAGTTATTTTACTGTCCTAGGAAGGCATGGCCCAGCATCTGAAAAATGCTAGTAATGGAGACTGCATTAGGAAAATTGTGACTTGGGGTATCAACAAGTTACCTACAGAAATCCAAAATTGTAGTGAGCTAAGTTCTTAATGATATATGGGTGAGCTGTCCATTAGATGGACAAATATCACTGTGAACCATGCAAGCTGACCTTGTCCATGCTTAACATCAGAACTGGAGCACTGGGAGGCCTAGTGCTCGTTCTGTGCAGGCTCAGACATGATATAACCAAATTTGTGTGTACTTTGCCTGATAGTCTAGTCTTACAACTCCCCTCTCAGTGCTGTGTAAAACAGCCTTTGAGGATATTAGATGTAGTCTGATAGATTTGCATGTGCTAGCCTGTTGTGTTCTGTTGATGCCCTCCACAACCAGCAGTTCCACTGATCTTTTTTTTGCCTTTCCTTAAATGTTTTCTCTGGACTGCGCGCCATGGTATTTTTAGTTAGTTTAGTTTTATTTTTACTTTGTGTATAAATTTCACAGCAGGCACTTTTATTATAATTTGCTTCCTTTTAAAGTTCAGTACAAAAATAACCTGGTGTGTGATCTAGAAGGGAGGGATTGTGTGGGAAATAAAAAAATCCTTCACTTTCATTTTTGCCCACTGATTTTTCCTGGAAATGTGCTGGGGTTGAGTCTCTATTTTACACCAAGCGCACTGGAGCTGCTTTTAAATTATGTTAGTCACTGAAAACTATTTTTATCTAACTAGATTTGACTTTCCTGATACATTTCTAAGCAGCTTCTGTGAGTTGAACTCTTCAAGCTGTGCATGAAATCAAGACCAGCCACTAAAGAGCTGTTGTGAACATGAGCTATCCTAGTTGTGGCATCCTGTGTAGCTGCCTGTCACTTATTTTCAGAGCAGTTTTGCATCCCTTTAATTGCCTTCTGTCTAAACGGATGAGCCTCCTTCAGCAAGCACTACATGCTTCTTGCCCAAAATCATTCTGTGTCAAAGCAAGTTTCTTACAGCTGTGTTAAATAGTTCATTGTGTCAAACTCCGTCAAAGCAAAGCCTTGAAGTCGTAACTTATTGAACATTCGTACACTCCCATCAACTTTTGTGGGTGCTGATGCTAGTATATATTATAGTATATGGTTTAATGAATGCCGTTTGGCTTCTTTGTTTACAGGATTTGGTGTGTTTCTAGAACCAGTGCTGTTAGTCACTGAGCCTGCCACAGAACAGAGCAGGTGGGGCTTTAGCACTTCTAGGGGAATTCACCTCTACTTAAATTCACTGGTCAATGATAGACTTACCTATCATTCATTTACATGTAGGTTTTTGTGCATTTCCAGTGTGAGTTGATTGTAGACTTTCAGCCATCTTCACTTTATTCTCTCACCTTTCCATCAAATTTAAAAATCATTTACCACCTAAGGCCTTGACAATTCAAGTATATAATAATCTGCTGCTAATTTTGCAGAGCAGAATATTCTTTATGACTAGTTACAGTGCTGTCTTAATGATCTTTGAAATAATATTGCTCAAACTGTTTAAATTCCATCCTTTTTCCTTTTAAACTGTCTCTATCTTTGCCAAACTTCTTTAGAACCTTTTAAGGTATTTGTATGAGCAATATCTTAGTACTCTGCTACAAGCTGATGGATCTTGCAGTCCTTTGATCCACTGGAGAGAAACTACGGCAGCAACAGTTCTAGTTAAACACTGCGGATTCATGATCTTGAAGCATATCGTTAGCAACGGCAGCATCCCATGTAGGTGGCAAACACAGCAGTCTGTACATATTAGAGCAGCTGGTTTACTCCTCTGATTTGGGAAGGCAAGCTTTTAATTAGTAACTTCCATATACTCATCCAAATTTGTCTTCACATCTTCAGGAGCATATTTCTGTTGTTGCTGTTATTATAAAAATGTTTTTATTAGAAGGCAGAGTTATGCAATGGAGGAGGGTGTTTGATATTTATAAAATAAATATGTCAATTTTCCACTTCAAATTTCACTATATGCTTCATCTTTCTTTAAAACTTTACATTTAGATACTTCTAGAGTGTCAAATCTTTAGCTCAGCCCAGGCAACTAGGGAATTACATACTTTCCTTGTTTGCAGAAACAGGTAACTGAGCACCACTAAAATTGTCATTGGCATGAACAGCCTACTTTCAGAATATCATCCTTAAGTATTCACATATTAGAAATTGAAAATAGGGATAGGTGGGGCTTGGCAAGGGCATCTATCCCATTTCCCTTCTGAAGGATAAATTAGTGTTTGTGAGTAAATGTTTTTACCTGTTCCTAAAAACCTCTATGTAGAGACATTTTGCAGTATTTCCAGGCATCTATTCCAGCACTTAACTCCATTTCCAGTAGAAAGTTACTACTTTGGATCCACCCACAATGGAAATCCATTTTCTCTGTATATTTCTTACGTTTTTGAAGACAGTTAATATGTTTCTTTCTGTCTTCTCTACATGACTCTCTGTCCTTTAGCTCTTCCCTGAAGATTATACTTGGTCCTATGATCATTTCCTTAGTTCTCATCTGGACTCCCACAAGTTGGTCCACAATATTACTGAATGAAAGAACCCCAGACTGGGCACTGTGTTCCATCTGCAGCCTGATCAGTGCCAGAATAAAAATGTAATTTCATGTGTCTGATGGTCAGTGCTGTTGTTTATATGTATTAGTATGTATTTTGGCTTTTTTGCTTGCAAGAGGGTACAGTTGACCACTAGGGTCCTTACATCTTTTTCTCAGTGGAGCTGCCCAGTCAGTTGTTATTGTGACAAATAATCATTTGGCTATTCTAAAGCACAAGAATTTGCAGTCACTGTCACCAAACTGCTGTATCTGAAATCCAGTTCTTCCTGGACAGTATCTCTGATTTTCCAGTATTATTTTTTTATTCTAATTGTGCCCTTCAGTATCCTTGCAGGTTATCCCAATCTCAGCAGACTTAATGGGCTGAAACACTTTTTCACCTATTGGAAATATTAAAAAGTACTGGGCTTGAAACAAAAATCCTCACTCATTGCATTGTTCCTGTCTGAAAATGGTAACTACAGTCTGCTTATCCAAGAGACTGTCCTAAGCATCTGATAGCAGTTTCTCCTGGCCGTTTGCTTATGAGCATTTCAAGACGCTATATCAAAAGCCAAAACAAAATGCAGAATGTCTTTGGCTTCTTTTTCATAAAACCTGTTACTGCATTGGAAAATGAGATTGGAGCGATTTGGTATCTTATGTTCTCAGCAAATCCACACTGGCTGTCACTTACCTCCTTGCTACCTTCCAGATAGCTTCTGGTAAAATTTGCTTGATGATTTCTTCCAGTATTTTCCAATTATTTGAAGCCCATTTGCCTATAATTTTACTATTTTACTTCTCTTTTTAAACTTTGGCCCTGACTCTGTTTTCTGCCTTTACCAGTTTTTCCTGCCATCTGTAGGTTTTTGCAGTATATGAAAGTTCTGAGATTTGTTAGTTGAAGTGCTTCAAGATGAGTTTCACCAGACCCAGCTTATACCAAGACAGCCAAGTTATTCAACTGCTCTCTAGCACAGGGTTTCAGTGTATTCTAACCAGTCTTCTCACCAGTTTTTTCCTAATGAAAACGCCTGGGCCCTGCCTGAGTGAGTCAAAGCCATCATTCAACACTCAGTCTTTTTCTTTTCTTTTTTTTTTTTAATCCCTTTTCTTTTTTCCCCTTAAAGGCAAACCTGAAGTTTCCTGTGACAGCCTACAGCGTACTTCAGTACCTTTAACACAGCCTGCCATATACATAGAAAACAAAGATCCAATCCCTGAAGAGCAGGTAAAAAAAATACACAGGATCATTTAAACAATAACTGGGACTTGGTTGCTATATCCATTCCTTTTTCAGTTACTTGTGCAGTGACCTTCGAGACAGATAAGTAGGAATCCAGTGCCATTTCATAATTGGACTTAGAAAAAAAATCATG
Source organism: Pezoporus wallicus (assembly GCF_028554395.1). NCBI lineage: Eukaryota > Metazoa > Chordata > Aves > Psittaciformes > Psittacidae > Pezoporus > Pezoporus wallicus. The sequence continues at coordinate 1,202,351 of NW_026635478.1, forward strand.
TGTATTCTTTTTGCCATTCCATGGGGAGGTATTCCCCATCCTGGAAAAAAAGAGCACCAACATTCACTTCTCAGATATATCAAAAAAAATAAGTGACAAAGGAGAGCAGCAAGACAAGTCAGAGTAATATAGGAAACATGTACCAAAAAAAAGTGAATTCCTAGAAGGTGGTATGTAACAGAGTCCTACTCGCAGACTATTAGATGAACTGTCTTACATACATACTATTAGATGAACATTGACAAGCTTCAGAACAAACCAGCCTGACTTTAGTTTAAGTGATCTCAACATTTTTGAATATCTGAAACAGACTGTGACAGTGAACAGTTTCGTGTTGTTTGGGGAACTCGTGAGTGATGGCTGGGCTGTCTTTAGGAGAGGCTGGCCTCCTCCATCCCAGAGTTGAGTTGCAGATGCATTCTGAGAGCAGATTGAACACCCCTGCTCTGCTCTCCCAAGCCTATCCCACATGTATTCTTTCTAGATTTTTTTCCACATCAAAGAGCTGGGACTAACTTTACTGACTGTCTGTTATAACATAAATGAAGCTCCATTTTTTAATGCTTGTAAGCCAATGTAGTTAAAATTGGAGGAGGAGTTTGCTATTCTCAACATCCACCTAATAAAGATTTACATACATTAAATTGCTGAGTTGCCTGACTGAGGAAGAATTACTTATGGTGTAAATTAAAATAAAATATAAGAAAAAAAAAAGAAACCTGCATCAGCATTGCCTATTTCCACGTGTAGTTATGGGGAAATGGACTCCCATTTTCAAGGTGTTCATTTGATCATACTTGTGTATGAAATTAAATCTCAGGTGACTGCAGTAATGTTAACTTTCAATGAGTGGACTTGCTCCAAAATAATGCAAATATAACTGAGAGCAGTGTCAGATCCAGTGGCTCTGCTAAATTGGGCCCCATCCTATTACTGTGGTTGGCTAGAGTTGAGATCACTTGGTCATGATTGTAGGACAGCGTCTACACTGACAGTGAAGATCAACATTTTCTTTCTTTCTCTCTTTTTTCTTTAGGAATTGGAAGCATATGTTGATTATTCAGATACAGAGAATGAATACAGAAGAGAAGATTTTTACTGCTTTTCCCAGGAAGAAAGAGAGAGACAAGAACGAGAGAGACAGGAATCTAAGAGGGTGTTACAAGAATTGAAATCTGTGCTGGGATTTAAAGCTTCAGAAATAGAAAGACAGAAATGGAAACAGCTGCTATTCAGTGACCATGGTAAGCATTGCTTTTGAAAATTAATTCCTTTCTAAGAAAGGGTAGGTGTCTGTTTGCCATCAACTTCTGACTATGTTAGTATTTGGACAGTGCTTAGCTATAGAAGTGTCTTTGATAGAGCTGTGTGCATGAGGTATTCTATCTCTTTATATTATTTGCAGCAATCATTTTACTATATATTGAAAAGAACTTAAAGAAATGGGAATTTGGCTGTACAGAGAATATTGAGCTAAAATACTGAACACACAAAGTATTTAGACAGCATAAAGAGAACTGTTAGGCTATAAACCGTGCAAACTGAGCTTTCTTTCATGGCTTTTTAGTAAATAAGAATTTTAATCAGGGCTCGTAACTAAATTACTTTTCAGAATTTAAAGGAACCACTAGAAATTATCCCAGCCTTACAAAAATACATAGGTTAAAGTGAAGAGCTACCCTTTGAAATATTAAAAGCTCCTGAAAGAGTAAGACTGGCTTTTGTTTCCATGAGAGAGTAAGTATACAGAATGTGTTTGCAAAAACAAAACATGCAAACAAAATGCAAACCCCAAAAAACCTCACAAGAAGAGTTCTTCCAAACTGGCCTTTGCTGACTCTTGAGGACTGCTAGGTATCTCCATCCACTTGCACTTAAAGGCAGGAATATGAATATTTATCTTGCCTCAACAAGACAGTCTGTCTCTGTTCCAGCACTAAGCCTGGATACAACTTCATTCCTTTAACTGCTTGAGCTGTTTGATTTATTATCTTTAAAATCGGCAGTAGTTTGTCTTTTCCTTTTTCTCTTCTTCTTTCCATTTTCATTCCTTCCTCTTAAAGACAGGTTAGGAAAAGCCCTTGAAAGAATTTCATGTTCTGTGTTATGAAAGACAACCCTGAAGTCTGGCAACAGATTCCACCTCTGCCAGTGTCTACCAGGAAAAGACCATGGATTGCATCTCTCAGTAATTTAGTGGGAACACACAGTAATAGGCCATACCTATTTATGAGACATCAAACCCCCGAAAGTGTCTGTTCTTCACAACTTTATTCTTTATGTCAATTTAGCGACAACTGTGGTAAAAGAAATCACTTACCCATTGGTATTGACTTCTCTTCTACCTGAATTAAAAACCCTAAGACATCAGATTGCATCAGAGTCTGCTCAAGGGTAGGATTCCTCCCATGTAAGATGTGACACTTCACATAAATCTCCTCAAGTCTTCCCTTCCTCACTGTTGAAGAGAGAAGGAAGCAATTCTACCCCCAGTTCAAGTCTTGACAGACCTAGTGACTGTTGCAGAGAGAGTTCTTGTCACGAGAGATTCTGCAGGACATTTCCTTATCTAGCTCAGCAGCTGGTACCTGTCCACATCAGTGTATCCTCAGGCCATTTGTGGCCACAGCTGGAAAGAGTCCTATAGTCTTCACTAACTCTTCCCCTGAAAGCCTTTGGAGCTCATGTTGGTTCCTTTCCTTTCCATGTATAGATATTCCATTGTTTTAGGATTAGAGATTCAATGGTGGGGAGGGAGGAAAGTGTGATTTCCTCCAGCTGCCTAGGACTAAGCATTGATTACTTCCATTCTGTACAAGACTGGAAAACATGAGGGCGGTTCATGAAAGTAGTTAATACTGTCTCCTTTTGGCTTGGAGACTGTGTGTGTCTAATCTGAAGGACTGATATGGACAGCAGACATAACATCTACTGATTTTTAAGGAATTTCTTCATTATTTCTTCAAAAGAATCACAAATCAGTTAAATATGACTGCTGCAGACTTTAATTTATCCGTATACAAGAGTCATTCCTTAAAGAAACATTTTTGTGAGCTGTGCTTTCCACATTTCTGGCTTGCTTTATCTTCAAGCCTTAAACCCAGAAAAGTTCATCTTCTTGTCTCCATTGGCCCAAGCCAATAGATGGCTGTGATACCACACTATTTCCATAGCCCTCTTAAGCCTTGCTTTTACAGGATGATCACATTCCAGAAACCCTGTGTTCTCTTAACTTGTGATTATTGTGAATAAAGATCCTGAAATACACAAAAGCTTTAATCTGTTAGGCACATTAGCCAAGGGTCCCAGCAAGCCATTCTGGTTTGCTAGGTTTATTTGGTTAGTTGAAGGAGGAGCTGGTAAGGGTTTCCACATGAAAGAGGTCAGCTCCAAACAAGTTGATAAGTCTAAAGAACACAGCATAAAGTCAACTGGAAATGATAGGTTGGCTTCTAGAAGAAAAACATCACCTTAGTAGACCCCTAGACTAAAGCAAATTTGCCCAGGCCCAGCACCATGGTAATACTGCTTACTGTCTAGACAGTATGTGATTTAGGGGAGTGTAGGTCCTTTGGCATCCTGTTGAGGCAGTAAAATGGAAGTGCTTTTGAGGAGGTATGTGAAGCTGTTAGTGGCTTTGTTTTCATTTGTCAGACATTGTAAAAAACTTTCTTCTGGCACAGAATCACTTCAAGGCTTTCCCCTAACCTCTCTCCCCAAAGAAGTTCATTCTGTCAGTGGTTGTGTTGCACCCAGCTGTTCTCCCTTCTCCCACCTTGTCCATACAACAGTTCTTGTACAGCTGTTTCTCAGATTTAGAAAGCCGCACTCTTGAGAATTGGTTACTGCAGGTTAACTAATCATTCAGCAAAGTAGCCAGCTGCCAGTCTGAGGTATCTACTTTTCAAGAAATTTTGGCTTTGGAAGTATTCTTTGGAGGAAGCAGGCAACAGGTTTGCTTCCAAATGATAAGCAAATATTGCTATGCATATTCCTGCCTCTTCAAGCAAATGGGCAGAAATAAGCAGCAGCATGTTTTCTACAAGAGGGGGAAAGAACTACCCCATTAACAACAGAGATGAGTCTGGTGCTGTGCTCCTTCTGTATAGAAGGTTTCAAAACAGACAATGAGATATGAATTGGAAGCCACAGCCTTTCAGTGTGCTAAATGACACAGTTATCAGTGTGACAGCCATAATGGTGCACCTGCCTTCAGCTGGCTAAAGTAAAGATTGCTGAAATAAGATGCAATGGAAAAATCCTAATACCGTAAATTTGTGTTTCCCGTGAAAAGTGTATGTATTTCCCAGAGTTATTTTCATCTCTGCTTACAGGGATAAAGTCAGAATGGAATTAGAAAGGGAAATGCTACTTGGGAATCTGCTGTTGCCACTGTCATTTATGTTCGTGCTGCTATTCTAATGGAGCTGCTGCAGTTTAGGGAATCTGTTACTTGGAAATGGACATTATATCGTTTCCTTAAAAAGAAAGACGTCTGTTCTTCAAGAAGTGATTGTACCGAGTTGTACTAACCCTTAACACTGGGAGGAGAGACTTCCTGGCAAGCCTCCCGTTGCTGGCAATGGGGCTCACTGCTGCTACTTACTTCAAGAGAGGCTAAATTAAACCACACTTTATTTGTGAGGACACCTTACCTGACTGTATGAATAAGTGTTGTATTTACATGTTGTGGTGTATGAGATCAGATATTGCCTATAAAGACTTTGTCATGTACCACCTGTCTTTACTGGACTAGGTAAACTGTTGTTTAAAAAAAAGACAGTTCAAGTCTGTATACAGTGCAGTTGGTTTTCACTTTTAACACTGAATGCATCATCTGTGTTTGATGATGGGTTTAAGCATCATCAGTTTCTGGGAGTGAGTGAACAAGTGACTGTTTCCTAGGTAAACTGTTGTTACATCACTGATTTTAGTTTCGTGCTGTCTCTTTACATCACTGATTTTAAGAGTAGTTACAAGTAGCAATCACATCTCACTTCAGCTTTGTAATTAGAAAACACTCTTTTGTTTTACTTTTTTTCCTTGTATTTTTTTGTTTCTGTTGTTACGGGGATTTTTTTTTAGGCCATTTTGACCCTTACAGCCTTGCACCTCTTTCAGACACAAATAAATTATTTATATGTGGCAGCTTGCTTTTAGTTATCATTTCATTTTTTTTCCCCCTTTTTAAGCTGCAGTGAAACCCTTGTCTCCTGTAGAGCCGCTGAAGCTACTAAATAATTTGGCATCACATATGAATTCAGATACAGAAAAGCAGGACTGCAGCCAAAGTTGTGATAAATCTGAAGAAAAAGACTCTAATCCAGAAGAGAATGCTGCTGATAAAAGCAGGACAGAATATTTGTATGAAGATCCTGAGATGGAGCGAAAAAAAGACAGTACTGCTGATGAAGGTATTTCTACAGGGGCTGAAGAAAGAATGTGTTATCAGCATGAAGGAGAAGTTGAAGAACTCAAGCAGAGCAATACGGATGGAGTAGAGGTTTCACAGTCTCCCTCTGAGGATGCATTGCATTCAAAAATCAAGCATAGGCTGGCCCAGCTCCACATATCAACAGATTTAAACTTCACATCTGGTCTGGCTGCACAAGTTGCTGCCAGGTCTTTCACTTTTACTACAATGCAAGAAGAGACTTTTGGAGATGAGGAGGAGGAGGAGGAAGAGAAGACACAGGAGTGTGAAGACCTGGTAGAGGACTGTAAGAATGAAGATAGAGGCTCTGAAAGGGAAGGCAAAGTGTAAGTCTGAGCTGAACTTTGTTAAACAACATCAGGCAATTTGATGGAAAAAACTAAGGTGGGATTTTGAAGATGAAAATACCAGATGGAAAAAAAGGAGACCTAAATATAATACATCTTGTTCCCTAAGTCTGATACACTACATAGGACACTTCTAAGTATATTGAATATCTGAAGGTAAGAGAAGTTTAGGCTGCATCTGAAAAAAAGTTGGCTGTTCCCTTTTTTAAGATCCTAGTGGAGGTTTTGGCATTTACTTTTGTGTTTTCTGTTTTATTTATTTATATTATAATGTATTGTGGGGTTTTGTTTCTGAAAAGAAAGAAAAACAATGTCTTGAATTACATCAGACTCCGTGTTTTTTTGGCCTCTGGTTCTGTTGTTGTGGTATCAATGTTTGCTCCTACAGAAAAGCCAGGACATTTCTATTGGAAGAATCTGAACTGTTCCCTGTGATCTCCCACCACCACTTTTGTTTCACTTCTTGTGTCTGCAGTGCGTTGGCTAAGCCACTGTAGGCGTTTGTGATTCTGTGGCTAGTGATGTGGCTCCCAACGAAAATGTAGAATTTTAAATAAAATCTTGAAAGAGCTAGTATTTGATGTGTCCTGGGGTATGGGGCTGGAATAGTGTAGTCATGCTTCGTATTAAGGTTTACTTAGAATTTTATGAAGGGTTAATAAATAATTTCTGCAAGTTGTAATTCATGTTAGAGAAATGTGTAGTATGTGTTAGGGAGGGCTGAAAGCACACCAGTAGAAAGTACTATAGACAGCTAGAAGCTATCTGTTGGACTGATAATAGATGATAAGTAAATACCTATTTATTAAAACCGCTACTAATTATTTGTTAACCTTTTGTAAACTGAACCTTAATATAATTGTTTCGTTTGATGTAATGATTGAGTGTACATTTTTGTTTATGTCCTGAAGTAATTTTCTTACAGCAAAATTATCTGAGTGCTTAACAGTATTTTGTTTAAACAGCATACTTGGTTTTCTTTACTGTTCTGTCATTTTCCTTTAGATCACAACTGTAACCTGTGTGATCAAGAATCCATGAAAGAACAAGAAATGTGTATTTTTTAAGGTGTCTCTTGTAACTTAGTTGACACTGAATCCGGACGTTCAGTGTTACGTGGGTTGGTTTCTTCCCTGTGGTGGTGTTATGAGGAGTAGTAAACCAGTGCTTACCCCACAGAGAAGCTGGTTAATGGTTTCACTGCCTTCTCTTCCTTTCGCCCCCGACACAAGATGAAGCAAAGGTCTCACATCTCAAATGGCGAGAGAGCCGCCTCTTTGTATGGAATACTCTGCTTGGACCTAGATATGTTCCCAGTCACAAAGCACCTCATCAGTTCCTTAGGAAATTTATTGTCTCTTGCTGATTCTGTAGAACAAAGGGGGGGTTAGATGCAAATGGTTCTGAGCAATATCTTTTCCTAGGGTGGGAAGTGGGGAAGCTAATGAAGGTCAGCAGGTCAGGGTGGAAATCTTGACTGTATCTCAGAAAACAAGTGCTTTCTTTCAACCTCCCTCTCTTTTAGTAGTGATTTTATATGAACCCTGTTAAATATGTGGATTTTTTCACAGACTAATGTGGTAAATATCAAATGATAGAGAAGGGAGTATGTGACTTACACTCTTCTTTAACAGTATAATGCCTGTCTTCTCCCTCACACACAGATTTGGGGAAGAAAATGTTTTGCCATTCTTCATTAACGAGTAACACTGTGTTTGTGCCCTTAGTTTTGTGTGACTGCAAGCTGAATGGATGATGTCTTCAGGAACTTGTAAAAGAAACAAAAAGGGTGTTTCTCATAGTGTATTCAGACGCTAAGCCTCCTCTTAGTAGTATATTCTTCTGTAACCTGAAAAGGTTAGGCTAAGATGATAAAACTGTTTTATTTTCTCTGTGGTAAGCAATTTTTTTTTCTCAAGTCTAGAGCAACTGCTTTGGATAAATTGTGTTTGAAGCATTGTCCATGCTTCTGAAAAAAGAAGTCTTCCTCATCCTGGACTTGAGATTCTTGAGTTCACAAAGTGCCCAGATATTTTTTGTTCCTAGTTAATCGTTCTGACTGCCTAAATGTATGTTCCATTAATATTTCTGTATGAACTCATCTACCAGCATCTCATGATCTGATGTTGTATATCACAGAAATGATACTCCTGAACATTGCCCATGGGATCCAAATTTTAGTTTACAACGTGTATGGCTATGATAGCAACCTGGAAAAATGATCAGATTTGGGAAACGAATTATCTGTCCCCATTGTTCTGGATTAAGTGAGTAGCAGCCTGAGTGCTTTTCATTGCTGCTAAAATAAGTTCCAGATCTCACATTTAGAAAGGTTGCCACCTCTTTACTCCTTTGCTGCAGTCCTTAGCAAAAGTTTGGTGGCTAACTTGGGACCTAGTTTTATGGTACACAGGTCACGGTAATGAAACTGGCCTAAGAAACCCCATCCATCATTCGCTGTTCATTTCCTCTCATCAGCTGGGTCAACACAGGTTTTTGTGGCCATGTTGTCAACCAGCTCATGAGTGCACTTGGGGTCAAAACCCCACTCTTTTTAGGGACTGCTGCTCATTGTTAGTATTGTGGTGATGCAGCTCACAGCGTTTATCTCCCAGCATCTGTATCAGCCCAGAATGGGTGTTGCTGATGTGAGACTTAGGATTGCTCATTATTGGCAAAGATGGTGTAGTGGGAAATTACAGCCTTGACATTAGAAATGGACATGAGCAAAGGATGACGTTTTAGAGCAAGTTCTGATCCTAGTTTGAACAAATAGATTTTCTACAAGCGACTTAGCTGATTTCCTATGGTTTTACTTAATGCAGTCTTAGAAGCTGCACATACAAACACCTGGGCTCACTTGCTTTCTCTGCCTCTCATCACATCTGTATATAGCAGCCATCAGGTCATTTGTTTTGATTTATTTAATATCCTCCCTTCAGAAAAACATGGCTGACAGCGTACAGCACACAAAACACGGCCTCCCTTGATTTGACAGCCAGGTGCCATCTACATATAAATAGTCTTTTATAATCAGATTTTCTCATAACTGTGTCATTTGAAAGGACTGTGTGTATGCACTGTAGATTCCTTCAAGAACCTGACACATTTCTTGGCAATCATAATTTATTGTTGCTCTTAAAATAATATATATGAACACACTGAAGCGTGCGTTTAGCACTAAAGAGTTGTGTTAATATATTGAGCATGTCGAGGTCGGAGTGCTGTCTCCTGTATTCTTTGGCTTGTTACCTTAAAAACAGATTTTTGTAAAAGCAGAACATTTACTTCTTAGAGCTTTTAACTTCTTGAAACGTTAAGCAGGAAATCCATACTAAATAATGGTTATACCAAAGACAATCAGCAGCCAAAATTCTTTGCGAAGAGCAGAGCTAACAATAAATGCATTTTCTCTTTTCCATTCCGGTTAGCAGCTCTGTGAAGTTGTAAAGAAGCAAGTAATTACAGACTCTTAAATAATTTCTTCTCCTGCTGTGCTACCTGGAATGCACTGCAGTGATGGCGTTTGCTTCTTAAGTTGGATTGCAGTCTAGCACTACATCTTTTACGTCACAACTTCACAGCTAAAGATCTAGTAAAGGCTTAAATGGGAGCAGAGATCTGTGAGAAGATTACTTGTCCCTTTTTTAACTGTATGTCTTTGTGACACAAATGAAACAGTGCAAATTTTGAGAATTACAGATAATGAAGCATCTTTCAAACTGAAACAAATGTGCCTCTGTCAGCTAAAAGCAAGATTTACAAATATGAAGGCTTTTGCTTTTGGTTGCAATAAAGAGAGAGTTTTACTCCTGACAGAGGAATAAGCATAGTTTTTTCTTTCTTTTCTTAAACGGGGGGTCAAGTATACTAAACTGCCCTTGTTCTTTCAGGTGTTTAGTAAAGGGCTGCTCTTGTTCTGCAACTGGCTTGTTCCAGGGCTAATTGCTCTTCAGAATTAACAGGGTTTTGTACTGTCTCATCTGAAAAAGTGGGCAGTGTGAGAAAGGCACTTGGTCAGTGTAAAGGGTCAGGCTACTCTGGGATCTTGTTTGTGACAGGGCCTAATAGCAGATGCTAAGGGAAGAGTATGAGAAAAGGGAGATCCTGTAGTGATGTTTCCCCAGGCTACTCCCTAACAATTTGTGGCTTTGGGACTTGGTGAGCCAGTGGTGGTGGCTGTCAGCTGAACAGGTCCTAGTGGAATTCTCTGCCATAAATTTGTCCAGTCTCATGTTTGGTCAGTTATTACTAGTCCCAATGCCAGTATGTGCTCATCTTTATTACAACCTTCTACAAACAAGAGGATTTGTCAATAATAGTTTTTAACTTTCTATTTTAAACTGAGCAAGCCCACTTCTTGCAGTCCTTCCACAGAGTTTTCCATCTTTTGGTTGCTTTCCTTAGAAATCTGTCCAGTTTTTGAAGTATAATGACCAAAGTGTGGTGCACTACTTCAGACATAACCTCAGCAGTGCTGAGTATAGAGTAATAATCACCTCCCATAAAACACTGAACCATTCAAATATAGTTGAGTCCATACAGGGAAAAAATCTTTTCAGATCTTTTACCCCTAGCTAGCAGGATGACAAATGAAAATATTTGGTCTTACGGAGGAGAAATATTTATTCACTGTCAGCAGGATTTGGCTGGACAATGTTTTTCTTTGCTAACAAAACACAAAGTTGTTAAATCAAAATGATCTTCCAGCAGCTGCCACCTGGTCTAACACAAACTAAAGATGCCAAACAGCGCTTGTTTAAATTTCAGCTTGACTTTTCAGAGCTGTTCTGGTCTCTGATGAATAAGCATGTATGACAAAATATATTATCACACAAGAAACATGGTGGTGAATATATGGGTGTCAGGTCAAACTGAAGGCTTCTGTGGCTAATTTTTAAGATGCTTGGAGGTGTGCTTTATTCATATTCTCTTGACAGTTAATTCCTTCACATACGTGTTTTTACCATCCTGAATTTTAAATGCCAAAAAATACACTTCGATTTATTTGACTTGGAAATTTGTGCACTAATCGGATAATTGGTAATGGTACTGTAGCTGTGATAATAAGACAAGGCCATTTGTAGGGGTGAAATCTACTTACCATGAACTGTGCTTTGTAGGCAGACAACAGTATAGTTTGAGCTTTAGATCGGTATGTAACCATTACTGATATTCTGCCTGACCTTTCATATTGCTGTCTCTTATGTTATTGGCAGATTTGTCAGAATAAAACTTGACTCAACAACTTGAATGCTCTGTTAGCCCACATTACACTTCCTGAATTGAACATAGGATTTGGAAGACGTGATTATAATTTAGTAGATGAGGAAAAGGAGTTTATTTCTCTGCTTCAAAGTGGCTTATTTTGAAAGGGTTGAATAGGACCAAAACTTGAATTCTTTCACATGCTTCTTTCAGCATACTTTGACCTTTATACCTTCTCAGCTTTTAGTGTTAAAGGTCTCATGAACAATCTGCTTTAGGGATGGAGTTCTGTAGGAGCTTAAACCAGTCCACTCTGCCATGGCCCTGCCACAGCCGTGAGATTTCAGTCCCTCCTTTAGGCTGGCTTTTGGAACCACTAAGTGATTTAGGATATGGATCTGGCTGAAAATGCACCACTGCTTTAACTTTAAGCTGGCTCCCTCAACTAGTACCTCATTTGGTTGAGGAAGTACTATTAATGTGTCAGGGGAGCAGGAGGGGATACATGCCTGGCTGATAAGGAGCAATGCCATAGTGCAAATTTAAATCAGTCATTTAAATAATTCAAATTTCAATTTGAATTAATGTTTACATTAATTAGTGTTACACCGTTACTGTCTGTACTGAAGTGGGATAAACTCAACTCCATATTGTTGCTTCCTTCATATTTTCTGTTGCTTGAGGATGACGCCACTCATTATTGTCCTCTCTCATTTTGACTCCATTTTTTTGTTCTTCAGGCCTAGGCAGCCCAAGACCTGCTGTGTCTTATTCCACAGAGTCTCTACCAACTGTTTATTATACTGCCAGTAAAACTGGAATTATCATGCGTGGTTTTTTCTGCTGACCGTTTTCATCCTTCTGGTCCCTCCAACACTCATAGTCCTCTCCCTTTACCAACACTCAGACGAGATTCTGATTTTAAAATAATACACAAAGTCTTTTTGTGTGTGTGTGTGTAACACAGCTGGATTCTTCTGGATCTTCAGCATTGCAATGATCTTAAGGTCCTTTCCAACCCTAACTATTCTATGATTCTATGACTAGATCTAGAAATGTATACTGGCTTCCCCACTTGACTTGAGGACAAAAACAGAAGGCAGGCACCACAAAATGAATATAATAGTATATAGTGTCTCAAATTTATGCCACATCTTTGGTGTATATTGGCTTTTATAAGTCGTTCTGACTTACTGAAAAACACCAGTTGTGTTTCCGAAAGAATGCAGTTCTAGTACAAGGTCCCCAAATAAATGTCATTAGTTGGCTTGAATTGTGCTCAAACATTAATATTTAAAGACTGCTTCCTGACCTTCTCCAGCTGCATGGAAGTGAACTGAAAATCATCTCAAATTTCCAAACAGAGTGACCAATGCTGTCGTTACTTTGTGCTGTTAAAAAAAGGTCCATTCCTAAATAATGAGAAGAACTCAGTGCTTAGGATCTTCTGGAGTCATTACTAACAGAGAATTGTGCGTTTGGTCTCAATAGAAGCACCATAAATGAGTTTTCTTATAATACTACTAATAAAAAAACACTATAAATATATTACGGGATAAAAGCCAGAAATCTATGAATTGTCCTCCAGGTCTTTCATCCAAAGCCACAGGTGGTCAGATTTAAACAAGTTCATGCTGTCTGTTCCTGCACTGCTCACTATGACATGCTCGCTTTGTACTCATTTTTAATGTCCTGCCATGAGTGTTCACAGACAGTCTGTATGCACCTGTGTGCTCAGGGTCTGCAAAGCTTATAGAGATCATGGAACAATGCTGAATGAAACCTATACAGAAGTGGGATGGCTCACAAGCATTTTGGGTCTCTGTCTTGCTCTGTTGCAGCATCCATGCCATATGCCATCCCACTCATAAACATTTTCTTTCTCAGCCTTCCTGTTCGCAGGCCACACAGACCAGTTGTGGAGGGGTTTGAGTTATTTGTTTATCACCTAGGTGCTAGCCTTTAATACACCAGATAATGTGTCTCTAGTAGAGGCCTAGACATCAGTGGCCACAGTGCAAAAGACAGGGCCTGAGCACATGGGCTGGAGAAGCCCTTCTGGTTTGAGCACTGTGGGGGGGGGGGGTGTATTGAGGTGATTGACAATGGGGGTGCTAAGCCAGGCTTGATGACTATGTGGGTATCTTTCAAAGCTCTGGTTTTCGCTTGGTCAGTTCTTTCCACCGGTGGTCTCCCTCTTCCCCCTTAGCAGTGTTCAGTTCTTCTCTGCATTCTGCTGCCAGATCTTTAGGAACTTGGCCACTTTTCCCCTTCATTTCTGAACAAGTTGTCAAAACTTTATGAAATGGCAGAGATTAGAGAGAATCCGCACCAAGGCACTGCTGCGTGTTCCCAGTCACAAGCTCACGAACAGGATTCTTAGGGCCTGTAGCTTGTCTGTCCTGATTTTTCTTCCAGGGAGCTTTGACCTACATTTCAACCTGGCCCTCCTATTCCCTCCTGGACTTCAGAACATTCACTTCCAGAATGATCATAATATGGTAGTGTCTCCTCAAGGAGGCTGGTCCTTGAACACATGTTCTGTTCCTCATTACAGGAGCTTTACTTGTTCTTTCCCACAGGAAGGTGGCACAGTTATGGCTGAGTCTGTGTTCCCCTAAACAGGCTTACTTCTTCCTGCAGTAGGGGGTGAAAACACGCTCTCCAGCTGCTATGCGAATGTGCGTTGGCTCCACAGCTGCCTAGCTTTGAGATCTGGGAGCTCTGGGATCCAGCAGCAGTGCTTGAACCTTTCCCACTGTCAGAAAGCATGTCAGAACACGGTTACTACTAAATATCCCCTGAATTGAACCATTTTGAGTTTTTATTGAGCAGCATTAATGTATTGTTTCTTAATTTGAGGGTTTTGTGTGTTTATATATGTACACACACTTCATACTGTACATGTGCATTGCCAGGTATCACATTGAAAGGCTTGTCTAGCAAAGAGGTTGTCTTTTTTTCATATCAAACTTTCCAGTCACTTAGTAGATAAACAAAATCCTAATTCTTGCTATCTAATGGCAAAAGAACTGAGTTGTGCCAAGCAGGCTGGGTGGAAGTATTTAAAATGCACGCTGTTTTTACACCCTTTTCACATAAATTTCACATAGAAAAGCTATTTAACCTTCTTTCCTCTTACCAAGGCTTTGCACCTGAGCTGCTGTGAGTGCCTGTGTGTCAGTCTGCCCTGTCTTAAACATGTAAAGAATCACAGAATACTGGCTTAGAAAGGACCTCAAGGATCATCTGGTCCAACCTTTCTAGGCAAGCATGACCTAGACTAGATGTCTCAGCACCCTGTCCAGCTGGATCTTAGAAGTGTCCAACAGTGGGGAGTCCAACACTTCCCTGGGGAAATTATTCCAATATCTGACTGTTCTCATTGTCAGAAGTAACTTGTGCCCATTACCCCTTGTCTTTTCCATGTGACTGCTTGTATAAAGTGAGTCTCCTGCTTCTTTGTACCCCCCCTTTAAATACATGTTCCTCAACATTTCCTCCCTGTTAAGTCGTAGCATTTCCCAAAACAGGGGCTAAAGGCAGCATAGATTGCCAAGGAAACCACAGGGAAGGGAAAGAAAAGAATCTTGATAAGTTGCTGTTTAATTGGTTAATAAATGAGAGCTAAAATGTTAGAGGAAGTGTTCAAAAGAACAAACTGCAGCAAAAGCCTTCTGGGAGGGCTACAGAGGGAAATCACATGTGACACACTGAAGTTTGCAGACACTGGGAAGGATCCACAATTTCTCTTCGGTGTGAGGTGAAGACAGGAAACCTTCACCAGACTGGTAGTCTTCAGCAGCTCTTTAAAAAAGCCTCTATTTTATCTACATTTCATTTCCACAGAAAGACTCAGTCCTGTGCTGGGTTGCAAGCTGTACGTAAGCCAATCTCTATCGCTTCCCTTCAGCTGCACTGAACACCCATGTAGTTTGGCTCCACTGGGAGCCTTCACTGCACCTACCTTGCCAACTGCTGATGCTGCTTTAAACACAGCTGATGAGATCCACCTCAGCAGGTTTAGATCAGCAGATCTTTAAAGCAGGCATGAAGCCTGGTGGCTGGCTGTGCTAAGGCTCCAAGGACTCAGGTTCTGGGTTGCATGCAGGCAGTGGCAGGAAGATATTCCTGAGTTCTGCCCTTTCTCTGTGACAGGGTTTCTTGCCTGGGATATTTTCCCAAACCCTTTTGTTTCTCTTTTTCTTTCTTTCCCACTTTACTTCTTTTCCTTTTTCCCATGGTTATCAATCAGGACCTAAGGACTTTTTTTACATATTTGGTGATGTACATAACCAGGATTATTTTTAAGCCATTTATTTAAGTGTTTGCCTGGGTTTCCCCCATTTTAGAAGTAGTTTTCTCAATCATTATGTTAATCACTTCAATGTCCTTTTGGTTGCTATTATTTCTTCAGCATCTGTAGTAAAATTCTGCCTCACTACTGCATGTATCACTTTTTATCCTGTATCCCTGACAGCCGCGTAGGTGGTGTGGATGTGGCTTATCCATACTTCAATTAGTAATGATTGAATGGAACAAGGAATGCTTTTACAGGGATACATACATGCTGTATCAGCACTTTGTTTGATCCTTTATAGAGAAGTTTATTTTAATTCCTCTTTCATCCCTTAGATGAAATTAATTTTAAGCAATCCTGGCAGTAGTTAGTTTCTGCAGCATATTTTGCTGGCTCCTTAGTACAAGCACTTTAGTAATGAACCCTGGTTACTTCGTCTAAATAAGCAATGACTGAAGAAAGAACATCTTTCTGTGTGTCAGATGCTTCCAGCTGCACCTTCCCAACATCTTTCAGAGACCCATATGCTGTGCAACCATGTGGCAACTATTAGTGAAGTCCCATTTAGCATCACATAAATGGCTAGGAATTGGGGGCTTTAGGAAGAGGAGACTGGTAGTTAGGAACTGGGCTTAGGTGCTCTGCAGGAGATGTCTTCGGCTTGTCTAGCTGTGTGACTCCTAAGAAACAGGCTTTGTATGCTTTGGAAGTGCCAAAATAGTGACAACAGTAGAGACTGGCTCCTTTCATCTGAAGCTTTGTGGCTCCCTCATAATGCTCCCTTATAACGCTTGATGTTATTGTTAGAACAAAGGCTGTGTTCTGCTGATGTTAGGAGCTGTGGCTGATGCACACCTCTTCCTGTAAACTCTCCCTGTATTGGTTTTAAGGTTAATAGTTAATTGACCACTCTTCTCACTTAGGTATGGCTCACTCTCACCTATTCATATCCCCTGGAAGGAAAGCTTAGAGATGACTGGGAAAGAAGGGAAATAACAATCTTGAAAGGCAAGGGGAAGCTTGGTGAGGCAGGAGTATTTATTCTTATGTATTGAATCTTGCTGCCTAATCAGTGCATAATTGGTTGTGCAGTACAAAAAGTCTTGCTTATTCTTTGCTATTTCTAGGTTGGTTTATTTTTTTCATATGGAATACTGAACAGTTCCAGTTGCTGCTGTTAGGAGAAGCCTGTCTACCAAGAGGGTCTGTAATGTTTTCCTGTCTTGGAGATGTTTTGAATGCTAAATTGCCTGTGTGTATTCTTCATAATGTACCATATGAAAATACTCTTCAGGAATTGATACTACCACTTCAGACAGTCAATATTTTCTATGTAAGAACTGTATGTTTCCTATACTGCCAAGAATGTATATAAATATCTATGGAGACTTAAGATTGTATCTTTTTTGAGCAAGCCTGTTTCTTCAACCACCTAGAACTTTCTTCCTGTTTCTCAAGTTCTCTGCTAATTTATTAGACGTTTGTGTTATATTGTGTACTTTTTTGTATCAGCTGTATTGCTGTATTTCTCCTTTCTCTCATTAAAACCTGTTCTTCTCATCCTTTTACTGTAGTGCTTCATATTGGAAATACACCATTATCAGGTAACCTGGTCTAGTGTCGTGGGTCTGGCTGAGATGGAGCCAGACCAGTCCTAAAAAGCCATTCAGACTTCCATTATATTGTTCCACTAACCCCAACATGTAATCAGTTTTACTGTATTAAGCTTCCCTAGCATTATTTTGCGGCATAGTCCATACTTCTTTAAGATAGTGAAGAAGAAACCAGAAAGAGATACCCATGGCATAAACAAATGGACAAGACACAAGAAATGTACTGAGAGATAAAGTCTCTAAGTCTCATGGATGGTTACTTCTGCTGACATATGCTAAGAAACTGGTGGTCTTCCTGAGTGAAGCAAGTTTTGAGGAGAGAGCTGGAAGAGGTATCTAAAGGCACTTATTTCCTAGAAATGTGGCCTTCAAGTTCAGTCAGTTCTCTGTGCTGTCACCATACTTAACTCAGCTTTCAGTTAGATGAAGAGGAAAAAATGAATGCAGGGTAAGACCTGTTCACTTACTTCTATTAGAGAAACAGCTGATGTACAAACAAGAAAATGCCATCTCCCAAGAAATTACTCCATGAACTCCATGAACTCCAGTGCTTCTTTCTCCCACTGAAAAGCAAGATTGTTCCTGGTTCACTGATGCTAATCCCTTTTCATCAGTGCAGGATCTTCCTTGACCTAAAGCTGTATTCTCAATAGTTTCTGCTCCACAACATGATATGCAGGAGGAAAGAGTTCGAAAGTCCACTACAGTGGACCCAAGATACTAAAATAAAGCAAGTGAACAGAACATGCATATGCACCTATGTGTTGAGTATTTGGCAGTTTTTGAGGTTGGAAGATCATTTGGTAAGAGGGAAAACACCAGGAGCATCAGCTCTTGGAGAGCCTACTATTTCATCTGCAATTAGACACTTACTTAAAGATTAAATTAATCACATCATTAGCACCAGCTGTATAATTATAGTAGTGTTTATGGAAATGGTTTTGTCACCTAGCCTTGGTTTTCTCTCAGACTCTTCACAGTATCACAGTATCACAGTATGCTAGAGATTGGAAGGGACCTCGAAAGATCATCTAGTCCAATCCCCCTGCCGGAGCAGGAACACCTAGATAATGTTACACAGGAATGTGTCCAGGCGGGTTTTGAATGTCTCCAGGGAAGGAGACTTCACAACCTCCCTGGGCAGCCTGTTCCAGTGTTCCGTCACCCTCACCGAGAAGAAGTTTCTTCTCAAGTTTAAGTGGAACCTCTTGTGTTCCAGTTTGTACCCATTACCCCTTGTCCTATCATTGTTTGCCACTGAGTAGAGCCTGGCTCCATCCTCGTGACACTCCCCCTTTATATATTTATAGACACTTATAAGGTCACCCCTCAGTCTCCTCCAAACTATAGAGACCTCTTCATCACCCTTTCTTCATTCAGACTGGATTTGTGCCCCCAATTGCACCCGCTCCTCTGCTTACAGTCTGTGCATGAAAAGAACCCTGTGGAATATCCCAGTGGTAGTATTTAAGGAAGAATGTACTACACCTGTGGTATGTGCTGTTTTCTGCTGTTGTTCAATATAAATGAAATAGTTTTGTTAAGCTAAAAAATACAAGAAAGGAACAGACTTTCTGTAAACTGTCGAAGCTAGTCAAAAGCAGCTCAGCAAAAGACTGCACACTTCATTGCGGGCTATAACCTGTGTTGCTCTTTGCTCTCACTGCTGTCAACTGCTTCTCAGCTATTAACAGTAGTTTAATAGATGATCATCATCATCATCACACCCTGCAAGATATATTGGTTAAATCGGTAGCAACTTTTGCAACCATACCAGGCACCACTAAATTAAAAATAATGATATGGTTCCCAAAAGCTATGCGATAAGCAAATTGCGAAAGTTGCAGTTATTTCCCCTTTCTGCTTGTCTTTGTTTCTGCTTTGGAATCTTCCACAAAGAGAGCTAACTAGTGCATCACATGCTTTAGCTCCTGGGAGTGCTCCCTCCATGAGCTGTATGCTCAGTATCCAGCTGTGAAGTATTTGACCATCTGCTGCTGTTTCTCCAGGTTATGCTTCTAAAGCTTCCCTGCAACTATTAATTAACTGAAGAAAGCTAGTTGCCAGAAGACACCTGACTAAAGTAATTGGTCCTTTAATTGCAATTAATTTTTTATGGATAGTGCCAGAAAGCAAATATAACAGCCCATAAAACAAATAAGTCTTAGTCAGACACGCACAAAAGAAATGGGGAAAGTGCCCAGGACCTTCACCTCAGTTTTATTTCCTCCTTGCCAGTAACTGCCAGTAAAGATTCTACAGCTCAGCAGTTTGGGTTAGACAAAAGTTTGGGTTAGAACTGCTGAGTGGGACAGGAAGGAATATACAAGATGGAGAACTTGTAAACATACCAAAAAGGTGCAAATGCTTTGATATTGTTACTGCTGTACCGGCTGCTCTGAGTCACGGTGCTTTATATTTAAGAAGATGAACAAAGAAGCCAAAGGTCTCAGAATGAAGTGATTAAAAACCATGATGATGGAAAGTATAATACCTGAACTTGAAATCACTTGGAAGACACAACCTATGCAGTAATCGCTCCTTGTCTTAGCTGTTTGATTTTGAAGGTCTTTAGTTGATTTGCTGTACCCATTGAAAATATAGTTGGCAAAGAGCAGCTTTCCTTGAATGTGCATCTGCCAAAGAAGAGAACAAAAAATTGCAGAATTGGCAAGAGCAGCCTCTTATTCTAAATGAAGAGGGTAGGTTGAGAAACGGAGAAAGAAGGTTGTTAGGTAGCCTGGCTTACAACTTTATTATGGATTACAGCTTTCACCGTTCAGGACTTTGTTGTATAAAATACTTTATTGCATTGAAGAAATTAAAAAATAACACTCGTATTTGTCTGTGCCTCCCAAGGTTTCAGAACACAGCATACTAGAGTGTATAAAACAGCACTTTGATGCTGCTTCATGGACTGCCAAAACCCACCACCCTTCATCCCAGTGATGTTTCAGTTCAGATATGGCATAACGTGACATACTTAAAGGTAAACACAAATACATTAGGTATAGGAATGTACAGCTGTGGGTTGGGTTTTTTTTTCCTTTGTGTATTTTAACTAAATGTCTTTTATTCATTTTCTTTTGTTTTACCAAGAATGTAAAAGAAGGAAAACAGAAGTAAAATTTCCTACTCCTAAACTTTTATAAGTAGCAATGAACCTTCCTTTTTAAATGCTTTATCTCATTGGAAACGGTTTTCTAGAAAAGAAAAGTGACCCAGGTCATTTGGCAAGAGATTATAAACGTACAGGAATCAACTAGGCCTGAGGGCTGAAGTCATAACAATTTGAAATGTGGTCAAAATCTGATGCTTCAGCAATATTCCCTCCCTGGAAGAGTAAATCAGGAGACTAAAGCTAATTCAGAGCTGTTCAGAAAGATCCCAAATCATTTTCCAAATCTACTTGCACAATTTCAAACTTGCCTTTGATTCTGAAGTATGTTTTCTGGTGTCTCAATCATTCGCATGTTTCCCAAGGCTGGCACTTGCAGATATTATCATGACATCCTCAACAAAATAAAACGTGAGTGAAAAGCCAAATTCTGTTCTGTGCTAGCACTTAGAATTCTTAAGTCAAATTAATGGTGGATTTTGTAGTAAGACCTCAACAAATGCAAGGAGGCAGCCTTATGGATTTTTAGAGAATTTGCACTGGGTTTGGATCCATTTGTTGGGTTGAGTCTTTGGGCTTTAATGTCCCCAGACTCAAAATTACCAGAGCAAGATCAAGAAGGGATAAACACTTTTCCAACACATTGCAAAGACAGTTTCAAACAGATACAACGTATGGATGATCTCAGAATTAGGGATTGAAGAAAAGCCTGTTGAAATATTAGGTATAAGAACTGAGGTGAGAGCATCAGCCTTTTCTCAGTCAATAAAGAAACAGTGATATAGTTGGGCCTGATTCTCACTGACATGAAGGCTGGTGTCGTTGTTCTAGCAGTGTAGAGGAGCCTTTGTTTAAGTGAAAATTGGCTTCACTGAATTTAGAACTATAAGAATCATTTAAGCCGATGTACTGGCCAAAGCTGCTTGTGTTGTGGGATGTTCCCAGTGCTATACAATTGGAAACATCTGGCTTATTTCATGGAAGCTCTCAGCATGCAGGGCTCCAAGTCAAGACATTTAGAATACCTCAGGGTAACGCTTATTCAAGTAACAACGGATGTGTTCACGAGAAGAAAATCCAGAAGACCACTGAATTGTCTTCGTCTTATGCTCACATGTATTCACCTGTAATATAACCAGTAAGGAACATGACATAGAACACTGCTTTTGTTTGTGGGAGGGAAAAAGAACATTTTACATCATGCATTCTTCAGTTTTATAGGCAAAAGTTATTATGATGGCACAGTTTTACTCAGCTCCAAAATATTTTTCTTTCAGTCAAGCAGCTTGTCTCATTACTATGAAGAGCTCTATTTACCCGAGTGTGAGAGGAGCACTTACAGCACTGCAGGTTTGCAAGTGATGAACAGTTTAATGCATGTTACACTATGACACAGATCCTCATGTTTCCGCTCCCTTGCTTAAATCCGGTGTTGTGAACAGCATCAGCATCATAACAAAGGGAATTCTGTAAGTTCTCCTGAAGGTACAGTTTTGAGTGTATGTCAGCATGTGGAAATGCATTTGGCCTCAGCTACTGATTCTCTGGCTACATGTACCCTTTATGTTTGTGTGGTTTTCCCTTGAGGCAAACTCTTACTCATTTGTTCTGACTTTCCTGACTTGATTTTCCATTCTCATTTCAGTTTCTTCCTCATACTTGTACATATGTTTCCTTTCCTGCTTCTTACTTTTTTCATGATCAGTGCCTCACCTTGCTTCCTATAGCTGCTTTTACTTCCCTATCATACTTCTCCTTACACAGATCCTCCCCATCTGACATCCAGTCTCTCATACTTCTGTATGTCTCTATTATCATTCTCCCTCAGTTCTGCATGCTTTTTCCTGGCCTGTGGTGGGAGTACAGAGATTGAGAGAAGAAGCCTCCCGCCACCTCCAGCCCAGCTTACTGCCTCTGCTCCATATGCTTTGTGCTTTGGTTTGGTCATCATTCCTTGGTCTGTTCCAGCCTTTGGGTTTTCCATACAGATCAGCTGAATTAGCTTCCTCTTGCTGCTGCAAGCCCTTATGTGCGGTGTTATCCCATGTAAGTGCCTTTCACTTCCACATGGATGAGGAAGCAACACACACTTGTCTCATGTTGGCTTTGTTTAACCACTGGCATTATCCTACACCAAAATGTGGTGGGGTGCATACAGTTCTATTTCATTTACAGCTCTGAATGTTTCAATGCGGCTAATGATGAAAACTCCAACAAGCAATAGGGAAGGAACCTTTGGCCGCTGTGGGATTGCCTTCAGAATGTTTTGAAAATACCACTGCTATTCTCTGATACATATGTTCTGTAATTGTACATGAAGAGGCTGATAGAAGGAGTAGATAAATCTATTCCAAAGATGATCTGATGCATGAATACACTATGCATTGGAACTTTTCTAAGGGAATATAAATGAGACAGCTGCCTCTGGCAATCACCATCATTGCTGTCAGAAGCCTGTAGCCCTCTCCATTACAATTCACCTGGTTGACTCTGTGATGTTATGACATGCAGGGATTTCATTATTCCTTCCACCACAAGCAATAAATTTGTGCCTTCAAGCATAAAATTCGGGTATGTTTGAAGTTTTGCTTTGCCTGCATAACACGTAAATGTTACCAGTCAAAGTTTTCCAGTGTTTTTCAAATTCCTGTCACTCCCATTATGGCATTCTGCAGCATGTGACTTTCACAGGCTGGAATTTTATGCCATGAATAAGAACTTTATCTTCTATGGGGTATCTTTCTGGCTTGGTTCACTTCTAAAACACCGAGAATTTATAGAATAAGAAAGTTCATTAGTGAGCAGCTCTGGATGTCAGCTTTCTCAGTACATATAAACTGGCATAGCAAAGCTCTTCTACTGAAGTAAATTTAAACCAGAGTGGTTTAAAACCCAAGTCTTCACTGAAACCCAAGGGATATATTTGGATGGCAGCATTTTAGAGTGGGGGAAGGTTTTTTGCTCCTCTCGGAACTAAACATAGTTCTGGCAAATAGCCTCAGACTGAAATTCTTGAGGGAGTCATAATAAGCAAGCCAGGGCAAAGAGGGATGTTTTTTCTCCCTGACTAGCTCTTCCCCATAAAAAGGTGAAAGGTCAAAGACGAACTTTAATACTAATGAAATTTTGAACTTCAGAGCAGTCATTTGTCAGAACATTAAAAAAAGTCAAAATAAAAAATGTTTTATTATTGGCAACAATAGGTTGGGTTTATAAGCATATATATCTCTGTCCTGATTCCTTTTAGGCTTTGAGAGAAAGGGAACTTTGAGTTATTAAACACAGACATTAAGCAATCCACAGTAGGGGTTTTGGGAGTTCAGCCCATACTTTTCCCCTTATGTGCCCTTCTGAATCTTTCCAGCTGACTGAAGGAACAAAATAGGGCTGTCTGCAAGTTATCACAAGTTCTTTTCCCCTGCCTTTTTTGACCAAGATGGTAATTCTTGAGGTTAATTTCCTTCTTCCTTCTGTCTAGGAATATTTCATGCAGATTAGCAAACTTCACATGTTCTTATTATAGAAACAATTCTGTTGATTCAAACTGCCCCTTAGAGAAGCAGCTTGACAGATTCGTGTGTATATGTGCACGTACATTCAAACGCTCAAGTAAAAATGTTTTCTTATGCTGAAGTTCATTAAGTTTAATCTCCAGAGCTGAAATACATTTAATGAAAACTTTGTTATCTGTTTGGGTTTTGTAGTACCACCCTTTTTGGGCTGGTAATGTATCAACAAGATGGTTGCATTGTCCTTCTCATGTTATAGATTATCTGTGCTGATGATGACATACAACTTGTAATCGTTGTGGGGTGTGCTAATAGGAATCTAAGCTGTGAAATACAAAGTATAACTTGTAAGTTCAGCAATACTGGACTGGTCAAATACGTATCAACCAGCAAGAATCTGCAGGAAAGCAAGAGGAATGACCAGGGCTCCAGAAAATATGACCTATAAAGAAAGGTTGTGTAACCTGTGCTTGTTTGGTATACAGACATGATGTCTGAGCATGGAAGTACAGTTATGGGAGACAGAAGGGACATAAAAATATGACCTGCTATAGAAAGAAAGAGAATGGTCTCTTTTCTATGTCTATGATGAACAGAGCAAGAAATATCGGGCTTTAACTACAGGAGGAGAAAACAGTCAAGCAATATCAGTGTAAAGCACTCAGACATATTTTTATAAGGATATTGTGGCTTCTTTATCACTAAGTCTTTATAAACAGGTTAAGCAGCAAGAGTGGAATTCACTTCACTGACAGCTGAATCCAATGGGAGAGAAACTGGTACTTCCAGCATGTGATACATTTGACCCACTTCCATTATACTTTGGAAGAAGACTACTTGCACTGTGGAAGTGCCTGTTTCTCTTTGAGGGCTGTGAAAAACTTTAGAAAATCAGTTCAAGTCTAAAGGTCTGCTTTGTAGATGCCTCCAGCTCTGTTCGGACTGTACTGCCTCTTGTTCCTGTAACCACACTGACATCTGTGATTTTATACTGGTGAAAATGGTGAGGCTGGTGACCTCTTGAGGTTTCCAGACTACAAAGGAAATGAAGAACGGTCATTGCAAAAGATCTGCCTAACTAAAGGCCTAGCTGAAAACAAAAGTTACAGATTCAATAGGATGACAGAAACAAAAATTTGTTATTGTTTGATGGCTGCTTGGCTAAATAATTTGGAATAAATTACTGAATAATTTACTGTTAATAAGCAAACAAGTGCATTATCACCTCACAGTGAGCAAACCAACATCCTTATTTAGTCAAAGAAGTCAAGAATAAAAGAAGCATAAAGATCAATTATCCTGTAAGTTCCTGACTATGGCCTTTCCAGCACAAAACTGTATGAACAGTTGCTGGGTGTATTGCTAGGTTCTATGTAAAAATAGAGGATTCCACATCCTGGGCTTATTTCATAAGCATTATTTTTATTGGAGAAAAATGAGACTCCAGGGAAATCCAAACTCATGGAATGGCCTTAATGGCATGAATTCCTTCCATCCAATTGATAAGCTGCAGAATCAGCTCAAATCATTCAGCCTGTATTATAATGAGTGCACTTAAGAAACTGGCAGGGTTGCAAAGCAAATGCAATTATAGAACCCATCCTTCCTTTAAATGTTTTGGATCCTGAGATCAGGTGGAATGAAACGCATTAGTGTAATTTCCTCTCACCTATTTCAGGGCAATGCTCTATTTTTCAAGGGAGAAGAATCATAGAAGCCTCATTGTGAAGTTTCTCATAGTTTAGCTTGACTGGTACAACCAGTTATAAATGTGTACTGCCACTTATTGCTATGTTCTCTCAATATTTTCAACCTGCAGTTCCCCTAGGAACTGCAATTAAAAAGTCACCAGTAGATTTAATGAAATCTTAATTATATTTCCCATCTCAAACCTATGTGCTGTGACATTGGCTGGGGAAGGGGAAGCTTGGGGTAGGTTAAAGTCAGACTGTGTTTCACGTGATCTTTTCTGGAAGTCTTCTACATATTCACTTCTTGAGGGGAAAAGAATAATGGATTCTTTTGCTCTTCATCCTAGGCCTTGCATCTATGCTTGAATGGCTGATTTCTCCACAGGTGTCTGTTGATAGGTGTGTATGACTTTCACCACTAATGGCAAATGCAGCAGGTGTTATTGAGGGCAAGCCTTCTCACCTTCCCACTCGGTTTCCTTCTTATTTTTCCTCTTCTAGCTTCCTCGTGTATTTGGGGGACTTCTGTCTGTGTTTCATGCTTAACAGGCTAGCAGTGGCACAAGCCAGGCTCACGGCTGCTTGCTGGAGAGGCCAGTTACCTTTGCTGTTGTTTTGGATAAACAGAGAATCTGGACTAATGAACTGGAATCTAAACCTACTGCTTTCCATCTGTGACTACATGTCCAGGCCGCAAGTGAGAGCTAAGTAAATGTATCTTTCACAGCTCAGGTTGCATTCTTTAAGCACAGGAACACATTTCCAGACCCATGGCTCTGGTTTTGACTTTAAGTTGCCTTCTCCTCTCCATTGCATCCCAGTGTCAGTCTGACACTTAAAAATGCAATTGTTAAGAACTGTGCTGTTAGTGCTCAGTCACATCCAGAGATGATTATAGATCTAGAAATGTAATCATTCAATGGCAGTTGCTCTCAGCCAGCTCGCATGATATTTAACCATCAGTCATAGATGAAAACAAGTATATTGGCTTCATTCTTAGACTGGAACAGCAGTGTGTTTGCGTGTGTGTATATGTAAGCACACCATGCTTTGTTATTGTTAGGTTCATATGTTTGTTATCCTAGTAATTTCTTCACAAATAATGTATGATTATAAGTTTGTAAACTACATAGAAAATACATCCACATTGGAAGAAAAAGGAATGAAAATCCTATGGGAAAGAGAACAGCAAGAATGTTTGGTGTTTGGTGGTTTTATTCTTTTAACTCAGCACAAACAACGCTTTTGAAAAGCCACTTCTTCCAAATAAAATAAAACCTTTGGTTCCCTTCTGCCTCCTGCCCTCAAACACACAGCTCCCTAACGTTTTGAAGGCACAGGCATTAAGTCCTGGCTGAAGATCTTTAGATGGGGGGCAGGGGGAGAGAGTGGGATTGTCCATATGGCAGGAAGTACATGCCACAATCAGAGAGAAGCAACTGCCCTAGGAGCAACTAAGTTATTGTAATGCTTCTGTAAAACCACTTCTTTGAGGCATCTAAAATACCATACAGAAAGCTGTCTAAAAGCAAATGTTTAATATCATACAACATTTCCTTCTTACCAAATATGTTCATTAAATCTTGAACTTTAAGGCCATGAATTCTTTCTCTTCAACTCGCTTGTATTTGTTTAGCTGAACAACAGTTATTTTAATAGGAAATTAAGGATGGACTCTGTCCTTCTAAGGGTACTAAGGGTAGTGTTTTGATTCACTAGACACAGAGGATAATTGTGCTTCATTTTGAAGTTCTTTTCCCTGATCATCTGAGGAAATTCCCACGGACCAGAGGAAATCATTTATCTGCCTCAAGAAGACAGCATGTAAAATTAAGTGACATTTTAATCCTACTTTAACACAGTTTGAGGAGACCTTACCTTCCTGGGAATATTGATTTTGCTTTATTGAAGCTTTACTAATTAAAATATATACAAAACTGTTTGATATATGCAGCTGAGGCAAAGAACCTTCTTCTCATGAACTCTGTGCATTTCCCCCCCTAATCCTTCTATTAAAGTTTAACCCTGATAAAAGCAACAACCTTGCACATACTTGTGTCAAAGCAGCTGTGCAGGATTATTCCAAAGGCTCATCTAACCCATCCAGAATCCTGTTCCTGTGAGTGGCTGGTGGCTGGGGGAAGAGTGCAAGAGCATTTATGAGAAAACCCTATTCTTTGTGACCTGTATTAACCATAAGCAGTTAAAAATTCAGGGATTTCCTCAACCAAATGGCCAGCTGTATCTGGGCTATCATGTTTGATAGCTGCCAATGGAGCCAGCGTTCAGGAATGCATCTAATGCCACTTTGAACATATTTATGCTTTTGGCCTCCACAACATCCTGTGGCAAAGAGTTCCACAATTTAATGATGTGCGTGAGAAAAAGAACTTCCTTTTGTTTTAAATCTGCTGCTTATCTCTTCATTAGTGTCCGATCATTCCTGTGTTTTAATAAATAGTGAGTAACTATTTCATATTCCTTTGCCACACCATTTTTGCTTTATAAAAAATCTCAGATTAGTCTTTTTTGTAAGTTACCCTATTTAGTCCTTCCTTACAGAGACAGCCATTCCATATATATATATCCTTTTTTGAGGTGTGGTGAAGACAGTCATGTGCTGAGTCCCAGAAACTCAGGAATGTTTTATTTACCCTTTAACTAACTTCGTGCTTGCATTATGATCATCGCAGAGCACTGATACAGAAGCTTTCAGGGATGTATCAATGAATGAGTCTTAGATCTTACTTCAGTGTTAGAAGTTATTGTATCTGTCTTTGCATCTGTATAAATGATTCTTTTTCCCTATGTAAATTACTCTGCACTTATTGACAGTGAATTTCATACACCACCTGATTGTGCTGAGCATTGGACAATTCTTTTGGAGCTCTCTGTGTCCAGACAATCACGTGTGACCTGGAATTTTGCCATCTCTGACACATGATCAGTTTTTCAGAACTACAAAAAAAAAAAGACAGTTGTATTCCACCCTAAATGTAGTTACTTCGTTCTCATTGATTACTACTTCTGAATGGCAATCAGGCCAATCCCAGTTCTTCAGCAGAAGTCATGCTGTTGTCCAACATAAGAGAACCATAACCTATTTTAGGTTCCAGAACTTCTGAATATTATCACAGTATCACAGTATGCTAGAGATTGGAAGGGACCTCGAAAGATCATCTAGTCCAATCCCCCTGACAGAGCAGGAACACCTAGATAATGTTACACAGGAATGTATCCAGGCGGGTTTTGAATGTCTCCAGGGAAGGAGACTCCACAACCTCCCTGGGCAGCCTGTTCCAGTGTTCCGTCACCCTCACTGAGAAGAAGTTTCTTCTCAAGTTTAAGTGGAACCTCTTGTGTTCCAGTTTGTACCCATTACCCCTTGTCCTATCATTGTTTGCCACTGGGTAGAGCCTGGCTCCATCCTCGTGACACTCCCCCTTTATATATTTATAGACACTTATAAGGTCAACCCTCAGTCTCCTCTTCTCCAAACTGTAGAGACCCAGCTCCCTTAATCATCTTCGTTGCCCTGCGCTGGACTCTCTCCAGCAGCTCCCTGTCCTTCTTGAACTGAGGGGCCCAGAACTGGACACAATATTCCAGATGCGGTCTCACCAGGGCAGAGTAGAGGGGAAGGAGGACCTCTCTCGACCTACTAACCACCGCCCTTCTAATACACCCCAGGATGCCATTGGCCTTCTTGGCCACAAGGGCACAGTGTTGGCTCATGGTCATCCTGTCGTCCACTAGGACCCCCAGGTCCCTCTCCCCTACACTGCTCTCTAGCAGGTCGTTCCCCAACCTATACTGGAACCTGTGGTTGTTCCTGCCCAGATGCAGGACTCTACACTTTCCCTTGTTATATTTCATCAAGTTACTCCCTGCCCAACTCTCCAGCCTGTCCAGGTCTCGCTGGATGGCAGCACAGCCTTCTGGCGTGTCAGCCACTCCTCCCAGCTTAGTGGCATCAGCAAACTTGCTGATAGTACACTCAATTCCCTCATCTAAATCATTGATGAATATATTAAATAATACCGGTCCCAGTACTGACCCTTGAGGCACTCCACTAGTTACAGGCCTCCAACTAGACTCAGCCCCATAGACTACAACTCTCTGGCTTCTCTCCTTCAGCCAGTTCACAGTCCACCTCACTACCTGATCATCCAGTCCACGCTTCCTCAATTTAGCCGTGCGGATGTTGTGGGAGACTGTGTCAAATGCTTTGCTGAAGTCAAGGTAGACCACATCCACCGCTCTGCCATCATCCATCCACCGTGTTATTTCCTCATAAAAGGCTAAGAGATTGGTCAAACATGATTTCCCCCTGGTGAAGCCATGTTGACTGCCCCTCATAACCCTCTTATCCTTGATATGCCTTAAGATGGCACCAAGGATAAGGTGTTCCATCACTTTCCCAGGGATGGAGGTGAGGCTGACCGGCCTATAGTTACCCGGGTCCTCCTTCTTGCCCTTTTTGAAGACTGGAGTGACATTTGCTTTCCTCCAGTCCTCAGGCACCTCTCCCGTTTCCCAAGACTTGGTAAAGATGATGGAGAGTGGTCTAGCAATGACTTCCGCCAGTTCCCTCAGCACCCGCGGGTGCATCCCATCTGGACCCATGGATTTATGGATGTCCAGATTGCTCAACTAGTCTCTAACCCATTCCTCATCGACTAAGGCAAACCGCTCCGTTGACCTGACTTCATCTGAGGTCTCAGGGGTACAGGGCTCTTCAGGACTGCCTGCAGCAGAGTAGACAGAGACAAAGAAGGCATTCAGTAACTCTGCCATCTGTGTATCTTCTGTCACCAGGGCACCCATCACGTTCATCAGTGGGCCTACATTGCCTCTGGTGTTAGTTTTGTCTGCCATGTATTTGAAAAAGCTCTTTTTGCTGTCCTTGACCCTTCTCGCCAGGTTTAATTCTAAGGAGGCCTTAGTCATCCTAGCTGCCTTCCTACATCCTCTAGCAGCAGCCTTATATTCCTCCCAAGTGGACAGCCCCTCCTTCCATGACCTGTAAACTCTCCTCTTCCACTTGAGCATACCCAGCAATTCCCTATTCTTGGCCCTCTTCCTTGACTTCCTACGTGTCGGGATGCTCCGATCTTGAGCACGGAAAAAGCAGTCCTTGAATGTCCTTGAATGTCAACCAACTATCTTGGGCCCCTTTACCTTCAAGCAGCCTTGCCCATGGGATTTCCCCTAGCAATTGCTTGAAAAGGCCAAAGTTTGCCCTGCTAAAGTCCAGGGTTGCAATTCTACTTGGTATTCTACTAGTCCTACCACACATGATCCTGAATTCCACCATCTCGTGGTCGCTGCAACCAAGGCAGCCCTCAACCCTTACTGCTTTGACCAGACCCTCCTTGTTAGTGAGGATGAGATCCAGCAGCGCTCCTCTCCTGGTCGGCTCATCCACCATTTGCAGGAGGAAGTTATCATCCATACACTGGAGGAACCTCCTGGACTGTGGCTGGGTTGCCGAGTGGTCCTTCCAGCAAACATCAGGGAAGTTAAAATCCCCCACGACGACCACAGCCTGTGACTGTGAGGCCGCTCTCAGCTGCCTGTAGAAGGCCTCATCAACTTCCTCACCCTGATCTGGTGGTCTGTAACAGACACCTACAACAGTGTCCCCCCTGCCAGCCTGCCCCTTAATTCTCACCCACAGACTCTCAACTCGCTCGTCATCTGTCCCTGGACAGAACTCAGTGCACTGTAGTTCCTCCCGCACATAAAGAGCAACCCCACCACCCCGCCTGGCTGGCCTGTCTTTCCTGGAAAGGACATAGCCCTCCATGACTATATTCCAGTCATGTGAGCTGTCCCACCACGTCTCTGTAATTGCCACCAGATCATAGTCTCCTGACTTAACACAGGTTTCCAACTCCTCCTGCTTATTTCCCATGCTGCGCGCATTGGTGTACAGGCATTTCAGGGAGCGAGCTGAGCACACCAATTTCACCCTAGGATTATAGGAGGCCTCCCAGTCTTCATTAATTCTGGAGCGCTGCCCCACTGGGGTAAGCCCAGCAACAACCCCATCCCCCTTATTCAGCTTTTAAGCTCCTCTGGAAATTACTGTGGCCCTTTCCAATTTGTGACTTCTGGTAGAGATGCATTTGACAGCTTCTTATCTTTCTCCTGGACCTTGCAAGTCACTTGTGCATGCAGATAACATAAGGAGAGCTGGAACTGCTGGCAGTTTTGAACTGTTTGAAATTGGTTTGAATTTCTACTGCTTTAGGTAGATAAAGCTGTTCTAATTGAGCATGGTAACAGCTGCATGAGTCTGAGTAGGAATTGCCTGAGGATGGGAAAACAGCAAAGGAAAACAGGTCCTGAAAACAGCAAAGAAGGCTCCAGCTGCATTTTGTATAGGATGTTAACTGTATCATTTGAAAGGTCATTAGGGATTGTAACCAGATGAAATAGGCTCATACCTTGGGGACTTTTTGTTTGCTTGGATTGATTATTTACCATCTGAGACACATTGATAGAAAGGGCTATTAACACATTCTTTTTTTAAACCAAACTTCATTCTTCCTTAAACAATGGTTAGTTTCTTGTTCCAGCAAAAGAACTAGCCACCTTGCCTTTACCATTCAGTTTTTGAGAGCAGGAATTAAGACCATGCTGATAGGCTAATTAGGTTTCAGGTTTTACTCCTCATGGGTCTTTTGTTTCTATTTCTCTGTATCTGGCTACTGACCAAAACTGAACTTGTACTGGTGGTTAATCTTTGTAGCAGTGAATTACAGGTGAAGAAAATAAACCCCAACAAACTAAACCAAAACACTGCACACAAACCACGGAATGCCTTTACATTAATTTTAAAACAGAAGTAGTTTGTGAGCTGTTCTAAGGGTTCATCACTTCACCAGCCACAACAATTGCTTGTTATGATGATTTTTCTTGCAAAAATAATAAATTATTTCCATATGGGAATGAAAAAATGTAACCTGGAACAGAATCAGACTGCACCTCTGTAACTGGTTACCTGAGTCCTTAACTGTGGTAACCACTAACTGGGGGGCATTCATACTAAAGCATGTCAACTTCATCTTTTTCCACATGCCCTCGGTTCAGCATGTATTTTGCAGAGGGTCTTCTCACTTTGTCTTCTTCAGCTTTGTAAACTACATGTAGTAGGTTTGGAAGAAGTTTTGGGTTTTCTGCATTTTGTTTTTCCTAATGTTTTATATCCCTTTGCCACCGGAGAAGAAAGAAAATGTTATTAATATTACCAGAGAAAAAAGAAGCTGTGTGGTTAAGAATTTCATCTTCTTCAGGCATGCATTCTGTGGTGCTATAAGCAGCTAAGTGATGTCAGATAGGCTGATGGTGTCACCCAGTGGACAGACAAGTTGATCACATATAGCTAAGTGTCATGTACAGAAATCTGCCTTTCTGCAGGAATAGCTCATTCCTAACTGACAGAAATAGCCTTAATTTTACAGTAGCTAAAATGAGAGGATATTTGAAAGCTCCTCTGTTCTAATGCCATGTCCCGTACTAAAAATGTGCAGAGCAAACACAGGAAACAGTACTGGTTCCTTACTGTTATTAGGAAGTGAACAAAGAACAGTGAAACAACAATCAGTAGATGCTCTCCCCTGCTGAGAGAAAGTAACTAAAATAACCAAACAGAACAGTGTTTGTGTCAGTGTTTATGGAAGGATGTGAGGATTATTAAAAACCAATCATAACGCAATTCTGTGCAATGGAAAACAAGACTGCATTTTCTTAGCCTAATGGCAGCTTGTAACAGAGGGAACAACTTGTTGTCACAAGAGATGAACAAGACCTGGAGAATCTTCTCTTTACAGTGTTATAACAAAAATGTATTTCAAAACACAAAACATATTCTTTGTATGCAAAACATCAATAGAATAAATTACCTCTGAAATAATCTCTTACAAGAAATTCTAATGTTCCCAGACCACAGATGAAAACTGTACATGTACTTAAAACTAACCTCAGTGCATGTTTCACCTTAGACTTCTTCCTGATTTGCAAAGAGTACTTCTCAGAATGCCGGAAAACACATGACTTTTCTTTTCTTTCTTTTTTCTTTTCTTTCTCTTTTTTTTCTTTTCTCTTTTCTTCTTTTCTTCTTTTCTTTCTTTTCTTTCTTTTTTTCTTTTTTCTTTTTTTCTTTTCTTTCACAGGTTTCTGCCCCCAACGTGCTGCAAAAAATTATGGTGGTTACTAATCCTTGGGTTTTATTAATTATTTATCCTTTTAACTATCCATTTATAATTATATAATTATATGTAAATTATAAATTGTTATAATTTATTAATTATTAGTCCTTGCACAGTAGCCACACATGTATCCCACAGGGTTTCCTGGTACTGTGCCACAGAGGTAGAAAGCCCCCACAAAACTCAAATCTAGGGATTTTCAGTCAAGGTTTGACCTTTTTGTTCTAGCATTTCTGAACTTTTTTTCCACTTTGGAAATATTTCTTTAATATTAAATTTCCCATAGAGCACATATTTGGAGTTGGTGCCAAATAGACACTTCTGATGAGACAACTTTTCAGATAGGTTAGAAATCAGATAAACAGAAAATTATGCCAAAAAGACTCTTTGAAGTTTGAAACATGTGTTGGAAAAACTATCTACTGCTTGATAAAACCCACCTGAGCCCAAGGCATACTTCTGTTCTTGTTGTTTCTTTCATACAGCAGTCTTCACTAGGATCCTTGTTTGTTTATGAAGATGAGACACAGTCCACTATAATGTGCTCCTTAAAGGACATCTGATTGTTCACGAGGTGATCATACTCCAGGTCTGACACATGGGGAATCCAGTGATTACTGCACCTGCACGTTTTTCCTTCCTCCCCCATCATAATTCTTTGAAGCACAGCAGGAGAAGCAGCCTGGGATGTGACCCACAGCTTGGCCCTGCCAGGAGGAATAGAAAACATAGGGGAAAGTGTTGACAAGTTAGATTGTCAAATAAGTCAAGTACAGATTGAAGAATAATTTAAAATCATCTCTATAAATGACAGGCCTAGGGTCAGTCAACCCCTGTTATCTATGGCGTTCAGTCATCTAAATGTTTCAGGTGTTTCTTAAGGTCTGATGTAACCATAAGTGCTGTGGAGCTCAGCCAAAACACAGCCTCTGAAATCAAGACAACAGGAGAAAGAGAGCAGTGCTTTAACTAGATGAGCCAGCCAGGCAGGCTGTGGTAACAGCCAGGAGCAGACTTCAGTCTACTCCCTAATAATTTGAAGGTCTCATAGGCACCTCTTATCTCGGACAGCTGATTGTAGTATACTGCATTTATATTCATGTGTATGTACTGTCTGTGTTGGTCTTTCAGGACTGTGGTGAAGACTAATTTGTTTGAGAAGTCCTTTGACATTTTGGGGGGCATTCTGTAGGTGGGTTGATCCTGCAAAGCAGGCAGGAGTGCCAGGTTCCAGAGCCTTATGTTCACATCTCTAGTGCAGACATCATGTCATCATTAAGAACCTGCCACACTGCTCTACATGATGGTATCTTTTGAATATAACTTCCTCACAGTGACAGCAAATCCTACGAAAGGTTTGGACCAGGAAAAAAAAAAGAAAATAGGAGACTCTATAGCCCACAGGCCTTCCTGGTGGCCTTCTGAAGTTAATGGGGAGTTTGCTGCTGTATTTGGGGACGTTGGATCAATCCCTAAATGGCTGTGCCAAGAGAAAAGCATTAAAACAGAGAGAGCTATGAGAAGCATTGGCCTGAATTAGATGTTTGCTGAGGGTATATTGTGCTGGAGGCTGCAGAAATCAAAAGGAAAGAAAGGAAAAATAAATGGATCAGGGAAAAGAGACCATAAGTGAATTCAGTGATTCTCTCTCAGCAAGAGAATGCACAAAATTTTGGTTCTCAGTTCTGGATGTATGTAAAACAAGATTATAGTTTTAGCATTCTAGGAGCAGTAATAAAATACTTGAGATTTACAGTGTATTTACTTAATCAGTTGAGCTACAGAGAGTCAAATGAAATTAAAAGTACTTTGTTCCTTTAATTTTGCTCATTTTTAGACATAATTGCGCCTGTAAACAAACAGTGTTGCTATTGACCCATAGAAAATGTATCAATAAAAGCAAATGACTCAAAGTCACAAAGGAACCTTGCACCACCAAAGCTGCAGTGAGAAACCATGTCAGCTTGTTTTCCTCTTATGAGAAACTGCAGGCACAGCATGAATGACAGCTGTGGATTACGTAGGTTTGAAAAGTTACTACTGCTTTTGATCCACATGCAATGCATCCTGTGCAACGGTGTAATGGCTTGGAGGCATAGGTAAACTACTTCATCATATCCAGAAATTAACTGCTAGTAAACTACTACCATCAATGTTTACAATTGAGTCATCACTGTCCAATCTTAGCTTAGATTTCCCTTCTGTGAATTAATGGCATACAGTACATTCCTTCTTTTAGTCATTGAAGTGATTCATATGCAGCTTCTCTGATCTGGTATTACTATCTAGTAAAACAGAAGCCCTGTATGAGAAAATAAGTGCAAGTAAGTAAAAGTTCGACAAGACAAAACAAAACAGACAAGCCTCTTACATTAGCAAGATGTGCCATGGATGGTTGAAATCAAGTTTCAGAGAATTGCTAAGGATATTGCAAGCATCTTAGCTTTAATGGATTGAATAGAAAGACATTTATCTGAGACTAGCAGACAATTTGCAATCAAATACAGACCATCTTGTACTTGAAAAGGAAAGGACTCAGGAAAGATGATGAAAACAATATTCCCTCCATTCCTCTGACTTCCCTTACACATTCTTAAGAAGTGAAGCAAAATAGCATGACTACAACTCTAAACAAATTCATAGAAAGCAAGCTCAAATTTCCTACATATACTTGGAAGATGGTGGCACTTGGAAGAGCAGAGCATCATTCAAGAGCAAGATACACTGGGCTTGCATCTTCATAAATCTGGTATGGAGAAGCATACCAGAGAGTTTTGTGGATGTTACTATCACAAATTTAGATGATAATAAGAAAAAATTAACCTTATTTGCTGAAATAATATTTAAAGATCTAACCTGGGCATTTTTCCAAACATTCGCAATTGCTGCTTCATTTTTGTTGCTGCTTTTAGAGTATCACACAGGGATATAGGAAATATCTGAGGTATTGATAGTCACATCTAATGGAAAAAGATTGTATATTCTTACTGTGTGGCATAAGTAAGCAATCATAAAAGGAACAGTCACCTGGGGGAAAAGTAGTCCTTTCATCTGCTCCCCTTCTCCCCATCATTTACCTGAGAGGATAAGAGCACAGTTACTGCTGCATGCTGTAAGGAGGAGCCTACTGCATTTGATCGAAAAGGAGAAGAGTTTCTGACTTTGAAACTTGGCTGTTCTCCTTCCTCTTCCTTCGTGATCTCTGCATACCTGAGGCAACTGGGAGAGATTCTGCAGGCTGAATTATGCCCTTCTTTAAGGGTCACAGAGGAAAGCCAGATAATTTCTGGAGGTGTACACAGTCCATTCCTGAAATATACCACCACTGCTGGAATCAGTGACAAAATAGGCATTGATTTGGCAACTGATGGTGGTTTTGCACTTCTAACTCATCTGCTATGTGATCCAAACTGGAAAATTAATAGTGCAAATTAATCACACAGTCACAGACTGGCTGAGGTTGGAAGGGACTTCTAGTCATCTAGAGGTCATTTAGTCCAACCCCTTTGCTCGGTCACCCTCACAGTGAAAAAGTGTTTCCAGATGTTCAGAGGGAACCTCCCGTGTTTCAGTTTGTGCCCATTGTCTCTGATCCTGTCACTGTGCACCACTGAAGAGAGCCTGGCTCTACCCTCCATGTACCCTTCCTTCACGTATTTATACACATTGATGAGAGGTCCCTGAGCCTTCTCTTCTCCAGGCTGAACAGACCCAACTCTCTCAGCCTTTCCTCATAGAAGATATGCTCCAGTCCCTTAGTCATCTTCACGGCCCTTCACTGGACTGTCTCCAGTATGTCTATGTCTCTCTTGTGTTGGGCAGTCCAGAAATGGACACAGTACTCCAGGTATGACCCCACTAGTCCTAACCAGAGGCGAAGGATCACCTCCCCTGACCTGCTATGGACAAAGTCTTAACTCAGGCGGTAGATCTTAAATCTTATCCTCACTCTTTTATACCTCCCTTTTCCCGCCCAGAACCAGTTCCCTACTGTTGGATGAAGTATAACTAATTGGCAGGTTGGCAGGTTTTTCTGGTGGCTAGATTATAATCCAGATGAAAACATTGTCAGTGTTGGCAAAGATGTTTACAAGGTAGAAGGTAAATTAATCTCACTAAAGGAACATGGGATTCTCAAGCTGTCTTCCCCATAAGAGGATTTCAATATAGCCACAATGTATCTTATGCTAAATTAATCAGCAAAGATACAGAATTCAGGCAGTGCAAATTTTATCAAGCCATGTTCAGTAAACCAGAGCATGTTCTTATCTCTTTTGTTAGTATTATTAAGGAGGCTTTTACATCCTAAGCACTCAGAATGATTCCCATGGCATGTAATGAACCAGCATGAGCTCTCTAAATCAATTTAATTTCATTCAAGGCTGAAATCAAGTTTATATTAGGCTTCTGGCCAGACCTAGCTTTCATGCTGCCGGGTGTTATATGAACTCACAGTGGATTACCTTATCAGATAGTTAATTTAAATGTTATAGCTAATGCATATAAAGCAAGAGTCTTCAAAAAAGGCTTTCCTTTACTACACACTTTTTTTCTTCCTCTTTTCCAACCATTTCTTCCTCCACCTCCACAGTCTCAGTTTATCAAAAGCTGCACTAAGAGCAGTAGGGAATCAGGCAGGTCATTACCTGTCCCATTGTCCCCAGTAGTTTCCTCAGTGTAGGACTGGAATCCACTGTCTGTTCAGCCCAAGTATATCTCAAGGATCTACACAGGGCAAGTCTGTACTGTGCAGTGTACCTCACTGCAGTGATCCCTGACCAAATCAATGTGCTTGGCTTGGTGCAGTACCATGCAAAGCTGTTAGCCTGGCCCTGGGAACAGTACAGTGTGTTGACATGCTGCTATGTCTGCACTAAATGACCCAATCCTTGTAGAACTGGTCAGTCCAAGTGTGGTGAGACTGATGCAGCTCTACTGCTACCAGTTGTGGAGTGGGCTTCTTTGGTACTTGCCTGGCAATATTAAAACCATGCTGTATGGAAACACTCAGCACAGAAATATCTGCTGACCTCAGAGGAACCATGCATCCCAAGTACCTGCTCAACAATTTGAGTAACACGTTGCCCATTGATCTCATGTCTTGTTCAATGTTCAGGACAGCAGTGTCTGCATTTTCTGGTGGTCGTTTGGGGGCTGACTTTCAGAGGACTACTTAGTCTACTTTGGTACCTGCTGACATAGAAACAAGTTCATAAACTACAGCCCCAGCTGTTTTGTGACTATGCCTGACCCAAGGCTATGCAATAATATTGCAGCCAATCATCTACAGTGCTCCAGATCTTCCTCTGCAAATTCCTCAGTTCTCTGGCTGCAGCGATGTTATTTATGTGGCTTTCAGTTGCATCTGGAGCTTCATTTTTCATCAACAGCTCTGTCAACCTTGGCTTTAAAAAATAACAATAGAAAAACAAATTAAAGAACTTAATGATCCCATCTGGTGTTTAATGGTGCTGACACTGACATAACACTATCAAATGCCTCAGGGATATGAATACCATCCCAACACAAGTTATTGATAGAAAGAGGTGTAACTCACGAAGAGAATTTTTATCCAGCTCAGCCACCACTGGGAGAATAGTTGTAATAGTAAATCCTGCTCTGTTGTAGCACTGGAAAAGGAGACGACAAATACAAAAAAGCAGAGCAAATGCTCTTGCTATTTGTCTGCTTGGCTGGGCTCATGAAAACTCAAATGGCCAAAAAGACAGCACTTTGTGCTATGCAGTAAAAAAAAAGCATGAAGCAGATATAAATGCTAGATTTTTCACTGCATCTAGAACCATTTAAATCTTTGCATTCCAAACAAATGCTCTACAGTTAATTTGTTCTGAACATACACAGTAACAGTGTGATACATGTAATAACATTTTACAAACAACAAGACATACATCAATATATGTTTGAAAGAGCCCTTGATAACTATGGAAAATGAAAATTAACAGCTAACAAAGGCTGTTTTGAAAAATATTAATGTAACTTCAAAATAATGTATCTACTTCATACCTTAAATGAAATACTTTCAAATAAAAAATACATATTTTAAACATTGTGCCCCTTGAGACTCCTTTTTTTTTTGTTCCAGACAGAAAGTAGCTATGGCAGGACTGCTGTGGTGATATTTTTGTTTCCCTAATTCTTTAAATTGGAGTAGATACCACATAACCCCCATTTCTGCTTGCACAGGATTCTCTCCAGTTAAGATTGAAGTGTGCTTTTCATTCTATGCAGATTTTGTTCTTGTTGATTTCTTGCATCAATCAAAATCAGCCTAGTGTTTCCTCTTTACTTGCAGTTTGTCAGTTTGCCCACTGAACTATTTTTATTTCTTTTTAACAAAATCTTGGTTTGCATGCCAACATTCTGTATTCCCTAAAACTGTTACAGATTCTACATGCCACTGTGTGACTATTAGTTTAAATCTCTCTGAAAATACTCATTTTGCAGATTTGCCCCTGTGAATTAGATCTTAGGTAATCCTCCCAGAAGACGTTAATACAAAGTCTCTGTGTTTAAACATATTTAAGGGCTAGAGAGACAAGGCTCAGAAGAGCTTTCTCTGAATGAACTTTAATCTCTAAATTTCAGGTCTTTCCTATAGCTTGTCCAAATTATCTCTGCTTTGAAGAGAAGAATTTTCTGCTGGCAAGGGAACTACTAAATGACAGGTAGTGGCAATATGTCTGAGTTTAATGAGCTCTGATTATGTTATGCTTACTTAAGACAGAAGGAACTAAAAGGATTAACTGTCTTCTAAAGTTGTAGCCAGGAGCAGGATATGGATTTTCTACTATTCGGCTCCTTGTAATGAAGACCACGTCTAGTGCAAGAGTGTGCTTGGGGCAAAGAACCCTCATAGAGACCATAGACCTATGTGAAACTGGACACTAATGGGACTCCAAAAATAATGGTATTAAGTCTTGGAATCTACCACTTGAAGAAAGACAAATACTCTATATGCTTAACTGGCTGTAGACAGTATTCATCACATCTGCTAGGATGATCCATAGTTTTCTTCGTGTGGCATTTAAATATTTGTTGGTTTATGGGGTTTTAGTGTGCACTGTAATTATTTAGATTGCTGACAACTGAAAAAAAAACTAGAGCTATTTTAATTGCTATAAAAGGAGATTATTTGATTTTTGGAAGAGATAAAGATTAGTTGAGATAGATTCTCACTGACTATAAGTAAGAAGCACTGTTTAAAATTCAGAGGAAAGATAATTTTCATAAATAAGAAACTAAGGGCAAAGTTCAGACAAATGCTGATTTACTGGGAAGTTTAGACCATTTTTGGCGTTGTCAGGTAATCTATGATGAAATAACAAGTATTTCAAAGGCCACTAACTACAGCTGATGTTCTGATGTAAGCAAAGGCCACCTTCTCATACCCATTTTCAAAAAAGTCTGGCCTTTTGAAATAATTGGTTCATTTGGACCAGAAGTGTTCAAAATTACGTGACTCTGCTTGGAAGAGGGAGGGCAATCAGATTGCAGAGTACCATGTTCATCTGGTGTGTGCTGCTAGAGTATCCCTTAATGAGTCATTGTGGAGTCTTAGAGAGCAGATCTATAATCAAGTTAAAATGACTCAATAAAAGCTTCTGGTCCTACCTTCTTCATAGGTTTTTACTGACACACCCTCTGTCATTAGAGTAAGTGAAGACACAGGTTCTTTCTGATTCAGACCTTAGCTGTCCGCCATATATTTGCCTTACTTTTCCCAGATGGAATTTGCTATGTCAGTTATTTAAAGTCAAATCCTCTGAAAGTCAAATTCCCCACCTCGGTGCTGTGTCAAGGAAAATTTTGTGTGTAAAGAAGTAGGTCTGAACTGAGAACTGTATAAATTCTAAACACCTGCTCAAGGGTGTAAATGAGCCAAAAGACTTATTCCTGCTAGACCATTTCTCCCTGTTCCCTTGTAGTCCCTCAGAACAGTGACTCTTCCAATTCCACCAGGGGAAGATAGCCAGTGAATGACATTTCATCTTCTCTAGTTCTATTTTGAAGGAGGCTCAAATTCTCCTTTTTTCCGTACAGGAAGCCTTGTTCTGGTGACATTTCAGATGGCAGTCTTAGAGGGACTCGGGAGTAGCTCTGTTATTATTATGGCCTAGTGATTTTCAGAATTAGAAGGAATAAGGTGTTGTTTCTCATCCCAGTATTACAGAGGGATTACAGTTTATTCAGGAGGTATTCAAAGCTTCTCAATCTTTAATC
This sequence comes from Pezoporus wallicus, assembly GCF_028554395.1. Classification (NCBI taxonomy): domain Eukaryota; kingdom Metazoa; phylum Chordata; class Aves; order Psittaciformes; family Psittacidae; genus Pezoporus; species Pezoporus wallicus. Next base: position 1,244,028 of record NW_026635478.1, read on the forward strand.
AACAAACTACCAAACTGTTTAAAAAAACCTAAGGTTTATCTTATGAAAGATTAATTTTTTGTTTCCAAACAAGTAAAAAATAGGTTAGATTTTGAATACATTAATTTACTATTTTTATCTTTCCTCATTTAGAATGTTTCCTTGCCTGTGCAAGCAGAAATGTGGGGTTTTCTGTCAATGATGGTTGTGTTAGTTGTAGTAGTTTCATGGATTGTGTTCTAACATCTAATCCTATGAGCTACACATTGTGAAACCCTTACAAAATGTCACTTCATAACTCTGACAAATGTACTTTCTCAAGTCCAGGAGTTAATCTAAATTTCTCTTGAAATCAGTCAGACATGTATACATGCCTTTTATAGACCTGCAGTGTGTATTTTACATTTCCTAGGCTAAATGTTTTCATATATAAGAGGAAGACGGAAGGAAACTCTGAAGAAACAGAATTTTATTTTAGCTTTACTTGGATCACAGATTTCTTCTGTTTTTCCAACAACTGTTTTGTAACTGTCACTTTCCTGACCCCCAAACCACACAGACAAAAACCCCCTGTTATACCAACAGTATATTTCAACTCTACTGTAAGGCAGCATTTGCCACGAAGATGTAGGGGTTTGGCTGGGTGATTAACCTAGCTGGACAGCAGATCACTGCACAGAACTGCAGACCAGAAAGATTTGGAACAGGATTTCTTGGGGCTTCATCCAGTACCTACCACCTACAGCATAACAAATTATACCAACCTCAGAATGGGCTGCCGATGCACTTACTAGTCTATCTGGTAGAACAGAGAATCCTAGGTAAATTATAGGTAATATTTAACTATCCTTTCTGAGCAAAACATAAGATTCATCCATGTTCTAGCTGCACCTATAAAGAAAACATTGGATGTAGGGCAGTAGGGACTTACCCACCAAGAACTGCGAACAGGGAATGCATTAAATAATTAAGGAAATAAGCTGGGGGGTGGGGGAGAAGTAGAAATAGGAATCTAAGTACTTAGAAATAATTGTCCCTTTGGCCCAGACCCATAGTAGGTGGACATTTGCATAAATCCACTTACGTCTCTATTTAATCTCTAGAAGCTCTTACTTGATCACTCTGTGCCGCTGCACTTAGCACAGCCAAAAGGAAACAAATTTGATAAGTGTGTTTTGTGGGAAAGCTCAGCAATTCCATAGTTCACAGAGCAAACAGGGCTTTTAAAGGGCTTTCATGAAATGCACTGATGTAGCAGTTACAACACACCGATCCTCCTAACTGTGGAAGAGCCACACCCTGCAGCAGTGACAAAGACAAGCGCACACTTTCATGTTGCCACTTGCAGACCAAGCTAATTGCATGAGCACCCTGCAATCCTCCCTGTGATGTGTTCATTAACCTGAAAGAGTGAAAAAGGAGATTTACTAATGCCAACAAGTTTTCATACTTCTGTTTGGATGGAAGAGGCTGACTGAAGACTCAGAGGGTTATCCAAGACAGTTGGTCATAGATGAGCAAATGATCAGTTACTCCAGGATTAAGTTTTAGTGCTATCACGCATCTGAATACTGCAAAGTTAGCTCGTAACATAAGAACTGTGGACAGAGGCAGCTTCCAGCCCTTTGTCTGGATGACTCCTGCCCAAAGTAAATGTACTGAGACTGTGCATGTTTTGGAAGGTGATGCTGTGTAGCAGGAAGACCTGAGAAACACTCTCACCTCTCAAACCGCTCAGGAAAGCATGTGTACTTCTGAGGCAGAGGCTGTGGAGTCAGCCACAGACAGACTTGGGAAGCTCTAGTCCTTGCTTGCCCTTTAAATACTGTTGTTGGCGAGAATAAGCAGGATTTGGGTATTTAGGTCTCAAGTAAAGAATTAGCATTTTGACACATATAAAGTATTTCCTTAAAATTGGGGTCACTAAAGGCTTTAGAATTTTCTGTGCACACAGACCATGAAGAATGTCCTGGTGACACCAAGCAGGGGACTTGGAACCACTTCCACTTAATCCAAAAGCCAGTTTACACAATCCTCTTCCAGCCTCTGACACTCCTACCCATTCAAATATTACGCTGCAAAACCAAACAGCTTTACTAAACTCATCACTGTTTTCATATGGCTGTTGAGGAACATCAAACTGATCTAATATAGCACATCATTCATGGTCTATAATCTGTATTTGATAACCCAAACTGCTTCAATAATTATCTGCTTCAATTTTATAGACTTTGTAAAAAACAACACTGCAGATACAGCACGGTATTTGGAAATCTCAAACTCCTGAGATTTTACAGGGCAAACAAAAGTCAGTTTACAGAAAAAAATCTATCTCCAAGTAAGAATGTCAAATACATGAAAGTCATGGCAGTGTAAGTATTTTATTGCCATTTGTTCAAAGTTATTCTTTCATGTCAGCTGCCAGCCTGTTAGTATGAACCGAGTAAAGAAAACCCGGTACAGTTTGGCGACCTGACATTCTCTCGGGGCATTATGTATGCCTTGTATAAAATGCTAAGCATGATGCCAGTACCTCTATATTAGGTAGCAAGGAATAAAAAAATCATCTGATCAAACCCCTGTAAATAATGGGTGTCTTTACAAACTCTGTGCCTGAAGGCACACTTACTGACTTGGGTCACAAAGGTTTTACCTTTGTTTCTGGTATTTTTGCGGCATGCTAGGGCCAGCTGTGGTAAGTATAAAGCAGTGGGAGACTTCTCATGAACTCTATGTAAAACCGATCAGGCTTGAAGTAAGGCAAACAACTGCTTGCCACTGAACATTCCCAAAAGAAAAATGAGGACTGGCTTGTTCATATTCCCAAGCTCAGAAAAGATGTTTCCAAGCTGTTTCCAGCAGGGAAGATGGAACTCTGATTTACTGAAATTTTGACTTACAACAGTTCCAGGCAATTTTCCTTCTTCTCCCTAAAATACCGCATGAATAAAGCAGACTTAAAAGTGCCCATTCATGTAGAGGCTGTTGGGAGAGCCATACTTCATAGAGAATGTGTTAAAGAAGAAATGTAAGCACCATCTTCCTTGCAATTAAGACACCTCACAGAGACCAGAATACTTGAAATATAAAAAAAAAGAAAAACAAACAGAGGCAAGAACAACAGTGAGAAAAGTAACGCAATTAGTATTACCTGTGCTATAACAGGATGGGCAAGCTTGCCATCCCTAGGCCATTTCCATTTTCTGACCATTTCTTCACCCTTATTAGTCAGCAGACCTCCTTCCTGATTAAACATCACTGTTATAATGTTGCTGAAGAACAAGCAAAAATATGAAACCTGTTTTTCCTGGTGCATCTCGGTAAAGCCTAAGTAATACAAGCAGATCTCTCTGATCTACGAGTCTTTAATTAAAAAGCCACTTTGCATATATGCTCCTTCATCAAGCTTTTCGCACGCTACAGGCCTGTGAGGCAGGTATAATTATCCGGGTGATAAAGAGTCAGGTTAAATTCTTGGCTTTATCATTCAAATTTAAAAGGAACTGGTATCAAATGGTGTGATTTTAATGCTATTTCCACTTACTAGTACATTCCTAGGAGCAATGAACCACTTCACTGTAAATTTAAAGGAAGAAACAGATGCAGTGAAATGGCATGTAAATGCCATTCACCTATAAGCCTTCAGCAGACAGTTTCAGGAACATTTTAATGTTCCTATCCTTAATATTTCTTAAGAATAATATGTATTCTGATGCTTATTTTATCTACCCATAAGTAAATAACTCTTGGTGACCTGCAGAGAGACATAAATTTTGAACACAGAAAAGTCCTCAGATCATCAAAAAAGTGGGGTTTCTAAAGTGGATTCTGTGTGTTGATGGTCTTCCCTGAACATAGGGGATTGGAGAATTTGGGTGTTTATTGTTTGAACTACCAGGGATAGTACTGGGTTTGCTAGTTTTTTCTCACAACTTCATTGAGTTTTGAATAAAAGATACATTTTTCTTGAGTTTCCACTGTGTTTTGAAAAGTAAATACATACACATTAAAAAGGACAAAGCAAGAAGGACCAGGAATCCTGAGATTTAATATTTGCACTTCTTATTTTCATGTGGTTTACTTGCATTTTCATAATGTAAAATTAGCCAGTGTAGGTAAATCTGCTTGGTTTTGGTGCAGAAAAAATATGGACTCAGTCAGAGATTCGTGTGATCAGACAAAAGCCATTTATTACAGAGCATCAATCCTTTTTATACTGTTTCTCTGTATCTGCTTACAATAGCTTGCTGTATTATAATCGGATACATTTATTATAATAGGATACATTTCCTTGTAACACAGAGCAACTATGGTTACATTTACAATAGCTTGCTGTATAATATTTGGATACATCTACAATAGCTCGCTGTAGTATAATTAGATACATGTTCAATAGTTTGTTGCATTATGACTGGATACATATACAATAGCTTAGTATATTATACTTTGATACATATTCTTGCAGCACACAGCAACAAGTAACAATTAATCAAATAAGCATATGAGAACTTAACCTTTAAAACTTGCTAACAGTCCACTATTTTGTATCTTAGCACAGCCCAGTTTCTTCTTATCTTGCTTGTACTGTTACTTTTGCTTTTTTACCCATGTCTTCCTTCATCCTCGGTTCATGTCGAGCTCCATGTAGGCACTTGCTGACTTGGGAACGTGGCCATTCTTTGCTAAAAATCCGTCCACATGGTTTGATTTCATATCCTAATTGAGAATTGTTTAAAATGTTGGGGGGTATTTTGGACTCCTAGGTTATTTTTACTTTTTCAATAAACAAGGGATGACTCCTTCACTAGCTATGATGGCACTGAACTCCATTTAAAGTCATTTTATGCAAAAGCTGAACAATCCTTCTCTGCACAGCTCCAGTCAAGCATATTCCTCCAATCCCAAGAGCTCGCTCAGGATGGTAAGCCAATCAATGTGACTTCTTTAAAAATGAAGGCAGATGCGAGTTAATGTGTCCCTCATTTACCTACCTTTCCTCTCTTCAGGGCGTGACATTCTGATCCCAGATGTCTTGGGTACTCCAAAGTCACTGAAGCAGCATTAAAGCGGAAAAATAAAAAGACGGTGCTGTAAGCAGGAATCAATGATAATCTTTGTGCACATCATGTAAAGGTGCAGAGACATACATGGAGAGATATAAACAGATAGTAACATTATCCAGAAAAGAACTGTTGATGTTCAGTTTACATGGTCCTGTGGGCCTGAAACTTCAGAGGACATCACTTGTATGCTTGCTTTTCCCCCACAAGTGGGGATCTGCTCTGTACAACTGCATTTGAGTTATTGAGAAAATCAGTGTCCATCCTGCAGCTTTTGTTAGACAGGTTTTTAACAACAGATGTTATCTATGCTCCTTTAGATAGGAGACCCACCCACAAAAGAAAGAAAGCTGTATAGAAGGATAAGTATCCAAGCAAATACTTGCAATTGTTTCAACAAGATGGTGTAACACAAACCTGGGAGAATAAATGAAACCCAGTGAAAGAAACAGAACCAAGATGAAAATGTAAAACCATGAGCAACACTTTCCTTACATTTTTTCTTAAAAGATTTTCCTTAAAACATGCATCTAACTATGACCTAGTGAAGACAATTACTGTCTTCATTTCTATCCTTATTAAAAACAGATCACAGAAAATGGAGCTGGAAGGGACTTGCAGAAGTCACTCAGATACATTTAAATAGAGGAAGAGGCCAAGCAACTGCAAATACTTGGTGGTGGCGAGGCACAGTGATCTCAGGTCTTTGTTGTGTGTAAATTATTCCGGATTAGGTTGGTAGCTCCACTATCTACATAAAGTCACACCAAAATTATTTTTAATACAGAAAATAATAATGATGATCAGACAGTACATAGAACAAATGGCATCTAATCTTTTTTACAACCAGTATAATGCACTGCATTGTGAGGCACTAAGAAGTGGCAGGAATGAAAGGAGGAAGAGGGTATCTGCATTTTTTCTGTGTGGAGTATTTATTTGGAGCTCGTCACACATTCAAGGCAGCCAGAAGGCTGGCTCCCAATTGCCTGCTGTCTCCTTTGCAAATTTTCTAGTAAGCCAAAGTGCATCCTGTCCTCACAGCATGGGTTTTACAAATGGGAAATTCAAATTTCAAAGTGATGTCTGTCTAGCTTAGCAATTTAGATAACAGTGCTTTGGGGTTGCTTGAAAAAATGGTGACATTTGATTTCCTAGAGGGGATTTGTAGAGGCAACAAGTTCCTTCACCTCCACCTGACCTGCAAACAAGATGGAAGGGGTGTTTTTCATCTTCCCACACATGTAGATGTCAATCTCCTCCATCTACCTACCTGTCAGGAAGACAAATGCTACCATGTCCAAAAGGGGTGAAAGTTCCGATAACAGAGTGATCTGGAGAAGGGCTAAATATGTTGGTATAAACCCCCTCACATGGGAGATTGCACTGGCTTTGGCAAACAGCAAGATACTCAGAAGGATAGCTAAAATGAGAGTCAAGGAGTTAACTTATTATCATTCTCCAGTTATGCAGCTTCTGTTAAATTCCCCTGCAGAGAACATGGGCACTATCAGCTCTATATCCTGGGTATTATGTCCAGGTGCATGTGGGTAATTGAAGCTACTAACTCAGCCATCTCCTTCCTTGAATAAGTGGGCTGGGAGGGATGGAGGATGGGCAGAGCTCTCAGGACCAAATCCACTCACTTGACTAAGCTAACATGGCTGGTACATGCCAAAAGTGACCTTTGTGGGAGCAACATATGAATTAGAAACAAGTTCATGAAGCACAGTATCTTTGGTGTTTTTCACTGTGCTGAACCTAGAGCTGTTCCTAATCCAGTCTGATGACTGATAAAGTGATACTGTTCAAGACAAGATTATACTTTAAATGGATTCCAGTGTGACACCATGAACTTGTAATTGCATTTTTCATTCCAGAATATTTCTTTCTGAGGCACGTCCACCCACCTGACATATACTGGGCTTTGTTGTTATAATCTGACTACCTAGCTATACCTCTGGTACTATAAAGTCTGACAAGAAATTAACATTTTCATGTAGCCAAGTCTTGGAAGCTGTTCAGCTACACATTAAGTCTGAGTCTTTCCTCTGTAGAAGTCCTCCCCCTACCTCTCACACTCCTGCCAGAATTCACACTCTTGCTAGAATTCACATGTGTTCCGTAAACAAAAAGCATATTAAATGAAAGATGAGCCGTCGTTCAGCCCGTAGTGCAGTTTTCCCCATACTGTGCCTGCTTTCTTGACCACTGGGATCTGAGGTTTGCCATATGTCAGCCCTGGTGCAACAGTCATGCTAGTCTGAAACTTCGGTGTCTTGGAGAAAGCTTCTTCTCTGTGATTACCATAATGCCAGAGAATAATTGATTTGTCAAACTGCACTTCTTTCAGCGTGGATGTCTGCTCTTCTCTGTTCACGAGGGAGAAAAAATTTACACCTCTGATTAGTCTTTATAAGCAGAATCCTCAGGCAAGACTTCCATTAATTTAGACTGAAGTTAGACCTAAGCAGAAAACATGCTTTGATTTGTGAGCTTCTCAGCTGAGATATAAATGATCAAGGTTACTGATTTAGATAGGAATTCAGGCAGCCTCACAAACACCAGAGAACAGCCCCTCGCTTGTTGAATTTGCTACATACATTTCAATGCTTTGTCACTGGACTCAGCCCATGAGTTGCAGTAGAGTGTGGAGGTTCACACTCCTTATCGACCAACATGGCCAGTGTGAGTGACTGAAAATTTCTGATAGAAATCAAGGCAATATTTTTGTCTTCAAGCCAATATTTCTTGCTGTTTCAACTTTGCCATAAAATATTACACATTATAAACTTTTTGCTCACTAGGCTAAGCATAAATATTCAAGAACACTAAGCCAATTCTCATGGCACTGACACAGGAGTCTGGCGACAGCATCAGGGGATAAGCAGCAGCATTTTACCTCCAACCTGATGGGCCAACAGGGTCTGCAAATCCTGCAAACATGCTCAGGTCCTGTGAAAGGGAGCACTTTCTTTGTAGTGAGACCCTATGACCCTATTTCTGGCATAAAGGTTATGCCAGAAATTAAATAAGATGACTGCAAAGCTTTTGGGAACAGTAATACGGTAGACCTCAGAATATTTGCACCACAGAGAACCACAGCTATCCCCACTGTTTGAAAGAACTCTATCCAGTTCTTAACAATTGCAGGCTGGGGTGTAACAAAACCCAGAATCCAGGAAGACAAATAACAGATACATTTCACAGTGTTCTCTAAAATAGGCAATTCTAAGACATGGTATGTCTCATGGGTGAGGAGACAACAGCACTCATTCAAATAATCAGAAAATGTTATTTTTCCAGTATAAGATCAAATATTAAGCTTTTTCATTGCTTTTCTTTTTCTTGACTTCACAAGTTATATAGCTAGTGGAGGGTGACATACAGAACTTGGTCAAAAAATGCAAACTCCAGTTTTAGCTGCAGCATCAGTTATTTTAGATTTTGGGCTACTCAGCTCCTCAAGGAATAAAGCAGTGATAATAAACCATTCCACAATGAAGAATATGCTAGGGTACTATATTGTACAATGCACAATACATTGTAGCATATACACTCTTACACACTGAAAACTGCTTGATTTTATACAGCCACTAGCTCCTAAGCCTTTCATTATGAATCACAATTCTTCACCTTAGCTACAATACTGATCTTATTAAATCTGAGTATGTTTATAATTTTGCCAGTGTACAGGAACTGTCAGTTAAATAGCAGGATACTTAACAGGATGAAATTCAGAAACTGTGCTGCAGATATCAAATTATGCAGGTTAACTTTAATAACTGTCCTTGTAAGTAATTAATGCTTATAATTAGTTACCAGAGATGTTTTTTTCATTTAAACCTAGCCTGCTTTATGAATTCCAGTACTTCTTCCTCAGAGAATTGACCAGGCAGAGTAAATCCTACCTATTTCTGACATCTTCTTCATCCCTTGAACTATTTTAGCACTAGAGTTGGTACTCAGCGGATGGCTGATGTATTTTGAAGCTACCATACATTTTAAACACAGGGCCAGTTCTCCATGAGAAGCCTCAGGGATGTTAAGGCTATCTTGTGCTATGTAAAAATAGAAGGCTTAAGTATAAGCAGCATAAAGAAGTATAAAAGCCTGACTCTTTCTGATTGCCAATATATTATGGCAATCCTCCTTCAAGCCCTGGCAGGGCAACAGGCTACAGATCACAGCAAAATATCAGAATGCAAAATAGTTTTCATAGACCACGGTTTCTTTTGCAAAAGATATTCAAACAGTTTTTTGCAACTAATGAAAGTTTATCTATTGGCAGACTAAACATTATCAGAAAATATGATCTCACCACTGGTCCCTGAAAAAGTCTCTGTTGAGATAATTCTTATCTTCCAGTGGCTAAAATAAAAGTGTATGTTTCTCTTTCATGAATAGTGAAATGTCAAACAGAACTCCAGGAGTTTCCAAAGCAATAATGCACTGCAGACTAGCGTGTTGGTTTGGTTAAGTGGTCTCACATAATCTATCTGTTTTCTACGTCATTAAAACATTTATTGTAATTTTGCTTATGGAAGTAGAAACCTCTGATTGTTAACTTCGCTGTGAATTTGTTCTAACCTCTCCAGTGTCTGCACAGAAAGCAGCTTCTGGTGAAGATCTTCAGAATTTGATTCAGAATGTTGGAGAATCCAACCTAGAGAAAAAGAATGAGAGATTAGAATTAGCTGCATGAGTAAACACTGATGTTAATGTCAGTCCTGGTCTACGGCATCTGCCAATATAAAGTAAGGTTCATTCATACGAATACAAAGTACTGAAGCTTTCAAAATATCCTTCTAAAATGAACAGATTCTCTGCCGTAAAAAATACAATGGGAGAAAGAGGGAATGTGCATTTTAGGTGTCTTCAACGGAAAAATAGAAAATTATGTTTAGGAAGAAGATGGGCATCCAGAAAAATGGATTATTGGTTTGAACTAGATGATCTTACGGTCCTTTCCAAGCCTAACTATTCTATGATTCTATGATAGACACTCATATGAACTACTTCTCACATCAGCCACAGGCACTGTTTGATTTGTGTACAGCCCAGGATCACTGCTGAGAAAAGATGCAGGTAACACAGTCTCTAATTATTCTCAGCAGCACTCTGGAGAAGTAGCTGAAAAATTAAGCCATGCATCACTTTCAGAAACAGGAGCACAGAATTCTTTTAGCATGCATTTCTGTAAGATGCCTATTGTTGCAGTTGCAGCTGCACTACAGCAGGTAGATTTTACTTAGATTCACATTTGCAGCATTTGTGGATGATTTCAGAAGTCTTGGGGAAGCATGGAGGAAGGCGTTTCTTAACTTCTGGGGATCCTCAATTATTCTCAGTCCATTTTCTAAAAAGGTGAGAAGGCCCAAGATGAATGGTCAGGATGTGACCTCTATACAGTTTGAACACTTTCTGATTATTATCAAGAAATCAGATTACTTGATAAGAAAGTGAAAAAGAGGTGATAAAAAATGGCTACAGACATAGACTGCTAGAGAATGGCCCAAACAATTGTTAAAATTAATGCAAGGAATCTCAGATTACTTAGATTTATTGCTTCACTATGAACAAATTGAAGAGCAAGTTGGTCAGAAACAAGAACTCAGTGGGTTAGAATTGCACTCAGAGAAATGCATAACCTATTGCTTGGTATTCCCTTCACCAAATAAATAATAAACCTGTGATGACAGACTGAACAAATGGAAGCTCTCAAGAAAGGGCAGGGACAGTTCGGTGAAAGCTGGTTGTCTCAACCCTTTAGGTGTCCATCTGTGACTAAGGAAACTCCAACTGCGGCCTGACAATAGAGTGCACTAGCAGAGTCACTGGTGGAGTGATGAAGGGAAGTGTGCATGATCTTGAGATCACTGAGACTGCAGAATAAAAGGGCTGCCTGTGAGCACAAGAGCTAAAGGTGGAATCAATACTCTTCCAAACTTAATAGCTCAGAGACATCAAGAGCATGCAGCTCTACAGCAAAGCATTTCAGAGATGCTGTTGCTTTGTTACAAGCATAAGAAATCGACTGGCACATTTTCAGAAGACAACAAAAGAGATTGGCCATTCAGTGCTTATATATTTGTTTGTAGAGCTAATCCTCCATGCTAGGATGCTGGCTGTCTCTGCAGCACTTTTAACCTTCACCAGCCAAGGAACTTGCAGTCCTTGTGGCACCTGACCAACTTCATAGCCAGGATTAGCAAAAAAATGCACAAATGTGCTGCCTTTTTTTTTTTCTCCCACATGGCAATGTTCTTAAAGAAATCCAAAAAGAGGTGCAAACTAAGCAGTTCTTCCCTTTAGATCATTAAATTTGTCCATGTTTTAGGCAGAACTGGTATAATGCCTTATGAAGAACTTTTCAGTTAGTGCATTAGAGTTCCCATTCAGAGCAAAATTTATTAAGTCAAATATATGTGGTCCGAGAATTTCCAGCAGGGAAAGGCTTAAAATAATAACCCAAAGCAGTTATTCACCCTGTGTTCTGCTAGCAAAGACCAGTGGACCTGCAGTGGCTATGTAGAAAACCTTGTTGGCAGATGATCAGAGATAATCAGAGAAAGACAGGGCATTTAAAACCAGATTCTATCCAAAATCAAGGGCAGTTATTGCTTGACAGTTACTTCCTCCTCATGCTAATACATACTTTAGTTAATTCAGGCATTCGGAACAGCTGTCAAGGTACTGCATCATTCTAACCACCTCTGCTACAAGCCATCCAGCTCAGCTGCCTGCTACTGTTACCTCTTTCCTCACAAATGTTGGATGAGAGTGAGAAGCCAATTGTGATGGGTGACTGGCCAGCATCATTTTGCACAGTAGGAGCTAGACAGGAAGAAAGCAGAGTGCAATGCTTATGATCATACATGCAAAGGTAAGTCAGCTTTCAAAAACATAAACCCAAAGATTATTCTTTTTTTAAAAAGAGGGAGACTGCAGTAGCACCTGGACACCTGAAAAAGGCTTGACTCAAACCTATGGTTCTGCACTGAGATTAATGACACTTGCTTAACGAAATGCTCTGGATGCAAGTTTTTTTTTTACTGGTGCAATATGTTCTGACTATATCACTCACCTTGAAAGAGGAGACTAAAAATGCTTTGATAAATGGTTTGAAACATTGCCCAGTTTCACCGGCTTTGTTCTTCTAAGTGTTTTTACCTCTTGCTTCAGCTGCAAAGCTATTTCATCATGTCTTAAAAGGATGCTTTGCAGAGAGCTGCAATATAACAAGCTATAAAGTGGAGCATGCGGCCTACCCATACGAGAGAGTAGTCTTAACAGAAAGTGCTTTTTTCCCTTTTGTGGCCAAACATTACAACATAGCACATTTACCCAGCACAAAGTTACCCTTACTTCCTAAAGGCGTGTTTGATGCTGTCTCAAGTTTTCTTTTTTCCTTTCTAGTGCAGGCTGGTAGAGCAGAGGCTTGTTTTCTCCTGGATCTCATACTTTTTTACACTAGTGACTTCTGGTGCCATTTATGGTAATCAACCTCCTCAGCAAGTTCTCTCCAGCTACAGGTTAGCACATTCACAAGCCTCTGAGGGAAACCAGCCTCATACCTAGCAAGGAGCTACAACTTCTCTCCCAAGTTCTTGTAACACTTTGTCAGCCACAGATTTATTCAACATGTTCAGTGGCGAGTCCTCATCTGCTTGTGGGATCAAAGATGTTTGGGAGATCTTTGGGTTTGAGTCCTCTGTAGTGGTTTTACACATGGAGTGACAAGACACTTGTCACAAAACTGGGTGGGTTTTTGTTTTCTTGTAATTTTATTGTTTAAGAAACTGTCTTCATGCCTTTTTCACACTCACCTGTACAGATGGCACTATTGCCTTCAATTGGGCTGAGGAGAAAGAAAAGCTGTATCAAGCGAGAGCAGTGACAGTTGAAGAACAGAGACCTGTTAGCTTTGCTGCCTGAAACATACATGGACAGGCTGGCAGTGCTCCCTTTCACAGCTGAGACTGAGCTACATTTTTTCCCAAGAAGACTCCCAGCTCAAGCTCAGAAATACCTGTGCAGAGCAGCACCAGGAGATTTAGTGCAGCCACTGCCAAACCAGTGAGCCTCTGCACTGACAGTGTATGCTTTAGATTATGCCTGCTGAAGTGCAATGTAATGTAATGTAACATGCTGATTGGTTTCTTCTCTCCTATGTAAAACCATTTTCTCTTGCCTCCATAAAATGGCAATCAAATAAATCCGAAGCTTTGCCTTTTTAGACATGACATGCAAAAGACCTTTAGGTGTAATGAAATTTTTAAGTGTCTAAAGAAGTCTTCTCCAGCAACTGCTGATTCTACATACCCATTTTCTGTTTTGGGAGGGTGTTTTTTTCAGTTTGAGAACACTGATCTTCCATAATTGTGAGAGGGCAATCTTTATTTTAGTTTAATTGGAGGACTGCCAATGTGGAAAATTTATTAACAAGTTTTTTAGGAGTTTTAAAATCTAAAATACAAAGAAATTTTACCAAAAAGAAGTCTTAGTCCTCAAGTCTTTAACCACACACAAGTTTAGCTGTAACCGCATGGTTACCCTGCTCCAGTTTCAGTGGTAGCTTCTTACACTCTTGAAGTAATGTGCACACAAACATGTTCATAGATGGAAACAACCTGGAGTAAACTTCTGAAATTCTAAAGCAAGGTAGGCAAAAGACACAAACAAACAAATCAAAACAAAAAAAAACAACAAAAACCAAACCAGTTTAAAGCAAACGGGATGAAACCTGAATTTAAAACCCAGCTATCCAGAGACGACCCACCCCAGAGGAATGCTGTGAACACCAGTTCCAAATTCATTAGTCAGTAGACATGAACTTCATGAAATACACAGACCTCTGCACCTGCCAATGTTGCCGTTGTTCAGTTCACACCAAAACAGTGAACAAGGTTATTATGTGGCATTCTTTAACTAACTGCTCACGGTTTTTATGTTAAATATATTAAACTCATAAAATGCTGACAGCAGAAGTGAACATCAGGTTCTACACCTCAGAGAATTAGGTATAGGACATTGTCACCTTCTCACTTGTCTCCCTCTGCTCTTACTGCATGGCAGGGTGCCAGTTCTGGTCATGTGCCTCCCCCATCTCTCCTGTTCTGCCTTGGCCACATCTACCGTGGGACTCCTTTTTGTACCTTCTCTGGAAAACTAGTTGACAGAATCTTCCCTGCTCTCACCACTACTGGTGTCACACTATTTATCACCTGGGAGTAAAGCCAGCAAGAAGATCTGCAGTGAAATATGAAGACAATTCTGGTATCTTCTTGCCTTTCTCTTTAATCCTACATCTACAAAAAAATGAATGTTTCCAATGTAAGATTGGAAGAGGTGTTCAGGGAAAGAGGAAAGTAGAATGCACTGTATATAAAAGAAATACCTGGTCAAAGAAATACACAGGTCCTGCCCCCAGTGCTGCAGCTGTAAGCATTGCTTCTATTACTCCCTAGAATTAAGAAGGGGTGGAAGACCCCACAGGAAAATAGTTATGTCAGCAGGCTCTGAGAAAGAAACAGTCTATGTTTTTTTATACTAACAGTGAAGCTGAGGAATTACTTTCTGCATGAGGCCTTGAAAATCTGCTTCAAATAATACAAGAACCAGCACTACATGAACGGGAATACATTAATGCATCTGAGGATTAGATTATATGAAGTTGATTACAAACCTGAAGACCAAAATACCAGGTTTTGATATTTTAGGTTCATACTACTCTAAACTAGTATTTTCATGAGATAAGGCCTGCAATTATTTCTGAGAATAGGCAATGTCTCAGTTTGCTATCTGAAAAAGACCACTGCTTTCATCTGCAGTTACAATTCAGTGAGTACACCAATAAATGTGCTTTTACTTAAAAAAAAAAAGGAGGTTTTATGACTATGATAAATATAAAAAATTTGTTTGAAAGATATCAGTGTGGGGACCTTTGTGCAACCTTCCACCCCCTACCAAGACTGCACACAGGCACAGAGGTATACTATGAGAGAGATGCTCACTGTAGCACATCCTCCTGCACATATCTGCATACACGCCTAATGCACTAGTTCCTAATCACAGAAATACAGAGTCTTTTTGAAGCACTAGTCCAGATAATGGTTTGCTCAGTTTATGTGAACCTTGTAACTTAAAAGCAATCTTAAAAATGAGCTTCAGAGGACTTACTTTTCTATTTCACAGCATGAATCTATTCATGTGAACTGAAAAGCACTTGCTTTGTCCCAGTCTGAATGCCCAAACAGCAGTCTGTGCTTCTCAAGGTGACTTTCAGAAGCAAGAGAGATGAAATTTGCTTCTTTCTGGAAGCACTCATTGCATCCTTTGAAAACCTGTCCTCCAAAGGGCACAGATGTTGTGACACTAGCTGATAAGAGCCAGTATTGGTTTATGTCTGACAGGCTGTAATCTAACTAGTGTTTAGTTAAAAAAAAAAAAAAAAAAAATTGCTAAGGAGTGTGGAAAGAAGTTCACAGCGAATAGGGTTAAATGTGGATTTTTTGGCTGCTTTTGTCACCTCTTAACTTCAATTTAGCTACTTCATCTAGATTTTAAATATCATCTTAAAGAAGGTTTCAGAATTAGGGAAACCTTTACCCTGCTCATGTTAATGAAGATACTTTTCGGTTACAGCTATCATTCCCACAGTAAATGGTATGGGTGTTGACGGCTGAGGAAATACAAATGTCCTCTGCTCTCAGCAATTGGTGAGGCGGAATATTTCTTCTTCTAGAGTTCATAAGACATATCTGCTCTCACGCAAGAAACATTTTCTTTGTCTACATCCAGGTTTTAGGCCTGATATTCTAGTCACAGAAATTGTCCTATTGACTTCAGTGGATTTTCAGAGCTCAGTACGGGCTATGAGATTTAGCCCTAAGCTAGGAAAAAAAGAGTATTAAAGTGTCATAAACACACAAACAATGGCATCAGTCCCAGAAATAAAACCAGAAACAAATACAATATCCCTCTGATCAACTTGGGACTCATACACCCCTTACTCCCTGGTCATCCTTCCTCCCCTTCTTTCCAGGATAAAACTGCAGCTGTCAGAAACAGCTCCTTCACTCTGTTCCATGCCATTTCTTGATGCATACAGCTTGATAAGAAAACAGAAAACATAACATACCCTAAAAAAGTCTTTTCCTGAAGATCGTAAGTTCTTATGCTAGGAACACCGCGCAATGGGAGCTGCCTCCTTGGAAAAAAATACGAGGTGAATCTCTGTGTTAAGAGTTTTAAGTCCTGCTGCTTAGTTACCAAGTTGTGGACTGCATTCAGCTCTTCCCTCAACTCCCCAGCTACTGCCTGCCTTTGTCCAGGAGGCTGCTTAGGAAATAGGAATAATCACTGTGAGAAAACAAAAAAACCCAGTATTACTCTCCAGCTAAAAATGGTATTCACATGTCTCTTCTGGCCTATGGCCTGTCTGATACTGTCTTCTTATCATGCTGCCTAGTATAGCATGAAATTGAAAAACCTAGCATTCATTAATGTAATGTGTATTAAGTGCTAGGAACAGCTGACTGGCAATAACAGAAGAAGGACAAAATGATCTGAACTGGTAAGGGCATGCTACGAGGTGTGACTCTCTCTCTGCTTCTAAGAGACCAGATACTCTTAAAGGCAGGCAGGTGGGGAACGTGGAATCCAGATGTCAGGCTGCTGATGTTACTGTTTGCTTTGTTAATACAGTCAGTCCAGCTTTTTACTCCCACTTTTTTTTTCACACAGCATTCCTATTTTTGCATCTTAGTTACCATGCTATTACCCTGTTAGCTACCTGTACTCTCTTATATTGAGCATAAAGCTAATTCCAGGTCTAGAAGTAGTGTAACCTGGAAGGTGCTTAACTTTGCTCCATCCAATGTGACGTCTTCTCTGCAAAACTAATGAACAGCTTACATAATGCTTCTGGGTTCAGCTAACAGCACCTCAAACTGCAGAGACACATTGTTAATCCTGCCTCTTCTATCTCACTGCTGGTCTTCTTTTCACTCTGCTAGGTTTCATACATATTCTTTGTTAAGTGAAATGTGACCCCTGTCCACAATTTCTTTACAGGCTACTTTTTTAAGGAAAGGAGGCTTACATAAATGTTAAATTTCAGCCATATTTGCCAGAATAGCACACCCAAAGATAATTATGCCTGAACACACTTTGTGAAAATACGCAGCTGGGTATACGACAGAGGCCCAAGGAAGAGAGACAGACCAAACTCCACTGAACTGTGTGGTAGCAGTCAGCTGGCCAACTGCACACATATTAATACAGTACAAGCCATATCTCTCTCTCCATTGAGCTATCACAGTGATTACAAATGGTGCTGGAGTCATTCTGGGGAAGAAAGAAACAACCCTCTGAGAAAAATGGATTCATTAATTCAGCTGATTACAGATATATTTGTTCTGCTTGTTGCCCTTTTTCCTCTGATGCCCTTATTTCTCATGTCTGCAATCTCTGCACCACATGTATTCTTACCTGCCTTATTTTTCCTTTATCTATTTCTGGTCAGTATTTCTCCTTCCATGTCCCCTTGAGGTTCTGTAGACTTTATGCCCTACTTTATCTATGACTTCAGTTCTAGAGTCAACAAAATCCATAGCCTGGCAACTTGTCTGTTTTGGCACACAGCAGAGCGAAAGGACCAGGAACACAAGCTTGTAGCTCTCCAATCTGTCAAAGGCATCAAATATAGTGAGTGGTAAGAACAGGCTGGTATATGAGAGGCTAACAGATTAAAATCAAACACAGAAGTAGAAACACTGCTATAGAATCTCTCTAGACCATTACAGTGCCCAGTTACAATAAACGTACAACAAAATGGTCGAAGATGACTCAAAACGGAGAATTCAGGGAATATGCTCCATGATGTATTGTCATCCTTGCCTCTGCCAACCACAGAAAAAATCCAAACCAAACAGGTTTTTATATTCCTCTTCTACTTAATTACAAAACTGGAATGGAAAGGAATAAAGAAAAAGTGTCCCAGGCAACCTTAATGCACATACCTTTGTGTCATCCGTTCTCAGTATGAGAAGGGTTATTTCTCCATGGCTCTCTTCAGCAGCTTCAGACAACATCAATTCTGACTGGAGTAAGGGCAACAGAACAGCAGAAAAAAGCAGTTAAAAGAGTTAAATGGCTCACCTGTTCTATTGTGAAAAGTTTATTCTGCTTTACACATAGTAATAGGACCCTCCTACAGGTGGTCCAGTAGCATTAATTGACACTAGCATATAAAAAACATGGTTTAAAGGAGGAATAAGTGGTAATACTGCAATTCCCAACTGCTGGGGCATGTCTCACTGCTCTGAACATGCCTTAAACCCAGAGGAGTCAACTTCCCAGCACCCATCCCACTACCATGAAAGGCACAGCTGGATGTTTCCATGTTTGATTGTTCTTAGAAGCCAAAGCACTGGAGAACATACCACTGTGACACCTGCACAAAGCAGGATGGAGTTTGTTTGATCGGTACTAGAGCATGAGCTTAGTCTTCTGAAGTCTTGTGCTTGCTGAGAACTGTTTGAGGGGGCAGAATTTGAACCTCGGTGAGGTACAATGCATCTTACCCAAGGTACAAAGCACCTTTCCCAAGCAAAGATCTGGCTGCAGAAGCATTTTAAAACATGGCTATGCAGGATAAGGCCCATTTATAACTGGTGTATATTACAAACTATCATGACACTATATTATACTATATACTATAAATACATCTCAGGCAAGAGTTGTTAAAATATGCCAGTAAGGAAGGGGAGGGGAAAAAAAAAGTATTTTTAGCCATCATGATTATATATATAGTAGAAGGCCTGTGAAAAGTGTGAACTTGGTAGAGGAACTTTAAGAATTAAGCTGATTTAATGAGCCATTAGTGGATGCTGGTAATACTGGTATTTCCCCTTGGTTTTCTAGGTAGTGGTGGAAACAGGACAAGGAAGAGCCATTTGCCACGTATTAGAATCTTCTGGTTTTTGCTCCATGAGACGTGGAACAAATTCTTTTTTTCTGGTACTATTTTCCTTCTGTGCAAGTTACCTCACACAGAACCACAGAACGGTTTGGGTTGTAAGGGACATCAAAGATCATGCAGTTCCAACCCCCCTGCCATGGGCATGCGACTGTTCATTTGTTCAGCGTTCTCTATCTGTAAAATCTGAAACGGTGTAAGAATTTCACGGCAGCTGTTCCTGCTGGAAGAATATACTTGCTGATGAAGAAAGAGCAAGTCTCTGCCTGCATTTCTGAAACCTCCCTTTGCAATGGCTACCAGCGTGCCATCTTACTTCACTGACTCTCCAAACTGAAACCCAGCCGTGTGGGTGTGCGTTTTGGGTCACCCAAGCAGTTTGAACCCCTCCGATTCCAGCCAGGCTGCAATATGCAGGTGACTGCAGAGGTCCTCGCACACTCAGGGGCGCAAGCTAAAACCCACACCCCCAAAACGCCATGTGGTCACAGCTCTGGGTGTCCGTTGGGACTACAAACAGAAAGCACCGCACGACCGCGCTTAGGACAGAGGCTGACAACAGCGATGGCGGCGGCGCGCAGTAGACAAGCGACGTGGGAGTAGGCTGCGGTTACAGCAGAGACCGCAGCCGGGGAAGAGGCCGGATCCGCGAGCTACCGGGAGCACCCGGCACCGCAACCGCCGACACCCTCCACCGGCTGCCGGGACCCGGCGCGCGTGCGCGCCTGAGTGGGCGGTGCGCGAGGAGGCCTCCAGCCTTCCCGGCGTGCCCCGCGCTCACCATAGAGTGGAGGAGTGGCTCAGCCGCTCTCTTGCTCTTTTCCAGCGCCGCGCCGCGCAGCGCACCGTACCCTACCGTGTGTGGGAGGCGGCGCGGCCGCGGCGACATGGCGGGCGTGGGGCAGGCGGGTAGTGCCGCCGCCGAGGCGGAGCAGCACCTCAACGGCGAGCTGCCGCCGGAGCCTGAGGACAAGGACGGCGCGGAGGGCGGCGCGGCAGGGCTGGGCGCGGAGGATGGTGCCAAGAAGAAGCGCAAGAAGAAAAAGAAGGGCAAAGCGGGCCCCGCGGGTAGGGGCCGGGTCGGGTCGCGCCGGGACTCTCCGCTGACAGGGCTGTTGGGCGGCCTGAGGGGGTTGCAAGCCGGCAGAAGGGGCTTTGCACGCGGCAGCGGGTGGCTGTAGGTGGCCAGAAGGTCCTGCCGTGCAGGGCACGGGTGGCGTGATGGGCGCCGCCGTCTCGGCCCGCGGCGGCTGTGTTGGCTGAGGGGGATCCCTGGGCGAGGAGGGGGCTGGCGGGGCCGGGAGGATGCTGCAGCCGTTGCTGCTGCCGTTCAGCACCGGGGGAGCTGGGGTGAGGGAAGTCCTACCTGCTCCTGTGCACGCAGGAGAAGCAACTCCTTGTCTTCTCACCTCCTATGCCCTGAGGGGGAGAAGGGCGTAAGGCGGCTGCTGTAAAAGTCATCACGCGTGATGGAGTCTTGGTACTCCTCCCTGCTTCTCTTGAGAGGGCTGGAGCAAGTCTGGGCAACTAGTGTAGAGGAACTACGGTTTGGGTTTGTTTTAGCATGCTAGCAGTTTGTGATGATCGTGCTGTGCTTTTATAATTATCTACTTCACGCCCATATTATCTCACAAGAGCACGCGGCTGCGATGGCAGAAGGAGTTTGTTATCCAGGCAGGAAAAAAAAGTAATTGGAAGCGTCTGGGTAATGTCTGAGTAATGCACAAGTTTCAGTAACAGTACCTGTCACTGTAATGCACTACAATCTTAGACATTGGATCTGCTTTAGAAATGAAAAAAAAAGTGCCATATGCTCAGGTCTCTATAGAATGACTGCAGCATAATAGTTTATAAGTTTTGGGGGTATTGTTTACTAATACGGAGCTATCCTTTTGCTGTAAGTCATACTTTAATTTTACAGGACAAGAAACAGATAAAGAAGTGGAAGGTGCACTTAATGACATAGCAAAACAGTTGGATAAGCAAGCACTGGAGGAGAAAGAAAAAGATGATGATGATGAAGGCAAGTGCATCTTTTCCCTTGACATTTCCAGTTTCAGCTTCTTCCTAGACTTCTACTTAAACCTTTCACAGATGCCTTTTTTATTTTCTTCCCTCATGGGAGAGGCAAGATGCAACTGTATATACTTGTCACTGTTTTGGCAACAGTTTAGCTGTCACACATGCATATGCGTGAAAAATAGTAGGTATAAAAGCTTTGTTAAATCTTGTTTTCAAGGATCTTCCGACTGAAGGGAATGTTTAGTTACCTTTAGTTTAAGGTAAAGTAAGCTATAAATCACCTTCACTCGGGTTACCATGGTCAGTATCAATTTATGGTCCAAATTACATCTCTTATTCTTGGCTTTGAACAAAATATACACTGAAAGCTTTAATGGAAAATTTCAGTTAATAGAAGGTCTTAGAATCTTAACCTGTGACTTAAAACCTGTTCATCCATAGTCCTAATTTTTCATTAAAACTGAACTGGGGAGAGATTAATACATAAGCAAGGCATACACCTTGTATGTTGCTTTTGCTGTGCAGCTGGCGTTCTAAGCGGGTGCTTTGGAAGTGCCCAGTATTGTAGTACAGGCTGGATACATCTTTTCAGTAGGAATATCAGATTAAGATTCTGTATTTGCTTTGTTTTGATAGACGGTCCTCAATAGGAATGGACACTTAAGAAAATACATTTATTGTTAGTAATTTAGTTTGCTTCTTGTGAATTAGCATTTAAAGTTGGCTGAGCACCCTAAAGTGTTTCTTATTGTTCTGCTAAGAAGTCTTCTTAGTTGACTATTGCTGGAACTAGTAATTCCAGAATTTAATGAATGAGATGTAGAATTAAAAAACAAAACAAAACCAAGAAAAAAACCCAACCAACCAAATTGTGGTGGGATTGATTTATATATGGCATCCAGTTTTATGCAGTTACTTTTACTAGAAGTATATTCTGATGCTTCATTTGTTTTGTGGTATATTTCAGGTTATGGAGTTCAAATGTAATTTATACAACGTGTGCTTTGCCATCACTGCAGCTGGAGCAATAGGTATTGAAGAGGATAGTGAAAACTTTATACCATGAAAAGAGTTCTTTGAAGTAATCAGAACAGTTATAGTTCCATCTCAGGAGAAATAACATTGTTAGTCACAGATCAAGTTGTGTGCTCTTTTAACCTTTTTACAGTATTATCAATTACTATTACAGTATTAGAAAGTAGAGAAAAAAAATGTGGTGCTATGGCTGAAATGATAATCTTGCTTATTTTCCACACATTGGACTTGGATATGTTCTTAGAAAAACAGTGATATTTTTGCAGCTCCATAAAAATTGCTGGAAGTTGTTTTTTTTTTTTTTATGCAACTGTCTATTCTTGCCTGTATTGGTTCTTGCCACTTGCCATCTTAATTGTGTAGTTTCAGATGTGTTGCTTGAGATATGGTTCTGCATTAGATTAAAACAATAAAATACCTACACCTCCGCACATCCCCCCCTTTATTTTTTCCTTGTTAAGCCTATAACTGAGTGGTTTCAGAGGTGAGATTGTGTATACCTTTTGAAATCTGGGAGAGATTAGGAAGGACTTTTCAGATTTCCATTGCAGTGTTAAAGCATGCTGATAGATAGCTTAATATCAGGTAAAAATGTTAAGTTATTAAACAGCTATATCAAAATGGCATAAGGTTGGGCTTCAGTTTTGCAAAGATCTGAAATTGCTGTTCTGGTGCATATTTTTTTCATTAACAGCTAAATAACCTGAAGACAAACAGGGTATTGCTAAGATGCAGTAGTTTTGTTTCTGGCAGCACAGTTAGTCTGCAGCAGTCTTCAAGGACATGAAAGTGTAGGCCTGGCTAGTTTGGCTTGCGATTGGCAGATTCATGTGCAGTGGTGTATGAAAAATCCATGATAAGCAAATAGTAACAGCAATAATATTTAAGAAATGCTATACCTCTTTTTGTGTGTGTGTGTGTTTAGGCCTAGTGTTAAGGAAAAAAAAAGGCAAAATATGACTTGGTGAATGAACTGGAGTTACTTCTAACTCATTTCTTGATGATTGTTTGAGCACAGTTGAAGGTCAAGAGAAATGTGGCAAAATTACCACATTTTAAAGAATTTTATATGCATTGCCAAGAATTTTTGGCTGCCTGTGGAATATGGATTGATGGAGGGTCTGTTAGGCTGGACTATGTTGCAGTTACAAAGTACTTGTGATTATTTTTATTATTTTTTTTTTACAATGTTTTAAATAAAGATGCTCAATGTCAAAATGAGCTGTGCTGGGGCAGTGGTGAGACATTACTGAAATTTGCCCCAGCTGCAGGGTTACAGCATTCACCACGGCATAAAAATATAGATGACACTGACCATCATGGGAGGTTTAAAATCTAGTGACTGGAACAGCTGGTCAGTGTTATGGTTAGGTTTTGGTTTTATACAAATGAGGAAATACAAGTGTCTGTATAAATTCATTCAAAACGGTAATGCTTTGACTGGATTCGAAAAGTTCTTTCAGTATTACTTTTTGCTTCAGATAAAAATTAATGTTGTGAGTGTAGTTGACTGGTATTTATCCATTTTGAAATTAACTTGTGTTTAGGTCCAGAAGGTTTAGTTAAATGGTATCACATTAGATAAATACTTCATTGTTTATAAAGCATTAGATGTAGCCAAATATGAAATCCACAGTGTTATTGTTAACTCTCAAATATGAGTGTTAACAATGGTGTGGATTTGTATGTAACATGGTGTGGATGATTCTTGCTGTGTTCTGTGAACGCTTCTGCTGGTGCCTTCCACCTGCAGTGTTTTTGCTCAGTGCTGGTTGTGACTTTCCCTGTTATCTCCAGATAAAACTTATCCTGACCTAAGTGCTGTCATCTTTACTTGTTTGGGTTTTTTATCTTTCCAGATACATTATCTTTCCAGATAGCTAAAGCATCAGAAGATGGGTTTGAAGCAGTAGTTCCTAGCTTTTTGCTAGCTGTTGTCTAACAGTTCTTGCTCACACCCTTCTCCTCCAACCTCAGACATCTTGTTGAATGGAGAAGAGAAGAATTTGAAGTAGGACTTTCTGAAAACTCTTCCCTGAGCTGCTTTTTTTTTTTTTTTTTTTTTTCCTATTTGGTGGTATGTTTAAGTCATCAGCTTTAGTACTTTCTGTTTGGTATAGGAACTGAAAATGCTAATGGCTTGGTGGCACCTCTGTCCGTTGTCTTTTACTCCATTAAATTCTGCTGTGAAGGTGTTTCCAAATAGTCCAGATGGTTTTGTGTTTCATTCAGAATTCTTTGGTTCTTTAAGGTTATTTTATGTTTACTTGAGAACTTTCTTTCCTGTAGATGGAGATGGTGAAGGAGATGGAGCAACAGGGAAAAAGAAGAAGAAGAAGAAAAAGAAGAAAGGACGTAGGTATCACGCACAAAATAAAGACAGACTGCATGAATATTTGGTATAAGCATGTGTAAGTGCTGTTCTTGGCAGTTGAAACAAATTCTGGGGTGCAGTTTGGGTTTGTAGGTTATGTCTGGCTGAGTTCTCTTCTTACTCATATGCCTGAATGCCACCTTGAGCGTTGGCCAAATAAAAGTTAAACAAGGGTATCGTGATACGATGTTGTCTTCGTAGAAGCCCAGATTCTAGGAAGGGGATCTTAAATAACTTGTGTGGTTTTAACTTTTATGTTTGAAAAAAGGTACTAGTATTTTTCAGTGTACCATGTGTAAAACTTTCTTAAATTATACTCAACAGCTAAGGTGCAGACAGATCCACCTTCTATTCCAATATGTGATCTATTTCCCAGCAACGTATTCCCAAAGGGAGAAGAATGTGAATACCCATCAACACAAGATGGGTGAGTGTTTTAAGCTTAAAAAATAAATGCTGTCATCTGGATGTGCTGAATTGTGAAACTGTTAATATACAACTAAATGGACAAAGTGAGTTACGTGCTTTTTTTTCCTTTCTTTTTAAATAATTTTTCAACTGGATTGTTTAAGAGCTTAATGAATAGAAGTCTTCAGGCCAGAAATGTTCCCCCTTCTGTATCCTTTTAATTAAAGTATGGCCTGCATGAGCAGAATTGCCATGAAGCAGGGGATCATGAGACTCAGGGGACCAACAGGATTTCAATAGACAGTTTGTAAGGAAAATATAGTCTGAATTAAAACTGAGAGGTTTAAAATTTAGGGAGATGAGACACTGTTATGCAGCAGTTTTAGGGGCATGTAGGTGTCAACTTCTTGTTATTTTTATCAGCATTTCGGTAGAGACATGTCCGTCTTGAGCTGATAGTTAAATTTAAAAGCTTAAGTGGTATATTCTGCACATTGCTTCTCTCTATTTGTATGAATCTATAGTTACTATAACCTAAACTGCTTTTTATAATTCATACTGATGTGGGAATAATGTGCAATTTTAGTAAACTAGCAACAGCTCCTAGTGATTTACTGGCTCAGAGATTTGCATCCTTATGTTTTCATGGGGTACTAGTATTTCCTTATGCTTTGTTAGGAATTGGGGTATACCAGCTTGACTGAGTTTCTGGATTTTTATTCCAACATGAAGATTTGTTGAATGTCATGCTTGGCAGGGAACCCACCAGGACATGGAATTACCTTGAATTTCATGAAAATCTAAATGAAAAAACCCGAAGTATTACTGAAAACTTCTCAGGAAATTTTGAATCTGAACTCTGAAAACATAGTATAAACCAAAAGGAGTAGTTGGACTAGATAAATATTTACATTTCTAAAAGCACTGTTTAGTTTTGTCATGTTTTTTCCAGAACCAAATTGCTTCAAAACATTTATTGGTTGATGAAAGTCAATGCCTGTTTGTCATAGTGTAAGCAACATAGTTAAGAGTCTAATATGTCCTATAAATTTTATTCAGATATTCACAGATAGTGCAGTTTCAGCTTTATGGGATTCAAATTTGGGGTTTAGGCAGCCTTTTTTTTAATTACCTCAGTTTGATCACAAGGTGTGCTTGTATTTATAAACGACTGCTTTGTTTGTATGTGCAGTATTAGCATGCTAATGAAGGATTTTCACAGGGTAGTCCTCACAGGCTGATCCAGAAGTGATTCTTTTATTAAGGCTTAAGTGTTCATGTGTGCATACGCCATGGTCACAGGGATGTGATTTAAGCAATCCAGGAAATTAGATTATACACGTTTTAAGCATGCACATAGTTTATTAACAAATAACACACTATTTTTACATCTATTGTGTATCCAGCTATTGAAGTTTAAATGTCTTCCTCTAGGTTTGCTACTATTCATTTGAAAAGGAAAAAAAAGAAAACAGAAAAACAAACAAAGAAGAGGGGGGTGGAGGGTTAGAAACAACCAACCAACCAATCCACCTCTTCTAGTAGGACTGAAGTGGGACACCTTTTCTGTGCGAAGAGTTTTCTGGCATGGAAGAATGTACTCTAAGGAACCTGAAATAGTTTCTTTATATAATTTGCTTAAGCAAATATATGCCTGGTTTTCTTCCTAATTTAAATATTTAAATCTTACGATGCTACTTTAGCATTTCCTAGCATAAGTAGCTACTTAAATTAGTAGCTGATCTGAATGCCAGGATACTTCCTATTCCGAATAATAGTTTCATTTGACGTATCGGTGAAGTGTTTTTGTGCTGCTGCTTATGTATGCTGAGGTCAGTAGGGTTTTGTCTTTATTTTGTTTTTAAAGAGTTTTCTTCTATTCTTAACTCTTGATGTCACATGCTTTCTAACGTTGGCTGTTATCAACGTAAAATTGTGTATTTTGTGCAGGAAGTTGAATTTGAAGTGGGAATAATTCCATTTTCAGGGCAAAAAATAGCAGAGAATCAATTCTTTGATAAAAACCAGACTAACAGGTTTGGTATTTTTATATCTCAATTATTTGGTTTTTTGGAAGGCTTGCATTTTTTGTTGAAGACACTTGAATTTGAGATGATGTGATGAGAAGGGTGGAGAAGCTATAGGCAATATTTTGTGATATGCCGATTTAGTTAAAGTGGGATTAAGGAATTCTTGTCACTGCCTGCTTGTTTCTGCCCATGTGCTGTTATCTGATTTATATCTGAAATAATCTGGGGATTTGTTTTCTGGAATTCTTGTGTTTGATCACTAAAATCTGGTTTACAGCACAATCCTAAAAAGGTTTGTTCTAATGAAAACTGGGGGCTGTGGACTGGACTGAAAAGATGGGAATAAATGGCTTGGAGGAAGACATGAACTTCTTAAGCTGGTATGTGGTAGCCAGCATATTAGTTAAAATATATCCTTGGGAAGGCTTGTTAGCTCTTGCACCTGTGCGAGGACATGATGTTTGGTGAGACATTTATCTCATCTATTGTTTTCTTTCACGTCCTGCAGTGCTTAGGCCTCAGCAGGAGTTTTCGTCGCCTCCTTTCGTGAGCACCAGGGTGGCAGTGGTGCTGCTTTGGCAGCAAAGTGCT
Source organism: Pezoporus wallicus (assembly GCF_028554395.1). Lineage (NCBI taxonomy): Eukaryota > Metazoa > Chordata > Aves > Psittaciformes > Psittacidae > Pezoporus > Pezoporus wallicus. Next base: position 1,271,511 of record NW_026635478.1, read on the forward strand.
TTGGGTCTGATGCAGTATTTTTAAGTGTAGAGGTTATTTTGTCCCCCAGTTGTCTTGCATGGAGTGACTATATGCTGAAATACAGAAGTATAGAGTGAGGATGGCTTCCTGCCAGTTTGCTGGAGTTCGCACTTAAGACTGTGACTGATGGCAGAGCAGCTGCCCAGACTCTGTCAGCAGCTCTTGTTACCAGAGGGTGTTCCTTGCTGGAATCCAGAACAGTCTGAAAGGATCCTCGAGTCTCTTCCCCCGCTGTTTCTCTGCAGTACACCTTTTCCATCTTCTTGTGCCATGACTGCTGTGCTGGCAGTAATCCAGTTTCCAAGTGCAGGAAAACACTCAGGTATTGTAACCTGCTATTTTTTTGGTTGAATTTTCCAGTGTTAAGGCATATTCTAAGAGTAGCATGTGTGATGCTTGCTATTGGAGCAAGAAAACTGCTCTGGAAAGTAAGTGTGGGATTTCTCCTTTGCACTGGTGTTGCTTTATCTAAAAAGAAGCCGGAAGTTCAAGGGAAACAAGCAAAAGGGTCTCAAGACATTTGGTTCCTCTGGTCATCCTGAGAAAAAAATTTATAGAATAGCCTGTTATCCTCCTTTGTCTTTTCAGATCTGCTTTAGGGTTGCAGGCCTCTATTTAAATACTTCAAAATGCAGCAGAATTGCAGGGCATAGTCTCTTGGCTCACTCATACCTGGTTTTGGCTGTGAAGGAAACTCTTTGAGTTGAGCCAAATTATGTATCTATGAAACAGGTAAGTAGCTCACCTGTGGATTTGAAAAAGTAATCCTTTAACTCTGCATTCTCAGTTGTTTGCTTAGAATCAGCTCACATAAAGGTGAAAATTTCTGAATGTGCAGACTTTAGCATAGTTCATCATCTTTGGTCCATCTTGTCCATCATCCCTTTCCTTTTATGATCCGCCTGCCAGGATGTACAGCCATGTATTGTTCTTAGTAGTATTTGTCCTGCAGAGCATGTGTGGCGTTCTAAGTGTTGGGTTTTTTTCCATTGTTACGGGGCTTCAGCTTCACCATTTAAAGGGTATCTCTAAGAGTAGTCTTTTAAGTTCTGACAGTTGCTGGAGTGCTTGAATTAGTTTTTTGTTTGTTTTCTTGGAACCTTAGTTGTATGGGTTCTTGCACAGTAATAAGAAAAGGAAAATATACTCAAACCTGGTGTTGTATTCAGTGTTGTATCTTCCAAGGAACCAAAATGAGTGATACCGTCCTGGAACAAATGTTAATTCACCATCCAGCAAATTTAGAAAGTAACTTCCTGGCATGTCATAGTTACTATCCACTGAGTTAGCTGTTATTACTTAAATAACTCTGAGGACGAGTCAAAGTAATACTAGAACTGTGAGATCTTAAATTGTAAAGGAGCTTGTTGTGTCTCGTGTCAGTGACAATTTCTGGGCCAAGCAGCTACTCTGCAGTGCTGAGGTTCTTCTCCATACAGGAGGAGCACTGTCTGTATGAGTAAGACTGTGCAAAAACATACGTCTTTTTGCATGAGCAGAGCATGTTGCAGTGATTTGCTGTGCTAAACTAAAGGTAGCATTGCAGGCACTGAAAAGTATGCTGCTTCTCTGGGCTTTTGGGAGGGTTGGGAGGTAAGACTTTTGAAAACATAAAGGGAATAATATAGTTCATGGTCTAATCGAGTTTAATTTCTATGTATACATGATTTATTTTTCTGCAGTGTTTTTCACAGGTCTCAGTCTGTGGTAGATTATTTTTTCCCTTCTTTTACAGGCTTTCCTTATTCTGAAAGTTTTCTAAATAAGGATCTTTTCTGTTGCACAGGGGGATGTAGACCTGACTGGTTAATAAGCACTGCAGGCTTTAGACAGAAGTTGTAATGACTACTGTGATTACGGTAACTTTTCATGACACATTTTTATTTTGAAGGCGAACTGCTGCTTGGAGAATAACTAGTGAAGAAAAGAAAGCTCTAGACCAAGCCAGCGAGGAAATCTGGAATGATTTTCGGGAGGCTGCGGAGGCACACAGACAAGTGAGGAAATATGTTATGAGCTGGATAAAACCTGGAATGACAATGATAGAAATCTGGTGAGGACGCAGATCTTCTCAAAGACCTCTGCTGTAGATTTTGCTTCGTTTCCAGAGGGGGAGGGGTTTGGTGTCAATTTTGTGTGCTTAATTCATTGTGTCACAAGTGTTGGATATTTCTGTCTGAAACACCCAACCAGTATCACCAATAATTTCCTTAAAGTTTCCTCTTACAACATATTCTTAGCTTTACAGGGCCTGGGATCATACTGAATTTCAAACTAAGCTTTTAGTTATGCACACTCATTTTGAGCATATGCTTGATCTGTAATGCTCAGTGCCTTGGCTACTCTTGCACACTCTGCAGTCCTTAGAGAAGTAGCAATAGCACTAGTAAACATCCTGGCTCGTGACAGAATTGTCAGGACAGTGCTCTGTGGATGAGTGATGCAGGTGGAGTCTGTCCCTAGGGGTGGGCAAAGAGACATAAAAATGGTATGGCTGTGTACTCCGTCTGGGACGGGAAGATTTTGTCTATATTTAGTCTTCACTAACTGATGTTTCTGGAGAAATGCAATGTTTCTTTGTGTTATCTTCAGTTAATGAGAAATAGCTGAGCAAATGGATTAAAATAAACATGAGTTAAGGTAAAGCTTAAAGAAATAATTAACCTGGGCTGATTCTCTTGATTCTTCCAACTATTCTTTAACATCCTTTAGTTTGTCTAGAGTAAATGTCTACTGTCCAAGTACTGCACTGGTCCAGGACAGTTTCGCTTCCAAAATCAGGTGTTTTCAGCCTGATATCACTGAGGCCTGTGCAGACTAGATTTAGGATCGTAAGAGAGCTGATTCCCAAGGTAGCTGTGTGAGGATAATGGAAAGAAGTAATATACCGTCAGGGAAAGCGGAAGAAAGACAGCTGCCTTAATAATCACTAGTCTAGCTGAAACAAGCCTGTCATACTGAATTATACAGTTTGACTGTTACAGTTATAAGCAATAATTTTCTCAAAACATGACTTTGCTTTGTAAAGTATCTCAGGCTATGGATACTTGCCTATTAAAATACATTCTCTTCTTATCCCAGATTGCTCTGAGTCAACAGCTTTTTTAAATAAAACCAGAGTGTGGTGAACTAATGTGAGCTGCAGTTTACAGCATTCACTGCCACTATGGGAGTGCGCACCAGTGGGCATGGATCTGTAGCTTGCCAGTAGCTAACAGCTTGAGAGTAGACAAAAATCAAGAGCAAAACCTAATCTGATAAGGTTTTATTTTATCATGGTTATCACTTGAATTAAAAACAAACAGAAATGTAAAACAAAAAAAATTACTGTCCTCCTTTAATTGAATTTTTTTTAATGGAGAGAGGCGTATACTATTGCCTTTCCTCCTCCCTTAAATCCCTGTAATTGTAAAGAATTCATTTAATTTCCCTAAACTTCAGTTGTATAACCTCTGCTGCTCAGGAAGAATGGATTAAATGTAGCTTGTAGAGGATGGATATTTTAAATTTAGAGTAAAAACACTGAAGTACTTAGTGTTGCTCAAGAAGGGGTAGAAGAAACAGCACAAAGAACTGAAGATTGTTGTGTTGTATTTATCTCCTAAAGTCTAGGTCTCCTCTTAGTTACCATACAAGTAGTTTAAGATTTCACATTAAAACATTCGCTTGCGTATTTTTCTGAGGGTTTGTTCTTGCATTGATTTATGTGACATCATCGTAAGAAATATTAATTCAACTGTTCTTCTTTTTTTTTCCTTCTCCCTCTCCTGCCTTTTAGTGAAAAACTAGAAGACTGCTCACGTAAGCTGATAAAGGAAAATGGTTTAAATGCAGGGCTTGCATTTCCTACTGGATGCTCTCTGAATAATTGCGCTGCCCACTACACTCCCAATGCTGGCGACCCAACAGTCCTGCAGTATGATGATATTTGCAAAATAGATTTTGGAACACATATTAGCGGTTAGTTTTCATTTATGAATTAAAACTATGAGAATATTCTTCAGCGCAAAGGCTGTGACACTAATTAACTTCTGCTTGTTTCAGGTCGTATTATTGACTGTGCCTTTACAGTCACATTCAATCCAAAATATGACAGACTATTAGAAGCTGTAAAGGATGCCACAAATACTGGAATAAAGGTATGAGCATTATGGAACTCATTTACCAAGTCTTTTACAGTAAACTCTGCATTTATATTTATATTTGCACTTCATTTTCAGTGTGCTGGAATAGATGTACGCCTCTGTGATGTGGGGGAGGCCATACAAGAAGTTATGGAGTCTTATGAGGTTGAAATTGATGGCAAAACATACCAAGGCAAGTTCTTTTCTGTATATATGGATAGTTGTTCTTAGAGTATGTGTATATGTACAAATTGGAAAGACCTCTATAGAAGTAGAGTATGTGTCTTGCATAAATACATGTTTCTGGTGGGCTTTAAGTATTCCTCTGAAATATTCTTGGCTTATCCTTCCAAGTATTTTATATTCAACAATAAGATGATGGCTAAACAACTGTTTTAAAATGTACAAATAATCTGATACCTGCTGCTTGGTTTTATTAATGAACTTTTTGCTACTGTTGGAGTTGCTAGTCCTAAATAACGAGGTTTTGATACAGCATACAAAACTAATTTGTGTCTTGGCTGGAATTTGTACAAGATGCATGGATAGTTTTGTGTTTAGCTCCTCTGCAGTATAATGAGTCACTAGTGTACATTCAGTATGGGCTAACAAACCAAATTGCCTTGAAAGTTTAAGCATTTGTTAGGAAATTTCCAGTAATATTGATGTTTTCTTCAAAAGTGAAACCGATTAGGAATTTGAATGGACACTCAATTGGGCCATATAGGATACATGCCGGAAAAACGGTGCCCATTGTGAAAGGAGGAGAAGCCACAAGAATGGAGGTAAATGGAGTTCTTAAATCTTTAAATTTCCCCAGCTGTCACTGAATATTTACTGTGCACTCCTTTAATGTGTAGTATTCGTGATCCTAGTGGATAATAGCAGCAGAGGAAAAACTTTGCTGTACTTTAGTGTTCTTTTTAGAGGAGTGATCACTCTTACTGTGAGTAGCTTCTCCATTTAGCCCTGGAGTACTTTGGTATCTAGAGCTTTCTAAAATTGAAGCATTGGAAGTCTGCTATTTAAAAAACAAACCACCAAACAACAAATAAACTGTTGAAATTAAAATGGCCTTAGTGATGCTTAAACTCTTGCATATTTATTTCACAGTGTGTATACGTTTCTTAAATGCAGCATTGGACTGTTGCACTTTGGAACAGGGAAAAGGACAGGAACTCAGATTTTGGGGTAGCCTTGAGGGACATTTTTCCTGAAAGGTGTTTCAACTTGCCAGTTATTCACACTTTCCTTGTTTGGTCACTCTGTAATTAAAATAACCCAACAACCAAACACCACCACCACCACCACCTGCTCCCCAAACCCAAAACAATCTTCTCTTGCTCAGGTAATTCTTGAAGTATCTCTGTAGTGTAGTAGCTTTGGATGACTTTTTGCAAGTACAATTAGATGTAATATCTATCTTGAAAAGCTTCCAGTGCAATTTTTCTTTGCAGATACAAGATAATTAAGCATATTTGTAGTTAACGATAATTAAGCATATTTGTAGTTAACGTGAGAGGCTAGGTGAAAGATGTTGGGGATAGCATTTTGGAGCAGGGGAAGAGAAATCACTGTACATGATGTGACAAACTGCCAATCGGAGTGTTAAAATATGTAACGTGAGATTTAGCCACCATTTTGCTGTAAGCTTGTGTTCTAACAAGATAAGAAGGCCAATTTAAAAGATTGGTAATGAGATAAGATGCTTTTAATTTCCTTTTGAGCCTGATCACTGATCAGCAGTAAGCCTATCAGAGTAACTTAGACTTGTAAGAGCTGAATAGGGATAGGTGTGGTCTGGACAGGACTGTTTCTTGAGGTAGGCTTATTCTCATCACCCAGAACTTGATCATAATTGTTGGTCACCTTAATGATGTGAGCAAAAAGACAAAAGTTTTCATCATCCTCTTACCCATAGGAGTGTGCAGTGGGATTAAGGAGTATTGGAAGGTAGAAAAAGCTTGTGTGCCCCTCTTGTTTCAGCTTAGTGAATGGTTAGGTCTTGTGTATCATCCATCATCAGTATACTAGTACAAAAGTTGTGTTCTCTAAGCAAATCATATTTAAAGATTTCAGAGCTTTGATTTTGTTTTGATTGAATATCCAGACACTGGGGAGAAGAACTTGTTTATTTCCTTCAGCTTCTGTAGGTTACTTGGGACATGATCCTGCATCATTAAAGACATTGAGGTTTGCCAGTGAAGAACATGGAGCATAGCCAAGCTCTTACTGTGCTGTGCTAATTATAGTATCAAACTGCAATCCAGTGAGTGTTTTGTGACTGAGAGAAGTATAGTCTCTGATGATTCTTATTCTGAAAAAGTGGGTGTAAAGTGCAATTATTACTTTTTTTTTTGTGGCATTGGGGGGGTGGCGGCGGCTTTGCATTTTGTCTTTTTTAAATTAAATCGGCTGAATGTTCAGGGGAATCTTTAGGAGTTTTTTCTTGAGTTTGAAGCCAGCATTACTGCTTTTCACATGGCTTCTTCTTTTTGGGTTGTGACTTTCAAAATAGCTTAGTAAACTGAAAAATCCAGCTCCTGCTGCCTGTTCATGTTTGATGCTCTAAGTCCTTCTCACAGTCCTGCCATTAAGGTTATGTGAATACACTTAGCAGAAATGAGTTTATATAATGGCTTTTTGGCATGATCTTGGCTAGAATTTTGATAATGCCCTTGTAGATATACTCACCTTCATTTCTTGGAGAAATTAATCTTGTGGAGTGGAAGTGAGCAGGTTAAGGGTTTATGCTAGCAGCTGTAACCAGAAAATTCTTGCAGAAATTGGGCAGAAAGTTCTTCAGTGCCGTAAGTCTCTGTAATCAACATGTTTGCTGTGACTAAACTATACATTTCCTAGGACTTCTACGTGAATAGCAAAGGAAGGTTACTTCCAGTTAGCAAATACTTTGCAGCAGACTGTAGTTTCCTGGCTATGTTAGATGTATTGTGTTTAACAATGTTTTAACTGCAGTGCCTTTAAGAAACTGTGACTAGAAGTGTGATTATATGTATGTCTTGAAATGGATAAAGTGATACTAACATAAACAGCTGAGATTTGGAGGTGTCTGCAGCCTCACTGTGTGAGATCTCCATATTGAATTTTTCTCTACATTGGTTTGGTGATTGTTCATATTCACTGACTTATTCAGAAGCTGTTATACTGGTATTGTTGTATCAGAATGGCCCACTATTACTTATTTTCATACTGCAGTGCGTTACCTGTTGTTTTTTTTTTTCTCTCCTAGGAAGGTGAAGTATATGCTATAGAAACCTTTGGTAGCACAGGAAAAGGCATTGTTCATGATGATATGGAGTGTTCTCATTATATGAAGAACTTTGATGTTGGGCATGTGCCAATAAGGTTGGATTTTTTTGCTATATTCTACTAGAGTGACCACTCCCTTAGGGGTCAAATTTGATACAATGCAGGTTCTTCACTGATTAATAAGGCTGTCAGAGCACTCAAAGGGTGATGTTAGCAATGTTCTTACTATGAAATACAGAATCATAGAATGGTTTGGGTTGGAAAGGACCTTAAGATCATCTAGTTCCAGTTCTGCTGCCATGAGCACGGGTGCTTCATACTAGACCATGTTATCCAAGGCTCTCTCCAGCCTGGCCTTGAACACTGCCAGGGATGAAGGATTTACCACTTCTTTGGGCAGCCTCTTCCAGTGCCTCACCACCCTCACAGTAAAGAACTTCTTCCTTATATATCTAACCTGAACTTCCCCTGTTTTAGTTTGAACCCATTCCCCCTTGTCCTATCACTACAGTCCTCGATGAAAAGTCCCTCTCTGGCATCCTTATGAACCCCTTTGTGCTCTAACTGGAATAATTCCATATTGTTACAGATTTACAAAGAACCTGGAAATTACAAAAATATGTTATGCCCTCAGAAATGTAGATTGTTTTTAATAATCTTCCCATCATTGGTAATTTTTATGAATAATAATATATAGGTAATGTTTGTATATTAGTCTATATATTAAATGTATAGATTTTTAAATCAACATCTGTATCATGATTGTGTGCCACAACCTTTTGTCTTAGTGCTGGTCCCAGAATATGTCAGGCTATTCATGTCACCTGTTTTGTTCGTAAGGATTTTTTTTTTTTGTGGGTTTTAAGTTCTTGGTTTAGTGCATTGCTGCTTATGTTTGGAAATAAGTTTACTTCTTAGCAGATGTCTAAATTGCTGATCTTTATTACTATATATTGCAAGAAGCATAAATAAAAAGCTTAGTGAGTAGTTGACTTCAGCAGTAAACAGTGTTCTCAATCACAGGCTTATGCCTAAATCAGTTCAGATTAAGTGCTCTGTATCAGGAAGAATTCTGGTTTTCTTTATGAAATTAATAGTCCTTTTATTATGTAAGAGAATAATTCCTGTCACTACATTTAGTTTTGCTTGTGTAGCTAGGTGCAGATATGTTCACATTTACCTTCCCCTTTTTGTAATGGATGGCCAAGGTGTTTGGCAGCATTCAGGTTTGTTTTGAAGGGTATCTTTTTCAGGAGGAAAATGCACTTTCTTTTGTGAATGGAACACCTGATAGGTATATACAGATATCCCATGACTGGGCATTCTTAAAATACCTTGAAATCTAACCCTTTTCTTAATAGGTGTGTTCTGTTTCTGCAGAGAATGCTTACTGGTGATAGCTCTCCCTTCTCAAACGTGTTCTTCTCTTTTTTTTTTTTTTTCAGGCTTCCAAGAGCAAAACACTTGCTAAACGTTATCAATGAAAACTTTGGTACTCTTGCCTTCTGCCGCAGATGGCTTGACCGTCTGGGGGAGAGTAAATACCTAATGGCGTTGAAGAACCTGTGCGACTTGGGAATAGTGGATCCATATCCTCCCCTGTGTGACATCAAAGGCTCCTACACAGCACAGTTTGAGCATACTATACTGCTGCGCCCAACGTGCAAGGAGGTTGTCAGCAGAGGAGATGACTACTAACCTCAAAGCCACCTCAGCACCTTTATACTCTAGGCTTTGTTGGAACATACTATACCAGAATTAATTCGCAACATATTGTCTGTTTTAACAGTGGACTGATGTAATACTTTCCGTATTTGGAAAGGAAGGAATTTAATCAAAGGCAAGTCTTCTAATGTAACTAACCAAGGAAAAAGCTTTCAGGCCTTTAGAAATATTTCAAAAGTTACTTATTTTTTCTGTTCAGGGAAACATGTGCTATAAGGTTCAGTTTTTAGTTTGGAATGAGTTATACATTTTGTTTTGGACATTTATGAGAAAAGATGCTTTTCAAATATTTATATTACCATATTCCTACTTGAATGCTTTGAATGACTACACCTGATTTCTGCGCCCAAGTCCTCTATGATATTGCCTTTTAAACTTCCTGGAATACGTTTTGTAAAAAATAAAGACAAATTTTCAGATCTAAAAAAAATATATATACTTTTTAGAAGTCTGGTTATGATTCTGGTCAGGAGTCTGCTGGGAAACTGCTCTATTAAATATTTTACAAACTTGATTTGCCATGTCTTGTCTTGATACAGGACCTGTCTTACCCTAAGTATGAAACTTTGCCTTTCAGTGCTTGTTTAAACAGTTTGTCAGTGCTGGGATACAGGGCAAGAAGTTGTCAGCTCTTTGCTGAGCAGAATGTGGCAACATCAGTAGAGATGGGTGGTACGATCTGGTTTTGAATGTGCCAGTGTTCGGTTTAGACGTCATCTGTGTTAGAACATGTAAAACGTATTTGGTGGTCTCTGTTGCTGTTACCAGCAGCAGGCAGCTTTGGGCTGCTCAGTGTGAATATTTGTCTCTATCCCTACTTACTCTTTGCTGTTGATATGCCATGATATGCATGGAGTGAAATTTTCCTCCATGTGATTCCCATCTCCTTAAAGTTCACGTTCAACTGGACAAGTTGTGGGGACAAGGAAAACGTTATTTTGGAGTGTTAAGTTGTTCTGTAGGCAAACTAACCTGGAGTATCTGATGTGTTCTTGGTGTTAAAGGTCATTCATTATCTGCCTTCCTGTTGCAGTGAACCTGACTGTTGAATCTCATTTGTTAAAGGTAAATTGAATCCCATGGCTCTTCGGGCCTGTTTGCAGTATGGTTTCCTTTGCTGTATATCTACCTCATGACTTACATATTAACATTTTACATAGTTATTAGTAACAAAAATGACAGCTTCTTCAGTAGGACAGCAACAGTGCCTTAAATGTAACTGCTTAGGAAACGGAGACACTTCACCTGCTCCTCTATAGTGACGGCTTGTTTTTATTTATAGAGGAGTTCATATTAATTTGGAAATGTCAATTCTTGCCCTCTCTGTCTTTGCATAAAAGCTGCCTTTTTGTCATTTAAAACCCAGGTATGTGAGCCCCATATTTTAGAGGGGAGCAGTGTCATGTACTGCTTGCAGTTTTAAAATAAGAGACGGGTGGTTTTGTTCTTCTGATGGTAAGTATTGTTTAAAATAAGTACTGCTTAAACTTGTAGAAATGGCTGAAATGGGATACTGGAACGTATTTCTGTTGTTGTTTGGGAGTCTTGGCATCCCAGCAATGTATTTTCAGTAATGTATGCAGCTGTGTGGGTATGTGTGTCTTGGCTTCCAAACAAACAGTAGCTGGTGTATACACCTCTACATGGCAGAGTGAAAACTGGCACTTGAAGTGGATGTGTGGTGTAGACAGTTGCTGGGTACATCAGCTGCTGCTGTTTTTATTGATGCAAACAGGACTGTACTGCTGATGCACTTTTGGACTTGATAGGAACAGATTCTGGCAGAACGGATGCCTTCCCACTCATTGCTTGTTTTTGTAACAAGCCTGGTTGTGACAAGTTCTGCTAGAGACAAGTAACGAATACCTGCTTCCGTTCTTAGCCCCTCATCTGCTAATCCCAGACTTTTCTCTCTAAAGAGATGGTCATCTAGCAGCTCAGTAGTGCTTGATGCTGTTCCTACAGCTTAAGGCTTTTTAATCTTCACTGATAGGTTACTTCAAGAGCTATCAGTATTACAGATCAGTAGTTTATTTTCCTTTGTTTGTCATTTACTTGAACATAATGGGAGGATCCAGGCTGGCAGAGCTGCTTTGGACTATGCACTATTCTTTTAACTTCTTACTGACTGTTTACTAATTCCCCGTGGAAGTTGATAATCACACATAACAAGTTGCAGAGGAAATGCCTCAGAAAAATACTTGCAGAACATGATGTTTATTTGTTGTCATTAGATTCAGTTGGATTTGTTTGGATACAGCTTCCTGTGCTGCTTGCTGACTGTCCTGCAACTACACCTGTTAGTATAGAAGGCAAGCCCCACGTCTGCCTATGCATTGAAAAAATAAAAAATCCAGTTTGTCAGAGACTTTTGATCCAGATATTAAAATCTGTTGTCTTCAGATACCCAGAAGTTGGAGATATCTTGTTTCTTGACTGTGTGCAGCACCAGAAATGGTAAGTTTTTGTAGAGTATGTTTATTAGAGGTGCCAGAGAGCTCAGAACTGACTTTGCAGGGTTTTTTCTTCATGCAGACCTTGGGAGATGCCTGTTGTTTGAGAACAGAGAACAGACAGCTTGACCTTGTGTGATCTGTCCTTTAAATGAAGGTATGGCCAAAGATTTTCCTAACCAGGATACTAATTTTAGATTTGACACATTGCTTCTCTTGTTTTATTCGTGCACACTGTGCGGGCAGCAGGCACTGCCAGCTTGAAGTAGTCTTCACCAGTGGTCGAAAAGTTTCAAGCATGCCGTCCTCCACCTGTGTGAAACAAGCAGGTTTGGGCCAGAAAGCAAGCAAAGCGAATGTGGCTTTGTCTTAGTGTTTAGGTGACAGCCTCGCGCTGTTGACAAAAAAGCAGCTGCCTGCTGCAAAGGGTGAGCACTGGAACTGCCCTGGTGCTTTTTCTTGAAAGTGTGCCTCTTGGCTGAGCTGGGCCTGGGATCGCTCTGTGTTGTGGCCCATGTCAGATGGCTCTTACAGTATGGAACAGGGAAAATGGGGCTGGTGGGTACAAATAGCACCCATGAGGTGGGAGTCTTGCACGCAGGGACGGGTTTGGTTGTCTTCGTCTCTCAACACTCCTGCAGCTTGGGTACTTCATAGAAAACAAATCTGTTCAAACTGCAGGAGCCTTTCATCTAAAAGCCAGATTCTACTGATTTTACTTGAACTGAGGAGGTATCAATATTCAGAATCATTAAGTCTCCTATATATAAAAGTTACTTTTCTGCTTGTGTGTTGATGGTAGGTTTCCTTGGAGCTACGTGCCTAAGTTTTGGCTTAAAACTCAAGTGTGTCAGAATGGTTTGTGTTAGAAAGGGCCTTAAAGATCACTTACTTCCAACCCCCCTGCCATGGGCAGGGACACCTTCCTCTTAGACCAGGCTGCTCCAAGCCCTGTCCAACCTGCCCTTGAACATTGCCAGGGATGGGGCAGCCAGAGCTTATCTGGGCAACCTGTGCCAGTGTCTCACCACCCTCGTAGTGAAGAATATCTAATTTAACCCTACCCTCTTTCAGTTTAAAACCATTCTGCCTTGTCCTATCACTACATGCCCTTGAAAAAAGTCCCTCCCACCTTACAAGATCAGGGTTCTCACTTTCTAGTGGCAGATTGTATTAAAAATTGAAATAAACTTGGCACTAGGTAGCACCTGTAAAATGTACTCCATGGGTCATGCTCTTCTTCACACTGAAACATTTCAGACTCTTGAAATAATGAACCACTTCTAGCACCTGGCTACTTCAAAGTTGCTGTCAGCCACTTGGCTTGCAAGGGCACAGGTATTTTCAAGGTGAGTAGCTATGACTCCTTAAAGGTGGAAACAGGGGATCTAGGGAAGGAAGTAGTTACTGTTACAGTGAGAACTGCTGTTTCCTCCAGCTTCATTGTGTCATGTTGCCTTCAGTATATCAAAGGAATATCCATATTATGTAATGGTACAGCACCAGAGTAAAGGTGGGATCATGGAAACTTGTGATGTGTAAACATGACTGTAACTTGTTAGTTTCATTTTTACAGGTGCTCTTTGGAGAAAAGGAACTTTGCTAGGTTCCACTTATTTAATATGTGTATATTTATTTTCTACGGGAAGACAGGTGTTAGGCTTTTTATAGTTAATCATTTGCTAGGATTTTGCACTTCCATGGAATGTTGAGTACCAACAAATTGGAACACCAATCAGCTGGCCATAAACAAAGGCAGGCAGTGTGTTTTCTGAAGTCATTCACAAAATAATGTGTTTGCCAAATGGTTTATGAAGGTGTGTTTGGAGAGAAAGGCCATGTAACTTGAAAAAAAGCATAGCAGGCTTTAAAGCAGGATGTTATTTTTATATGAATTATATAGAGAATGTTTGGTTTTTTTTCCTGCAAGGATTCAGAGGCAGTTCTGTTTTCATTATTTTGAATGTTTTGAGTAACTTTTAAAGTAAAAGAAAAAATAATTAGGTACCTGTGTTATGACGGCCACCCAAGTCTTAGAACTAAGGTTGAAGGTCATCTAGATTTTAGCTTTGCTTCGCTTTTATACTGGTGCTACAAAGCTACAGTGCTCAATAAACCCCAAAACTGCATAGGCTGGCCAGCAGTTAAGAGTAAGCCTTTTGCCCAGTCGTTTTTGAGCATTAGATGTATGCTGCTCCAGCTTTTGAAATTACTATTTTTCTTTTCTCAGTAAGGCCAAATCTCTGAATCCCTTAAACTGTGGAAAGAGCTGCATAGAAGCCTTATTTCCCATTAGATAAAAGTGAAGGCACACAATCCCACTGCGTGCTGTCCGAATGCACTTACCTGTTACCACCTGGAAAGAGAAAATAGTTATTTTTTTGGTTTAAGAAGGTGTTGTGTGATGTGTCAGTTTGGAAGTTTGCAGCTGACACAAACCTAGGCAGCGTCTGATTCACCGGTGCCTCTTGCTGCCACCCAAGGGAGCAGGACAGGCTGGGAAATGGGCCACCAGGAACCTCATGCAGCTCAACAAAGGGAAGCTCCACATCCTGCGCCTGGGCAGGAATAACCCCGGGCACCTGCACAGGCTGGGAAGCAGATCCCCATAGAAGGGCCTGGGGTACAACCTCCCATGAGCCAGCAACACTGCATTGGGCAGAGTATCCCAGGTCAAGGGAGGTGAGCCCTTCTCTCTCCTCAGCCCTGGTGAGACACAGGCTTGCTGGGATGAGGTAACCAAAGGGCTAGGAAGATGATGAACAGGCCTGGAGCACCTGGCCTGTGAGGAGAGGCCAAGCGAAGTGGTAGTGTTCAGCCTGGAGAGGGGAAGTTCAGGGCAGATTTTAACCTTGTATTTATACACCTGATGGGAGGAGTAAAGAAGACTGAGCCAGGTGCCCATGTCAGGACAAGAGGAAACTGGCACAAACTGAAACACAGGAGGTTCTTTCCATTCAGGCAGAAGAAACTGGTTTTACTGTGAGGATGGTCTAGCAGTGACACAGGCTGTTAGCAGAGGTTGTGACGTCCCTACCCTTGGTGCTATTGAAGACCTGACTGCCCACAGGCCTGAGCAACCTGTTCTGGCTGACCCTGTTTTAAGCAGAGTTGGACTCTGCAATCTCCAGAGGCCCCTTCCACTGTCAGCCACTGTGTGCACTCTTTCCAAATGAACACGATACAGACTAGTGACAGCACAGTGCTGCTTCCCTTGTCTGTCCAGGGAAACAACCCGACCACTCCCCTGAAGGGCTGAGGGAGTAGACAAGTGACCTCACAAATGCATGTAAAACTAATTACTGGTAATGCTTCTGTCATCTTGTGTGATACTCTGTGCGCATGTGTGCACTGTGCTTGGCTGCCAAATTACTAATCATAGAACATTGCCATGTGTCTGGGGTGGTCCTGAATCTGTCGTTAAAAATAATTACTACAGAATTGCTTTACAAAGTTCCTGCAAGCACTGATTGCTTGTGCAGCGAGAGGAAATTCAGCAAGAATGGACTCCACTTAACCAGGCAGCAGGTACCTAAGCTGGAGACAGCTCTTCACAAGGTGGAAAATGGAGTTGCACCAGCAACCTTAACCTGGTTTTCTGAATGTAGATTAAAATGAAGGTGGAGAGTGGATGCCTTCACAAGATTAGTCTTTCATGCAAGTAACTTTGCTACCAGACCAGCTTCCTCCTGATAAAGGAGGGAGCTCTGAAGGTATCAGGTGGGTTTGCCCACCTTATCAGCTACACCCCTGTTGCTGATTACAGGTGCTGAGCTGCTGCACTCTTGGCTTTACTGCTCTGCTGAGTTCCTGCAAGTGAGTTGTGGAAGCCTGACTCCAGAGCAGCTGCTGCTAAAACATGAGGGTGGCCAAATAGCTGTCTGGTTTCCCAAGACCTACAGCAGTGTACAGGCATTTCTGAAGATTCTGCCACTAGCCACTTCCTTGTCTCCTTTTAAATACTTACTTGAGTGAAGCAAGACAGAACCTAAGCACATACTCACACTGTGCTTAAGCCTTAGTCTAGATAAAGGGCACAGAGCTGGCTACATGAACCAGTGAATTTAAAGAACCAAAGCAGCTACAGACAAGCACACCTGAATTAGCCCACCCTTATGCTGGACTGCAGTAATTCTCTCTATACTCCCCGTGCCTGGACTGGGACCAGAGCTCTCAGTGTGAGGGTTCCTTTCTCTTCCCTCTTTTTCTACCCAGGAGAGCACCAATAAGAAGAAGCAGAATGTTCTTTTGCTAAGCTAATATTGTTTTTTACAGAAAGCTTTTGAGACTTGGCAATGCTTGCTGCAGGGAGAGAACAGCCCTCAGCACAGCCTAGGCAATCATGCCAGAAAAGATGGCAGGATAAGATTGTTTTTAAGCGGCTTGAGTATGTGCTTACAAATTATGATTGAGGATAATGAACTCACACAAGGCCCAAGACAGACTCTTCCATTAATGCTTGAGTCTCTTAGAATATCTGTGTATCTGGTTGAGATGCTCTTGGGGGAAGAAAATGCATCAGAAGTCAGAAAGGCAATCAGCAAAACTCCTTCCCCTTCCTTTCTCTTCCCCTCAACTACCTGTAAGTAGAAAGTGTTTAAACTACGGTATTTCCTCACCAGGAAGGACAGCAGAGAAGGAAAGTATCTGAAAGACTGCACAGCTGTAACCAAACTGTTTTGCACACCTAATTAGGATAAACACAAGGTGAAAAGTGTGTGATCTGAGGCCACCATGTGCTCACTGTAATAGGGCATCTTTTAGAAACAGATAGAAATGTTAAATAAATCCACTGCTGAATCAGTGACAGGTGACCCTGACCCACATTAGACAAAACTGTAACTTTAATGTAGGAATCAATTCCCGTGCACATACGGTTTTCTGTCCACATTGAGGCATTTTATTGAGGTATAAACTTTGCAGAAGATGAGGTAACAATTTGCATAGGACTTACACAAAATAACTTCACACTTCAAATTTACTTGGCATTAACTACTGTATGTAGAGGACTGATAATTCCTGCTTGTAAGAGTCTCCTCGATGCACAGCTGTGTTAATGCTAGTGGTAGGACCGTGGAGAAGGCACAGCAGCTGTAGGTAATGAAACCAGTCAGATTGAAAATGCTTTTGTACAACGGCTACAGCTTCTTTTCATTGGTTTGAGTAAGAAATGACTGAGACAGACAAGGCTTGCTACAGTTTAACCTTGTCCAGTGCTGAATGTTCTTGTAGCAGTGCCAGTGGGGTGGGTGAGTGTGGTTTTGTGTGTTTGGCTTTTTTTCTTTTTTTTTTTTTTTAAGAAAGCTTTATTGGAATAAAAATCCCCTGGTTGTCAAAGTAGTTCAAATTTGGCACTTGAGTTTTAAGTTGTCAGACTTCCTATGGCTAAAACATGGAAGTCTGGGTAAAAATACATTCTTGTGTTTTCAAACGTTTCTCTTAAATACTTACATAAGTTCATGTTCTACTTCCTCAATTTCAGATTTTAAGAAATTCCATACACCTGTCTTTAGTGTAGCTCCCCTGAAGCTTACCAAATAATTTCACTTTAGTAATGAAGCATATACAGGAAGTTTCCTATGAGAAGTTCAGTTACTATTTGATATGTAGAACATGAATGTTAATATTCTAAGACCCAGCAGTAATTCCTGCAGACAGTAAGAATTGTGATATTATTAGAACTATACTATAAAATGTACACAAGCATATACAGAAAATTAACCAGAGAAACATCAGTTGCTCGTTGAAAGTCCTTTTTCTAAACCAATTCAAAAAGATTATCAAAATACAAAACCAGCTTTAAAAAACAGCCTGAGGTAAGAGTTATATGCAAATAGCAATCTTTTTCTTAAAAAAATAGCTGTATTGAAATTCTAGGTACTTAGAAAGTTACTTACTGTCAATAAAAACTTTTACTAACAATTGTAAAGAGTACTTTAACTAATACAAAAGTATATAACATTGTACACAGATCCAAAGTAAAAAAAAGTACAATGCTGCACTTCCATTTCATTTAAAAATATATAGTTAGGACAATTCAACCTTTTACCATACAGTTAACTGGCTTTGGATTAGCTGATACTGTTGACCATGGAACAGTCAGCTAATTCTACGTGCTGCTGGCTTTCAGCTTTGCTAGGACAAGGTGCTTTACCGTGTCCGTTTGCCTGAGTACGTCGTTGGCTGTAAAACAAAATGTAGGCTTGAGCCTTGCATACTTCTTCCATAGTGCACCGGTTGAGTTTCGAATCGTTGCAGTGTACCCAAAATCCTGCAGTGAAGAAATACACCAGAAAGTCATCAGGACACTGATTTGAAGTCACTGCGTTTTATTTAATCATGAATTAGTGTTCAGTCCCATTTAACAAGTTGTATACAAAGAGTACATTGTGTCAGTTGATCTAGTATATTTGCCTCTATGTTTTAAAAGCCCAGCTTAGCTTCCTCAGATTTACAAGAGAGTTTATAGCTGGAACACGTTTTAACAAGCCAACACAAAAATTGAACTGTTTTGGTCTACTGAACTGCAATTCTCATTCCAGGCACTTCAGCTACAAGTGGTTTCCTTTTCCTCTTGAGACAAGACAGTAAGCTTAGAAGTTGAGAATTAGGAACACTCCTTCTCCCACACTTACTTCACAGCTGGTTCCTACCTCCTTCTGAATTGTAGCAGTAGGCAGTGTAGTGCCCAGAGCCAAATCCTTTCCCATGATGCATTACCACAGCAGACAAGTCATAGATAAAGCAGTCGGGCAGGAGGGACTTGAGAGATTCTCTGCAGCAGTAGGGCTTCATGTTCAGCATTTGATCAAAATTAACATGTACACCAATCTTCTCACGATGATTGCGTCCTGACCACCTGCAAAGTTCAGTCAAATGAAAACTTATTTTTTTCTTAAAGAACACAGCCTTCTGAATTACGCTTTAACAGAACAAGTCTCATCTTCACTGTTGTCTTTGTGCATTAAATCAATGCTAATTTGCATGTGTTTTCCCTAAGCCCCTCCTTTATCTCTAGGCCTTTTAAAATTTAGTCTATTGGACCTACTGTTCTCATCTTCTGAAACATATGTCTTAACATCTTGGTAATGGTGAGTGGGATGTACTTCCCATGTACCATATCTCATTGGTATTTCTCATTTGTTCTATCTCATTTTCAGTTTCCTTTGTATTCAGGACAGACTCTGTACTACTGTGTGAACTAAAGAGTTCACAGAGATACAGTCTCCACTTCCTTACTCTCAGGCATTAATGTGTTTGGTTATATGAAGGTTATATGAGACGTCCACTGAATACAATCTCAGTTTGTACATTCGTGAATATGAGCATTTACGCTACCTGAAGGTAACAGAGTTCACAGCAAGGTTAGTAGGTTTTGACTAAACCCTAACTATTCTATGATTCCATGATTCTATGAAATAATTTTGGTATTAAAATAACAAATAGTTGGAATCTAAAAAGTCCATTTTCTACTTACAGTGTATCTTACTGAAGATTAAATTAAACAAGAAAAACAAGTTCCTAATAACTAATTCTCATCATACTAGTAAAGGGAACTGAAACTGATGCTGAAAAACATAAACCCCAAACAAGGGAAGAGCAGGACTACATTGGTCAGTTTGCAGTGCTGTTTGTTGTGATACTACTTACCTAAACCGTTTAAGGTGTAATCTGAGAACCCGAGGTAGTCGACACACCATAAGCTGCTTCTGAGCTTCTGTGAGTATAACTGGTTTAGAAGAAAACTTCCTTCGTTTTGCTGAGACCAAACACACAGATGCACAATACAAATCTTGATAACAGCCTTGTATTTCAATCTAAGGTTTTTCCACCAAATTTGCGTGGCTCTAAATAGGATGGTATGTGCCTCCTTAAAAAGGATACACTCAGAGCCATTTTGCAAGGATTATTTTATGCTACAAGTATAAAATACTTGTGGTCACTTAGGTTAGTCACCTTAATGTTCTTTGACTGGGAGTATCAGAATCCCCATTAGTGTCTGATCAGACTTTATCTAAGAGAAGCATCACACTTCAAAACATCCTTTGAATAATTCCATCTTCTAGGTGATAAGTAATAGCTGTCAAGTGACCATACCAGGAACATGAGAAGTTTGTTTGCAACATACTTTTAAGACTTTCAGTATTTTCCTTCTGTAATAACTGTCACTTTACTTTGTATTTTACACATAGAACGTATGTATGAGTACATACTGCCTTTACTCACTGTTGCACTGATCACATGCATAGATCTTTCCTTCCAAAGCTTCTGTTTCTGTAAACTTGGCCAGCATTTCTGTCAGCAGGCATGGGTACTGAGATGACATCTCCTTGCCGTTGCAGTGATACCTCTCAGGAAACTCCAGGGACAGGTCCCAGAAAGGTTCTATTGTATTTGATTTATTGTCACAGGTAAGGCATGTAACCTGTAAAATGATATTTCACCAGTTGCTCACTCAAAAACGTACTAAAAAGAAGTAAGTTTCCCTAGAGGTAACTGATGCAACCAAAGAAAAAACAGTAATTTAACAAAAGAAATGATACACCTAATTTCTTTTCTCTGAAGATCATGTCCAATACTGTTATCACGAACAGGTAAGTGTTCTTGTATTTGACTGAGAAACAAAAAGCAGAGTCAAAATGGTCTGTCCAAGAGAAAGCAGCTGGTGGAGTCTTGCGTGTCTTTTCTCTTTTCCAAAAAAGAAACACTCCAAAAGGAACGTTTACATGAGAAACTCTAGTTTAGGTTAATCAAAAAATAATAATAATAATAAATCAATAATAAAAAAAAAGAAATCCAAACCAAAGCAAACAAAAAGAAACAGCTGGGGATTTTAAAGTCATATCCTTCTTACTTTGTAAGTCTTCCAGGGAAGCCTGGATTAGGAAGCACACTTCTTCAAATTAAAATTAACAGGTAAAAATAATTTATTTCTTCTTTCAGTAAGTGGATCCATCGTCACACTAGGGAAAGGACAAGCAGTAAGACAACATAAATAAAATGTCAAGAAGTGAAGTGAGTCAACCTGGAAAATGCAGGTAATAAAGCAGGGGACAATTAATTTATTATAACATTCAATAGTCAGGAAAATAGAAGAGCTGCTGCTTTTAACTAAAGCTGTAACTACAACATATTAGGTGTTGATTTGCAGTGCTGTCTTCTAAAAGACAGCTCCACTGCTTCTAGAAGAGCATTCCATCATTTATGTCTTCCTCTAAAGGGCCTTCACCCTTCCATGATTCATGTGGATGAGTAACTTCTGCTAACAGCTGAACCTGTGCAGTTGTGAATCTCCATTTAGACTGCAACAACCATAGTTCATAAAGGCTATAAAGAATTACCAGTAAATAACAAGCTTGTGTGTTTGAGGCTAAAATAACATTCACCTTGGTATGTGCAATAGAACAAAGTACAACACAAACCAGAAGAGCAAATACCTGAATTTTCTACTGTTAATGTATTTATTTGGCTTGTAAGCTGCAGTTGACTACTAACTCGAGCAGCTCTAACCTCACTGCTCTAGAAAAGACACATTCCTAAAGTAAGCTGAAGTTTAATAAGGCTCAGATAGGAATCTTTGACAGAACTTCCATAAGCATCCAGCATGCTGCCACCCTCTTCCCCAACAATTAATCTTTCCCACCAAAGGACTAAAGGAACACATACACCTGATATTTGCTAATACACAGGCTTAGTAATAAAGGAATAGAAATCCTGAGGTATCAAAATACTGTTATTTCACAGGCATGCCTTTATCTTGCTGTTCATCATAAATTCAGTGTATTCTCTTCAGTTAGATTAGTTAGTTTACACAACTGTGAAAATACACTCAGTTTTGTTCAAGAGCTCCTTCATTTTCCTCTGAAGGTTACCCTGCTTTGTCTGTTATTTTTGTCATGATTATTTGCATAGAGACAGATCTGTCACCTTGTCACACCTTCCTCCTTCTTGTGAGTCATTATTTAATGCATTCATCACTTACAACAGCTAATACACGATCTGTACATTAGCTACTTAATGCACAGGTGTATATTTGTGTACCAGTGCATGTGTTTAGCAGTGGAGTTAGGAAAGCTGATAGCTGCTTTATGTTCTTAGAAGGAAATGCCACTGTCTTGTTCTTAGAAAACCAAATTCAAACTTACATGGCAGAAAAGAGAAGAATCTTCTGTTTTAATTTACACCGACAGGAGCTTCTTTTGTAAGTGCTAATATCTGGCAGCATTTCAAAGCCACAAACTATTAGTAACTCAGGGCTGGAATCTGAACTTGGAGACAAAATGGTATGTTTGGCCACGGTTCAAGCTAACTCCAGCATAAACACAGAAATGACTAATAGATTTCTGCTGTACAAATGGGTGATTTTGTAGAGCCTGAAGTTTATTTAATTGACGAGTTACTTAAGAATTTGCTGCATTTGAATGCACACTGAAGATTGATGAAGTACATACATACATGATGAAGTACATACATCAGTACACTGATGGATGAAGTACATACATGAACTCAGCATGGATAATTTTAACAAGTTCTTAGGTTTTAAATTTAGTGTGTAATTGTTAATAATCTAAGTTATTTTAAGATGCTCTCTCCCAACTGGTTACTAAGTACTATCCCAAAGAAAAAAGAAAAAAAAAAATAATCAATCCAGCTTCTAAGTTTTGCCTTTCAATAAAACAGAAAAGATAAACTGATGCTTCTCATCTCATGCAACTGTGAGCAAAGCTGATTTATGTTAACAAAATCCTATCCTAATACTGAGTTGCACTTACTTCCTCAAATCAAAGACAGCCCTCTTCATGACACTGCAGTGAAGTTAAACTCTTAAGAGTCCTCGGATTTGTGTACTTGCCAACAGCCAAGTAAGCTGATATATTTGGATAAGGATACACCCGACCACATCAGCCCTCTGCACAGGGTGCTCCTGTACACACTCACACTCCATGGTAAATGAGGGCTGGAACAAAGATTGCAAGTATTTTTCTTAGCCAGGCCTGAGCTTACAAACTGGATTGCTCAACAAGTGGAAGGATCCCTACCCTTCTCTGGAATTCATCTGCACTGGCCTGTCCATCAAGATGGGCTTTACAATACTGCCATCACTTCTCTCTGTCCTAAATGAGATGAATTCCTTTATCCTGCACTCCACTACCATTCACACTGTGCAACTGAGATTTTCTTTTTTTCAGGAAAAGTACTGCAATGGTATAAACTGCTCAGAAATTGGCTGAACAAGATGCAGGATTTTAATGAAAAACAGAACAAAAAACACCAAATGTGAATGTAAAGGGCTGGCAAAAACTTTCTGCATCTGTCCAATGTAACTTCTTATGGTGTGAGTATGCACGACAGTAACAGGGAAGGGAGTTTGCTCTAGCAATCTGTTAGTGACATGTATCTTCTTATGACTCTATTTTACAAATTCAGAGTTTGATTTCACCTCCCCATTGTATTCCACAATTGCTATTTTAAAAATCCTTAATGCTGTAATTTCTAACAAAGCTAAATGAGAAGTTTACATTAGAGCAAAGTTAAGTAAATTACTGGTTTTAGCCAGTCTGAAATCTCTACCGTCTGTTCTGCCCTGACCACCCTCTCATGCCTTCAAACACGGGTACTATATGCAATTGTTTGGTTAAAGCTCACTATTCAATCATGGGCCAAAGGCCAGACTGAAAGGAGCTGGATCAGATTGCTTGATTCAAGCTAAGCATGGAGGCCACTCAGACAAGCATCACTGCACCCACAATAATTTGATGGACAGCCACTGCCCCAGATGGCATTCAGCTTAAATGCAGCCAAAGAAAATAGTTAACATATTGCTGCAGAAGAAGCCAGCTCCATTACTAACTGTTCTGCCTGTTTTTCCTGCACTTGCATGGAAGAAAAACAACTGTTACCACCTCTGCTCTAATTCCTGTTTGTTTCTCAAGAACAGTGAGGTGGTCAATCCTACTGTTGTGCTTTTACTACTAGTTAAATTTTCACTATGACACATATATACAAAGAGTAGCAATTTTTCCACAGCAAAGTAATCAAAGCAGAAGAGGATTTCTAGAATACTGCTGTAACATGGAATTCCTCATGACAGTCCATACTGTATTTCTTCAGTTATTAAAAAAATACATTTTGTAACAATGAGCATACAGCATCATCAAATGATCTCTATCTATGTAACAGAGTAACATAAGCATACCCACAGCGAACCAGTCTGTGACTCAATGGCCTCCTACAGATGAACTTAAAATGTCACCTTATTTTAGTTGGAAAGCAACTTGACAACCATTTTGTGGTTCAGGCCACACATAAAAACAGAGATTAATACTGGAATATAGCAATCGGTATACAGGTTGTGGATTGGTTTAAGTGCAAATCCTCCTATTTCGTACCCAAAGTTCTCATAGTTTTTAATAGTCTATCCAGTGGGAGACTTAATACCCAGTGCTGCACAAGTCGCGCTCAGCATCCTCCCCCACACCGTAACTTACAGCACACAACCCGCAACTGAAGGGCTTTATATAACCCAAAGATTGCACATTTCCTCTTCTCTCTGTCCTGAAATACACCAGCTGAGCAAGTAAATACAGAAGACTTGCAAGGACAGGCACTGGCTTTTAAAACTTTAAACAGTTTACATACTACATACATTGGTTAGAACCTACTTTACTCACTGGTCTTGGCATATTCATTTCTCTGAGCACTGCACACCGCTATTCTGCTGTGCTGAGCGAAACCAGGAGGAGGCATTTTGCACAGATTCCATCTTATACATGATCAGGAAGTAAACTAACCATTTGTGTTTTGCTTTGTTGTTTTTTTTTTTCCCATTATGCCCAGAGATATCAAAAGTTAGTTCTTACCTGGCATTGTTATAATAAATGGTGGATTATTAGCAAAAAAATCTCACAGCCAAAGACAGAGGAGGAAATGGTAACTAATCACACCTTTGCTGTAGAGGAAACTGGCTAAATCAGCAAAGCCACTGCTCTTCACTTTCACTGCTATGTTCGGTGTTGCTGTTAACAGAAATCTAGAAAAAGAGCTCTAACCTAAGGCACCACCTTCAAAAGCAGTAGAATCCTCACAGAGCTTTTAAAAAAACACCCCAAACAGTTTCTAAAGGGTTCCTTCACCACTCCATAAAGATGTTAAAAAAATCACTGCCTAGGTATTTCTTTGATCATTTACATTAAATTTTAATTTACTCAACAGCACTCTATATAAAGAAATCAGCAAGTACTTACCACTTTGCAATATGCAACATTAACTCTTTTCCTTTAATTAGGTACCTAAGCAGCTTTCACATAAATCCAGACAAACTCTATTTTTTTCTACCTCCCTTATGGGGTCTTTTCTAGCCACAGAAAATACCAATTGCCCTTCTTCTGCTTGCCTTAGATTAGAAGATATCCCTCACTAAACCCTAAGACAGAGGGAGCTGGCTGATGATGTTACAAGGCCATTCATCTTTGAAAGGTCCTGGCAATGTCATGGCAATCAAGGGAGGACAGGAAGAAAGCAAGTGACACTTATGTCTTCAAGGAGATGGATCTGGAGAGTTACAAGTCAATCAGCATCACCTTGATCTGTGAAAAAGCTGATGGAGCAAAACTTGGAAACCATTTCCATAGTTATTAAGAATAAGATGATGACTGGAAGCAGCCCCCATGGGTTTACAATGGGAAAATTACTCTAGACCAACCTCACAGGCTTCTTCCTACAATGAGATGACTGGTACACATAACCAGTGGATGAACGGAAAACAGTGGATGTTTATCTTAACATTCCGTGAGGCTTTCAGCACTGTATTCCATAACATCGTCACAGAAAAAATGAAGTGCAGGCTAGACAAACTGATGGCCAGGTGGACTGAAAACTAAGTAACCTGTCAGGTTCAATGGGCTGTGGACAGCGGCATGAAATGCCCAGCAACTAGTGGTGTACCCCAGGGGTCAATAATGGAGGCAATTCTTTTAAAACTCTCAACAAGATTGCAGCTGACACAAACCTAGGCAGTGTCTGATGCACCGGTGCCTCTTGCTGCCATTCAAGGGAGCAGGACAAGCTGGGTAATGGGCCACCAGGAATCTCATGCAGTTCAACAAAGGGAAGCTCCACATCCTGCACCAGGGCAGGAATAACCCCGGGCACCTGCACAGGCTGGGAAAGGCTGGGGGAACAACCTCACCAAGAGCAACACTGCATTGGGCAGAGCATCCCAGCAGATAGAGGGAGGTGAGCCCTTCCCTCTCCTCAGCCCTGGTGAGACACAGCTGAAGTGCTGGGTCTAGCGCTGCATTTCCCATTACAAGATACGGACTTACTGGAGTGAGTCAGAGGGTCAGGAAGATGGTGAAAGGGTCTGGAGCATCTGACCTGTGAGGAGAGACTGACAGAGCTGGGGCTGCTCAGACTGGAGAAGAGAAGCTCAGGGTGGATTTTATCCTTGCGTATGGACACCTGATCAGAGGAGTAAAGAAGACTGAACCAGGTACCCAGTGAAAGGCCAAGAGGTAACTGGCACAAACTAAAACACAGAAGGTTCCATTCAAGCAGAAGAAGAAACTGGTTTTACTGTGAGGATGGTCTAGCAGTGACACAGGCTGCCAGCAGACTGTGGTGTCCCCACCCTTGGTGCTATTGGAGACCTGACTGGCTGTTCTGGCTGTCCCTGTTTTAATCAGAGTTGGACAAGATGATATCTTGAGGTCCTTTTCAACCTCAAGAAATCCGTGTGTGCATGCATGTGTACACGTGTATGTGAACCTAAATGTCAGGAAGTCATCATTACAATGACAAAGCCAAGCAACTGAGGAAAGACAAACAATGTCTGGTAACAAAAGAGTTTTCTAAAGTAGTAGTTTGCTCTTCAGCAACTATTTTAACAATTTATTTTGTTATTGTAAGGTTCATTATACCTTTACATCTCTTAACACACAAAATTAAGAATCCTAAGAAATTCGATAATATCAGTTATTATTTTAGCATTGTTTAAGAGTAGGTAAAAATATTCAGAATCATCCTGTCTGGTTTACAGAAAAGTAGTTTATTCCTGCCATATGTCATGGCAAGAAGCCTATTCTGATCTTTAGGAAGTTTTTAAGGTTTTACCAACACAGTGGTAGAAATTTGATGAAGGTAGTGTCCAAAAAGCATGAGTTTTTGCTAGTATGATTTCTGTAGACATCAGGAACCCAATTTTCCCAAAGCAGTGCTGAAAACATACATTTACTTTGGAAGCTAAAATCTGCTATTCCAAATTCTGCATTTTTAAAAATGTACCTGCCCAATTCCTTGCTTAACGTGGACAAAGTTTGAAATAAATACTAAAAAAATTGTTGTATACTGTGCTGTTTAGCTGGGACCATTTTAGAATCATAAGCCAAAAACTTCTAGAGAGAAATGCTAGCTAACCTACTGGAGCTCTTGAAGTGTACTTCAAAGATCTGTTGTGGATCAGTATGGGTCAGTTTACCACTGGCACATAACTTCACAGTGCAGTGTTTTGTCCTTTCCCATTGAAGGACTGAGGACAGACGGTAATGGATACCTTCCACAAGAGTACAGGCACTGAGAGATTGAAAATAACTGGGGTTTTAACAGACATATTTGCATCTTCTTACAATTCCAGGGGGGTCGAGAGGAACAAGGTTTACAAGATACAGACTCCTTTGCCCAGGAAGTGCTATCCTTTGCCCAGGAAGTGCTATAGCAGAACTTTCTCCAGGCAGTCACTGAAGGAAAACTACAATGTGAAAAGGAAGTAATAGAAGGGAAGGAGTTTGTAGCTACATATCCTCTTCTTTACCTGCCTTAGATGTACTGAGCATTTAAGTTTCACAGTTTGTACTGCACAATAAAAAGCTGTAATCATATAAAAGATATTGGAGCACATAAATAATAATGAAATTTTTAGAAGTCAAGAGGCAATCCACTCATGCTATTCTTGGAGTGACTCATTACCTAGTCTGGTATTCCATAAAATGGTAAAAGATTTCAAGTAGTAGGTGAGGAAGGCTTACTTTAAATTAGCTGAGAACAAAACAAAACCAACACATATAAAATAAACAACTGTTTTGATATCACCTAGCTATCTAAAAGTAATCTGGAGAAGATTCTCACACACCCAGTTTTCACCTTTCTTAATCTTATATCCTAAATTCAGTTAACGCTGAACCAGCAGACATTTAAAAAGTAACAAACTGATGGCAACTTCAGGATTATGACTTCCCTTCAAGTTAAATGCATAGCTAGAAACAAGCTAAATGTTTGATCGTGCATGTGAAAGTAATGTGAAACCTAGGTAAACATACAGCTTATCTGCATTGTAAGTGATCCTCTGTGTGTACTCCACCAAGAGCAGTTAACAGTATTCCTGAGGTTTGAAGGTCAAGAGGATTGACTTCACTGCACTTATATCTTACTGAATCAAATATCTACAACTGATATTTTCAGTACAAAGGCACAGTATCATAACTTTTTTAGTGATTCCAAAACAGAAGGCAACTGCTCACAGAAGCAATCTTCTCCATTCCCCTTCTTCACTAAGATGTAGCTTATTAAACACTCCAGACTACAATCCCACCCTGTTTTAATAAATGTTTTAAATAAATAACTCCAACTATCTTCTACAAAGAAACTCTAATACTGTTACAGCTCGCAGGTAGATAAACTAAGCCTACAAAGGAAAAGTGTACATTCCTTTATTTTAAGAGCCAACATTGTCAAAGTCGTGATGACACAGCAAGAAGTCCTGCATGGAGACATTTTCTTGCTTTTTTAAATTTCATTATCACAGTTTGTGCCAGTTGTGACAAACATCTAGTGAAATCATGATGCAGGAGTCTTACAGAGGAAAGTAACTGCCTAATAGTTTTTAAAGCTCATCCTTTCATGTGCGAATACCAGGCACTGTAATCATTAAGATAACCTGAATATATTTTATCAAGGAGGAAATTTACATCTTCAGGGGTTACCATTTCTTTTTATTACTTATCATGTTCAAAAGTGCTAGTGAAGACTAAACTGAAACAAAAGTGGCAAAAGACAAAGGGAACATTAGGAGGTACTGTTGGACAGCCTTTGGGAACTGCCTAATGAGCCAGGGAGAAATTATTACAGATAACCTCAATACTCTTTTCCTTGCTCCTCTCACTTGAGACATTCTGAAGTTCATTAAGGCTGTATTCCGCACACTACTGACCAGCTGCAGTAGAAGAGTTGTGTGTGGTAGTCACAGAAATCACAGGACAGCTCAAAACTGTTTAATTCCCTTTCAGTCTTACTTGATGACACTTGAGTGAATTCTCACTACTCCCCTCCCTAGTTTCAGGAAGGTGGGAAGGTTTCTAGTCACAAGCCTCTTCACGTAACAAAGCTAAAAACATGTGAAAGAAGTGGTACTACTGAAATAATGCTTGTGTCTTCAAAGCCTTGAAAATTCTTCCAAAAAATAAATCCTGTAAGGCTTGAAATGCAATCAAAGTTTGTCAATATATTTAAGCAATTATTTTATTTTACTAACAAAGTTACTCTTTTGGAGAGGAATGTGATTTTCAAACAGAAAGCTTTAGTAATATACTAGATACTGCTATCAGATCAACCCTGATACAAGATATGTTAACTACCCTGAGGAAAGGAAGCACGCCAACAGAAATGCTCTTACACTGGGCCAAATGCAAGTTAGAAAATGATCTGATTTTAGCAGCAGATACAACAGTTTTGACTAGTTACACAAAAGCCAGCATGACCTAAAGTTTACAGATATCTTGGCAATAAACAATCTTACCTTAGTCAAAAAATATTTGGATTTCTAGCCCCACATACTAAAACATGAAACCATCAAACAGTCAGAACAATGCAAACATCCACCTTTTTGTTAATTTGTGTTAAAACTCTTCTCCTTTACACAAGGTATCCATCGAATGCTTCTGCACTCCCTCTGTAACATGTGCCTGCACACTGAAGATAATTCCATGGGGGCAAGACTTTCTCAACCTCCGTTTCTGCTGCACTGCAATTAGTTTTTAGATTAATTCAACAGAAAGCAGCATTTGTTTCCTCGGACCGTTCTCAGGCATTTGTACATGCACAGCTGGGACATGCATAATTGTAAGTGGACACACCGAAGTACTTAACAGGAAGCCAAGAAGAAAAAAAAAAAAAAATAGCTGGGCAGTAAAATGGAAAGTAACCATTGCCTCCCCCCCACAAATTCAGTTCCTGCATTGACAGAGCCTTCTGAATCTTTGTGGTGTAACAGAAGCATTAGTTTTCCCATCATGACATGCAATTACTCTGTAAGAATGAATCTCAGATTCCTGAAATAATACCCTGCTTGCCATTCATTACCTAATCTGTTTCGACTTAATCAAGATTAATAGTTTTCTTAACACCTCTTATCTAGTATTACTAGAGTGATAAGTTAAATACTTAAAACTGTAACTTCTTTATTCCTAGCACTGAGTTGGTGTTTAATAGCAAAGACTGGTATTTCTCAGTAGTTGCAAAGGTGTGCTTTAAAATAGCAAATTTAACACTTTTATGTGATTCTTCTACTGAAAGTTGTAGGAGTACCCAATGACCTTTCTACTGAAATTGAGCGTATTATATCCTCCTCATCCTTCCTTGTACTTACAAATGCATTAACCTTAGAAGTATGCCCATCGCTGACCACTGTAAAACTGTAACTGCAAATCATTACACACCTTAAAAAATTCAATAACTCATAAAACATACCTGACTTAACAGCTGTCCATGAAAAACGTTGTTAACCACATTCAAAACCTGTTTTATAAGTTTTCTTTGAGAAGCAGGGATGCGAGCTGGGTATCTGGTCCCTGTAGTCTCCAGTTCCTGCTGCACTTTATCTAAAAGTTCACAAAGAAATTCCTGAGCATCTTGTTGAGCATATCCTCTGAAGGCTGGAATTAGTCTCCACACAGAATGAAGCATGGCAAAAGGAGACACCAGTGCCCACTTGCCAGACCACATAACTTGGAACAGAGTATGCAGCTCATGACAGAGAGAAATATGCTTTGAACTGGGCTCCCTGCGCTGAATAAGTTCCATATTTCTAGTTTTTGATGCTCCTCCACTTAATCCAGAGGATAAACTAGGCCTCCTCACAGAAGATAATCCCTTTATTTTCTCTTGGTTCTCATTCACATGTAATGCTGAGGCAGCTATTGACAGGTGTTTAGTTGAAGATCTGGTTTTGCCATTGGTTGCTGTTGCCAGCAGTTCCTGAGTTTGGTCGAGATCAAGCTTTAAAAAGCATTCTCGAAAAATAAGTAAGTGACTTAATACCTGCAGGATAGAATTCATATAGCAAGTATTGCCCAGGTTTCTCAGTCCTGTTACCCCTGGAGTCACCGTGGGCCTTCGTTTCATTGGAGAGTCACTTGTTTTATTCAATCTTATTTCATCTGAGGTATAGGTTTCTTTCAACTCTGCTGCAGATTTTGCATTCCGTGATGTTTTTTGCAGGCAGGGTGCTGATTTTGAGGACATTCTAATCTGATTTTGTAAACGACTGCTCTTTCTTGGAGGCATCTTTTCCATCTCTGCTTTCAACTCACGCTTCCGTTCTTGTCTCCTCTTCCTAGCTTTCTCCCTTCTTTCCTCTTCTTCTTCCAGATGCCTTTCTTCTTCCAAAATCTTTTTTCCAGTAGGTGTCACCTCAAGCCAGGATCTGAATACTTTCCCCAGGAGCGCACGCCGTCGGTGCCAAAGAGCTGTGAACATGCGATCTTCATTACGAAGCAAGGCTTGGGCACCACCATGTGAAAGGTAAGAATCATCACTTGTACCCATAGAACGCAAAGTCCTCCCACTTCGAGTAGTGCACTCATAGTTCTGACTCTTGATTGCACTTAATGTACTTCGCAACAGTTTTAAATCACCAGTTGCATTATCATTAAGAACATAATCATCACAGAGATAACAGAAAACATACAGCTCATTGACTTCCAACGCCACCGGGTGACTGCTCTCCTGAAAGTGCTTTAGTGCATGTTCTTCAATGTATCTTCCACACGCCACATGTGAGCAGCTGAGGCACGCCCAGATGGATTCGGTAGTATTGCAGTCCACACAATGCCATTTCTGAGGATTGAGAATGGAGTGATCTTGGGCCAGTCGCAGACGTCCTATGTGCTTACACTTATCCATTGTTAAAACTGAAATTGCAGAGCTATGATGTCAAAACACATCATCCAAACTATTTCTTGTCCATGGCACTTCAATCTGCAACTAAAATATATATATATATATAAATTGCAGTTCATAAATACACAACTGTGTCACTTTTACATTGTTGGTATATCAAATTTAGACCTGAGGTTAAGACCATGACTGCCATTAAACTGAGTCCCACCAAATACATAAAGACACTCAGTTCTGTATAGCCTCAATCAACATCATCAACAGCATTTCAAGTGTCATACTAAACGGTCTTCATACCACTGCTTATATTCCGAGCAACTCTGGCTTGAGACTGAGCATACTAGATACATTTTAGATTAGGCCTGCTTTTTCAAAGGAGCACTGATTTAGTTAAGACACTGTTACAGAGTCTGGATACAAACACAGCTGAAAATGGGACAGTTGGTCCAGAGAAGCTGCGGATGCCTCAGCCCTGGAAGTGTTAAGAGGCTGGAGCTTTGAGCAACCTGGTCTAGTGGAAGGTGCTCCAACCCCCCACTGCAGAGGGGGGTTGGAACTAGATGATCTTTTAAGATCCTTTCCAACCCAAACCATTCTATGATTCCAAAATGTTCCTGTTAATTCTATCCCTAAGCATACAGGTGCAGAAGTGCAAAGTTCAGTTAAATTTATTATATTTACACAGTGCCAACAGTTCAGACAAATGAAGCTTTATTTAATTAAACCACACCTTTAATTAAATCACTGCACCTTTGTGCTCAGACAAGCCCATTATACCAGCGCTTTCTACAATGACATATCATCAGTAAGTACATTTTAACATCATTTTAACATCTCTGAAAGAAAGAATGACCTGGAAAAGCAGAACTTGATTTCCTCATAAGACAGAAATTCCATTAGATATCATACCTCAGTTGCTGCAAACTTTCTAAAAACCTGCATTTTGAATAGATCTTTCTAATCCATGTCTCCAAGAAATCATCTAAAAATTTGGCTAGTGCTGGCTTACGTCCTTTAATAAGGTTATGTGGTAGCATCTATTTGTTAAAGCTGAAGTATTTGCTTTCTTCTATAAGGTGCATTTACCTAAAACAAATGGGCAGGCTCTGACTAACAAAAATTAAAGAGACAGTGATTCAGTCTTTCTTTATGTTTTACCATCTTTCTACTACCTCTAGTTGAAAGATACTATCTAGAGAAAAACGATGTGTCAGGAAGTGATTATGTTTGATGTGGGGTGTTTGCACCCAGGATGTCACTGACTAGAAGGGCTAAATAGCACACAGCAGCAGTATTGTTATGCGCAGGACTTGCCAGATGAAACAGTTAATCCATCTGGAGAGTAGCAAGGGTTTGTCAAATATCCATGCTGTGCCAAGAGACAAGTTACACCATTACAGATGCATGCATACTGTAGACCTGGCCCAGGCTGTATTAATAGCAAGGTCCACAAGTCTGTGTTTTACAGAGAAGTAAACGATGCTACAAAAGTACTGAGTGTCTTGGACAAGCTTGGATAGAACCCAAAAAATTCTATTCCTGCTATTAACCTTAAATATGCTAATATTGCTCAATTTTTACAGTTCTGAAATACACAAGAATAGGTTACTCAATTTAGAACAGATGTCAACATTAGAATAAGCATTAGCTTGAGGAAACCCTAATATACAATGACAAAACACCACTAAGGAAGGAAAACGGGTAAAAAGTTGCAGCTGGATAGGAAAGGAGTTTTAATTTTCATCTCGTACTTGGATAAAAGCTGTAGTTAAAAGATTCAACTAATAAAATACCTTTGCTTGGTTAACTGGCACACAGCTACTGTCCTTTTAACATGTTACAATACAGATACCAGCGTAAGAGCTGTAATAACTCTAAGCACATAATCAGCATCCAGCATTGCATGTGTTGCATAGGTCTTATTCTATGATACAGGAAAGGTTGTGCCAGCTGTAGTGAAACTTAAAGTATACACAGTTTTACATGCCTGTATTAATCATTCTCATTCAACTTACTTAAGAGTTGTCTCCAGTCCATGCTCACTGCACTGAAGAATTTCAAGCACCGTGACCTCTGGGTATTCAGCAATTCCCAGATTAAGTACCAGCCATAGCGTATTACGGGAGGTCGAGATCCCTTGCGTGCTATGGTCAACAGATGACAAAAATAATGGCTTGCTGAACTTTTTCAGCTTGCTAGCATCCGTAACATTCACTCCTCCTGATAGGCAGTCTTTTTATACCTTACTTTTTATTCTGTCTTTATAAATAAGACCGCTAGTGCTATCCCATGTCTTCTCTTAGCCTGACAACCTGCTTCCCCCCAAAAGAAAGCTCAAAACTGAGCTTTTATAAAACTGATAAAATTCACATAAATTTCAAGAGGTGAACTATGTATGTTAATTCCTCCTGGACTATTAAAGTACCTAGGTAAAGCATGCTGCAAGAATTAAGTATGTTAGACAGGATTTTAAGAGACAAGACATCCTTCTGGGTTTGGGCTAACAGGAATAGCTTCTCCTGCATAACATATTAGTAACAGTCCTTGCCAGCAGGCCAGAAAAGAACACTAAAACCTGCCTTCTCACAGGCCTGTCACACACAACAATGCTGTCAATAAAGAGGGGTCTGTCAGGTTGACTCTTTCTGATTTTCTTAGAGCCACTGTGTAAACACTGCGCCTTTTTTTTCCTTCTTTTTAATATTATATGGTCAGAAAATCTCGCTTTCTCTATTCTAAAGATGTTATCAAGAGTGAAACTACTGACACGCCTCAATGTAAGCAGACACCGGACTGAGGACAAAAGCAGTTTGCTGATTTCAGAATGACCACTGTGTAAACCAGGGTTGCACAATCAAGCTCTTCATGCAAAAGCAACACGATTCTACGAAAGCGCAAGATCAGCGCCTTGAAGAGAAAACCTTAAAACCCCAGCTCCCCCACCAGCAACCAAGCCAGCATGACATTTTCCCACCTACGTAGATGTGTGGAGAAAGGCGACAGGGTGGAAGGGGGAGGGGGAGGAAACATCTTGGCATGGGAGAAGGCTTTCTTTGAAGAAAATGTGAGGAAATCAAGATGCAGAGTTTGGTCAAAAAGACATATATCTGAAAAGACTGAGAAAAAAAGCTAAAAGTACAAAACTGAGACCAAAAAAACTTCAGCTGAATGTCAAGCAGCACAATGACAGCATGAATATTTTAAGAGGTGGAGCACCAAGACTACAGCAAGGCACAAAATTTAGAAACATTACCTCTGAACTAAGACTTGGCAAGACTTGGGGAAATAACAGGAGTGAAAATGACAGACAATGGTGAAAGAAACATAAAAAATACTGCATACTCATTTTTATGCCTAGTAGAAAGTAGCAGCTGGAATAAAATAGTACAAGCAAACACTCCAAAAACGTTAAAATCCCATAAAGTTATTCAGCGCTAGTTTCAGCATGCTTCTCTTCCAAGGTTCAGTTCTGTGCACACACACAAAGAAACCGTGAATTAGTTGACCAGCACGTCAGAGATCAAGCCCCCCTGTGTTCTCAGCACAAACCTGAGCTGAAGTAGTAAGCAAAATAACAAGTACTAACACACATAATAGCACTACTTAAAGCATTAAGTTGTTTGGGAAAATAGATATACAAAAGTCTTTTCTTACGTCAAAGTTTCACAAGCTAGAAATAAAGATCGAGGGAATACGATTTTTTTTTTTCATTGAACCATATTTCAACCTTATTGATGTGCTTGTTTCCTTAGTTTCACTAAAGAATGGCTGGCAAAATACACATTTTGGGATAACTCATGAGCTGAAAAAGTACTCGATGTCAAAACCTAATAACTTAGAAGCTAAGAAAATAGATGGTTTTCTTCCATTTGTGTTCCATGTAAACAAGAAATTCAGATTCATCGTAACAGCTGTTAAATTTTAAAATTGTAACTCTAAACATAAACAAAAGGAAATCTTTTCCCCTTAAGCCACTACTTCCGTAATTAACTACTTGGCACGTAAGTGAAAAACCACTCTATCTCAAGCGTTAGACTAGAAATGCAGTACATAGTTTTACTAATATACATACACACCCACGTGTGTGCTCGTGTGTCCCATTAATGTTCTGGCTTTTACATCAGTTGACAGTTTACCAACTGATTTTCACCAGGTTCAGAGTACCTATTTATTATCTTAAAAAAAATAGATATCATGGCCCTTGAACCCCTAAAAGTGTAAGACAACAAGCATGGTAACCAGAAGGCAGATGTACTGCTTTACTGCTTTCTTAAGCAATATTTTTCTTTTGATTTTTTCCTAAGGAAAACAACCCAACGAAACACTGATGTGGAAACTCCAAGTCCTGCAGGCATAACAGCGAGACTTAAAAATCAAAGCAGCACTTCAAAAGGAAAGTTTGTAAATTGTTTCCGATTTTTAACAAAGCAGCCTCCCAGCCTCCTTTCTCTGGAGCTGTACTGCGCCTTAACTTTTTTCCTCCTTTTTTGTTTATGTCGGCTAAGGAACGTTTATGCAATATGCTGCCTAGAAGTAGCACTTAACAGCAGACACCGGTACGGCACTACACTCAATGTCTCTTATAGCGAATAACCGCGCATTTCCTGCAGTGGAGAATTCAAGGTAAACAAATAGTTCAGACTTTCACAAAGGCACGGAAAACAAAGCATTTCTTGTTAGTCTGGATTTACACGGGACGGTTCTTCCCATTTAGAAAAACAAGCACCCCTGACCGCTCTGACAGCTCCTCGGACAACGCCTGGCTCCTGCGCCGAGAGCCCTGGAAAGCAAAGACGCTCCAGCCAAGCTGGCCCATGGCTGGATGCAGGGCTACAGGCGTGCCCACAACGGTTTCGGTAGGAAGGTCCAGCGCTCCCCACCAGCCCGCGACATGGCGCGACTCTTCGCCTCGACAACAAGGGGCACTTAGGCGACCCGAGCGGGTCACCGCCACCCTCTCCTTCTTCCACTCCTCCGCGCGATGTCCCTCACCTCGACGCTCTCCCCACACCTCCGGGACGAGTGAGTGGCCCGAGCACCGCGCAGGGGCTCCCCGTCCGCCACACAGCGAGCGCGACGGGACGCCTCCTCAGCCGGAGGTCCCTCACCGGAGCCGCTGGAAGGGCCACAGCTCCCTCGCTCCCGCCCCGGGGGCTTCCCCGGCCCCGCGCCGTGCCCGGCTCGCCCCCGCGGCAACAAGCGCCCGCTCCTCAGGTGCCCCTCCCCAGCGGCAGGGTGCTGCTGCCGCCGGGCACCTGCCCCGCGGGGCTCCCGCCGGCGGCTCCGGGCGCTGGAGCGCTCGCAGAGCCGTCTCCCCTCTCCCGCCGGCCGCCCCCGCACGCACCCGTCACCCGCCGCTGCCGCCATCTTGGGCGCCCCGAGCCGCAGCCTCCTCGGAGCGGCCCCTCGGCGACGTCAGCGCCGCGCGGAGGCCGCCACCCCACTGCGCACCCGCCCGTCCCGGCGAGGGGAGCCCCGCGCGCGCCGCTCCCGAGCCCCCTCAGGCACCGCCGCCGGCCCGCGGCTGTGCACCCCCATCGGCCTCGGGCACCCCGCGCGGCAGCCCCGGGCCGGGCCGTGCCGCCGCCCCGCACCCACCTGCGGAGCGCGGGGCGGGAAGCGCTGAGCGCCATGTGCCGGCGGCGGGTCTGTCACCAGATTTGTAGTGGCAACCCAAGTCCTTCCCACGTCTCCTCCCACCTCCCCCGCCGGGCAGAGCGGGCCGGTCCTGCGGGGCCGGGCGCAGGAAGGCGGGCGGGGAGCGGAGGGGCAGCTGCCCCGGCTGTCGGGACTTCGGCCTGCCGGCATTGGGAGCCGGTTCCCGAGGCACCGCTGCCTCCGGCCTGTGCCTGTAGGACACCTGTTTCCTCTGCGGGGCTTCCGTACCCAGCAGGAAAGAAGAGGGGTCTCAGGCGCCCCTCGGCGGGTTTTCTTACTTTCTTTCCTACATTTCACTCGCGTTTTGCCCTTGGTGGCATCGCCCTTGTTTGGCCGGGGAATGACCGCTGTCTGCATTTCCCCACGCAGGCTAAGCGCAGCTGGCACCTCTGGTCCCGGCCTCGCCGTAGCCTGGGGTCTGTCTGCCTAGGCGCACGGTCGAACACACGGCAGATTAAGATGTCAGCGGTGAAACTTCTCCACATCTCTGTGTGCACGTTGTTTGTAGAGACTTCTGCAAGGCAGCTCACACGAAAATAAAAGTTCTTATCAGGCCCTGTTACCCACATATCGAGTGCTTTTTCAGTCTCGGGTTTCATTACAGAAACTTAAATACTCAAAAACTTGTAAACTCACATCCTGCAGATGCCCTGTTTGTGAATTTGAAGCATCTTTACACCGGTCCTTTTAAAACTCAACTTTCTGCAGTGCAGACAGCTCTTTTTAGCTGCTTTCCAGTTCTGCTTGTCCTGAATTGAGTTAGCTTAGGCTTGCACACACCCAGAAAGACTGTGTACAGTGCTGCTACCGATTGCGAAGGTGGTCATGGGGGGTGTGTGCTGCTTCTTAGCCACGATAAACAAGTGGTGGTTTGATGCACAGTGTGAGCACTTAGAATCATAGAATGGTTTGGTTTGAAAAAGACCTTAAACCTCATCCAGTTCCAACCCCCTGCCTTAGGCAGGGACACCTTCCACCAGACCAAGTTGCTCAAAGCCCCATCCAACCTGGCCTTGAACACTGCCAGGGATGGGGCAGCCACAGCTTCTTTGGGCAACCTGTGCCAGTGTGTCACCACCCTCACAGTAAAGAACGTCTTCCTTAATTCAGTTCAGATCTCTCTCATTTTGGATCCATTACCTGTCAGGATGTTTTGATGACGGCATCAAAATCTCATACATCTGTTTCTGGGTTTCTAATTGTGTCATCACAGAAAATGTGTTTCAGTTTAAAACTTGAAATCTATAGGCCCTGGTTGTCTCAGTTCTGCAGTAGTGCTTTCCAGTTCTTGCTGTTTCTAATGAGATTGCTGAGATGGCGTTAGCAGGATGTGGCCAAGGCACAATTCACTTTTTCTGCAGGGTCACTTTATCATGGTGCTTTCAGAAGCTCGTAAGAGCATATGAATAAAGTAAACTCACCCGGCTTGTCTCATAATTCCAGTGTGTTTCTAACTTGTAACTAGAAAGAGAGGAATACTGTTGCCTGATCAAAATATTTATAAATACTGTTCATGCACAGTGATTCCATGCATTTGCACATCCTTCTTAGGGTTTTTAAAACAACTTTTGCAATTTTCAAGTAACT
Organism: Pezoporus wallicus; assembly: GCF_028554395.1. NCBI lineage: Eukaryota > Metazoa > Chordata > Aves > Psittaciformes > Psittacidae > Pezoporus > Pezoporus wallicus. The sequence continues at coordinate 1,310,515 of NW_026635478.1, forward strand.
ATATTATTATTTTTTTCTAAGTTACTGCCTCCATCATTAACAGTAGCCATTCCTTCTTTACGCATAGCTGGCAAACTAACCCTCCCATAGTGATACGTTGCAGGAATCCACTTACAATATTCTCATGCTCAGTATCCAAATCCAGTTCTGTTTGTGTGTCTGTCTGTTGGTTAAGTGGATGTTGGATCTGCTGTCAAGACCAGCCTGACTCTTCATCCCTGCTGTAGCCTCTTCAGCAGCATTTGCAGGCTGCTTTCATCTGAACCCTTGACAGTCCCTAGAGGGGAAGAGCCCAAGCTCCTGATGCCTCCACACACACTAGAGGTCTTGTCCATGTAGTCCAGAGTGGGTGAAGTCTAGGTGAGGCTCAGGGTATTACCATTCAGGGCACTGAGATGCCAAATTCTGTTTTTCCTGAGCAACCAGGGAAGCCTTTGATCCTGGGCTGGTCACAGGAAGGCTAGGGCCAGCAATGTAAATGGAAAATGGTGGCTTCCAGCCATGCATATGCTTAACCCCCCTCCACAGCCTATCACTCACTCAAACACAGCCTGGGGCTTTTTCACCAATCCCCTAATCCCCTTTCTGCCCTAAATGGCCACTTTTAGCAACCATTCCTAAAGTGATGGTGATCCTCAAACATTCTGATACATTCATGCCATTTTTATATCTTGGTAGCCTGTCATCTCTGTAACGAACAGTGCTACCCTTTTCTCTTTCACCAAATAGCACCTATCTTTCAAAACTCTGTGATAACAGAGATTTGCCACCTATCTGCTATCTCTGCAGTATTTGATTTAGCACAGAATCAATAACATCCCTTTTTCTTTTTCTTTTTTTTTTTTTTTAGGGGTGGGAGAGAGGGAAATGGTGTTCCCTGTGTTAAAGAACAACATTTCAGCAGATTTTCACTAAGCAGACTTCATACCTTTATTGGGCTAGGGCAGCCTTCAGTCTCTGTTCCTGCCACGTTGGATAATCCATTGCAAAGAATTGATTTGGAACTGGGATTTGGTTCCAGCCTAACAGGTAAATCACTGAATATGTGATATTATATATTACATATCTGCTGCTTTGACCATATCTATCCTGCTTCGTGTGTGCTTAGTGTCATCTTGCTTAAAATTTTTTACCCTTCCTTTAACCTTTCTCACAGTCATGTAATTATTCTCCTAAATAATTGCCACATTAAAAACATTGAAGGCTGGTTAGTGAATTCCTGAGCCTTAGGGACACATATAAGGTCCAGCTCCTTTCTACCATCCAGCCATTACAGCTAGAATGTTTGTGATTTATTCAGACAGCCAGAAATTGATTTCCCAAATGCAATTTAATTTTAAATTCATTGGGCATTTATGAAGATGGATGCCAGATGCAGAATATGTTGTCAAGAAGCAAGCAAATGTAATAAATCCCTGTAAGTAATGTAACCTCATATCTTCCTGTTATGTGTAAGAACATTCTTTGAAGGGGAAAAACACCACTTCTGACTCAATCTTAAAACCTTTCCAATACAGCAAGTAGCTTTAATGTATATTTTAAATGGCCCCCAGCATTATACACACTGTGTGCACTTACTGCATTAATAAAACTGAACAAATATTTACTTAGTCCATTTGATGGATAGAAGCATCATAAGCTGTTACTTTGAATGAGGCATCTAAACTTTTACAAATACCTGAAATTGTAAATTTCTGTCAAATATTGACATAATTATAAAAGAGTAATAGGTTTTGATACTAAAGAACAGCAAAGGGGTAGGTTAACCAAGCCTTATGAGTCTATCTGAAAAGAGACTTGGTGTGATGTAGTGTGTTGATGAAGACCAAACGCATAGGCATCCTTTTTTTCTACTAGCTTTGGGTCTGGTTTTGTGGTTTGAGTGTTCAGAACTGGTGAAAACAAAGAAACAAAGAGAATGCTGTACATAACTTAAAGAAATTAAAAGTGAGCTTTAAACAATTATGGACCCATGCTTTGCTCTTGCTGATGTTACTTGTTAGCAGCACCCCAGTTAAGCGTAATGCCCCTGCATGCCCATGACCCTTGCAGAATATAATGTCACACTGGCAGCCACACTGCTCACACGTGAGGTCATGTGTGTCACCAGTCCGGTCTCAAGCTGCCTGCATCCACACTGCTTGCACCAGGAACTTCTCTGAGTTAAAGCTGCTCCTATATGAAATTTCTCCTTTCAGAGAGGCAGCTGGCTTCCTTGAAGTGCAGGGCAGTGTCAGTGATCAGGCAATTTGGGTTTTGCTTTTATGACAGTATAGACATGTCCCATAAGCAGATGGGGCTGACAGTATGGAGTTAATTGTACATCTGAGGCACAGAAAATAGCTGGAATAAAGGGAGCTATAATAAATCACAAAGTTGCATATATTGATATGAGCAGCTTGATGGTTTCCGGTTCAGCCTTAGATGATAAATAGAAACCTTTTTTTTTCTAAAACAGTGGAAGTGTTTTAAAACCACACATAAGGAGGGGATTCTTGGAAGGCTCATCTGAAAGCCTGATGCACATACACACCAGTATTTGCATGTTTTGTGAATGCTTGCATGCTTACCTTCATGAAACATCTGCACTGGGCATTTTTTGTGTTGCCATGTTTTTTTTTAATACAAACAGATATTTTTAATATAAACAGATTCAGGGCTTAAAAGATAAATTCTGTGTGTCTGTGTGACCCTGAAAATAACACCATATTTTCTTCCAGCACCCGTGAAACTTTTGGGCTGCGGTTCATTTCAAGATGAAGACGTGCATGTTGGTGTCTACATACAAGCTAGGTGTTCTATTTCCCAGCAGAGTTGGGGGCGAGGGCTTGCATCAGTTGTATCTGAGATACTTACAGTGTGTGAGACATTCAGACAGGGCTGGAAAACTTGGCATACAACTTACAGGACTGTAGTGCCTTCCTGGAGCCGCAGCTGTAGACAAGATGGGGTAGCTTATGCCCTCCCAAATGGTGCTGGATGTCAAAACAGCTGATCTGTTTGCGTCTTAGATCTCCTTAGATTGACCCTAAGCAGATAGCTGGTGGCTGATTAAATGAATCAGTCTCTGACTCCACTCCTTTGAATACACTGACCAAGAGCTCAGTCAATTCTGTCAACAACAAATGCCACTTGAGAAGCTGTGTGATGTCCTACCTGGTCTCAGGCTACCCTTCTGGAAAGGCATCAGTTCCCATATGTCCTGTGCAGATAGCTGCTGGGGGTCTGCCTAGTGCATTGGATCCCATCCCTACTCACTTCAGTGAACTTTGACTGGGTTCAAACACAGAAGATATATTTTGCAAACATGTATTTTTCACAAATGGGATGAAGTCTGGGAGGACTTCTGAGTCTTCAAATGATCTGCAGGTTTAAAAACAAGGCCAAAAAAAAAAAAAGTAAAGTGTACACAAGACATTATGAATCACAAAGTATTTTTTTCAAGAATTTCCCTACTTTCTGCATAAGAAAAAAGAAACCAGAAACCACTCATTTTAATGCTGATTTGAGGAAAAATATCACTAAGTTAATATCATGCTTATTCCACTACTTTTCCTCCTGTTCCTCTTCCCTTCAGTTCTTCACATTGGCTTTGCCAGGCAAATGCAGATAAAGCCATCCCCAAGGCTGAAATGGTTTAACAGTAAGAAAGTTATTTGGGTCCAGGGCTTTAAAGGCCTATTGACAATGTTAAATACACCAGAATGCTTAATAACAGTTTGGGAGGTTTTGCGTATTATTTCTCATTTCTAAATAGCTTGAAATAGAAGTGAAATTTTAACATAGTTGTTTAGGCAGGTGCTATTGATTTTAACTGAAAGTTCTGAGGCTCTAGGGTTCCTTTTCATTATTAGGCATTTGGCTGACTGTCCTTGTGCTGATGGGGAGCTTCTGAGTCCCAGTTCTAAAAGAAATACTGATACTATAAGTGTTCAGACAGGTCCTCTACCTGCCAGTCTTTCACAGAAGCCAACTAAACCTGCATTTCTAATGTCAAGAGACAGAATTTAATGCAACAAAAAATGTATCAATCAAATCTTGCTACTGCTCCTATAAGGACAAATTAACAGTGAAAAACCTTTTTCATTTTCAAACTAAGAAGTCATCCCCTGTACTCTGAATCCAAATTACCGTGGTGAAAACAGACTTGTCAGTATTTTGTTCATCTGCTTAATGGGACCTGCTCTACTACTACACGCAAGGAAGGAGCATGATGGCATCTGATTTTGTTATACTTACATTAGATCCAGCTTTGCGTCTAGACACCAGAAGGCAATTTCTTAGTGATGTTGGGGTTAACAAACGGAGGAATGTTGCTCTGATAAACTCCTTAATTCAAGGCCAGTTTTGCACTCCTATCAACCAGAAGGAAAGTGCAGTCCTCTGCAGGCACCTTCGTATTCTGGATCCAGTTGCCAGACGAGAGAGTGCTCAGAATCTCTTGCATTTTCTCTTTTCCTAAAGCCTGCATTCATTTTCTCTTTCCCTAAGCCCTATACTCTTCTGCCTTTGCTCTGCATGAGCCTGGAAAGCCATGGTCCCACGTCCTCCCCAGAATACAAAGCACCCGCAGTGCATGACCCCACTCCTTGGCCAAAAGCTGAGTCTTTTTCTTCTGCTCTGAGAGCTTGTTCTGCATGACAGTGCTTGTGTCTTTAACACGTCTTTTGTGTGGCAAGCTCTGCCCCCAGGTTTGCTATGGGTCTCCCATCGAAGTCAATGGAGTGGTAAGTACGTCTGCCTAGCTCTACTGTAATTGCAAAGAAAGGGGAAGTGCTCAGATGTGATAAATGTGTCATTCTTCACTTTGGATGCTGCCTATCACAGCTACAGTAGCTCACTGGCTCCTCAGAGGGAAGGATGAGGGCACAGCTTGCTTTGCTCCCAGCTCTTCTCCTATGCTCATCCTCCCAAGCCTCCGTAGCTGCTCACCCAGAGTGTGACTGCCACGTACGTCTTTATTCCTCCTTCCTTATGATAAGGGACTAGATCAAAACAGATCCACTGGTGGGTTTGGAGTTAAAGGATTTCAGGTTATAGAGTCTGCTTCAGCCAAAGTGAAGATCAGCTGCAGCTTATTTCAGCTGCCAGTGCACGTGTCCGTGGACTTCAGCAAGAGCTCTGTCTGTGAATAGACCCGAACCTGCAAATGTTCAAGCTGGCAAAAGCAACTGCATTTGATTTCCCCCTAACACAATCTGTAATTCGATTGAGGAGGCAGAAGGAAGACGTGCTTATTCCATTTGCTTTGCTGCTACGTGCTTTTTTGTTAGCTTTGCGGCCATGCATTTGATGGCATGTTATTCCCCTTGAGTTTATTTGGTGCCTGACTTCATTGCTCTGAGTTCAGGCTGTACCGTTTAATAGGTGTTTTACACTTTAATAACCTTATTAAATAAGCTTTTTGTTACTGAATATCTCAGACTTTGCTAGGTACCTCAACTGAGAATCAGCTCATTGAATTACCTCTGCAACTGCAAAAGATAATACCTGCCAAAAAATTATTTGGATTTTGGGGAATCATTGCTGCCATTGCACCCCATGGTACAATGCCAGTATTTCTGCCTTCAGATGTAAATGACTGTGCAAATGCTGCTTTTCAATTAAACTGTAGTACAATTCGTTGAAGTTTAGCCAAAGAAAGCCTGTGAATGGAAACACTTAAACGATACATTAGGATTTAGTTACAGACTTTGCATTTGTTTTCTCATCCAAATGTAAAACAATTGTGTAGCTGCCCGTAGGAGAGAAGACTGGACTTGGGTTTTGTTGGAGCTTCAGTGTTAACGATCAGTGCTCAAGCGTTTTAGATTTCAATCTTAAATTAGCAATTTAAAGACAACAAAGAATGATTTTCATGCTTGTCAGTTCTGATTAATGTAACATTAACCCCTAGAGAACAGTATATTGCTCCAGTACTTCATTTCAAGTCGCAAAAGACGAGTCCTGGGAAACAATGAAGGGCTGTTTTTGGGAAAAGGGGGGAGTTCGCACTTTTTTTTTTTGGACCTTTTATTTTTTTAAACTTGAGTTGTAAAGATACCACCATCTACTGCTCCTCTCACTTTTTCTTATTGCGGGTCCTGTGGTTGTTATTTCCCAAGGAATGTGACAATGAGCGACATCCTAAATGACACCCTTACCAAGGTAATGCCATCTCCTTGCTTCCTACAGATCCTGGTGCTGATTTTGCCGCTCCCCTGTTGATCCCGAGGAGTCCCAGCTTGCTACCTGCTGATCTGAGCTTTCAAGGGCAAAAACTGCTGGGAGCATGCACAGGAAATTTATATGCTTCTCCCCTGCTGGGTAAATTACAGAGAGGAAGCAAAACCAGAATGTGAAAGTGGCATATAAAATAAGGGCAGTTTTGCTGTAAAAGTGGTTGCTTTCTGATAACTGCCTGTAAAAACAGGATTTGCTGTATTTTCCCTGACACTAAAGCAGCAATTTAAATGGTTGCTGCTCTTATCCTCAATTGGAGATGGTAGAGATAAGGAGAGGCCAGGCAATAGGGCATTTGTCATTTGGGATGGATTAGGGTGTGAATGGGGGCCCTCTTGTTCCCCTGGCCCCTTCCCAGAGTGGGGTCAAACAGAAATTCTGTCCATGAGAGGCAGCAAGAGCTCTGCATTGACACAGGTACTGTCCCTTGGAATGAGCTTTTGGAAACCTGGTGCTATGTGTGCAGTGTGCTCAGTTCACTCTGCAGAAAATACTCCTCATGGATGCTTAAATGAGGGCTTCAAGTCAGGAAAAAAGTTGCATTAGAAGAAGAAGAAAAAATAAAAAGCTCCGGAAAGTTTCAGCTTTCCAAATTGCAGGAATTAGACAGATTTGTATACAAACTTTGCAAGACTTCCAAATAATTCAGATCTATCCTCTGGTGGTTGCAATCTCTCACCCAGCAATCCCTCCATCTGAGAAGCAAAGATTGTAAGAACTCAGCAGGGGCATGGAAAAAAAAAAGAGGGTTTCTTCCATCCCAGCTGTTTATATCTACTTGTATGTTTCCAGGGGTCTAGGCCACATTTTGTTTTGCTTCCCTTCTGTTACTGCCTAAACACTGGGAGCAGAGAGCCAACAGCTGCCTCACATGAGCTCATCACACAGCAGTGAAGTCAAAGAAATACCTACTGAACAATATGCACTTCTTGTGCTTGCTATATTTCCTTTGACTCCAGTGGGAGCTTGAGGAGCTGCAAGAATTACAGGCCTGGTCTTGAAGGATGATTGATGCTTCATATGTCTATTTTTCATGGTATTTGTGTGTTTGAGAACATTCACTGATTTGGATGGAAGATGGGTCCATGCCCATGTACATGTAAGTGTATATATGTGGAAGCAAGATGGTATGTAATTCATGCAAATTCAAGCTGCTGGGAGATCCCAGGGTGGGGGTGCCTAAAATGGGGGCTGCAGGTGTTTGTCTGCCCATGCTTCTCATCCAGGCTTCTCCAAAGTCACTCATAAGGCCCACAAGGAGATGGATGCTTAGGTGTCCTTGCCTTTCAGATCCCCCTTACCGCTTCAAGATGTTGCCATATCAGTGTTATGTCCAGATAGTGGGGCTCACAGGTAGATGCACAGGGTAGGTGGGGAGCTGCAGCATAGCCCTGCAAGAGCATGAGGGGCAGCTCCATGGCAGAAGCTCATGAGGAAGCAGCCATGTAAGTTTATCTCCCACAAGATGTGACAGACTTGACAGCAGCATCCTGCTCCTTTAGGCATGGCATAAATGTGTAGCAAGAGGAAGTTCCTACAGTGAAGAGACAGCATTTTAAGTTGATGATACAGACACAGGGGATAGGAGAGGAAGTGTATGGTATTAATTTGTTTTAGTTTTCATGCTTCTTGGGCTGCTTCACCTGCATGGGGCTAAGTACCAGTGATTTCTTCTGGGTGACAGCTGGCTTCCCAAAACTTGAAGTGCTTTTCAGAAAGCCCTTATGCAAGGAAAAAAACACAAAAAGAAAAATAACGAACATCTGGAAACATACTAGAAAGCTAATGATGTTTTCTACAGAGGGTGGAAGTTCCCTCCCCAGATGATAGGGAGGGACTGGAGTGGAGGCAGGACTCCCCCCCTGGAAGGAGCTCAGGAGTCAGCTTCTGCTCACCCAAGCCTTGGCTGTGAACCAGAGAGGGAGAAGAGGAAGGATGGCCAGATCCAGGAGCAGGGAGTCTCCCTCAGGCCCCAAAGGCAGCCCCAGGAGGAGGGAAATGTAGTCCTTGCTCCACTGTTTTATACATGTGTGAAGCACATCCCTTCCTGTTTGTAACAACTTTCTTTTTCAAATACATGCCTATAGTGATTTTAATAATATTGATGCTAGAATACTTCACATTTTTGTTTCACTTTTTGTAAACTTTTTGGAGGCTTCTCTTTCCTCCACTGTTTGTTGCTCACAGGGCAAAATAGAAAAAGAAAGCATCGACTTTTGAGCCTAATCTAGGGTTTTGACAGCACCTAGTTATCCTGTGCTGACATTTAGCACAGTTTACTGTGCCGTCACTCAGTGCTATTGTGGTGAGGTTTCATAAAAGCTGCAATTACAAAACAGATGAGACACTCTGGTTTACGTAGGGGAGGTGGTGGTGTAATTTTTGTGGTTCTACTGCCAAGACAGTCAGGAACCAGGGTTTGTTGCAGACCCTGTTGTGCTCTTTGTAGGCAATGAGAGGTTCAAGATGTCATTTTAAGAAACACCAGTTGCAAACAAACACACTTGTGAAAATATTTCACCTAATATGGGTAAATCTGCCTCCTTAGTATTACTAGAACTTGAAGCAATTCAAAGAAACGTCATTCTCATTTGTTTACTTCAAACCCTCAACAACATTATGGGCTTAATGAGGTTCACTGCTTTTGTCTTTAGCTGTTTGGGGTTTTTGGTGCTCCACCACATGAGTGAGTCTTTTATGCAATGCAGGTGGGAAAATACTGACATAAAATGGGTGGACAAGATTGTGAAACAACTGGTGGTGGCAAAGGGCATTTGGCAGGCATGACTTTTGAAACCACTTTGATTTTTATTTGACTAGATTTTAAAGCAATGAGATCTTTCTGACTTCTCTGGCTTTTCACCAAAAATAATCTTTTTGGTTTTGGTAGGCCTCTGCTTGAAGCATACAATGGCCCAGGAATACAACACTGAACTAGGTCCACCTATACACCTCATGAACCCCATTTCAAATTTTTTTCTGCTTTAGGTTTAAATGTATATTCTCCATGGGAGGTTGCTTATACAGCGTATGTATCTGGTTTTGTCATCTGGAAGATCATAGGATCAGGGAACCACAGGTTACTTCATGTTGGAAGTGACATGATGAGGTCTCTGAAGCAGCTGTGAGATCAGACCAAATTGCTCAGGATTTCATCCATCTGTGACTTGAAAATCTCCAGAGATAGAAGCTGGACAGCCTGTCTAGGCAGTCCATCCCTGTATTTGAGTGGCCTCATGGAGACAGAATATGTCCATATATCCTATCTGAAACTTCACCTCATGCTCATTATCGCTTGTCCTCCCAGCAGGCTGCAAGCAGCCTGGCTCCCTTTCCATAGTGCTGTCATTGGGGATTGCTGTTAAGTTCCTCCAAAGCTATCTCAGCTCTGGGCTGAGCTAGCCCCTGTCCCTCAGCCTGTCCTCATGGGCAGATACCTGAGACCTGTGCTTCCCACCAGCCTCATCCCATGCTCCCTGTTGCAAGCAAGGGCCTTGCCTGGCTGCTGCACCCAGCTGTGGGCACTGCCATTTAAGAAGTATGGTGGGCAAGGTGCAGGGAGCAACAGAAAGATGCAAACGCCTCTGTTGGGAAAGGTTGAAGAAACTGGATTTACTTAATATGGAAATGAATGGACTACATGTAGAGCAGGAGTGAGGGGAAATGATAACACAGGTCTTCTGATGGGTAGAGGTTTGTTATGTTGCAGGTAATGGTCACTTGTCCTTGATAGCCTTTGAGAGTAAGAAAAGAGAAATGATGTGAAATTGTCAGCACAGATGATGTAGGTTATATGCAGGAAAAAACATTCAAGTGAAGTAAAAGAACAACACAGTGCTACTCTCACAACTGCAGGGCCTTAGTCTCTATGAAAAGGGTGTACTTTGAGATATTTAAAAGAATCCCCTTTTTCTAGATGTTAAATTATTAAACAGAGGGGAGAAACCCTTACGCCATGAGGCTGTGCTCCTGTATAATGGATTCTTTCCATACCATTGCAATTTGCCCAGGGCCCATCAACATGCACTGGAGGTCTCTATGGAAGTCAGTTTTAATCTGAGTTACTGGCAGAGTGGATTTGCCATGCTGTGTTGAATGCCTTGTGCTTGTTCTTCAGCCTCACAGGGTGCACGTTGCTAACACAGAACAGTTATCTTGCCATTGTGTCCATCAGGGACTGGGGCCTTATGGTAATGGATGCTGTAACCATGGGGTGAAAAGATTGTTCCTCCACTGAGACACTTAAGCTAAATGAAAAGCAGGGGAAAAGACATCAGTATAGGCAGGGAAGTAGGGAGAAAGATGAAGAAAATAACATTGCTCTTGCAACTCAACTAAGCTCATAATTCCTTGGGTATGTCAGCAGCACCATCTCACAAGCAGCAGCAGCAAGGAAATTATTGGTAGTGTTCACCACAATGCCACAGGCATTTCCTGCTCTAATTATAGATATTGTGGTATCTTGGGCATGACATGAGGGGCATTGCATGGGTTTGCTGGACCACTGCTGTGCAGTGAATTTCAGTGTACAGGCCTTAAATGGTGCAGTCACTGTCGATAAGCTCTGGGGCTTTCCAGTGGCGACTGCTGTAGGTAGTTTGTGGTCGGAAGGATGGCAACTACAGCCAAGAGCTTTCAAATTGTCGTTTAAAGTGAGAGGTAAAACCAGCAGGAGTCTGTGGGCATTCGCAAAGACATCCAGGCTGCTGTATGGGAAACAAAGGAGTCACTGTGGCTGCAGAAAATGCAGAAAGTGCCCATTTTCTGCTAGTTAACAGGACTATTTTTAAACCTAAAAATGCTTGTGATTATTCTTTTATTTATTTTTTTAAATGCAGTTTTGTTAAATACTGCCCAACATTCTGTATGAAAGCCTCACTTTGCTTTTTTTTTTTCTTTGGGTATAAACTGACCCCATAGGTCGAGAGCTACTGCTGCTGCTCCTGATACATGCTCCAGGGTCAGATCCATGCAGGCTCCCTCTGGGACAACTCAAGCAGAGATTTTATCCTCACCTCATGGAGAAAAGATGTTATCTTTCTGGTGTGCTTTCCTCTGGGCCTCTCAAAACATCTAATGGCTCACATGTCTTGGCTATTAGCATGGATGAGAAAGTTGAACATACCCAAGCATTGCTGAGTGAGGCTGGGCAAAGAGAGGCTTTGACCCCGCCAGTCCAGGAACCTGGAGCAAACGCAGCTCCTCATTCTCACTGTGAGTGGCAATTGCACTGCGCTGAATTGGCCTGCCTTGAATATAAGAGTTTTGCATGGGGTGTTCCTGCTTGCCCCTTATCTGCTTTATGCTCATGAGAGAATCGATATGAAGGAATTCTGGAGACAAAGGAATTATGTCATGTATTTTGTATTTTTGATGATTTAAAGCCCCTTTTGAACTTTCTTTACTCAGGACCTGTTGGGCATAGCTTCACCTCCCTCTCTGAAGAAGCAGGCAGGTGTGGGATGCTACCTACCCTCCAGAGAGGGCTGCCAGAGGCTCCAAGCCATTCTGTCAAGGGTGAGAGAGGAGAGACACCATGCTGCATTACTGCAACCACACGTGGGGGAAACAGCTGGGAAAAGCCAAAATACAGAGCCTGTGCCTCTGCCTGCAGCATCCCCAGGGCAGTAGTGAACCTTTCTAAAGGTTCACAGGGGCAGTGGTGGCCTGAGAGAGATGCCTGGCTCGGGGATAGAAGCAAAACTGTGGTTCCTGTGTGCAAACCATCAGGGTTTGCTGGATGTCAGGGCTCCTGAGGACAAGAGCCAGGAAACAAGCTTTGCTCCCAGTGGCTCCAGAGGAAACAGCTGGAAGCGGAACCACAGAGGACCTTGCAGAACACCAGCACAGCCACACTTCAATGTCATATCCAAACCTACTCTTGTCTTGGGGGTGTACAGTGGGGCCTGGAGTCTGAGCTTCATGTGCTGACACTGCCAGCAAGGAAAGTAGAGGCTCAAATGTTATATTCCCTGCACAAATGGAATGGAGCCTATAAAAGTCTTCATGCTCATGCAACCCATCATCCAAGATGAATAAGGCAGTAAAAGTAATGATGATCATCTCCACTTTACACACAGGAAAGCAGATGGCTGAGGGAGAGAAATGACTTCTAAGCCCCCCACCCCTCAAGGAGTGCAGCCCCATTTCCTAAGCCAAGCAGTTATCAGGTAAGCGGGTGTCTGCTTGGGGGAAGCATTTTCACAGCAGGGGCACCTGCTCATTAGGAAGGAAACAGACCTTTATTTTGCTTCGTCATTGGTTTCATGTTTTGAATTTTGATCTTTTGGCAACTCAGTGCTTTCTTGTTCATATTCTTCTAATTTCAGGGGAAGGTGTTTTGCTGACATTCATGCAATACAACCATTACTTACAAAAAAAACCTTAGAAAGGTTTTAAAGTTGCTGTTTGGGGGGTATAAATGGGCTCCCTCCTCACTCCATGCAGGAGTAATGCATAAACCAGGTGTGTCTCCTGGTTTTGAAATCGAAAGCCTAGTGTATTGCTTTTCCAGGCTGAGTATCTAAATAGAAGAGGTCACATTGAGACTGTTCATAACACAGGCAAGGTAATGTACACTGAGAGCTGAGAGCCAAATGGGACTGAAAAAAATGTTGATGTGTCAAGTATGTGTTCACCTTCTCCACCTACCTTGCTATCTATAAATCATCTCTAGGAGGAAATAACTCCTTCCAGAGGGCTGTACTGTCATGCGGGTGATGCATGTCCCTTCACCAGCCTGTAAACTGTTGCAGTCAGGAGAGTGCTGTGCCTCAGACAAGCTGGTGCTGGCTGGGAGGATGTAAATGTATCTGTGAATTAAATAATCTCTGACTCTGCATGGCTGGAAATGAAAGAGTTGTTTTCCAGGTCACTGCTAGTACAAGTAATGCTGCCACTATAGTTTCCTTTCTCTGCCTGGGCATTTGAGCAATTCACAAGTGTCTGTACACTGCAGGTAATGTCCTTGGCTCTTTTCCTGGTCACACAGCTACAAAAGACAAAGGGCACTGTCCTAGAAGAAACCAGTGGTGGCTTGCGCTGACCCCACTTTGGGGCAGAGGCCTATTTTTTGCTTCCTTCCTGAGGCAGACCTTACAACCAAAACGTCACTCGAGCCACCAGTTCTTGGCAGTCGTGCGTACAAACTACTTACTGCTACTTTCGATGCATTTATACACACATGAACGCATTTGCCGTGACGCGTCGCTGTGATAAACAGCTGGCTGCGTGAAACCCTCTTGCTGCCCTCTAGAGGGTGAAGTCAGTAGAGCTCAGGCATGCTGCGAGGACCCGACTCTGATGAAGACGCTTAAGAGTGGAGAGCAGCAGCCCTGGGAGCTGAAGGACATGAGGTGTCAGTGCCACCACTGCAAGGCTCTAAGTGTCCAGGCAGCCACCACAGTGCAGATCGAGAAGCCTAAGGCAACAGTGGGCTCCCAGTCTCGAGTCCTTTCTCTACATTTTGTGTAGACTGCATGTCTTAGGTAAGTGACTGCTGTGTTTTAAAAGCATTTGCACATTGAATGGACATTGTGAATCCACAGATTAGATCAATTCCTCCCCACCCACACTCTAAAACGGTGAGAAACTCCTTTGCATGTGACTTTCTTCACTCTCAGCCCCACACTGGCCACTGTGTGAAGGGTAAGGTGAGCTCCCTGGGTAGGAATAGCCAGAACTGAAGTGGGCAGAGCAGCTTTAAAGGGATGTGGCTGCACATTGCCCTGCCTGCTTGCTCATTTCCACCTGCTTTTATGGTTGCTGACCTGTGCAGATCTCTCCCACATTCACACACTTGTCCTCAGCCAGCTGAGATGGCTTCTCTGGCGTATACGAAGAGCAGTGCATATGTGTGCATACATGCACAAGCATGTTAGAAAACTTCCCAAACACCCCCTGCCCCAGCCAGGGCACACTTCTGCTGAAGGATGAAGGATGGGCAGGCACAAGGGTACCAGGTGGCCAAGCTGCTGACCAGGGGGTTGGCTATGCTTGGGCATGGCAGGACATGGCAGGACTTGTATGGGGCATGGTAGGACAAACTGATGACAGGACTTGTATGGGGCAGAAATGAATCAGGCAACCATGACTTCTTCTCTCATGTTGATCAGTAATTTTTAAGACTAGAATTGTCAGTAACTGAACTTGCAAAATCTTTGAAAAGCCTGAGAAAACCTACAGTTTAAAATGTTGCCATAAGAGGGCAGTCTGAGATAACTGTGTAAGCAAGTTACCCTGCGCAGACCCCAGTTTTTCTTACCAAACTAAAAGACGACTGATAGGAATGAATGACTTGTCTCAAACCAAAATCAAAGGGTTTTTGCAGTTGGTGACACAGAATGAGTGCAAAAGGGGAGACATTTCAGCAAAGGCAATTAAATTCCTGTTTTCCCAGATAAAATGTGAGTCCCAAACTCAAGAGTCGAAGGGATGAGATTTAACTTTGTACAGCTGTATTCTCCTACTACTAATGTTTTGAATTTTCCTTTCTGAGGAAAAACTACATGGTCTAACGTGAGAGGTGGGCCACAGCAGCACATGCTTATGGTGAAAGAGCAGAGCTCCTGCAAGGCAGGGATGGAGCACTACAGCATCTTCAGAGAAATGTTTATAAAGGGCTCTCAGGTCTTGCTCGCTGTTGAGGAGGCTAGGTCCTGACAAAAGGGGACTCCTAACCACAACCCTCCTAGCTCCTGCTCAGTTTTTCACAGTGCATGTAATCTCTAATGTTGAAAAAGCCAGCCTGGTGCAGGGCTTTGAAGGGTTGCTTGCCACTAGTCCGGTTGTTGGGGCCTGGAAGAGAAAATCTCATCCTCTTTAAGGATGAGATTTACCTGTGGTGATGGGCAAGGCACTTGTGTCCCCTAAGAATAAGCCACTGATGAATGGATGCAGGATACTTCTCAAAGAGTTGTTCAATGGCTGCTTCTTGCAGAGTGCTACCACTGCTCTGTAATGCACTGCCACTCCTTGATTGTTGCTCTTGGCCATCCTCTGGTACAAAAGATAGGTCCAGGTGAAAAGAGGACTAATGCTGTGGAGGCTGCTACCTTCCAAGGTACTGCTGAGGGACTGGTGGAGCAGTGGTGGAGAGGACAACTGCAAAGCTGACTGTAAGCTTTGGGTCTAGATCTGGGAGAGCTGGTGGGATGCCACATCTTCTTTCCTCCTTTGCTCAAGCATCACAGTGGCTCAGTGAAAGGCCAGAACATCTTTTTATGAAAACATCTTTTTGTGAAAACATCCTTTTATGAAAACATCCTTTTGCTAAGTCCTTTATCCAATACGGAGTACATTTCACACTTTTATTAGCTCAGACAAATACATTTGCTGCATGACACAGCTCCAGGGGAGCTGTTCAGACAATAAAATCTGAAGATAGAGAAAATGTTGTTTATGTCACAGTGTTACACTGGAAGGCAAAAATAATCAATCTTGGGCTCTCCTGCATGAAGAACCATGAAGGCAGACAAACACCAGAGGTGGTGACAGTGTGACACTGGGGCACAGAGGTGGGCTCACATTCAGACCACAGCAGCACTCAAGGGCAGGAGACTGGACCCCTGGCCTCCTGCTGTAGGGAGTGAATTGCTCTCATAGATCTCAAAGAGCTGTGCTCTCTGGCCCAGACCATCAGATTGAGAAAGCTTCAAAAGCTCTTTCTGATATTATTGAAGCTACCAAGCAGAGAGGTTCGAGTGTGCTTTGGGTAGATTTGTCACCTGGTGCTGAAGCAGCAAAATCTGTCTTCATACATTGTGAAAGTAAGAAGGGAGCTTTGAGTCAGTTTAAGTTGCTTGGTCTATCAGTATTTGGTGATGAACCTCTGGGTTGCATGGGTCCCTCCTGCTCTGGCATGGGGAGAGTTTGAAGCCCATTGTGTTTCCCACACAGGGCAGGCACACTTGGGCGAGCATGATGCTCCCTGTTCTTGCTGACCATATACTCCAGTATCCTCAGCAGAGCCCTGCTGCCCCTCTCTGCAGCAACAGGGTGACAAAACTTGTCTTCTGGTAATATGCCCTTAGCTTCTCCTAGTCGTGAGCTCAGTCTCTCCAGTATAGGTCTATTCAGAGCTAATTTTGTCTGAGATGAGGTACTGATTTGTACAGGAATGGGCAGGTACTGATTTGTATGGGAACATAGCAAGCTGAAGCTGGACTCTGCCACAACTTTCAGATGCAAAATTAACTCTGATTTGATTTCAGTAGCTCCAGTCAAAGTTTGTTTGTTGTACTTTTCCCAATGTTGTTTTCAAGAACAGAAACCCAAAATACAGAAGATATTTGCTACTCTTCAAGACTTCTTTTACTATCATCACATATAAAGGAATAATAATAATTGTTAAACATAAAACACCAGACACTAAGAAATAACAGCCTGTGGGAAGAAGGAACTGAAAACTTCCCAACCAGTTCCAACCCCAGTAATCTGAAAAAAGGTGATAGAAGGAATGGGATGTTTGACCGCGTTGCTATCAGCATGGGTTTATCATCTGTCATGGCAAAAAAAGAGAAGAAGCAATCCTTTTATTTTAGGCTCAAGTTCACAACATGTAATAGTTTATAAAATTGTTCTTGGGAAAATTTGAGATCAATCAAATACACACTTGGTCTTACCATAATCATTGTGTTAAATACAATTAAGTGTTTAACCAGTACTTCGAAATAGAGATGATCTTGGTTTTGATGAGTAAGAGATGGATCTTTAATGATAGTGGTCCTTTGTCATCTCTGCCTATCATTTTACTTTTAAAGCTGAGAGAGCAGGCAAATAGCTTGGCAGCCCGAAAAGAGTTTGCAGTTTGCTATAAATGCACACAGAGGCTTCATAAGAGCAAAGTGAATTCCTCAGCTGTATACGGGCACATTCCTTAAATCAGTGCAGTCATGCTCACAGAAGTAAAAAATGGACCTGTCATCTCTGAGGAGTGGTTAGTTCACTGCTACGCTCCCATGGGAAAGGGTAAGGCAATTTTCCCAACAGAAGGAATTGCTCCGTAATGTGAGAGATCATTGAAATGCAAGTAACAAACCAAAACAGATGAAATATGCACAAAGTAAATAGATCAAAGACATGGAGATAATTACCAGCGGTCCAGTTCTCAGAGAAAGACCCTTCATTCACAAAGAAGCCACTGTACCAAACACTTCCCAATATTGGTGCCCACAGCACGGATCTGCTGATGTTTGTTAATGAGTAAAGACAGAATTATTATGCCAGATAACTGGATGCCTTAAAAGTTTATGTTCTGTTTTGATAATGCCTTGGCCTACAAGTAAGCTTCACTACATTCATAACATTTTAGTTTAAGAAAAATTGCCAAGTCCATTTTTGTGTTTACTAATGTGGAAGTTTTGATCTCTATCTGCTAATCATTCACATGTTTACACAGCCATTTCAAAGGAAAACTCAATGGAGTTTTGAATGGAAATTCCCTTAATTCTTAGTGCCTGGATACCCATCTTTTTAATCCCATTATCACAGCAGGAATATTTCTGCTCTAAGGACAGTGAGCCAGAAGGGATGAAACCCTGCATTAGTGCTGACTCTTTGTCTGCCTGAACACTGAGACAGTCTCATCCCTTAAGGAATTACTGGAATGATACAGAAAAATTGACTGAGTTTATTTTGTGCTCCATGCTCTGGGCTGATGAGGAGTTGAGCACCTTGAAGACATGATGAGGCTTGCGGCCACAGAGTTATTTCTCTGAGGAGGTGTGTGACATGAGCCAGGAGTGAACAGCAAATAGGAGTTGCGCCAAGTCTGCAAACCCAGAGGTTTGCCAGGTGGGAGGATTTGCTGAGAGCAGGCACTAAGCTGAAAGGCACCAGGAGTGAGGAGAGAAAGATGCTGATTGCTACCTGGGGGTGGCACTCGGCAACTACCTTCTGCTGAAGATATAAGAGCTGGGGTTAGCCATTAGGTATCTAAACCTCTTTGAAGAGTGGAATATGAAGCCTCCCGGGGATGCTGCATGTTTCTCACGTTGTTTTGAGAGGTGCTGAGGGTGTTCATCTCACCCATCTCCAAAACCTTCACTGTGCCCTGCAGCCCCTGATTTTGGCTCCTAAATACTTTATGGTGTCTGAGGGCACAAGGCTGAAGGTCCACGGCCTCCAGTTTCTTCCACTCCTGAAAGGAAAGCAAAACACTTTCCTGAAACAGGAGTGGTATAGTGCCAGGGAGTCCAGACAGTGGCAGGGAGGTCAGGGCAAGTGAGAGGCAAGGTTTCCCTTGTGGGCAGGTGTAAGCTATTTGGGACTTCGATGTTCCAGCTCCAGCTCTGCATCTCCTGGAAACTCCAGCCGCACTTAGGGGAGACCATGGTCTTACAGAGCTCCTGAAAGATGCACGGTGCCATAGACTGGGATTTCACTCACTGACACAGGATCTGTGAGACCACCAAGGGACAGGCCATGAAGGGAACAGCAATAAGAGACAAGGGAGGGAGGGAACAATAGCAGGGCTGGGGGAGAGGGCAGGAGGACCAAACAGGCTCAGGGGAGAAGAGGGAGTGACTGCCAGGACCTGAGGGAGAAGAAGTGTGGAGCTCTGGTGTGGAGGATAGCTCTGGTGTGGATGCAGGTGATGGGAAGGCTCTGGGAAAGTGGGGGGTGCACAGTGCCTTGCCCCAGTTGGGAAGCACTGGTGGCTATGGGCAGGATTCCCCAGCTGGGAAGCACTGGCAGCTATTGGCAGGGAATGGAGATGCATGTGAGGGGCAAGCCTGAGTTCTGCAGCATGTGGTATGGGAAATGGGGCTTTGGGGTTAGAAGGATATGGGATTCAGGATTCAGACATTGGGGCGTAATAGTCTTTCCTCCCCTCTCGTGTCTTGTTTTCTTTCCAAAAACATGGCAGCCCTTGCCTGAAGGATGGATGGATGGATGGATGGATGGATGGATGGATGGATGGATGGATAATAGGCAAGGGGTGACTGACTTTCCCTCTTCCAGAATTACTGCCAAACAATTATATCCCAACCAACCATGTTAAAAGCAGATGGCCTTTCAAGTGTGAAAATTTGTCACATATTCTCTCCCCTTCTAACAACATCTCAGCAACTATAAAAAAATCCAACCTGGATAAAGCACTCTGTCTATTTATATGAATGAGGGGGCTGCAGTACATCAGCTGTGAGGCTTTGGGCTCTGTATCTGGCAAAGAACCTACCACTGTCAGTACGTATCCACATCTCCACCTTAATGCTCTCCCAGAATAGTGTTCTCCTACCAGGTTATGGAGCCTAAGCCAAGGGATTCAAGGAGCAGTAAGTGATAGGGGATGAATGAGAAAGCTTAGTTTACTTGGTTTAGCACCAACCTATAATTCTAGCTACTGCAAATATAATAAGGCTTTTTCTTTATGTATCTATGCAGCCATGGGGCAGAAAGGGCAGAGGAGCTCAAAAGATTTCTCATGCAAGCAGGGCTGCTGTGCTAAGTCCACTATTTGCACACAGCCAATGTATTTTGTTCACATTAATGCACATTTGTGGAGGAAAATGGATGCAAAACATACATCTTCATCTCCACAGCAGTAGAGGCTGAAAGTGCAACCAGAAGTCAGCAGTCTCTGCATTTTCTCTTCTACAAAATGGAAAGCTCACCTACATGCAAGGGCTGCAAAGCTTTTCTAAGCCACCCCAAAACAGAACAAAATTTGCTCATGTCCTTTGGCTCAGGACCTGCTAAAAAAGTTATCCACTGTCTCTCTGCCTGTTCTATTTTAAGCAGAATGATTTCCCAGCGAAAAGGAAAATAGTTCAAGTTTGAGACATTAAAAGCATTTTTCAAGAATTCCTGCTTCCAGTCTCTTGCTCGTGCCACGCAAATTGGTTTTGCTAAACTTCAGCACAGTTTATGCAGGGTATTTTAAGGTGTTACAGGCCAACCTTTGGGTTGTAGGCTGGTGAAACCTTGGTACAAGCACTGAAAAAAAGGCAAAAACTTAAGTCAACTGTGCAAGTTGCATCCCTGAACTGGTCTAACTGTTCCCATGTACCTTTCTCCTATCGATCCTTCTGACTCAGAAGTGAACTGTGGTTTTAAGATAAGAAGAACTGAAAAATCAAGGCCAAAATTGCTGGTTTGCTCCTAGAAGCCTGTGGTGGGGCTGGGGAAGGATTGCTGCATGACAGGATGCCACCTATTCTCGGGAGGGCTCCAGCAGCCAGAAGGGACTCCCATGGATAATGCCCAGCTATCACCAGTCCCCCCAGCACCCGAGGACACCCTACAAGTGGTGCTGAAGCTGTGACAGGCATTCAGCTGCTCTTGCAGGTGCATTTGGTGCTCCATGCAGGCAGAGCTGATCCATGTGAAGGCCCAGCGCAAGGTGCGCCAGCCATGCTCAACCACTCACTATGGGGACACTCGAGCCAGGACTCTGCGCAGCATGTTGGGTGCCACCATGGGAGGAGGAAGCAGTAAAGGAAGCACCTTGTCCAACACCAGCACAACCTCCAGCTCTGTCGCAGACGAAAATACAGACAAAAATAACAGCCTGCCAATCCTACCAGATGAGGATTCCTGAAATAACACCTTTTCCCACCCCTCTCTTCCCAGAGCTGGGTTATATGCAGCTCTACTCAGCACAAGGACTAACCTGTACCATGGGAGCACCTATTTAAAGAGATACTTTTTCATCTATTCCTTTGCATAGCCTAAATGCCTGGAGAGAAGCCAAGAGCAATTCTCAGGCATCTCTGAGCCACTGGGTAATTCGCTGTGGCAGAAGCACTGGGTGTGTGGTCAGGGTGGCAGAGGACTGGCTCACAGATTTACAGTCACTCTTTCCAGGAATGTGTTCGGAACTACTCTGGTTCAAAAGGTGCATTTCCTTGCTCAGCCGTCCTTGTTTTCCAGACGATTTTCCAATTTCTGTCCTGGCTTGAACATTCCAGAAAACGATGCACACCGGGAAATCACTGATGGAAAATCACTGATGCAGCCTTCCTTCTTGTCTCGTATGGATTATCAAGGCTGCCGAGTCCAGAACACGTGTTTTTCCTACTGCATTAAGCATTTTGAATGTATGCTAAAAATGTTAATACGTTATTGAAGGGACTGGAATTTTTCCTTCAGGTGTGATGCCTTTAGGCCATTTGTGCTTCACACACAACTGCAGGTAAGGGCTTGTTACCCTGGCAGAAACATGCACTTAATGAAATGTTATTCTCTGCCTTATTATAGTCAATAAGAGCTCAGCAGTCACTCAGCTTTAACATAGACTACTTTTTCCTCAGAAGCTTTACCCTGGAGGCAGAACTGCAGCAAGGCTGGGGCAAGACAGTTATCTGTCCTCTGAGGAAGGACCTAAATGGGTGCAAACATGCCAGGACCCTGCTGGCTGTGGGCACCCGGAAAAGCAGCCAGGAGATGTGCAGTGAGCAGGAGGTGACAGCAGCAAAGGGAAGGAGCCCAAGGAGGAGGAGGAGAGGACCAGGAATAAACTCTTCAGAAATAGAAAGAGATAGTGGGGGCAAGGTGCCAGATTTCACCCTCTCTCTGGTGGCATACCAGTGTGCTTTTACTAATGGTCTGGTCCTTGCTAAAGCTGCACAGACCAAGTGCTGCAGCCCAAAGCAGCAAGGAGGCTCCTCAGGAGGTTAGGGATGTCCCTGGCAAAGGTGGCCCAGTTGGGATCATGGGCCTGTTCCATACAAGGGAATATTAGTGGCACAAGCCCTTGTGCTTGGAGGAGCCTCTTCCTTCTCTTGACAGCTTTGTGGAAGTTGGCTATAAGCTGACTGCTCTGCTCATGTAGTACCCTGATGGAGAGTCCACCTCAGGGATCCCAGGGCTGTTTTGGAGACTTTGACTTTCCTTTCTGGCTAGCTTTATCATCATTTGTGGTGCACCTATTTTATTCTCAGTGCAATTCATTGGTTAAAATAGTCCCATACTGGCTCATCCTGAAGGATCAGAGAGCCAGCAGGATGAGTTCTCCTATAAGTATTGATCAGTACCCATGGATAAGGGCTGGAATTTTACAGTATAACTTCAACCAGCACCAGGTTTCATTTGGGTTTCTCAATTTAGATTTAACTTTAAGCAATTCGAAGACATTAAGTTAGTAAAGGGCACATTCCCAGGGAGCTGCACTCAACATGTAGGCACAGGTTTTCTTGCTGGATGTTGGCAGGGTCCTATTGCACACCCACAGGCACAGAGCCTTGGGGGACAGAGCACATTCAGGGCATCAGAGTTGAGGGAAAAAATTCCACATGCAAGGAGATGGATCCATATGGATTTGCAGAAGGGAAGGGTTTGGGAGTGGATCACTGGGCTGAGCTGATCATTCTCAAAACATGCTGTGTGCCATAGAGCTCATTGACTTGGCTGGGAGCTCAGTGTTCTCCCACCCTGCAGGACCATGCCCATGTTTTGACACCAGGACGTGTGGCCAGGTGCTGGTCCCAGCCTCTCTAGCAAGCCGAGTGTGTTGTTCCGCCTGTCTGCTCGCAGCTTTCGCCTTTCTTCTGTCCTCCTGCTATTCTATCGCTACCATAAAATGCAGTTGTGACCTTTTTGTCCTCAGCAAGCTATTCATTTAAAATACAAATGCTGTCCTCAAACAGCAGTCATTAATATGAGGCAGCAAATTCTTTTCTTTGCTCTTTATTGTTGATTTCCCCCATTGGGAACCCGGGTGGCAGGAGAACTGCATAGCTGCAGGAGCTGCTTGCTAATTGCATACTTTCAAATACTAATTTGTATGGGTTTGTTCGGTTATAAAGGAGAAAAGAAACAAGCCAGGGGGTGGGTGATAAAAAAATGTCAAGGTTATAAACCCCACCGAAGGTCTGTGGCCTGGAATTTTTATGAATTCTTTAAATGTAAATTGCAGGCCCATGGCTGCACATCCATGCCTCCCACTGAGCGGCAGGTAGGTGCTGCAATTTGCCCTGCAGACCTCTGCTGTGGCACTCAACCCGAGGAGCTGAGCTCTGCCCTGGGCTGCCCGGGGCCGGCGGGGTGCCAGCCAGGCTGCTGTTCCCACTGCTGGCATTGATCCCAGCTGGCGCCCGGCTGGCTGCAGGCAGGAGCTGGGTTCTGACCCAGGCAGGGTCAGGTTGTGGTGGGGACAAGACCATTTCTGCCTCTGGGGAGCTGTGGTTTGGAGTGCTATCACGTCTGGGGTGGTCTAGGGGAAGAGCTGGAAGAAGGTGCACATCAAGGAGTGACACTGTTTACTAAACCCAGAGGTTTAGTAAGAAAAGACAAGTCTTTGGGCAACCTGTGCTGAGACTGCTGCTCAGTTTCCCTTACATTTCTGCACACTCAGATCCACCAAAGAAAGTTCTTA
Organism: Pezoporus wallicus; assembly: GCF_028554395.1. Taxonomy (NCBI): domain Eukaryota; kingdom Metazoa; phylum Chordata; class Aves; order Psittaciformes; family Psittacidae; genus Pezoporus; species Pezoporus wallicus. The sequence continues at coordinate 1,334,054 of NW_026635478.1, forward strand.
CTAAATATGAACTGACGGCTTTCACCACTTTGTAACATGACTGGATGATTTGTAATGGAAAGAAAAACAAGACTTATGGATATTCGGCTCTTTCAAGTGTTCGAGCCCTTGGGTACCAGCTTTTGCTAGAGTTATTAGAGGTGGTTTTCTGAGCAGTTGTTTTTTTTGCCCACTTTCAGGATTTTTGCTATACTTGATGTCCTCCTGTAGGTTCTTCCTTGCCACCAACCAATGTCTGCCACTTTTCTTCTCTTTTTAAAAGGATATTTTTAGATGCTGTCTCCTGAGAAGCTCACAATGCCCACACATAGTACTTACACATAGTGGGGACATTTCTGCCTACAGCAATCAGCTCCATTTAGACATAATTACCACTTCATCTCCTTCCCTGTCTCTGTTTCTTGCAGTCACAGGTTTGGAGAAGTGCCATGGCACCCTGACACCCAGCAAAAGCTGAGCACCTCATGCTCACACCTCAGCACCAGCACTGCCCTTTCACCCAAGAACCATAGCTGTCAGCATGAGATGTCCCCCAGCAGGTCTGCCACCCATGTGAGAGTGCTTTGAAAGGCTTAAGGAAGAGGCATGGCACAGGGACCTGCAATTGTCCTGATCAGAGCTGTCCCCGTATCAGCAGCTAAAGATACTGGAGGGTTCCAAGGCTGTGAATGCAAGGGAGGCAAAGTCAAGGGAAACATTTATTAACTGTTATTTTGTGTGTTTGCACAGGAAGGGTAGCTATCTCTGTTTGTTCACTCTCTTGTTGCCACATAATGTAATACAGAGTCAAAATGGATTTTATAGTTTACCACTTCCATGCAAAAATGCTTTCCCAGTATATGCTACAATAGGTCACTGTTGTTTTTCCCTCCCTCTGTTTAATAACGTAATTGTTGCATGCCAGCATTGAGGGGAAAAAAAAAGCATACAGAGGCACTAGCTCTCGCAAAAATAGCTTATATTGTATTTCATTGATGAGAACAGGTCAGAAACACTGGCCAAGTCACACAGTTCAAGTGGGTTTACAGTGAAAAGCACCATGACCGTAGGACTGTGCAGCAACACAACCAGTGTCTAATTATAGCACACGCAAATGTTGTGTTGGCTGGGAACTGACACCTGAAGGTTGTCTCCCAGTTTATAATGGGCAGCACAGTGGATCCCTTGACAGGAATCTTTGGGGTCTTTTTGAGCTTTGTGATGCTTAAGATAATTGACCAATTAATTTCCTTAAATGGAAAAGAAAGGATGAGTCAGTAACCTTTATGGCTCATTATTATTAAAGCAGTGCTTATTCGGGGAGGAGCAAGGAGATAATTGGAGTGGAGGTCAGCGCTCAGCAGCTTGTGAGTTATTAGGATAAGCCCACTGGGCTGCAGTAAGACCTGTAGCACCTCTGGTTTGCAACAGATGACCCTTGCTGGCTCCCAGACCTCTGTGCTCTCTCAGTGAGGGATTCTCCCCTGCCCCAAGTCTGCAAGAAGTGGGCTGTGGTGGGCTCCAAATCCACACTTTATGTTTTGTCATGGCTGCTGTGCTCTGGAAAACAGAAGGTGGATTTAAACCCCAACAGAGTTTAAAATGTCATATATTACTGGCTGTTAGCAGGCTTGTTTCATGGTAGCTAAGCTGTCACCACCAGGCCGGGTGCTAGCATATGTGCTTCCTGGGATCTGGAGTCCTGCAGTTACACAGTGGGCTCTGCCTCTGCCCCTGTGGTGTCTGCTGCTGTCAGGGCGGCCTGCTGGTGGATGGGACAGGCTGTCCAACCTTCTGCAAAGGCTGTGTCGGGACTGTGGCAAGTGAGAATTGTGGTGTCTCACCAGGGGACCACTGCTGGTCATGAAAGCCCAGCCCTGCTCTGCTTTGCAGTAATGCCAGGGAAGGGAAATAAAGTCCTCCAAGCAAGCCAAGGGGGATAATACTTCTCCCCCAAGCTCTGGTCTCCCTGGAACCATCAGACCCTGAAGTTTCTGGGAGAAAACCTATTTGGGCAGCACCTAGTACAAGCCAACACAGGCTGCCACCAAGTTGGGTGCAGTTGCAGCACCACTGGGGAGGGGAAATACGGAAGACTGTAGCCCTGTTACTCCCCAGCCATTTTCCACCAATATATCTCCAAGGACTACAGATAATTAAGATAAAAATATTTCTTCAGTATAACAAAGAAACTCGGAAGATTTCAGTAACTATGCTAAAATCACGGTAACTCTCATAGTCCTTTACCAGCAAAGCAACAAGCTTTCAATATTGCAGTTCACTCAGAGAAGAACCCTTCCTTAGCATAACACAAAAGCAAAATCCTTGCTTCCCCAGGTGAGAGAAAGTAGGGGACTAGCCATGTAGGTTTACTTTTCAGTATGGCTTTGGATAAGCTCTCGCCCAGAGCAGGCTATGTTGCTAACACACTACAGGAAAAATAACAGTGCAGAAATCGTAGCACAAAGCAAGAAGTTATCTCAGCTGCGGACTCAGGCTTGACGCTGGCATCCAGCTGGCAGACTGGATGGCTATTAAATATGTCAACAGCCCCAGATAAATGCCAGGATAGCCTTGTGAACAGGAACTCCTGCTGATATTTTCTCTTGTTGCTATTTCAGTTCTATTTGTTTTCTCTCTATTTTGGACTTTTTATAGAGAAAAAACAAAAGAGCAAAGGACTCTGCACAGCTAGAGGAAACAGAGTCCTGGAAGGAGAAGGATGAGGGTGCCAGCTGGTCACTCCTCCTTTGCTCCTGGCTAATGTAACTGCTGCGTGTTTGATTTTCTCCAAATCACAGGGGGCTTAAATGACAGGTATGGTACGTCCTCAGTGTATGTCATCATCTGCCGGCTATTCAAGGATTTCTAAGGATTTCAGCTTGCCTGCTGTTTCAATACTGGATGAGCAGCGATCCCTGTTCTCTGGCATGTGCAGGACTTCCCTGAGGGTGGAATTTAAAGCAATTCTCATTTGTTTAGTATTTCCCTGTACAAAAGCCAGGACTTTTCCAAAGCTGACTGGAGTGCAGTCATTTGTGGAGAACAACCTGTGGCTGCTACCTGGGTTATGTTGGCATGTAACAATTCTTGTCTGCGCTACGAGAATTAGACAAAGCTGTCATAAATCTTGCAGCCCAGCAGTAAAATTACTGGGAATTGCAGGGAGCAGGACCTTGTCAGCTTCATAATGGGTCTGTGGGTGGAGAAGAAAATTCCTGTGCTTTCCTTCAGGCGTTAGGCAGCCCAGCTACTGATACTCTGTGGCCATTACCCAATTATAAGCGCTTTTTTTGCCGAGAAGAATTTGGTCGCTATCGCTTTTAATGTGTCAAAGTTAAAATAGTCACCGGCACGGAGCATGGGCAAGGGAGAACAGACCCCACTGCAGTCTGTGGCTGAAGTGCCCCGGGCTGTCTTGTCCTCTCGCTCTTTGCAATATCACTTGCATTGTGCCATTTGTAATTGCCCTGTCACTGTAGAGGTGACCGGGGCGCAGCGGGGGCTGGCCTCTTCCCTCTCCTGCCGTGTCCAGCTGATCGGTATCAGCCCGGGTGGGGTGTCCTGTTTACATCCCGAGCAGGACTGGGAGTGCTGACCTGCCCTGCCCTGCCAGCACCCCCACCGTCCGCGGTCCCGTGCCGGGCTGTTTGTCCACGCTGCATTGCTTTGTATTTACAGCTCCTTTTGGGGTTTCTGCCGGCCAGGGAAATATCCTTCCCCCTCCCGCCCCGCGCCGCATAGCTTGGCTTCTGTTTTGTTGTTGTTGTTTTCCTCCTCCTGCCTTTGTGGCTGCTGGCTGCGGCCGGGACCAGTCACAGGGCAGGGTGTGCTGCTTCTCCGGAGGTACAGGCATGCGGATAAATTACATTGTTTCAGGAACTTTTCCGGACGCTAGAAGATCCCCTGCCCCGCCACGCTGTTAGCACGGCTCCCGTCGCAGCCCGGGCCTGCGCCACCACATCCCTTCCCAAAGCCGTAGACCGGGGGCTGCCGAGGACTGGCATCCCCGCTGGAATGTCCATTCCGGAGGTGTTTAGTGGCACAGACGGGGGCTATTTGTTTACTTCCCTGCACCTACAGAGGGTGGGTTTAATCCCCATCTCTTCCGCCAAGAGCATCTTGATGATACTCTTATAGCTACACAAATACCTGTGCCTCTTCCTGCTGCCTGACCTGCATCTGCGGCGCAGCTGGGCAGCTGTGCTATGGCCCCTTGGGGTGCTCCTGGGTTTCTTCTGCAACCCTGGAGGGATCAGGGGATCCTTGCACAATGTCGCCTGCCAGCAGCACCTCATGTTAGGTGGGGTGAATCTGCAGTCCTTGCTTGTGTACCTGAAATCATGCTTCCTTATCTCTTACAGGTGTTGTGCAGATAAAACCCAAGTAGAGATTATGCAGCAGACTTGACCACACAGAGGCTGCACAAGAGCTCAAAGTCTGGACGTGAGTTGCACCTGGTGCAAACAAAGGATGAAGAGCAGAGACAGAGAGCAACTGCCATTTTTACAGGTGCATATGTTCAGATTATAACGTTAGAAGTATCTCCTACTAAACCAGGTAGGGATGACGTGTGCAAATCAGGTGTGGGGAATGCAGTGAGGAATGTTTTTTGCTCCAGGTTAACACCAGCCTGATGGATGGTTGCTTCTTTTTGACCTGGTTTTCCTGTTTCAATATCTCAGTGTGCGTCCCGAGCCTGGGGCTGGACTGCATTTTGCATTTTGCACCTGCTGGAAGGGTGCATATCGATGTCCGCGACAAGTCAGTTCAGGGAAACTTCACAAATGTTGGGTTTAGGAAACAATTTTATTCTTCTTGGCAATTTTCATACAGATCTGAGGCCCTTTTGCCAGTCCTGTTTCCAGATGGCTTTAAATCCATGCCCTGTGCTCAAAAAGTGTATATAACTTCTGTGTGTAAGACTGAGAGGAAAGGTCAAAGAAAGAAAATGCCAGCAGAGTGAGAAACCTGCCCAGTCAGGGCAGCTTGGAGACTTGAGCAGAGGAAAACCCATCTGAGAAATGAAGCAGTGAACAGTCCTGTGGGGATGCACCCCGCTACCCCCCCCCCATACCCACACCTGCACCTAGGCCTCTCAACATCCTGATAACTTCTTCTATGCATCTTCTACTGCTGAGGAAGTGTCTAGGTAGAGCTTGGAGATGCCTTCAGCTGCAGATTACGTTGCGGGGAACAAGGCTTGGGCATGACAGTTTTGCCTGGGCTATAGGCATCAACTGGGCTTTATCATATCTATGAGCACATCACACTCATAAGCACACCACATTTGAAAGCAGCCCTGCATTGTATTTGCTCCAAAGGACCCACTGGAGTGGCAGAGAAGTGAGGAGATGGGCACAGCCTGGAGCTGGGGCTGGGCAGAGAGAGCAGTTCTCCGGATGCTTGCCACAGCACATTGGACTCTCAGTCATAGTAACATTTTCAGTATGCCAACAAGTTTCCCATATTTAGTATATTTCCCAGCCTGAGAGCCCTGCTGAGGCCTCACTGCCTTCCCTTGAAGCAGTTAAAGGCATTTGAGATGTTTCTGTGCTGATCTGTGGGAAAAGAGAAGCAAGAAGCTGTGACCCCTGGGCTGAGGCATGCTTTGGAAACACCGTCATCGAAAAATCAACACATCAGTCCAGAAGGCCCAAAGGCAGTCAATCTCCTCCTGCCTCATCGGAGAGAGGGCTCCTCTGGATGCTGGAACAGCAGCCACCGGACATTTTTGAGATGTTTGTTATATCCAGTGTTGATACTGAAGTCAATGTGATAACTAAAAATAAAGATTAAAAAAAAATAATAATACTGCAGCTCTTTGTTCCTGAGTTGTTATGTTTACCCATACCAGCCCGGCTTTCCATTTAGGCAGGCCACTAACACCAGATGTTCCATCATTTTTGGCCAAACAACCAGCAAGATGGTCATATCCCAGAAGATTAAGCTCGCCAGAGCAGCTATATTAAACACGCCTGTAATTTTCCACTGCAACTGGAAGATTGCGCTCCTCTGGGAATGGACCGGACCCACGTATGTGAAGCCAGCATAGCCCTAAGCCCTCACCCGGCTCTCGTCATGGCAGGAGAAGATACCACTTCTGCAGCCCACCAGCTCTTGGTCTGGGAAGTGTTGAGGATGGAGGAGACCTCCTGGGAGGTGGGGGATTTGGGTTTGGGGAGTGCAAGAAGAGACTGAAAACTTGGGGCTGGGTGTTCCCTTCTCTGTGCCAAAGCATCTGCTGAGGGCTCATGTGCAAACCCACCAGAAAGGGGGAAAGAGATCTTCCATGAGTGCCTTGGGGAAATACAGGTTTGAAATCATCATATGTAGGTACACTGGAGGGGCTGTGTTGCCATGTACGCTTAGGATCTGTGTTGTGGTGGTAGCTGGGTCAAAGACACCCACTTTACCTTCTGTAGCCCAAGTGCATGTCACAGAGTCACTCCTGCGATGCTGACAGATGACCAGGAGCATGGTGTCTCTGACAGCCAATCTTAGCCCTATCACTGGCACCCAGCCCCTGCTTACCTATAGCCTCTTGCATTGGAAACAGGGATGGTTGCAGAATCCACCGTGCTTCCTGCTTCAGTTGCAGAGAGGTACTTGCTCTTTAGGTGCAGTGAGGCATGAGGGCAGCATGGGGATGCTCTGGGGTGAGCTGCTGCAGCTCCCAGTGACACCGCCATCACTTGGTCCCTGAAAACTCAGGACTCACCTTCGCTCTCTTGCTGGAGGCAGCACAGTCCAGAGAGGGGCAGCTCTGGCCCTGGGAAGCTGCCAGCTTTGCCTGCATAAGCAACTCTTGTCTGTAAGGCTACAGGGGTATTTCTGGAAGAAAAGACTCTTTTGTGGGTGCTGCTGCCAACTCTGATTATAACTGCATTGGTTTTCCTGACACTGATTTTTGTCACACAGGAGGACTGGTCAAGGCATTGCTACTCCTGGAGTCTACTCCAGGAACAAATCCACTCTTCAGGTGGGCAGGGACAGACATCCTATTCCCATTAATTAACTGTCCATTGCACATGTAGTTTTAATGACATCGAAGTAAATGAAGCTAAAAACACGTCAAGCAGGTAAAACTGCTAAGTTTTAAACTGAAATGGAGACATTGGAGGCTCTTGGTCTCCAAGTGTCCCCATAGGAGGAGTCTTGCCCTGCCCTCTCCTGTGCTGGGGGAGGCACGTGCTGCTGCAGCGCGGTGGCCTGGCAGTCAGTGATTAACCCCCTGCCCGGCGAGCTGCTGCCCAGTCTGTGGGTTACGCTGTGACCCACTGGCCACTCATTTCTGGTGCTTGACTTCACTCCACAGCTTGTTTATAGACCTTTTGCCATGGTGCTTATTTCCCACAGCCTTTTTTTCCTCTTTACAGTTTCAAATGTAGGACTGATCTCTGCCATCCCCAGCTTTCTTTTTATGGGTAACCTCTGCAACTCAGCCATCAGGCCTGGGTGGATTCAGGACCTGGCCAGCTTGGAAAATATTTAGGTACAATTCGCTTTATTACGAGAAGAGCTTGCAAGCCTCCCAAAACAAGGGTGAAATGGGATGTCTGGAACCATGTTACTTGGCTTTTTACCAAATGTTAACCCGCCAGAGAGGAAAATAACCCCCGTGGCAGCTTCTGCTTCCCCAGCACCATCTTTACTATCCTCTCTAGTGCAGGCAGGAAGATTGCATTGCCAGTGGAGTAAGCAGTGACACAAGGTGAAGAAGTTGAAATCATATTATATTTATTACATACATGAGATACAAAAACAAATTACCAAAATAGTATAATTTTTTTTTTGTGAGTCCACAGGACTTTGAAAGAAAAATACATACGTAAAGCGGATTGGTAGACTCATGACTTTTCCAGAGTTGTATGTCTTCTTTTTCTTTCCCCTCACACTCATGAACAAAATACACTCTAAGCAATGTGGTTTAAAGATGCTTTACAGAAAAGATACATTTTAGTGCTGAAAACTGCAGTAAACTGTGCTATATTCCATACTGGTGTTAATGAGGAAGTATAATGGCTGTATATATTGCAAACACTAACACAGAGAAAACAAATAAAATGTTCAGTCTTAAATACTAACGCAAAAAATATAACAAACTCCAGGCCCACCACGAATCGCTGGGTTGTGATACGTGAATGTGTGAGTCCTTTCTCTGTATCCTCTCCTTTTCCTGCAGGCAGAGGTTTTCTCCTCTGGCAATTGCATTATTCATCTCAAAGTCTCTTCTTCTTCTCACACTGTAAGCGCAGTCTCGCTGGAGTCCTGCCCGCGGGGTCTAAGTGCTGGTCTGAAGCTGGGACTTCAGTGCAAATACTTTATCTTTCAGATTGCACCCTCAGATACTCTGAGTGGCCAGTGCCAGGCTGGCCGTTCCCTTTATATCATTAATGCCGTTCAACTGGGGGGTCTTCAGGAGTGCTTCTGTTTCAGGGAGTTTTTTTCACGTGCCACCTTCAACCTCTTCTTTCCCCAACACAATTAGACTTCCCGCACTGTGAAGTGGCAGGTAGTAAAGTGCTTTATACAATGAAATATTTACACTAGGGCTAGGTTCATTTCTTAACACTTCAAGGACAAAAGCTCAGAGATGCTGCACCCTCTGGAGCTGGCTCTTTGCAGCCATGTGGTTGGGGTAGAGCTGGCTTCTGCCCTGTGTTGCGCTTGTGCCATGGCAGAGGGATTTGATTCACTCCAGCAGCTCTGTCCTCGCCAGCACCAGCAGAGAATTTAGCCCCCAAAACCTTCAGTGGAGTGACCAGGTTATAAGCAAGTGGCACCCAATTCTCTTTGATGGGAGCCATGTCGTAACCCAAGGGGATGTTTCTGAAGAGTGGTTGTCACAGCCATACTTCTGCCAGTGCCTACCTGCCATTGTGGCCATCGCCTTCCCCACAGCAATCACTGTGAGCCTCTGGAAGTCATTCAGGATCCCCACTGGTGGCACTGGCAGTGGTGCTTTCCTTCTCAGCTGTAGTTCGTGGGCATGCTTTCCCTCTCTAGGGTAGCAGTTTGGGATGATCAGTGGCTTCATAGGAGTTGCTCCAGCATCACACTGTGGTGAGACAAGCGTTGCCCTGCCTTTTGTTTCCCTCAATGTAACCATGAGCTGGGCTCAGGCAAACCCCTGGCAAGGAAGCTACAGGGCGAGTGAATGAACATTGGCCAGGAAGGGTTCAATCAGACAGTGCCTACAACTCTGAATGCCTCGCTACATGTTTTGGCACTATTTTCTTACATTCCAGTTTTCATCCTAGAGGTCTTCTCTCTGCGAAGGCCATTGCATTTTGTGCATAAAGAAATGCCCAAGGCATTTGCACACCTCTAGTTGCAGACTCTTTTCAGAATGTCCAGGACCTTTCTTCCGAGAGCTGACTTCCACTGATGGACAAAACTTTTCATGTTGACAATGAGTCTGCCTGTTCGGACATCCTCGTGTCCCGCCACAAGGTACTCCAAGCCTGTAAACCAGCAAAGCGGTCAGGCACTGCACAGCACTACACTTCAGAGGCCTATTGACAATGCAAGGTCAGCCTGGATATCTAGTCCCATGTAAAAAAGGGACGTATATGAAGAAATATTTATACATATTGATTCTCTCCTATATCTGTATATTTATATCTATGGAAAAATGACCCCTGTGGCACATCTGCCAGTGAGATGGAGTATACAAACCTTGATTTTGTTAGCTTCTAAATATAAATGGAAGCAGAACTCTGGCTGCTGTGCTACCGATTTTTATTCCTTATTTGGGAACTGCTATTACCTTCACTTGGCAGCCACCTGCCTCAGCCTGAATACCTGCCTGGAAATCAGTCAATTCAGTGCATTCCAGTATTGACAGTGTAGGATGGCCCAGTGCTGGTCAGAGTGGCTGGTGGCCCCTTGCAGGCAAAGACATTCCAGACCCTCTCTCATGGAGGGGAGGCGATACTAGATTTGCTGATGTGAATACCCCAGAAAAGCCTGAGGGGGTGGCAGGCACACTGAAAGGAGATGCATTAATTTCTGCCTCGCCAGATGTTTTAGAGACATGACAACAGTGTCTGGTGAACCTTGCCTGGTATCCAGAAGTTGCCAGACTGGGCTGGAGTATGGCCCTGCAATGCCCTGCCACAGGGCTTGCCCCAGCCATCCAGGTCTGCGGCTGGCTTTCAGGGCATGACTTAAAGAATGAATAGAGTCAGGCAAAAACTGCTAAGTGTGGAGATGGCTGGAAGCTTTTGGCTTGAATTAGCTAAAGAAACACTGCCACAGATCCTAACAGCCTAAATGGGCCACAAATGTGCCATAAATGAGGAAAACATGGATGATAATCTCTCCCATGGCAGGATAAGCTCCCAGCCAGGGACAGCTTCTTACTGCAGCAGGAGTGAGATACAGCAAGCATGTGACCCCCCTGTACCCTCCTCTTTGCACTGGTCTGGGGAGCACCATGTGGCAGTACTAACTAGCCTGGGGAGATGGGTCTCCCCCAGCGCTCTCAGTCATCCCACTCCATCTTGGCTGCAGTGGGGAGTCTGCTTGTGTTTTCTTGGGTTTTCATTTTGTAGCTCACAATAAAGAGTGTCCCCTAGTTAAAGGTCAAGCATGTTTTTCTTTAATTCAATACAATTTGTTATCTACTTCATCTGAGGTTTTGGGCACACACATCCTCTCTTCTGCCAAGTAAACACAGGGTATCACCCTTTTCAACATTCATTTTGGTGATGCTAATCCTGCTGTTATTATAACAGTGCTTTTCAAGGGCTCCTAAATCTGTCTCCCTGGAGAGAGAAACATGGCATACACCCACACAGAGCAAGCAAATATTGCTGTGGTTGCTGATTCTGTGAGGTTTTCTGGATTTTCAACCTGATGTTACAGAAGTGTAAAAGTAAAATGAATCAAATGACTGAGATGCCACAAGCCAGGGCTTGAGGCTGCAGGTTTTGTCCTCTGTTGCTGGCAGGCAGTTGTCTGCTTGTTTGTGTCTGTGCTTGGCAAAGCCAAGGAAGAGAAGGGCTGCTGTTTCCTCACAGACAGCTGAGACCTTTAAACCTTTCAGCTCAGTGCCCTCTCAGCAGTCTAACCTGCCTCTGTAGGTGTGTGTGGAGGGGAAGGTGTGCAAGGGTAGTGAATATCCCCTCACAGGAATTGAAGCACATTTATAATCTGAAAACAGCCCATGGAGATTTGATAAATGCTTGGTGTTTCTATTTCTTGCCAGAGACATTAAGAGCCTACCCTTTTTTTGATACCCCTCCAGTGTTGTGAGGCAGAATAAAAATATGTCTTTCTTTCTGTTATTTTTATTTTTGATCTCCTCTGTTTGTGGGAGATGTGATTTCCGTTATAGCTATAAGTCAGGAAATTGTTCTATGTCAGTTCTTTTTTTTTATCTGGCTGTTGTTGGTTTATTCATCTGGAGGTCAAAAGCTCTTACTCTTGAGAGAGGGTTAAATCTGCTAATATAGTATTGCCAAGAAGTCAGAAATGAATGTGGTACCTAAAGAAAATAATGAGATTTGAAAAACTATCTGGGATCCTTTCTTTTCGCGTCTGAAATGATTGAATTGTAAAGATGCACTCAATTGACATTTTCAAGCTTCCCATTAGGACCAAACTTCACAACTTCTTTCTAACATGAAAGCTGAGATTAATTTACACTCACGGGATGCCAGCAGCTGCATTGCAAGACAACCCCAAGCTTTGCAGTGTAAATCATGACAGCTGGCAAGGGAGTAACACCTGATGTGTCAGATGCCTGGACTGTCCCTAAGGACAATTGCACCTCAACACTTCTGCTGGCATCCAAGCAATCTTCATCGATCCTGTGATCACTGCTGTCTTTTCCTCTGCTAGGGAAAATCAGTGAAGTTCCTCTGAAGTTAGTGGAATTGCAAAGCTTGGTGTCAGGTGTGGGCTACCCTGCATGCTCAGTGTTCTGACAGCATTCCTCCAGTTCATATTAAGGCAGCCATATCTGAGCTTTCTTACTTGTGTTTGCATATGGAAAAATAAAACAGCTGTATCAATTTAATTATGGATTTATGGTGTTTTACCAATATCTGAATTCTTACTGCCCTTAAAACAGTAAAGTTCTGTCTAACACTGCTGATTCATCCGACCCTTGCACCTGACAAGACTTCCTGACTACAGCTCTGCAATCACGGCACCTTCCCTTCAAAGCCAAAGGCAGTCCCTCAGGTAGAGATGAAAGAAGACTACAAACACCTCATCAATGAATAATCTTTTTGCATGATCCAGCCTCACAGACAGACCTTTCCTCCCAAAGGAAGCTCCTGGTGCTCCACACATAAGGGATGTCTCAGCACTAAGTTGTCATTTTGATTGGTGATTTCCAAGTAATGTGTGTGCCTGATGGAAAAAAAACCCTTTATCTGAATTGGCTGATAACTGTTGTTTTATCTCGGAGCTGTAAAGAAAGGTGTGTCAGCTGGAGCTTAGCTTTGCTCTACTGAAGAAAACCCTGAGTCTGCATCTCCTTGTCTGTACCGAAGACTGCATGCACTGCTTAGCCACCACTGGTTATAACGCATTTCAGTGAAAGAAGATGAGAAAAAACTGTGAAGCCAAAGCTCTCCTCTCACTTCATAAGAGAATATCTTCCAGATCTTGAAGATGCAAATGAGTATTACTTTCAAAGAGAGTTTAGATTAGAATTTCAGGACAATATGACTCAAATTAAGATTTAAATGTGTTTTTATGGATTAAAATTGGCATTAGTTTTGAAAAGTTATGTCATGGCGCAATGGGCACTTCCCTCCCTCTGGAAACAGACTGAGAGTCATAAAGCTCTGAGACTGTTATTATGCTTCATAAAGAGAATTGTGTGTTTGAAAGTCTGTAGAATGAACCAAGTTTTCTTCTACAAAACTCAGACTTGATGGAGATTGCTGTTGGAATCCAAATGACATAACAGCCTGACACTGGGCTGCAACCTCAGCTCACTGCCATGAGGGGATGGAGAGGTGGGAATGGAATTTGTGTAAATGTGGTGGGGATGTACTGCTCAGGGAGTCAAACCTACCGGGATTGAGAATAGGACAAGTGCAGCCTCTGTTAGTCCATGATTCAGGGTAGAGTGTCCTCTTGCCCCGGAGGATCTTCAGCTTTGTAGATTTTAAGACTTTCTTGATCTTCACATTGACTTCTGCATGGGAGCCCTTGTCATGAGCTGACAAGATCTTTGTCTTGATCACTGGGAAGACACAAATTAAAAACTAGGAATATATAAACTATTTACACTGCTCTTTTTTTTTTTGTCTAATGCAGGTGTCTGGGTGAAGCAATGAGGACTATTAATTAATTACAGTGGAGTTAGCCTGATGCTCCTTGTTGGGGATGCCAGAGTCAACTGCCAGGGGAGTACCTACATCCCCATACCTGTGGGCAGGAATGCTGCTGGTTGGTTTGGTCACGTCCCCTGGACCTGCCATGCGAGCAGCAGGAGAATCCCAATGACCTGATTTTCAAAACTTGTGAGAGCCCCATTTTCCCAAGAGCTCAGAAAAGACTTTGGCTTCCTTAGCACTTGTGGAAATCAAGTGGAAAGCCCTTTAGGGATGGACCTGGAGGCTTTGCTGGCCTTGGCCTGGGCAGGCCAGGCAGCAGGCAGGGGTGTGAGGAGCTGCCCGCATCCCACCCTGGTGAGCACTCTTGCTGCTGGTCCTCCTGCTTTGCATACCTGCTGAATCCAAATGGAGTAGCGGAGACTGAGACATTGGTGGGGACTGAGGCAAAGCATGGAGTATTTTGAGCTCACAGATACCCACAGGCACACTCCTGCTGCCTGTATTCCATCTGCTGAGCCCGTGCACGGTGGAAGCTCAGGGTTCAGGGCCCATACGTGACCCTCCCCCTGACTGTGCTGATGACTACCTTCACTGGTAGGTGTCATGGTATGGTGGTGCTTTATTCAGCTCTGCATGCTAGAAAGCTCAGGGAAAACTCTTCCTGCAGTATGGCCTCCTGAATCTCATGATGAGCCCTATAATTCATCTCTCTCCAGTTCACTGACACCTTTGCGAGTTGAGTGATGAAAGGGTAGGAAGCCTGAGTGCACTTTAGATAAAATTTATGAACTTGGGTTTTTGTGACTTTTTTTCCCTTATCTTTTGCAAGATTAAACACAGTCACTATGGTGGTCAGGGAGCAGTGCAAAGCAGAATCAGACTTTCTGTTAATATTGCTAAGCCAGGGCTATATTTCAACAGCTGGCAGCCCCTTGAACTTTCCTTTGTGGGTTGATCCACAGCCTGCAGAGGCATGGGTTGTCTCTGTGCATTTTCAACTTCAGTGTGAGATGAAACAGGTGCAAGAGACCCCTGGAAGACTGTGAAGGAAGGGAGTGCTGTGCAGAGCATTCCTTGTTCTGCTGCAGTATGAAGGAGGTGATTCACTGGCACACACCAGAGAAGTCTGGGAAACAAACTGCCTCCTCTCATTCATTTAGATCCAATAGACACATGGACAGTATACACCATCCCACTGCAACAGCTGAACTTTGTTGACAGGGGGCAGTTTTCAGTGGCTGGAGGTGTTTCCTCAGCGTAGTGTCTTGTGTGGTGATCACTGTCCATCCTCACATTCAGTGTAATTCAGATTTAGTGATTTCTATACTGTGCTTGGAACATCTGGTCTACAGATGGAGTTTCAGTGACTCATTTTTGGCAACAGTACTTTACAGTTTATCTAGACAACCTCTCAGGGGCATTGACAGCTCTAGTCCTCCCATGATTTTAGCACAAGGGTATTTTGGTAGCAAGAGAGGTGCGTAACAGACCAAGATGTTTTACTCACCTTAACTCGGCACCATGATACCTATATGTTTTGGAAAGGTCGAAGATCTGCCCTTAGACTGAGTAGCCCATGGTTTTGGGCTACTCCCGGGTTTGCCGGAATGGAGCAGTAAACAAAGCAGCACGTCTCATGCTTGACACTCTTGGGCCAACTTGCAGCACCTCATTTTATGTCCCTGCCACCTCATCCGCAACTCACCATAGGTGTACTTCATCGCGCAGAAGACCTTGGGATTCCCTAAAACTTGCTCTTTACATTCGCATTTACCTGGGGAAAGAAAGGAAGCAGCTGTGGATTGTACTCTAAATGACAGGACTTGCAAGAGGTTTTCATGTGGTCCTCAAAGCCCACGCAGAAAAAGCCCAATTTTCATATTCAGACTGAATATACAGTCTTAGTCCAAGGGCAATTATTCCTTGTTTACAATTTGAAGAGAAGGGAAACAGAGGCCTTATTATTTTGCCTTGTTATGCAAATAACACGCATATCTTTCCCTGTGGTATTTTCCACACCGTAATGTACCAGACAAAATATTAAAAGGAAATGTTGCAGAGGTTAAGGCAGATTAATGACTTCCGTGATCTTAGAACAAAGAATAATGTGATATACTTATTTACGTTCAAAATGAAGTTGCCCAGACAAATGATGGAGCTTTCCTCTCAATTAACTCAATTATTGTATCTTTGAGATTTTATCGTGCCGCTTTCTGAAGATGGAGGAAATGACGTTTGCCTGCTTGTATGCAGTAATTGCACTGCACTGTGGGGTCAACCTGCCTTGCAGCAGCCTCACGCTGCACCAATCTCCTCCAGACAATGTCAACAAGAGGGAAACAACTTCCCCAGCTGAAGCCATAGCTGAAATGCTAGGCCATAACTGCATCAGGAGCAGTAATCAATGCCAAAGTTATTGTGGGTATCGGCAAAATAAATTCTGAGTTAGAAACTTCCCAATTACCTGCCAATTACCCCCACCCTCTAAATGATGTTGCTGGCTTGCCAAGCATCTAGTAGTTCTAGCAAACGCAAAGACACATTTAAAATGTAGCCAGCTAAAACATGAGAGTATTCAGCCTTGAAATTCAGAGCTGGGACTGCAAATTCAGGCAGGCAACTCTTGTCCTTCTGACAGCCAAATGCTGGGTGCATGGAGCATCT